>NC_134832.1:121028126-122267709 GCF_004210375.1 Tachypleus tridentatus | reverse complement strand
TCACAGTAACTCAATTTTCCTCAAAAGAACAGACTTAACAATCAAAGTCAGACGATTTTGCCTCAAACTAGAGATGGAGAAGACAGGTGACAACAATATATTTGCGACTTCTGGCCTTATAAGATGTTAATTAGTCAGTCATCAAACCATATGAACGCTTTCGTGTAATAACTATCAACCTACATTAGGTTTGTGTTTCTCTTAGATAAAAAGAAGGGCCCGGCCTGGCCAAACGTGTTAAGGCGTGCGACTCATAATCCGAGGCTCGCGGGTTCGAATCCACGTCGCGCCAAACATGCTCGCCCTTTTAGACGTGGGGCCGATGTAATGTGACAGTCAATCTCACTATTCGTTGGTAAAAGAGTAGCCCAAGAGTTGGCGGTGGGTGGTGATGACTAGCTGCCTTCCTCTAGTCTTATATTGCTAAATTAGGGACGGCTAGCACTGATAGACCTCGAGTAGCTTGGTGCGAAATTTCAAAAAACAAACAAACAGATAAAAAAACACTTTTTTTTTTTTTCACCGCAAGAAGACAGAAGAAAATATATTTTAATCGAGAAAGGTTTTGTTGGTATGGTAAAAATGTTGTTTTTACATATTGGTCACCGTGTGTTCATTTCCCTCATTCACTGAAAAGTTAATTTCTTTCTTGACAATTATCATAGGATATTTCGAAACAGTGTTTGCTTATGTTGCATAGATACTCTTATTTTTTGTAAAAGGGTTGAGATGGATGTGGTCCAGACTGTAAAATTCTCTTTGAATTCCCTATTCGAAGAAACTCAAACAGTTTGATTTGTTCTGAATTTCCCGTGAAGCTACTCGAGGGCTATCTATGTTTGCTGTCACTAATTTAGTAACGATAAACTAGAATTTGAAGGCAGCTAGTCAATACCGCCCACCGCTGTCTTATGGACGACTTTTTCTTTTTACCAAAGAGATTGACTATGACATTGTAACGACCCCATATTTTAATAGTAAAAAAGTTTCGAAATGAATAGGTCTTTGTAAAATGACGATTATAAGCCTAACAAACTAAATGCGATTTTAGCTTGAGCGATGTTCACTCATTACGAGTAGTTCCCATGAAGAGTGGACAGCGCCGTCTAGCTAAGTTTCGTAATTATCTTAAATGGTATTTATATTCAGTTTAATCTTCTTTGTTTATTCGTGTAGGTTTATATGCAAAAACGTACACAGTCTTTGTGGGTGTCTTTAACAGATCAGATTCTGATGCTGTTCGTTAGTTTTATCACATATATGAACGCATGTATTTCTACATCAGGAGTCGTCATAGAAATGAATACTGCATCAAGCAAGTTGGATCAGAAGTCTTTCTACCTGTCTCTCCTCCGATCACTCATTTCTCTGTCTATCCACGACTGCGCTTGCGGTCACTAGAACATGTACAGATCTGCACCTATAGTAATACCCCCCTCCCTTTCTCTCTTGTTGTTGCCAAGTAACACAGCCGAATAGGCCTAAGCTGCATGTTTCGGTGGAAGATTAATTTTTATTGACTGTGGTGGAGAAGATTTATCGTTTCTAACCGGGAAGATCCCAGGTGCCAACGGTCGTTATTTCTCAAGCCCTCCTTTCTTTGCTGGTCGACAAAATTCCCTGTTCAAGTAGCGTGGAGGCTTCTGGGAAGATTAATCTAGCTTAATTCAGTTGCACGTTGCAGAGAGCTGGAAGGATTATCAGACACGAGGACCAGCGTAACAAGTTCATTTCAATTAGGGTTTCTGCTTGTTACTGATCCAATGTTACTTTGTTCCACTCAGAATAAAAAACAAGAAGACACAAGTGTTTCCCATAAAGTTTCGTACGATCTTAGTACTATATCGATATTCGTTGTTGTTTGAAATAAAGTTTCGTGCGATGTTGATATTATACTGTTTGTTTTTGAATTTCGCGCAAAGCTGCACGAGAGCTATCTGCGTTAGCCGTCCCTAATTGAGCAGTGTAAGACAAAGATGAAGGCAGCTAATCATCGCCACCCACCGCCAACTCTTGGGTTACTCTTTTACCAACGAATACTGGGATTGATCGTCACATTATAACGCTCCCACGAGTCGAGCGCTTCAACAACCTGGTTATGCCAGGTCTGTATTATATTGAGATTCGCTATTGTTTGAAATAATATTCACACGTGAAATTCAAATATTTTAAAATTCTAAAATTGCTATTTAGTGCAATTAATGAGAAACTGAAACAGTACAATATCCGTAAGAATAAAATTGTAGTAAAATTATCACAAATGTAGTGCAGAACACACTTAACAAATGTTTGAAATTAAATACGAAGTTATTCTGCTGAAAACGTTAACGCGCAAGAATATTCTAAATATAAGCTTTGAGAGACGGATACATATACTATTTCCGTTACACTTGTTAACTAAAGGGTATGGTTAGGTTAAAATTAGTGTACCTCTACAGAACGTTAGCTTTCATAAAATAACCATACTATATCTTTATCATGAAAGGTTTGCACAAAGGAAAAGTTCTTTCATTGTCGTGTGTAATAAAGTCCCCAGAGAACAAAACGCGAGAAAGCAGACAAAGTGCATTTCTCTTCGTCCGTTTTAAAACCAACTTACATAATCAAACTCTAGAAGTAACACTATCATTGTTTATTACAAATTGTGTTTTATTTTCGAGAAATATTCTATATTGTTATCAGGAATCGATACTAGAGTTGTTTTCCTCAAATTACAGTTTACTGAATGTTAGGTTAATATTTACTCAGTGTTAAACTTTTTAGCATTAAAAGCTTTGTTGGCATCAAGTTGCACTCATGTGTTAGGTCATGAATATTTCATGACTTGCATCACTAATCTCCGTAAAGAAAGTTAATAACCAGAATAGCGTGCGACTATATTATTTACATTTCACAAGCCAATACGTTTCTTTAAATACCAATGAATATTTCATATATTAAAACAGTGACATAATTTTAAAAAAAATGACAGTTTTAATAGCATGCGCAAAAATTACTTACATTTTAAGTAATTTGTTCATTCAGTTGTTAAAGCATATTTAAAACCAAATTAAAACAGGGAGGGTAGCGCGTGACCTAACTATTTATATTTTACAAGCCAGTTTTTGTTTCACACTCTGATAAATGATAGAAACAAAGTTTAATACCATATAACTGATTATTTTTAACGAGGCACAAGTTGTATCGTACGTGTAACTGAAACTTTTCGCGAGGTAGCTAGCACATGTGCCCTAACGTTTACTTCGACACTACAGGCTATTTTGTAATTATGCATATCTGTCGTAAATGCAGAAAAAAAGTAATTACAGAAAATAAAAAAATAGAATAAAAACTTTTAACGAAGATGGAAGAAATCTGTCGATCATCGTCCGCTTTCAAAATGCACTTTCGTACGGTTGGAATTAACTTGGAAGTGTAAAAGAGAGAAAGCAGTTCGTTATTGATGAACTAGCATGGAAATAAAGGTACGTTAAACCAAGTAATACTTGTATATGTTCACACGCAAGTTTTTAGAATTCAAGTAAACTTTTTTTCTTTTAAGAGCTGGGTTTTGAGTAATCACCTCTTGTCTCTCACCAGAATTATTCAAATAAGATTGCATTGCTTTATGAAATTTTCAGTGTTAAGGTTCGGTAATTTCGTCGACTAAATTGAGTACAACAGACTAAGGCTGTATCGCTTTCACCATTCTATTACACTTTCTTTGCTCTGACCCATTTGCAGACAGGTTGTTAGATCGAATATTTGCTCAATTTTCTTACTTTCCACATAACGTGATAATAATTTCTTACTTTATGAGGCTGTAGATCTGGTACACAGGTTGCTGGATTGCTCACGCAAAGCTTAAATATTTCTACATCTACGAAAAAATAAAAAATAAAAAGAGGTGAGACTGTAACTGATATACCTGAACAAACAGATATATCATTATTTCTTAGATATATGTAATAGATATTATCCAAACAAGAATCGATTTGCTTTATCCAGTTACGTTCCTATATGGTAGTACAGATAATTGTATTAACGAACGGTGTTTCCCAGATTGATGTGAGAATCACTTTTGTATTTCCTCTGTACAGGTACAGACTTTCCTAACTGCATGATTCACCATTATCAATCGTGAAAGGAAAGCTACAGTTATTAAAGCATGCGTAAAACGAAAACAGGCTTGTAATTTTATTTATTTCCATAAATATTTGAGACAGACGGACAAGAAGTGAAAGTCTATGTTTTCCTTAAGGCAGGTTTCATCCTGTCATCAAACACGACACATAGTTCAGTGGCGTATATTGCTACTTATACATCATCTGAATGTTCAGTGCGTATAGGCCCGGCCTGGCCAGGTGGTTAGGGCACTTGACTCGCAATATGAGGGTTGCGGGATTGAATCCAAACATACTCACCCTCTCAGCTATGAGGGCATTATAATGTGTCGATCAATCCCATTATTGATTGGTGAGAGAGTAGTCTAAGAGCTGGGAGTGGGTGGTGATGACTAGCTGCCTTTCATCTAGTCTTACACTGATAAATTAGGGACGGCTAGCACAGATAGCCCTCGTGTAGCTTTACGCGAAGTTCAAAGCAAACAAAGGGTGTATATGTAAAATAGACGCTGTAAAAGTGTGATATTTATTCAACAACGAGTAAGTACTTCACTCCGCTAAAGCTGTCGAGGTTCTTTAAAGTCGTTACATAATAGTTGTTCAAACTACCTTTAAGTAGTACAAATACAACAAGATATAAAGTGAAGTATTCAGGTTCGTTTCTTTTCATAAGATCAATTTAAAGTATTCGAAAAAAACGATAATTTAGGACTGAGATGATCCAACCTGGATTGCAAAGGAAAAACACAAAAAAATTAAACACAAGTGAACAGATAAAAAAAAAAAACATTTATTCACAGTTATGTTTGTGATAAGCTGGCCGGCTTACGAATTTTCATCGTGACTTCAACTGGTTCATCGTGTGAGTGTGGGGCCTTCTTAGACGTCAGCGACTTGTGTAGATACCATTGTTTAATAGTCAGATGGAAGAAGATTCGTGAACTGATTCAGATGTCTTCATTACCATAGAGATAACTAAGATTCAACTCTGACCATATACATCTTTAATCTATTTCATGCAAGTTTCTGTATCATCTGTCGTAAATAGCTGCTACCTTCATAGAAGTCCACTCACACACACGCGTGCATGATAGCTTGAGACTTAAGCGAATAAAAGCTATTTAATCTTTACCTGTGTTAAAGATTAGATACGTATACGAAATTGCAACATCCGTTCAACACAGATATAGTTAATTGTAAACAAAAACTAAACGGAAATGTATGATAATTACCTGAATATATTCTAAACTAGATGTGAAAAGGATACGTTATTTCAACTAAGAAAGCAGTAACTGCCAAATTATTGATCTCATCAAAAACAATTCTAAGAGCAACCATTTATAAATGATTAATATCTTAACCACGTAGCCCCTTTACACATGTTTGCCTTGTACGACACCTACGAGTCGTTAAAAGTAAAACTGGAGTTTCACCAAAAACGTCTTGTACGTGATCTTAATTAGTTTATTTTAAATTTTATCGTGATTTTTAAATAACTGTTTTTGTGTTTTTAAATAACTTGTAACTCAAGAACAAATAATATTAATAAAAAGTATGAAACTAAATCTTTAGATATGTGAAATGAATTTGGTCCCCCTAATCTGTTTCATACTTGCCTGACCTACTTAATTTATTATCACAGCGTTACAAAATTAGGGTTAACGTTACATTGATAATTAAGTCATTGCAACATGAATGTGAAAACATAATAAGAGCTATTCTAATTCCAGTTCATAATATTTAACAACAAAAGTTGTTAAAAGTTAAATAACCAGGAAAGAAAAGAAGCTGTCATCAGCTTCTTTTGTAACATAAAATATCATGGCTAATGCGTAAACATGACCTGTAAGCCGATGAAAGGTTGTACATTTTGTAAGTCACCACGTTTTACTCCTCGTTAAAAACTAAACTAATTCCACATATCAGTAGTTCAAAATAAAATCACTTGGTGGTGCTTCATGTTACAATCTGTGTGATACAAATGTTAATGCTTATATTTCTTCAGTTTTCTGGTTTAATACGTTTGAAGTTTTTAATGAAAAACAACATGCTAGAAGTACACACTTTAGACCTGAATTTGAGCTCAAAATATAATGTTACTGGTCTTGAACGGAGATAGGGGTTAAGTTAAATAAGTCGGCACAGTAGCTAACAGATAAGAGAGAAAACCAACCCTTCAGTATAACTGAAAACATGGTTTGAAACACATGGTATGATGTATGAAACGAAAACTGTTTAATTATAACTGTGATATGACAGTACGCTACGTGATGAATTATAAGCGTTACTATTGCAATCTATTCCAGATGCTTGCCTCCTGACTACGTTTTCCAGTTGGGTGGAGAGGCCAAGAGAACCTTATGGTGGTATACAATAACCATCCATCTTCAGACATCGACTTGTCATCACAGAGAATACACGCTGAGCGCTTCCTCCGGGGACTGTCGTTGTAGTTCAAGAGATCGTGAATTGATGAAGTTATCTTCACGTAGCTATAGAGATAACAAAGACTGAATAATTCAACTTTCATGCCATCAATAAGACGAGGACTGTATATTTATATCTTCTTTGGTGAGTAAAAGTTCACTTACTGTACACATGTTCCCCGTCTAGCGCACTGTTCAACCGTGAAGTGGACAGGGGACAACTCTGGTTCCGGAGTCTGCTTTCTCCAGTAAACCGTCACGAAACAATAAAACAACCACCAAGCTAACCCCCTAGTGCAAAGAAATCCGGTTAAAAGCACATTAATGTTATGACTATTTCGTTACTGGAGCGGAAGACATTGAGAATAGCCGAGAGGAGTCAATTATACACTGGGTTCACTATAAGGGTAATGGAGATGATCGGACAATATATACGAATAAATCTGAATTTTCTAATCACTTTCTGGGGTTGTTAGCTTTGCTAACTACAGGTCAGTGATAATGTTTCGAATCACTGCCGTGTTATCAAATACAAAAACTGATAGCGGGCTATAAATCATGAGCAAGCAATATTTCAGCTACCCTGGTTATTTTAATTTTAAAAAAGCAAATTCATTTATATTATTGAGAATCATTATACAGATTTTTGTGATATTTTAATAGCTGGAGCTTCTATACTACGATTGTGCGATATTACTTTTAGATTACGTTGTTACGTTATTATTTATACGGTAAAATATAAATGGTTTGTTTGGAATTTCGCGCAAAACTACATGAGAACTGTCTGCGCTAGCCATCCAAAATTTAGCAGTATAAGACTAGAGGGAAGACAGTTAGTCATCACCACCCACTGCTAACTCTTGGGCTATTATTTTACCAACGAATAGTGGGATTGACCGTTAAATTATAATGCCACCACGGCTGAAAGGGCGAGCATGTTTGATGTAATGGGGATTCGAACCCGCTATCCTCGAATTACGAGTCGAATGCCTTAACCACCTGGCCATGCCGAGCCGAGTATAAATGGAAAACAAAATCCGAAAAAAAAGGCGTGACTTAAGCCTTAAATGTTATTATAATGATTAAAATCTGATAAGGTAAACATGTTTTTCCCTCTTTCTGAGTCAGTGTGTTCGATAATGAATGAATGTTATTAAATAAATAAATTTATATGTTATGCACTTGCATATAACGTTCCACATACCGCTGTGCCACTGGGGACAGGAGCAAGCTTAAGATATGAGCACATGTTATGACATGATGTGGTCTGACAAGAACAGCTTAAAAGCTGATATCGGGTAACGTTGACTAACTTACTTTTCCTTAATTTATTAATGGAAAATTAGGGATGCGTAGACGCAAGTGTGTGGTAGGCACACACAAGTAGTATATTGTGTTGCTTTGCGCTCAACAACAAACAAATACAAACGTTACAGAAAATATACCCACCAAACTCTTCACGTGTGTTCCGTTTGAAACAAAAAAAATATTATATTTTTTTAGAAAATTTGCTTATTTTTAAATTTTGATTTTTTTTGCAATATAAGAAAGTCTTTTACAAAGAATGTTTTGGAGTTGTGTTTGACCATTTTTTCTAACTATTAAACAGAGCACGTTTTGTTTACAATTCTAAAATTATGAATTAATGTGAATCTTTATAATGTTTCTTTGGATATGTTTAATTTCTAGGTATTTGGGATTTATCTTAAATAATATCAAGCCATTTAAGTAAGATCCACATCATTTCAATCTGTAGCAGTAAAGTTACAAATCCATTCTCTTGGTAAACATAAATACACTTAATAAACATCGACATTTATTCGCTCTTACTGACAAGAGACCAAAGTGCTTTTACCTAGCTATCTATGAGCATTATTAGAACGAGATTAAAATCGAATTCTAGTAGCCATGGTAACAGCCCGTTAGTAAATCAAGTAAACTGACAACAGATATTTCTATCTAACTTGAAGAAAATTAGGAAAACATAAGATCAACCTCCTTAAAAATAGTCTTTTTGTACGAATACAGTTTGTTAAGTGAAAAAGTTTGAAATATTTTCAAATTACAGTTATTGGTATGTTTTAAAACGTCATTCTTCGATACATGAAAGATAGGTTTATTTATTTAGTAATTACAGCCATGTTGCTCGTATCGACCAGTACGGTTCAGCTGAATCTAAAAGTATTATTATCTCCTCTTTCGTGAGAATTACATAGTTAGATTGTAGAAATCAGTTACAAATTCCTAGAAATGTGTTCGCGTATTTATAAATGGAATTATACGTTTTCAGTTAACGAGTCAATGACTATATTATATAAATTTGATTAAATCTTACAGAAAAACACGTGTTTAGTTGAAAATAGAATGTTAAAGAGGTACAGCTGATGGGCACAACATAATACTCTTACTAACATTTAAAATATTTCAAGCATTTATACGAAAATATATTTTAATCTTGTAAGATGATACTGCTATGCATATTTCTATCTAATGACTTATTAGGCCTAAGGAAAAGAACATAACACTCTTTTGGTGGAGCTCGTGCTGCTAACATAAACTGTTTCAAGCATTTCTATGAAAATATATGTTAATGTCGTAAGATGATATTGTTACGCATATTTCTGCTTAACGACTTATTAGGCTTAAGAAAAAATATTAAATTTATATATTAAGAATGAAACACAAGGAAAAGAAAACACCTTCTAGGGATTTAACTTTATTTTCATTAATTCAGTTTGTCTTGTTATGATCGACTGATGTCTTATCTATTTTCTTGAGATTAAACTAAAACAAAATAGTTTTTTTACGAAAAATGTTTCCAAACTTTTATGAATCTTCGTGAACGTCTGTGTGTTTATAGTGAATGAAGATGCAGTCGCAGACTATCTGTTTATGAGGTTTAAATCGATGGTCGATTCGTTTACACTAGTTCACGTGGTAACTTTCTGTTGTTGTTGTTTCTGGAAGTATATTTCTGAAAATCTAAAGAAAGCAAATGAAAATCCGAGCAAGAAGGACATAATCCAATATTTCATGTGATTGGGAGATATTATTTCTGATTAAGGTCTCATCTACTGTTTGTCTGAAGTTGAGCACGAAGCTACACAATGGTCTAGCCGTATTATACCAACCACGCGTATCGAAACCTAGTTTTTAACGTTGTGAAGTCCGCAGACATACCGCTGTGCCACTGGGGACAGGAGCAAGCTTAAGATATGAGCACATGTTATGACATGATGTGGTCTGACAAGCACAGCTTAAAAGCTGACATGGGGTAACGTTGACTAACTTACTTTTCCTTAATTTATTAATGGCAAATTATGGATGCGTAGACGCAAGTTTAATTTTGAGTGAAAATTCTGAAACAGATAAAAAATAAACCTTAAAGTTAAAATACAAAACAGTGGTCAAGAATAGCTTCTGAATCTGCTTTATATTATTTAATTTTATTTTTTTTTATTCGTGTTACACTTTCAATACAACGAAACAGTGGAGTAAGATGCATTATACAAAAAAAGGTATGCACTACATACTGTGTATTAGGTTTGAGTCCTCCGGTGGTTCAGCTGTAAGTTACATTACTTACATTTATAAAATTTATGGTATGGTTTCCACTGTTGTCAGAGTGTAGATAGCATATGGTGTAGCTTTACACTAAGAAAACAACGGTCGAATCGGTCTTGTTAGCAGTAACTGTAATACTTAAAACTGGATTAATTTGTTTGTTTTTCGAGTACGGAACATAAAATCTTCTAGTTACATTACATACAACTATATAATAGAAATGGTTGCTTTTGCTCACAAAATTTTTCTACAAACTTGCCGAAAAAAGAGAATGTATTAATATTTCGTGAGTTCTTTTTTGTGTTGTTGTTTAATTTTATAGTCTGGTTAACGTCCAAGGAGCATAATAACTTCTGAGAATTTTTTTAAGAACAAAAGTAAATACAAAGTGCAAACACATATCACGTGACAGTGATATTTGAATCCCATTTTAACGCGGTAGATTTCTCTGCGCACCTATCTCTTGGCAGTTTCCTAGCAAAGATAAGCAGTGCGTCGTTCTTAGAACATCAGCTAAGTCAGCTTCACTGATTAGCAGGGGGTGGCAGTCTTCCTGGCAGGAACAGGCTTGATTCTGGCATACGAATTGCTAGCGAAAGCACTAAAATAGCTGGTTGCCACCCCGAAACAGAATGGCGAAAGATCTCACACAGAATATATGTGTGTGGTTGTTCCTATCCAGCACTTTGTTAGATTTATCTGAAAAAATAAATTAAGGAAATTCCGAAGGAACATTTGTTTTTTTTTTCAGACGAAATCAGCTTTGAAATTCTGAAGATATTAAACCAAGGACAATTGTAATTATGATATAACCGTTCAAAAAGATTAGCGAAATAAGGTTTTGTGATAATAGATGTTGCTTATCATAGAACAGATAGTACTGAAAAGATCCCATGGAAATAAAACAGTAAAACCGATTTATGTTTTTAAGTTTCTATGGGTGAAAATAAGAATACATGTTGGAAGTTATAATTATCATTGTGACAGCAATTACAATGCACGTTGTATTTCAAAGGTAGAACATAAAACACAAATTATAGAATGAAAATCATTTTCAGAAGTGAAAACTTCTAGTTTCAAGATCAATGTGTAATCACAGTATGATCTTCACAAAGCTAGACTAGGTTCTAAAAGTAGTGGGCATATAATCTGATAACAATCCTTACAAACATTCTTCTAATAAACGAGTTTACCCGACGGTGATCGGAAATAAAGTTAGATGGAAAAAAGTAATATATTTCTTACTTAAATACAGTGCAAAGTAATCCAACAAAAACATATTTAAATTAGTTATTTATTGTATTAGTAGCATGATGCACGATATATAGCATTATATGAAAAGTACATGAGATATATTAACGATACATCTTACACAATTGTTGTATATGAATACATATATATGTGTGTATAAGTAGATTACGAACAAGGCTACTCGCCTGGCTTACCACAACCTGAAGAACATAGCTTTACATCTGACCTGAGGAACGTGGTGCTTGACCTAACCTCACGTGAGATCAGTCTGGATCCAAGATGGTTTGTTTCACGTTTCGTACATTACGTATTGAATTTACTGATACATCATCTAATTCAAACATTTCTACATTACGATTCATAGTGTTAAAGAGTATTTTAAATTCTGTTTACCTGACAAGTGTATTTATATATAACACAGGTTTCGAACCCACGCACGCAAACTGATAGGAGAACTTCTTAATTATCAAACTCTGCCAGATGGAGTTAACTGTTAGTCACAAGCCCATTTGAATCATCTAAAGATAATTTTTCTTTCCAAACAGATTGATGTATAAAATAAAAATGATGAATATTTGTTAGAGGACCATCCAACTCAGAAAAAAAAATTGACCCAAGGTTTTCATAATTAGAATCCATCTTGTTTAATATATATTCAAATTTTAAGTTATTTCCAACAGCTCCTTTATTTACTACTATAAAATAAGGCAGTCAAAAAGTAACCATACTTATAAATCTACAAATGTCCTCTGTGAGTAAATGTAACTTTTAGTAAGTGTTATAAATCATTAGACAAATTGATAGCAAATATTATATATTTATTTTCATTGTTCTTAATTTTGATTATATATATATATATATTTACTCTTAGGGTTATTTTGCAGTGTTAGTTTAGTGTATGAATTTAAGAATAACTTAAATGTAATGGGAATGCTAAGCTTTGAGGAACATCATTCGGATTGCAACCAAATATGTCACTAAATAGCATACAACAGAAAAAACTTCCTGCTCTTTCACACACGCTTACTTGTGTAAAAGAGTGAAAATTATACAAACAAAGAAAAATATAAATACATGTAGACATTCAGAAAATATAAAAATAAAACTAGTGGGCACATGTTTATAGTATTCACTCATGAGTATGAAAAAAAGAGGGTACGTATTAATTAAAATGAAATACAAAAATAAACACTCCACGGATATTATATACAGTATTCTTCACACTGCTCACCTCAACTTCGACAGAGAAATTTCCAGAGACACCTATGTTTTTTAATTGGTAGTAGTGAACACCCAGATATTTTGGGCTCTCTCCAGGAATTTTTTTACTTCAGACAATCTGACCCAGAAGTGCAAGAATCAATGTATTCTAATATTATAAGCTAGACCAGTTTGTTAATTGAGCTATCATTCCAAAGTGTGGTTCTTCGGCGAACTTCGTTAGACTAGTATAATAAATTAGCTATACTGATTACTGGGTTAATTTTGAGTCATGATCTATGTTATTTAGGGTTTGATGGAAATTTAATAATAATAAGTATAATATTCATTACGGATAATTTTCTTATCTCATTAATATGGACGTGGTATGTATGTCACTATGTAACCAAAACTTCTTTGCCATCTACTGAATGCCACACCAAATAAAATTCTATATAAAATTTCATATTTTAAGTCTCGAGATTAAGACAATTATAGAAATAACTACGGAATGTATAACAACTATTTCTTTATAACAGAACATAATTTGAAACAAAAATAATCTCCTCACAACAAGAACACGTCTTTCACTTGAACAGCACGTGAAGGTTTGATTATATCTTTATTAACGTAATTTTTAAATGTAATACAGACAAATTGGAGTTTTTAAAAACTGTTATTTTTTTCAACAAACAGTTTAACATTTAATATATAAAAATATTACAGTTTATACAAGTATAATTTATGAAAATTTTATATCGTTCAAAGGAGTCTCTGGTGGTCTCATGAGTCCATAACATTTGAATGCATTGATTTGGTAAAGTGTGTGCATATTTAAGATTGCAAATGACATATAGAACAATAATAAGCTAAACTGCGAAAACTTTATGTAAGCTGTGTTTTCTTGGTAATAAACGGAGAGCACTTTCTTAGTTAAAATACCTTAAAAAAGATTATATTTCAGCACATGAAGCAGTCATACTTTGTTGGTAAGCATGTATAGTGCTCTTACCCTCTAGTGGCACATCTAATTGTAGGAAATGGAATAATCAGAGTAGGCTTACGCTTTCGGAATTTTTGTAACAGTAGAAGCTGAAGTTCTAACCTGAGTTAATGCACTTTACTTAACTTGGTAAAAGATTTTCTTTCGTAACGAAATGGGATGATTCGTTCTTAATTACAGCCTGCTAGTTGATCTTCCCTTCTGAAGTGTAGCTCTTCGGCGAACCTTCAGTATTAATTAGAGCACAGGCCTAAAATTCTCATTTGCTAACCATATTTGACTTGACACATACATGTCGTGGTTATGGTCGAACCGAGGAGAATTAATGTAGGCGCCAAGTTAGTATGAAATTGCACTTTATATTTAATTCTTATAAAGGTTTCTGTGTGTGTGTGTGTGGAATTATAGAAGTGTTAGTAGAATTTGGATACACTTCCAACTCCTGGCAGGTTGCTATGGTTACAAGGTGAAAACACGGTCAGCATACTTCATTATCTAAGAACGTTTCGTTCGGGGGAATAGGATTGGTGTTAATGAAAGTCTGTATTAATCTGTATTTGCTCACTTCATGGTCACGTATTGAATGCGTGTCTCTAAATGAAAAACATCTGCTCTTACTTCTTCAATGTAAACCACATATCAATACGTGTACTGACAGGAAAGTTTCCAACTGGGGAATATAGCGCAACACATAATGGACTGAATAAGTATTTCTCGGCTTTTCTCCATCAAGTTTTCTCACTGGAAAAATCACAAAAGGCAACCAGTCAGCACGTTCCGAACTAATTAAATATCAATAAGAACTAAACAAAAAAAGTAATGAGAATGGATGGCCATTTGACAAATAAGCTCATTACCAGTATGTAATATGATGTTATGTTGACTCTTAACATAAATTCATTACTAGTGCGTCATTCTTTCCAGCAGGTAGCGCTATAATAGTAAAAGTATTGTGCTTGCACTTAACTTAAACATGTTCGCTACGCTAACACGTAATTCTTCCCAATAACATAACGTGTTTTAATACTTTGTTAATAAATTAGTATTATGTTTTTGCAAATGCAAAAATATTACGTTGGTTCAGTAACCTACAAATGTGTTTATAGTACTAGTATAATAATTCTTCATAATGTTAATGTGTATTAAACGAAAAATATCACACTTCGGTTAAATTCTTCTACAGGCCCGACATGGCCAGGTGGGTTAAGGCACTCGACTCGTAATTCGAGGGTCGCGAGTTTGAATTCCCGTCACACCAAACATGCTTGCCATTTCAAATGTGGGGACGTTATTATGTTACGGGCAATCCAACTATTCACTGGTAAAATAGTAGCTCAACAGTTGGCGGTGGGTAGTGATGAATAGTTGTCTTCCCTCTAGTCTTACACTGCTAAATTAGGGAGGGGTAGCGCAGATAGCCCTCGTGCAGCTTTGCGTGAAATTAAAAAAAAAACAAACAAATTCTCCTAAAATTATTATTTTTGCCTTATCAGGTTTCTTTTTGAACATTTGCAATAGTTATGTAGTCTAGAGACCTCTAAGCGATCTCTTTCACGTTCAGTTTCATCAAAGAACAGTTATTATAAAGACATTTTACATAATTTAGGCACTTATTCCTGGTTCGGTATTTAGTATTTTCAACATGATTCACTCGGTGGACTCAGCAGACAGCCCGATATGACTTTTCTATAACAAAACACAAACAAACACAACTTGATTCACACTTTATTAAAGATGCAGAATGTAAGCGACCAAGTCAGAGATCCTAAAATTCAAGGCATAACTAGTTAGATAACCAGAGGGCTCAACAAGTCAGGAACACTTGGCTACTATTAACCAATAGCGAGATTGACTATTGCAGTTATAACACTCACACAACTAATATTGCAGAATGTCTACAGCGGTATACACGAACTATGGACTTAAGAGTATTCTAACCACCAAAATAAGCTTTGAGTCTTTTATCTTAATAACGATGGATATATTTTCGTATGCTTTTTGAAACCTGTGAATTGCGCCGAAGTGCAAAATATTTTTAATTATTTTGTTTCTTTTTCACAAAATGGCAGTGCTTATATATTGCTTTCTCATTTAACTAGTGCTTCACATAGATAGTATGCAGTGTGATAATAATCAACAAATATTTTGTACTTCCTACCCTTAAACAGAGACTTTAACCTTTTTATATAACTATAACTCTCACACTTTTAAAACGTAGAACCTACTTTACTTGTAAATAAATGACTTTAAAGATGGGAACGTTTATTTTCTTAAATATCAATGGTAGAATAGTGAGACTTATCAGCAATAACACTACTAGTGCTAATAAAACAATAGCTCTGAACACAATTATTACAGAACGTGTTGGTTTCAAACCTACAAAATGACGAAATTAAAAACAGAAAGAAAACTGGCGAAAAAGGTCGATAATTACAAATACCATTTATTTCCCGGAAACTAATAGCTCAAAAGAATGAAAAATTGATGTTTTATATTCCAAAGCTAGTCCTATAACCTTAAGCTTTGAGATTTAGTCTTCCATAGTTGTTGGTTTTTTACTAAGTTCAGTAGTTACAGCGTACGAATAGACAAAAATCAGTAAATTTCTAAGTACAGACAATCATTACTGGTATTAGAAGCAATGATAAAAGTGGCTAGTACAAACTTGAGTAGGGGCTAGAATATTAGGTAATTTTTCAGAGGAGCTTAAAATCAAATTTCAAAGGGGCTTGATCCCCTATATGTAGACCTGGAATCTAATCCACTACTATCTTGCGTTACCGGGTTGAAGATGGATCAATTTTGTATTTAGTATTCAATAGACTGTAGCATTGCGTCGATAAACAGGACGTGGAACGGAATCCTGTTGATGTTGATTTTTGTTGTTGTTCTTGTTGCTCTCTCAAAATTTATTATACACCCAGTATACAATTTTCTTAGGGTAAAGCGCAGATGAAGGAAACAAGGTTGAGTTTTGATCACCTTAGGAGAAAATTCTCTTTAGGGGAAATAGATAGACGTGCTTCGAATATTTCGGTTAAACAAGTTTGACACGAACATTGCTGCATACGTAGCCTGGAGGGGCCATTAAGTTAACGGTGAAGAACTGTTACAGAAGCTCTAGAATCTTTATTCAGCTGGCCACAAGAGCGAGTTCTCTCAATGTGGTTTTATTTTATTATACTTTTTATGTTATTCAAGATGGGCTTTCCATAATAATGAACCATGTCAAACATTTTCTATTTTGGTCTTTAAAATATGAGTTTGTTTTTGTTGTGTTTGGAATCAATTGATCGCTTTATTTATAAAAGTTTGTTTTTGTTTTTTAAACTTTCGTGGTCATAATGAAAACTAACGTGGAATCGTGATTTAACTATTTTAAAACCTGGTACTATATGAGCGTCAAACGGATATATACCTGCTGCGCACATCTGGTGGAGGAACTAAGAACCAGAAATAAAAGTAGGAAGTATGATGACATGAGGTCGACCCGACTAAGTAAGAAGTTCGTTAATTACTTGATGCTATATTTGTATAGAAGCTCGGCTGGCTTTCATATGATGATGCACAGTAAGAGACTGAGAATTATGAGCATTTTAAAATCTCTAATGCGAAAATTATGTCTCGTTTTCAATAAAAATACAAGCCGAAACGAACTGTTCCAATAGTTCAATATTAGTTTGGTTTGTTACTGCTCATTGCCACTCCAGTTTTGTATTTATCAAATAGCTTGTGAGCACTAGACAGTGCGGGTAGCTTCCAATTTACTGGGTAGAAAGAGAATGGTCTTGGTATTAAATGTCGATTTTGGTAAACAACAACAGAAGACTTAAAGTATTCAAAGGTGACATTAACTTAAGGTCACATCTCTGTATAGAAGTTCCAGGCAATAACTTAGGTGAAAGCAGTGACAGCTACAAACATATCTTGAGTGTTAATTGATTCTCTGTTGGATATCAAAAATAGAAACAAAGCATGTTTTCTAATCTAAAGTTCCAACGTATAAGTCGAGGCATACTGCTGAGATTATTAAACGTGGTGAAGCACCTTGTATAATTTTGTATTTAACAAGAAAATGCGATAAAAAGTTATAAAAAATACAAAGCTTATACAAATATTACTGTACTCCTTGATAAAGTGTCAAGCCAACAAATATCAATTTCAAATTTTAAGTAATTTTGCATTTAAAAGCCCTTCTAATGGAATGTTTTTTGCTATATAGAAACAATACTTTTGCGGTTGTTGTTTGTTTAGAATTTTCTCGAATAGATAAACAATGGCTGTATAATTCTGAGCTGCCAAATAAGAAGGAAGACAAATAGTTAACAGTATAAATTACCAACGCTTTGGCTTTTTATACTCTGACCGAATAGCAGGATTTGATTGTAACTCTTACAGTGAACCCTAGTCCCATTTGCACAGGAGCATGTCCGCATGTCTATACTAAGTTATAGTGATAGAAATCGGGTTTCGATACTCTTGGTGGGCAGAGCACAGAAAACCCTTCGTGTAACTTTGTGCATAATAATAAAACATAAATATAAAAAGACAGCCCTAAATATCGAACGTACTTTGTTGTTGTTTTTTCGACAAAAGGACAAGAACCATGAGCTCTTAGATTTATAGTCTGATTACACTCAAATCTAAAATAAAAACCGAATTCTCAGTAGCCAAGATTAGAATAAATTAATCTGTGAGACCTGTTTTTACTTTTTAGTTTTGCACTCCAGCAGTACAAAGAGTGGAGCACGCACATACCAGATTCGAATTTATTACTCTTCAGGCTCTCTATAAGCCTACCCTCAAATTGAAATCCATTTAGACAGGATTATAGACCTATGAGACTTTGGACGAAGTCAAATACATCAGTCTAAACGGTTTGAATTCCTGAATTCAAAGTTCTAATTATATCTCAAATTGGTCAGCAAATGACAGAACTATGAGCTAAAGCTTTTTTACTTGAAAACCTCAGAGACGTTTTATGAGCCACAATGCCGCGGCAAAAAACAAGAACAAAACTGCCCTAGAGAAAAAAGGAAGACTGTTAATTGTTTAAAAAGACATGGAGCCCGACGGTACTATGTATTATTTGTTTAAGGGATAGGTGTGTAAGTGGAAGGTGTTCTTGAATGGTTATCTTCTCTCCTGTGAGCATTTTAAAATTGGGAATAACTATACATGAGCTGTGGTGTCTTTGACCTTAACATTAAGCCCGTAAAATACAGATAAGTTGAAAATAGCAGATAAAAATATGGCATTCAGGAAGTTTACAAAATAGGAAGTAAGGAAGTGTACCAACTTCTACATTTATTGTTTGCGATCAGAACTGATTACGTTTCAATAGCTTTTTTGCAATGTCATTGTTGTCAAATAAAAAATCCCACATTCGGTTTATATGCTAGTAAAAAAAACAAGATCTATCATTAATATACTATATGCTGTGCAGCCTAAAACTGATTAAATCGACAAAATAAGCATTGCGCCTAGATTAACTCGATAAGGTTATAACTCGTCAGAGAGTGAAGGAAGGACAGATGAGAAACGTAAATTATTTCAAAATGCTTTTCATTGGACAACTTATTGGTCGTAAAGAAAAACCTAGTTTTGTGATTCTCAGGTGAGTTATGGTATGGTGTTGAATGGTAGAACAGTGAGTTGATGACACTTTTCGAAACCTAAGGGCAACTTTAAAATAAGAACTAAGATTTTAGTGTTATTGCACACATAAAGAAATGTGTGTGTGTGTTTTCTTATAGCAAAGCCACATCGGGATATCTGCTGAGTCCACCGAGTAGAATCGAATCTCTGATTTTAGCGCTGTGAATCCGTAGACTTATCGTCGTATTAGCTGAGGACATGAAGAAATGTAATTCGTTGTTCTGACAACGGTGGCTTTTGGAAATTGAATATTAGTTTGACTTCATGGTAGTGAAGTAAAAGGCTACACAATGGGCTATATGTGTTCTGTACACCACGGTTAGAGAAACCCCATTTTTAGCGTTATAAGCCTATAGAGGTCTTGTGTATTAGAAGTACTCAAAATGCACAACATACCTACTGATATACATAAGTCCTCATGCACGTTTACATAGACTACGTGTAATCATTTTTTCTTGACTACAAATTTATACGTTCATCTACAGTTTAAAACATTACAAGTTAACCTAAATTGTAACTGTTTGTTTGTTTTCAAACTTCGCGCAAAGCTAGACGAAGGCTATTCGCGCTAGCCTTCCCTAATTGAGCAGCGTAAGACTACAGGGAAACCAACTAGTCATTACCACCCATTGCCAACTCTTGGGCTACTCTTTCATCAACAAATACTGGGATTGATAGTCATATATTAGCGCTTTCACGACTAAAAGGACGAGCATGTTTGATGTGACAAGGATTCGATTACGAGTCAAACGTCCTAACCTGCTGACCATGCCAGACGGCTTAAATTGTAATATAAATGTCGCCAAACTGAGTTATGTCACTAACGTCAATAAGAAAACAATGCTGCTACTAAGTTTAGTTATAAACATATTAGTTTTCATTATTATCCAGCCCAGTTGACTCTTTAATCTTTGACTAATGCCATGATTTTTGTGTTTCTGATTTTTGTTTGTTTTTTGTGGTTGTTATAGTAAATCCTAGGTTCTATCGTTGTTTTTCAAAGCAATTGTGTCAGCTTTAATAAAACCGTTGTCTTCATAAATCGCTGGAAATTATTCAAAGCAAGTCATAATATATGCTAATCTAAAATCATTTCATGTTCAAATAAAGGAAATAAAAATATGTGTAAGTCGTTTTATTATACTTTTGTTTTCGTGTTGATAGATAAACCTGATTTCTGATCGTATACTATTCCTCACTCAACTCGAGAGATTAAGTTGCAAGAACGCCTCTTGCCTGGTTCACCAGTTAAAGCTGTCTTTAGTTTAGACTATAACCACGCCTATGTATGATACATGTCGAAAGGTCCCGCAATGTTGCCACATAGCTAGTTTAAATAAGTGACTCGATTACGCTAAAATGGTTTTCTAAGTAAAACATGAAAGCAAATGAAGAATGAGTAGGGATTTATGTGACAGCGGCATCTGGTGTTAACAAGACGTAACGTGATCTGTGTTCGTGATGTCTAGATAAAGAATTAATTGGGGGGAGGGAAAAGGGAGTCAAATACAAGAGAACAAGCTCACGTTTAACATATACACGCGTTCCTTCATTAAGAAATCCACTATCTGAGATATACATAGCTTCGTCATACGACTAATTACCCAGAAAATTTAATATGAATTTTACACAGACTACAGATGCTTGAAGTATTGTAAGTTTACCCTGTGTTAACGTTCAGTTTAACTTTAGTGTTTATGAATGACAGCAACATATACACACAGGTCAACAGTGCAATAGCACACAGGTCAACAGTGCAATAACGTTCTTGACCTCTCATTTTTAAGTTAAATATATAACAAAATATATTAATATAAAATAAACTATTTTCTACATTACGACAAGACATGGAAAGTCTTGGTTTTTAAGGTTCACTAAAAACTATCACTATGAAATATATGTATATAATAACATTTACTATTAAGGTCAGGTGTTTAAGACACTCGACTCGTAATCTGAGGGTCACGGGTTCTAATCCACGTCACACCAAACACTGTGAGCCTTTATAATTTTGGTCAATCGCGCTATTCGTTGGTAGAAGAGTTGCCCAAGAGTTGGCAGTGGATGGTGATGACTAACTGACTTTTCTGTTGTCTTACACTGTTAAATTAGTGCAGAAAGCCCTCGTGTAACTTTGTGCGAAAATCAAAACAAACCAAACACTATTAAAATTAAAAGCCAAAATCTTACCCTTGCAGCAGTTTCAAATTTAACTGTGTATTTAGGTAAAGTAAGATTGTTTGATTGTTGTTAGTTTAAGTATAAAGCTACACCATGAGCCACCTGTGTTTTGCCAACACAGCATTGTAACTCTGTAAAAATACTGCTACGCCACTGGAAAGGGGTGTGGACAAATAGGGTAGAAAAGGAGACAAAAATAAATTATTAATAATAAAGTTATCAAATATTAGTTAAGCTATCATGATGCTATTGTATTTTAGTGCAAATCTACACAGTAGGCTATCGGGAAATCGAACCCAGGATTTGAGTATTGTAAGTCTGTAAATTTATTGTTGACCCACTAGGGAAAGGGACAAATTATTACCATGTTTAAGTAGCACAAACAAAGTAAACTGCAGATTCTCTAAACTAACCCAAACAAACCAAATGTATGCTACGAGAAAAAACTGTTTTACAACTTATAGCTTCTCGTCGATTTCGAAATATAATTTGCAACGCTTACGTTTTCAAATACCATACATGTAATACAATTTCACCAGTGCTTTCTTTTAAACCATTTACAGTCAATTTACAGATTACTGACGATGAAGGTTTGTTTTAAACTTCTTTTTGATGAAAAAATCGATCCGAATCATACGGTAGCTTTATAGTCTTTCTCGGAGTCTCCACCGAGACAAATTCTTAATTTGTTTAAAATAATTGTTAAGGAAAGATCATATAGCAAAAACGAGCGTGACTTATAATAGCGTCATCTGTAGTTGAAGTTCGGTTCTACGTATTCTGAGCGGTTGATGCCAGATTTAAACCACACTAATAACCACGTTCGAAAATTGTGACTGACTTAAAAACCAGAAACTTTCTTCGAAGACTCCGTGCGCTTTAGAAGTGCTTCGTTGTATATTATCTGTTCTTGACAATAGACAATTTCCGTTTTCAATTACAAAAGCCTTTTCGTTGTATCTTGTATCTTGTTTTTCGAGAAGTCTCGTGGAGCATCAATCTGTAGCGTCACTTTCAGCAGTATATGGAGAAAGAAGGAATATATATTGTTTATATCTTTCGTTGACGTTTTGTGTAATTTGTTTGTTCTGATATATTTAGAAACTACAATACGTTTTGAAATTTAAAATGTATTATTAATCTAAACGAAAAGAAAGTCCATCTTTGTTTAAAGCATTGCAACATTCTTTTACGTACTTTATAATAAATCAGTAGATTAGTTTCATCTGTTTATATGGAAAACTCTGCTTTTTGTTTTCACTAGTTTCTCTGCTTATGTAGTTTTCAAAGGCTATGAAATAATATTTGACAGTAGCAAAACGTCGTAATGCATTAGTTAAGCCAAATGGCCTGAGTTTTTCCTATACTGCTTATATAGTGTGTAAACGTAATACGTTATGTACCATCTTTAGTCATATAATTTTTTTTAGTATTTATTATTTAGTTTCCGCGCACTGTCATGGCGGCAATATGTGGTTCAAGATGTCCAGTATTATCCTGTTCCAAACACCGTAGTCTTTTGTTATTTTGTTAGATGACGTATTTTGTTCATAAGGATATTTAAATGTATTTTAAACCTGATTAAAACTACTTAGAACTAGAATATTTCTTGCCGGCCGAAGTAGTACGTCAAGTAGATCTGACAGCTGTCCAATCACGAGGTGACGCTATTCGTTCTACAGAGCAAGCAAACTGATTTTGGAACCCAGGCGTTTTCTTTGCATTAGTTTCATCCCCAGTTTTGCTGAAGGGAAATCTTTTGATAGTTAGTTCAGCGTATTGAGGTAATCCATCTAGCGGTCACGGAAACTTCAGTAATAACAGTCGTATAACGAGAGAGAGGACTGTCCGAAGTCACACTTCGATACGCGTTCAGTTCTGAGCGTTTTTGTGTTTTAAATAAGGGTTTTGTTCATGCTATTTAAAGTGTCAAGATTCTCTCATTTCCACTATTTTCACACTAACACTGAAAACTCATTCAAGTATTCTCAGGCGGAAAGTTCAACTAAGTTATTTGGCCGGACCTGATGTTACTCGCGAGTATTTCTATCAGGCAAACTTGTCGGAAAATCAGTTTGAACAGGAATATCACACTTACATGCCTATAAGTCTGGTTCATTTGAAAACATTTTTAAGCCTAACGTAATAAGTACATGTATCGACTCCTTCGTTACAATTTTCCCAAATAATTTATTTATTATTGACTGATGTTATGAGCAGTTTTAGACTGTTTTATTTTAAAGACAACATAGTAAAATCTTCTTGCAATTTCAGTTTTCAGCATAACTGACAACAAATTGCCTGTATTATATTACCACCATTCATGTGGCATCTGATATCAGTTGTTCAACACAACAGTGTTAGGCCTATATCTAAATAAAACACGAGACTACCAAAAATTAAATAATAATTTTTCAATATTTTTCATCTAACTTACTTAGCTGTTAAACTAAAGGAAGATTTCAGTGATACAGGGACTGTTTCAATGTGTTAGAAAACATACTGGTTTTCATGTTTAGAGAACAACATATATAAATAGAACTGATCCTATAATTGGCTGTCGAAAGCACATTTGTTATGGTAATATTCAACTCTTTCCTCATTAGAACTTTGTTTTATAAGTCAGTTCAGATACACAAGACGTAAAGTAAAAACAAAACAAAAAAGCAAAAAAAAAACAAGTGGATTCAAAATTTATTTACAACCTAATTACACAACTGACTAGCATATCTGTCTTCTGTGGTATCTTGCTTTGATGCATTTTGTTGAGAAGACTGACGCCTGATTGGCGTTCGACTGCTCGTCAAGTAGAGTTGGCCCAAATAACAGTCCTGCACTGATAACTATAATGATGGAGCCACAATCGTAAAGGTTACTGGATTTCGAAGCAGGGCTTTCTGAGAAATTGGTAATCTATGATCAATAATGGAACCTATATCCATCCAACGGTTACATGTGCCGATAAAACCTAACTCGTTTTTAACAAGGGTTATTTCGATTGGGATTCTCAATAATGTGAAGCAATGTTTAGTGTTCTAATCAGGAAGACTGAACTTAATAACATTCCCAATTTCAATGTGATATGAGCTAGAATTTATTGGTAAACAGTAAATTATAAAAGCAAGCATAAACAGAAAATAAGGTGAACAAAAATAATTATTAATGAGTTCCAGTGACTGTTTCTTAACAAGTTCACTACGTCCTTTCTTATCGTCGAAGTTTTACATCAGGAGCTGATCCAGGATTTTATTCAAAAGGGAAGGTGGATACTTGTTGGTGTCTGGGGTATACTTTCTTGGAAAAGTTTGAAACCATACGGACTGGCTGATTCCAAATATTATGTACGTGGTAAATATTAGAGGTGTATATTAGATCACCCATATTTGTGTCCATTACTTGTTATTACTTATTGACTTCTCTTTTGTTACTTACTCAGGAAGAGAGGATGGCTAGCAACAGCTTACATTAAATAATATAATATTTAATTATCCAGTGTTATAATCGGAATTCTTCAAACAGGAAGCTAATGATAAATTTGGAAATGAAAAAAACTCAAGGTTTTACAATAAACTTTGCAGTTCTGAAATTGTTTCGATAACTTTGGTTGTGCACAACTGCATATACAGTAAGATACAAAAAGAGATAGGTTAAAAATGAATATAGAAGTAGTTATACAGCTGGATTAGTACATATACAGAGAGAAATATGTTTTTTTGCTATAGATATGCAGATTTATAATGGACGACAAACATTCGAAAACAATATCCTGTCGTAGAGATAATTACAGTTAAATAAAAATCGAAGAAAAATAAGTAAATGTAAGCAGACAGATGGAAAGACAGAGATAGCTGTCAGTAAAATAGATAGATACAAGTAGATAAATAAACAACAAGGTAATGGAGAGATTTAAAAGTCTTTACGACATTCCTACTGGTTTTAGGATCGAAGATATATGGATATATGTATACAGATATATATCTAGATCGATTAATAGATAGATAATTGTAGGTTTAAGTTTTAAGATTTATCTGCGCACTGACCCGCGAATATTTTTCGGTTAGTCGAAGAGGTCAGGTGTTTTTAAGCTAAAGTTATCCAATCTTCTTACAGTTGAAAGTAACACGGAATGGTTGCCTCACCCATGTGGCAGCCGTACAGCACGTACCAACACTATAATTAACCGCTATAGCTGCTATGTCTGATGAGTGGTTCCGGGGCACATCAATTAATATTTATTGTCAGATCTGGCACTTCATATGATGGAGGACTTTTGGAACTCCCCTGACGTCTGCAAGCTGGCGAAGGAGCAGGTACTTAAGGCTAAGAAATACTTAAACCACAAGTGAAGTTCATCATACTTCGCTCTTATTACGTTTGTGCGCACAAAATATCTAATTGCTAACATTTTGTACACTAGTATTAATGGCTACCTAGTCACAGTTTAGACAGTTACTTCTAAAGTCAAAATACTTACGTACAGCTGAAATATGACACACACAAGAATTCAAACTAGCAATTCCCCTCCCAGTATCGCCAGATATCTACATCTTTGGGGGCCCCGCAAGGCCAGGTGGGTTAAGGCGTTCGACTCGTAATCTGAGGGTTGCAGGTTCGAATTCCCGGTCACACCAAATATGCTCGCCCTTTCAGCCGTGGGGGCGTTATAAGTTATGGTCAATCCCACTATTCGTTGGTAAAAAAGTAGCCCAAAATTTGGTGGTGGGTAGTGATGATTAACTGCCTTCCCTCTGGTCTTACACTACTAAATTAGGGACGGTTAGCGCAGATAGCCCTCGGGTAGCTTTGCGCGAAATTAAAAAACAAACATCTATATCTTTAACTGATTCACAGGAAAGAAGTTACAACGAAACGCTAAGTTGTTAGGACAGGAGCTCCAACGTCTTTATAAATTAGGTTTGTAATCTTGTAATATTTATTTTTACTCAAATACTGTCATTCAGCACGTTTCGATAAACTCTAACATGTTCGCTTGTAATTAAGCGAAATTACTTAATTTCTATCATAATTTGTCATTTGAATGCCCCTTCAAAAACAGATGTGAAAATCCCTGATGTTATGCAAACATAATGTGTATCCTGTTATAACTTACTTAATCACAGAATTTGTCACCTGTTCTTAAATTTACGTTATACTTGCATTCTTAAGCTCCACGTAAATACCATCTCATTTGAAATATAAAGAAAGTTTCTAAATCTTGGGATAACATTGAATTTACTGAATTAGGCTGCTTAATAATGTTTAGGATATACTACCTCGAAATTTATGTTCGATTAGAATTAACCACCTGAATGGGGACATTAACTTTTATGGACATTACCTCAAACCTGAAGTGCCTCATTCACAGGCTTAGCATAATGACCTACAAGATTTATTAGGGTAATAACTACGGAAAAAAACAACAACAATTTTTTGCCCATTTTCTGGAAAATTCCATAAAGCTAGAGTGCTAAAATAAATTGTTTGCATAATTTAGATTTTAACTAAAAAAAAATCTAGTATTGTATAATATATAATTTTTATTTTATTTTATCTACCATTAAAGAATTATATATATCTAAGCGTGTATTTTTCATTCTGATGTAATGTAAAAGGGAAAGAAGACGAAATTGGGGTTTTTAACCATAAAGTAGAACTAAGCCATTATTATTCCCACTGTGCCGCCAGATCACGTCCAAATCGTAAACTACTTGGTTCCTTTATGTGGCAAATTCTACCCGCCCTCTTCTATATCATTTCCTTGTTCTTCTTGACGTCAACAAAAAATAACAAAAAAAAGTAATCCATCGGCCATTGTAACGAAGAAAACGTTATATGGTTTATTAGAATTATCTTAGACCTACGACTAATAGTAACTTTTAGTGAAAACAAACTTCTTACATAGGTCAGAACGGAAAATATACATTTTATAAAGAAAGGTGTAGATTATTAAGTAAGATTTCAATTTATTCTACTTATAATTATTAGAATGGATTGTTTTGTCATATTTATATTCTAGAATACAGACATGAACGATACTTTTTTTAACATAAACTCAAGATCTTATAAGGTGAACCCGGCATGGCCGCATGGTTAGGGTGCTCGACGCGTAATCTGAGGATCGCGGGTTCGAATCCCCGTCACACCAAACATGGTTGTCCTTTAAGCCCTGGGGATGTTATATAGTGATGGTCAATATAGTGTTGCCAGCCTAGCGGGCTTAGATTAGCCCTTAAATCCACATGCTAAGTAAAAATGCAGAATAATTGTTATGTTAAATTAATAAAGATAAAATTTAATTGTAAAAAATATAATAATAAGTGTGTTAAACATTCTAATCAACTTTGTATGTCTGCACTACTTTAAAAGTTTCACTTCTTCAGGCCAATGTCTAAGAACAAATTACTACACGGTAGTAAAAGTTATACTTGACTTGGCCGGTTTAGTTGATTTAGCTTACACTTAGATGTATAAGCTGAACTTCGTTCATCAAAAACAAGGTAGTTAATTACAGTGTTGGTCCGTGCTGTTCAGCAACCACATGGGTGAGGCAATCATTCCGTAAAACTTTCGACCACATGCTGAGTGAATAAGTTAGCTCAGAAACACTTGACTTTTTTACCTATCCACAAACAGTTTGTGAGTCAACGTCAGATAAATGTTAAACCTACACTTGAAATTATATATACCGAAACCTATTTATCCTTATATATTTTTTCCTGCTTTTCCATAATTGTTTATTTGAATATTTGGAATTTTGTTACCTTTGAAATACTCTCGTGTAATATATAACTAAAAAAATACTCACTTGTTTTCGATGTAGCCTACTTATGTTGTCAGGATCAGTATTAAAAAGTATAGCTTTAGTTATTTTTTTCCATCCAAATCACAATGCTGAAAAATTTTTTCGTGAAGATACAGGTGTCGTCTTAAAACTTTGCTAAAAATAATTTAAAATTATAGGAGTCACTTTACAGGAGTCACAAATAATTAATTAATTAATCAATTTTTCTACATTTTCTTTAATATTTTCATTACTTACAAATATAAATTAATTGTATTTTATAAAAGTAATATGTTAGATCCCTCTCTGCCCTTACAACTATTTCCACCATCTTGGATTATGTTTGTTTTTATAACCATGGTAACTCACAGTTTTCTAACTACACACTTTCTATTGTAGCACGTTTTTATGGACACATCAAGTAGTAGTTTCCATTGACCCATAACTATACTTTGAAATCAGCTTCCAAGAACATGGTTAAAAAGATCAAAGGCACAAAGTCCGTTGGATTTACAGTATGTGGTAGAATGATACTGCTGTGATTCCAGGTTCTTCGAACATATATTTCATCAAAACAGCCATTGATTTCGAAATGTTCCAAAACCTTGTGAATCTTCAAAAATTTTAAATTATTGTTTTAACTTCTTAACGGTACCAGTGCTCGGCATGGTCACGTAGTTAAGGGGCTCGACTAGTAATCTGGGGGTCGCGGATTCGAATCCCCGTCACACCAAACATCCTCGATCTTTCAGCCGTTGGGGTTTTATAATGTGACAACCAATCTCACTATACATTGATAAAAGAGTAGCCCAAGAGTTGGCGGTGGGTAGTGATGACTAGCTGCTTTCCCTCTAGTCTTACACTGCTAAATTAGGGACGGCTAGCGCAGATAGCCCTCGTGTAATTTTGCGCGAAAATAAAAAACAAACATAAAGTTTATTGTAAGATTTTTTAAAAGTAGTATTTCATTAAACAGTTTTTTCTCACTGTGATATCAATATATTATATTTTATATCAAAATGTTACACAGACAATAATAATATTATTCATAATTGACCGAGCGCTGTCAAGTAGTTAGAGTATTAGAGTGAAATCCCAGGCTGGAGTCCCATCACCTCGTTTTGGGACCGTGGATACGTTATAAGAACAACAGTCAAGTTCCATTATTCGGCCTCATAAGAGAAACCCAAAACTTGAGAATGGGCGGTGTCGACCTATTCTATCGCTTCCATTTCCAGTGACACAGTGGTATATCTGCGGATCTTAAAATGTTAGAAACTGGGTTTCAGTACCCTTGGTGGGTAGAGCACAGTTAGCCCATTGTGTAATTTTGTGCTTAATTACAGACAAACAAACCTCTTCTGTATTACTGCTACACTAGCTAACGTAAAAACTCTAAAGTAGGAGATTACCAGAAGATATGCAGAGCTTCACTGCAATAGCTTTTGGATTGAATGGCTCTCTTTCATAAAACTTACTTTCATTTTGCGAATGAAGTTGATATTTTAAGTTAGCTTGAGATGTGGTTTCAAAACCTTTCGCTGTTGTAAAAATTTCTAATGTGCGAGTCTTTTTTTTTTCTGCTTACTAGAAGGAAAACTCGAAGTCCCCATCTTTGCTTTGAACTGTTGTATTGTTCATTAGATCCATTAGATCATCTTTTGGAAGAGAGCGGTCACGTACCTCTAGCCATATCAACTACGTGTGGTATTGTGCTGTTAAATTATTTGAACTTCCGTTTATGGGAAAACAACCCTTTCAAAGAACTAACAAAAACAATCTTCCCACAAGGCTTACAAAACAAAGAAAATAACCCTCTCACAAAGCTTACAAAACAAAGAAAATAACCTTGTCACAGAGCTCGCAAAGCAAAGAAAATAAGTTGACACAATTATAAAATGCTTAATGACACCTACAGCTGAAAAACAATATATGAATTTTTGTTTCATAAATTCTATGTAAAATCACATTTTGAAGTCACGAAACCGATTGAAGGTTGACCAAGTCATATCATAAGAAATCAGTAAATAATAAATAAGATTAAACAGCGAGTTCAAGTAATGTGATGTTTTGATATTTGTTACCACGGTGAAGATTTAGGCGTTATGTATGTAGTGTAATTCAAAGTGTTTTTTCTTATATATATATGTATATATATATATAACTTTCTATTGATGAAGTTAAAGATAACTAACTCATAAGCCCTACAACTTCCAGGCAGTTTGGCATACATTTCAAAAACTATAAAGAGCGACCCTGCAAACGATAAACTAATATGATCCTACCAGTGTCAGGTTCTCAAACAAAGTTGACCTCCATGCTACTATTATCATATATATTACAGGAGATGGCGTGACACTACATTTGTTTTTGCACTGTAAACTGAGCAGTTTGCGTATGTATTATAGGTGTTTTACTATGCTCATAAATACAGTTTTCATACCATTTGTCATGTTTTGGCTTCACAATCAGCGGTTGACCAATAGTTACCGTAACGTGCACACGAAAATATTACATATTATATGAACTGTAAATATCTGTTTTCAGTTTAGATTTGAAAATATGATAGTAGATTTGAGTGGTGATTAATTTGTGTTAGAAAATCTACGTCATAAATATATTTGGCTCTTTTGAAATATCACAGTAAGAGCAAAAACAGAATTATGTTACGTGTCTATGTAACTGGAAATGAATGGTTAAAATGGTTTTTATCTTCTATCTCTCAACGCTTGGTTTCGTTGCATTTAAAAATGTCTTCATGTGAACTTAATTGAGACGACTATCATGTACAACTCTTTTAAAAATATTCAGTCTAATCGTATCCGGTTGACTGTAAACTCTTAAAGTTTAAGGCTAGTCGTTTTCAGTTTACTAAGAACTCCCTTTAATGTTTGTGGTCTAATCGTTTTTGTTTGTTTGCTTGTTTTTGAACTTCGCGCAAAGCTACACAAGGGCTATCTGCGCTAGCCGTTCCTAATTTTGCAGTGTAAGACTAGAGAAAAGGCAACTAGTCATCACCACCCGCCGCCAACTCTTGGGCTACTCTTTTAGACCGAATAGTGAAATTGACTGTAACATTATAACACCCCCACGGCTGAAAGGGCGAGCATGTTTGGTGTGACCGGGAATCGAACCTGCGATCCTCGGATTACGAGTCGAATGCCTTAACCCACTACTGGCCATGCCAGGCCCCTAATCGTTTTTAGCTTTTATAATGTGTTTTATAATGCATAAACAAATATTAGCTCATCTTTGAATTCGTGTTTTAATAACACGTTGCTAATTATCAATTTATTGTAAAGTTTGAAGCTTCATCATTTCAAACCAGTCACACGATAACAGATCTTTATTCCTTTTATTCTGGAATGAGCGCTACACCATGGTAACTAGCCAGACTGTGAATATGGGGTTCTGTTATAAAAGAAATGGGCTCTGTATTCACTTTGAAGCTCTGGGTACATTATAAAAGTGTCGGTCAAATACCATGTTCGATTAGAGTACCCCAAAAATTGCAGTTGGTGGTATGTGATATTAAATTGTTTCCAACTATTCTATATCATTTCAGAACTAGAGACAATCAATGCAGATAGCCTTGGGGAAGCTTTGAAAGAAATTTAACAAAATACAACTATAAACAAAAAAATAAATTTAATTAAATTGATAGCTAGACATAACATTATATGTATCATTACTGGTAAACTATGACATTTGGAATAATTAAAAATGTTTAACATTAATATTCGCAGTTAATTTTAAGACCTTTATTATTTTATAAAGTTCAGTACAAATCAATCAAATGACAACGATTAAGTTATTTTCTTGAAAAAGAAAGAAACTCAAACATAATTGAAATATAAAAGGTTAAATGGTTTGTTTGTTTGTTTGCTTGTTTTTTTTTATTTTGCGCAAAACGACACGAAGGCTATCTGCTGCACTAGCGTCTCTAATTTAGCAGTGTAAGATTAGCTGCTCGCCCTTTCAGCCGTGGGAGCGTTATAACGTGACGGTCAATCTCATTATTCGTTGGTAAAAGAGTAGCCCAAGAGCGAGCATGTTTGGTATGACGGGGATTCGAACCCGTGGCTCTCAAATTACGAGTGATTAAATCGTCATATAAAAAGAAGACCATTTTAGTTTTTGGCAGTATTATTTTTTTAGATTTGGATTTTAGAGAAAGAACATTAATCCTAGTGTTGTGGTTGTATGTCATGCTATTGTAAAGATGTAGAATAGTACTACATACACCCACACAACTACAATCATACTTGTTCCAAGTAAATTGATAGATATATTAGTTGCTTGTCCAAATTAAAAACTGAAACTGTACAATAAGCTATCTACAATGTGTTTACCACATAGATCAAGTCCCTAGTTCTGGTGTTACAAGTCTTCAAGCTTATATCTGGGGTAACGGGAGAAGAAAAAAGTAAACACTGAACTTCATTCTGACTCTAGCTTATAATATTAGAGAACCATTACAAAGTTGTCTCCTCACTTCCCATTCAAAATTTAGGATCTAACTGGAAGGTTAGATAATATCCAGTACTTTTAGTTTGAATAAGTAAGAATAATTCTATATAACTAAACACAACATCAAGATGTTTTCCACATCCAGGGACAGAGAAAGCTGTATAGGATAGCATTCTGTATCACAGAACTAGATAGGGTGACAAAAAACTCACATTACCAAAAACTGAAATTTTCGAGTGGTTATGGTATATGGGAATTATTCTCCAATATAAATAAGTGTTTGATTTTACCAGCTGTATATCAATGTAATGTGTCTGGTATCGTGTGTTTAGATTTATTATAAATATTTTTGTTACATAATCAGTTAAAAATTTCTGTAATGAGTGTTAGACGGAAAACACAGTTTCACGTATGCGAATGTGTATCTATATTTAAAGAACTACGCGAGCTGCTTTTTCTATTCAGTTAAACTATGAAATAAACATAGGGTGAATAATCTTCATATTTTAGCCAAGATTTCCATTTTCTTTATTGTTGTTAATATTAAGCCTCAAGCAGACAAACTTGTTTTCTGGAGCCTTGAAAAACACTAGCAGTAGAAACACTTTTATAGAATTATGACATAGAACTGGTCGATTTTTGTGCATGCTCACAGTTTGACATTTAGTTACAAAGAGTTCTTCGCTCATTTTTCTTTACACTTTGTTTCCATGGCAGCTTTACAGCCAATCGTTACTTATCTTTCATAATAATAAAAAAGTTCGTAAGTTTGTATTTTTTTATTTTCGTTTGTGTATATAATTTTGTTTTCTGCTAGTTTTGTGACTGTTTCTTGGAAAACGATGGCAGTGGAATACAATAACAAAAGTCAAGTTGATGAAAATGTTTCAGTCACATCGGATACGATAATCGAATGTTTACAGCAAAGTAGCCAAAATACATCATGTCACCTTATAAGCAAATGGAATTATAAGCATAACCAAAAATTTCTGACAAAAATCAAGTACTATTCGGTGGTTGCATGTGTTTGTTCTTACATAACTATAACGTAGTACGTTCTGAGGACTGGTTGACATAGAAAACATCCCATTACAAATCCGCAACTGAAAGAGATTCGTAAGAGCAAGCAGAATGTTCAAAACTAGTTGCTTTATTTTTACACAAATACTTTAATCTACTTACTACACCATTTGTCTAGAGTGGTTTCACAAAAGCAAAAACTAAACAAAGAAAACAAAAGACAGTCATTTTTTGTTTGCTTTTAGAAAAAAAGCCATATCGAGCTATCTGCTGTGTGTGTCTACTGTTGGGAATCAAAACCCGGATTGATTCATTTAACGTAAGTTAAAGTACTGCTATCCACATTTACAATATCTTAAAATGTTAGTCCACCAGTGGGTATGATGTAAAGTTACTGTCTTACAACGCTAAAATCCGAGACTCGATTTACCCAGGTGGACTCAGCAGGTTCCCCATTGCAACCCATTGCTAAAGGCAAGAAATATGTACATATCTTAGAATTAATGAGATCTATCACGTGTAAACAACTAACTAAAGGTTTATAATATCACAAACCAGAAAATACAAAACGTAAACCTAATTAGGATACATTTTGGTTCTCTCACTGTTAACAATATTTCCATTCCAGTAAGAGTACGGAGAAGAACGAACTTATAAAACCTAAATTACTCCTAAAGTAACCAAAGGAACGTGGTTTTGAAATAGAATTTCTTCATAGAGCATAAAGAAGCATCGCAAACTTTTATTGTTTGGTTATTTTAATGTTTTCCCAAATTATTCATATAACTGAGATGCTCAGAAACCTATTACTTTATATCAGTATTTATTTAATGCTATTGTTGAGCACTATCCATTTTATGAACATCACAAATGTCTTGATGAGAAAACAGAAAAACAGCAGAAGAAAAAAAGTTACTGGTTTTGGTTTGTTTTGAATTTCACGCAAAGCTACACGAGGGCTATCTGTGCTGGCCGTCCCTAATTTAGCAGTGTAAAACTAGAGGGAAGGCAGCTAGTCATCACCATCCCTGCCAACTTTTGGCTACTCTTTTATCAACGAATAGTGTGATTGACCCCCGCGGCTGAAAGGGCGAGTATGTTGTGTGTGACGAGGATTCCAACCCGCGACCCTCGGATTACAAGTCGAGCACCTTAACCACTTGGCGATGCCGGGCCGAAAAGTTACTAAGTTTATGACGCTAAATGTCAGGGTTCTATCCTCGAGGTGGGCGCAAACAAATAGGCTATTGTACAACTTTGCGCTAAAATCGAACAAGCGAGCATTCGAAACGAAAACTTCTTGAGGAAAGAATAACACACACAGATTAGTTTCTGGTTTTACATTAGGAGATTACAAAAATAATAATGACAAAAAACTATCTGCTTATAAAATTGCCTTGACATCCTCAACATTTTTTTTCGTTTCTCTTACTTTGATGACGGCAAAAAATGATCAAATAGCTTTCGTTTTTTTTATCAAAACTTTCAGAACACAGAAATTTAAATTATATTTTCTAACACTACCGTTACTATTGGGCCTCAGATACAGCAGGTATGGTGTTGTTGACAGATAAATTATTACATTCTTCTCGTTTTCATTTGTAAGTTCTTATAATTATAAACTGAATTGAAAAACTTGTTATACCGCTGTTTCCAGTATTTTCTGTCTTAAGAATCTGAATTCCAGTGATTAACGTGTCAGATTGTGAACCTCAAATTTCATGGTTCGTTTCCTGCTGCCACAAAAAAAAAATTAAATACAGAAAAAATAGCTCTACATACTTTGGGGCAGTAAGAGAGGTAAATAAATGATGGTTAACTATTTCATTAAAGTAGCTCGAGAGTTGGCGGTGGGTGGTGCTGACTGGTGGCCTCGCATTTAATGTATCACTTCAAAATTAAAGATGAAGAGCGAGGAAAATTTTCAATAAATTAAATCGAGTACTGCTCAGTAACATTTCCATTTAGAAATTAATTAAAATCACTTTTAAAAATCTGAGAATTTTTTTTTTCAATTGAATAAACTCAAAAATTTGGCCTCTTTCAAAATGTGAAATTTCGCTTATAAAATACCAATTGCTAATTTTCGTGTCTATGTTTCTCGTTTTCACAGATAGACACTAAACTTTCCTCAAATAGTTTTGCAGTTTTTGTCAAACGCTCAGTATGGCCAGGTGGCTAAAATGCTCAAGGTTGTAGGTGGCTGTATAGGCAAAGTTCTCGAAAGAATAATCAGTGATATACTCTCCACATTCTTGGAGATAACGTCAAAATTACCAAAAGAACAAAATGGATTCAGGAAATTTAGACAAACGACAGGTCATTTAATTAGATTAACCGAAAATATAATAAACAGCTTCAATAAAACAGAATGTGCTGTCGCTTGCTTCCTTGATATCGAGAAAGCAATCGACACTGTATGGCATGATGGTCTAAGGTTCCGAATGAATGAAATGGGACTACCGCGTGAAATTATTCGCTGACTATCTAACTTTTTGGAAAATAGAAAGTGTAGAGTGAATGTTGAGGTTACCTTTTCTGAGTGCTTTACTGCAGAAGCTGGTGTACCTCAGGGAGGAGTGATTGGCCCTATACTTTTCATCATGTATGTAAACAATATGCCACTGAAGGATCCAAATCATGGATTCTCTTCACAGTTCGCTGATGATGTGGCAATCTGGAAAAGTACCACAACATCCACGATAGCAGCCACCAACATACAACCTCAACTAAAGAGAATAAGTGAATACTGTCAAAAATATAGAATAAAAATAAACACAGGAAAAACACAACTCGTAGTCTTTACGAAATTGACAAAACACAAAAAACTATAGCCTGAATTATATATGAATGGCACTCTACTCCAGACTGTCCCATCGGCAAAATTTTTAGGTCTAACCTATGATTCAAAATTAACTTGGATTAATCATGTTAACGAAATTAAAAATAAAGTCTGGCGAAGAACTAACTGTGCTAGGAGTCTAACTGGTAAAAACAGTGAAGCATCTACAGATAACATACTAAAAATCTATAAAACATATATTAGACCTGTAATAGATTATGCAGCTCCAGCATGGATAACTGTAAGTGACAAAATAATTAAAACCAAACTACAAACAATCCAAAACACACTCCTCACAACTGTATACAGAGTTCCTAGACCAACATCATCTCAATTTATACATAAATATTCTAACATACCAACCGTACCAGATAGACTCCTACATAGTATAATAATGTACTTCGATAATAATTGGATGAAAAAACGAATTACTATGCGAACTAGATAGGTACCTTATACATGATGAAGTTAGTCCTAAATATCTCTCCCCATTCAATTTATATTTTAAACATAAAAATTTATATATACATAAATAAAAATAATAAATATTAATTAATTTAAAAAAGTGCCACCAACAAACTCGACATTCTGCCGATAGAGCCAAATAATAACTACATATGTGCCACAATACATGGACATTGCCCTGAAAAGGATCAGAAAAATATTCAGTTCAATAATTATAAATTCCAATCCGGTAAGACCATTAGTATGGAGAGGAGGAAGAACTCATAAAGAACCTGACCCTTTAGGGTATGAACATATTTTACCCAAACACCGAGAGAGAGAGTACATTGATCTGTGAAGCCTATTTTACCTTTGTATTAGCTTGTTTCTTTGTTTCTTTGTTTTTTTGATTTTCGCACAAAGCTACTCGAGGGCTATCTGTGCTAGCCGTCCCTAATTTAGCAGTGTCAGACTAGAGAGAAGGCAGCTAGTCATCACCACTCACCACCAACTCTTGGGCTACTCTTTTACCAACGAATAGTGGGATTGACCGTCATATTATAACGCCCCCACGGCTGGAAGGGCAAGCATATTTGGCGCGACGGGGTTGCAAACTCGCGACCCTCAGATTACGAGTCGCACGCCTTAACGCGCTTGGCCATGCCGGGACTTTGTATTAGCTATATTTCTATGCGCCAGCAATACCAACAAGAGTGGGGCCGCCCGCAAAACCGATTCGATTTTAATATCCATCAGGATCTCTACCAGCTTACCCTTAAATTGAAATCATTATAGACAAGATTAAAATAAATTAATCAATGGGACTTTGAACATAGTCAAATAGATCAATCAAAATAGTTTGACCTCATGAGTCCAAAATTAAAATTAAATCTTAAATTGGTCAAGAGATAACACAGCTAAAAGTTTGTACTTGAAAATCTCAGAACCATTCTATAACCCGCTATGCCGCAGCTAAAAAAATATTACTTATAAAATACGAAACGTTTTCGTAAAATTAAATTCACGTGAATTGAAATGTTTAATTTTTGGAATACAGCTTTTCATCTACACAAAATATGTTTTCTAAAACAAAAACATCGATATGTTTGCGGGTCCGCGAAAAAAATTTCAATTGAAAGTTACTTGGCATGACCAAACGTGTTAAGGCGTTCAGGGTCGCGGGTTCAAATCCCGATAACACCAAACATGCTCGCTATTCCAGCCGTGGGGGCGTTATAATGTGACAGTCAGTCCCACTATTCGTTGGTAAAAGAGTAGCCCAAGAGTTGGCGCTGGGTGGTGATGACTAGCTGCCTTTCCTCTAGCCTTACACTGATAAATTAGGGACAGCTAGCGCAGATAGCCTTCGTATAGCTTTACGTGAAATTAAAAAAAAAACTAACTAAAGTTTAAGAACCGTTAATCTAGCAAATATATATGTATATATCATGAAATTAAATTGTTACATCCAAAATAAAGTCAAATAAGTAAACAAATTAATGAGTAAGGACTGCGTTAAAAACAGCAATCCCAACTTTTGATTAATTATATTACAGCCATAAACAAAATACATTAAAATTAAACAAAATACGCTGCATGTTTAAAAAAATATCCTAGGATACGAGCTACAATGTGGGATTATAAAATGTATCCTAGGTTTTGGAGGTGACTGCGGAGGTAGGGCCGCAATGTGGGTTCTACTTATGCAGTACCCTCCAAAACCTATGATAATTTTATAATCCCACGTTGTAGCTTGTACCTTAGGATCCTTTTTTTTAAAAAAAAAAAAAATATGCAGCGTATTTTGTTTAATTTTATTTTTTGTTGTTTATGGCTTACAATTCATGGTTATGATATATATATCACTCAAGCATTCTTCATTCTGTCGTTAAAGTTCATGTTGTTTATTGCTACTTGTCTACATCTTTGGCAAAAACTTCAAGAAATCTAAAGCACTGGTGAGTCTTTGTGATCCTCGGCCTTCTCACATTGCACGTAGACTCACCCACTCAGAAACTGCTTGATGGTTCTCCCGTCCAAATACTTTCTACGTGGCGCCTCCTGCTCGTTCGCTGTAACTCCAGACTCACCTAATATTTCATACCTGGCTGCAACAGTGATTTAAACCAATGTTCTTGTGAAGTAAATTATGGTTACTTGTCTATATCTTTGACAAAACTTTCAAGACGTTTCTAGGTATAAAGAGAGTTTAGTAACCATTTCAAATTAGGGCTCAACTGCAGGATGATATTGGCAGAAAGACTCGTTAAATCAGCACCAAACGAAAGTGACAGTTAACGCTGTGCATAGCATGGGTTCAGGTGAAAGGGGTCGGCCCACGCCCCGATTTACGTTAAACTTTTTAAGTACGTAATTAGCACTACATATATTATAAGAATGTCTTCTTATCCGATATTAACGGTTACAGACGCTTGAGATTTTTTTAGATCAGTTGCGTAAATACCTGATAATCAAAAATATTACAAAATAGTAATCAGAAGATAAAATCTTTTTCTGGGATTTAAGGTTTAATATAAAATCTAGAAACAAACAGCTTAAAAGGAAGCTTTTATTATTTTTTTTTATGCTAGCACTAAAATCTAGTGAACACGCATTGCTTTGAGTACATGGAACCTACAGCTAACATTTTTTTACAGTATTAATGTAACTTACGAAAAAGAGGCCTAACTTGTTTATGGTTGTATGGGAGATCATATTGACTCGGCAAACCTTCCCTGCAGACATTTGAAGTCAAGGATCACGTGGGCGATTAATTGAACTGGACGGTTTTTTCTAGTTACACAAAAAATGATTATTTTCTTCAACCAATGTCTTTAAAATTTCAATGACTTTTATTTTTGTCCTAAAAACAAAAGTAAAGACTTATTATAATTCAAAATATTTTATAATAACGTTTCTTTCATTAGATTCAACTTTTAATCCCATTTAGTTTTGGGATTAACTGCAAGGGTGTTTCATATTAACCAGAAAGTTTAACACTCATGTAACTAGTTTTGACAGCAACCCTAAATGACAAGTGTGTTCGGAGTCGGGGATCTGAACCCGCAACACGCATATTTAGAGTCAAATGCTCTTACCATCATGACACGAAAAAGTCAACAAACAATTCTGGGGTTCATAATATATACCATAGATGGCAGCACAACGTAACAAACAATTATTTAAAATTTCATACGCAGTAAACAGTGTTGCATAATAATTCCAAACCGTACGCACTTTCTTAAATCTGACTGTTTACAAACTAGTAGTGGGTATGACACAAATCAAATTGTTTCTTAGTACGATTCTACCTTTAAATACAGAATAATTATTAACTACGTCATTTATATTCATTAAGTAATGTTTAATTTAACCGTTTGTATTGGACAGTACAGACTTATTAATATGTTAAGAAATGTATACATATAGTTATACTTGTAAATTTGTCTATTATGAAAACATATATAAAATCGGATAAAGCTTTTGTTTGTAGAAAACAAAAGTACTAGTTTGTTATTAAATACTAATTATCTCTCAAAAGGTATTCTCGTGTTTGTCTGTAAAAACAACCGACTTTTGTTTTACTTGTTCTTAGGAAGGTCCATAAGGTAACATTTCTAATTCCTTTGATTTTAGATTATTTATGGAATTAAACAAAAACTACACAATGGGCTGTGATCCCCCCGCCCAGTGTCACAGCGGTATGTCTGCGGACTCGCACTGCTGGAAACCGTGTTTCGATACTCGTAATGAGCAGAGCGCAGGTAATCCAATATGTATCTTTGTACTTAATTCCAAATAAACAAACACAATGAGCTATCTGTGCTCTGCCCACTATACTGCTATGTCATTGGGAAGCGTTTATTTTAGAAATCTTGTGCAGTAAAAAAAACATACCAGAACCGTAAGTTACAGAGTGTCTGAGGATTCATGGCTCGCGTCTTGTTGTCAAAATTCATATGTTGCAGAAACAAACACGTTATAAGAGTGACCGTCAAATCCAATTATTCAATAGAGTTGTCACTTGGTGCCTCTACTCTGACCACATTCCACACTTGCGCATAAAGTGCATTCAGGTTGAAAAATCCTATTTTGCCTAGTGATTTTTAACAGTTTAAGTTTAAACTAGAGGGTCGCGGTTCAGAGTCCCTTCACACCAAACATGCTCTCCCTTTCAGCCGTGGGGGCGATATAATGTTACGGTAAATCCCACTATTCGTTGGTAAAAGAGTAACCCAAGAGGGCTAAATTAGGGACGGCCAACGCATTTAGCCCTTGTGTAGCTTTGCGCAAAATTCAAAACAAACAAACTAAAGTTTAAACTAATTTTTCAAAATATATATAATAAATCTATTCAGCAGCTTTAAGCACATACTACTAACAATAATGCTTTTTGATTATTAAAATACTCTCCTCCCCTAGTGGTATGTCTGCGAACTTACAATGATATAATCCGGGTTTCGGTAGCTCATTGTGTACCTCTGTGATTATTTACACACAACACCTAAGGTAAGTTTAAAAAACACCACCAACAAAACCTATTAACCAACCACCACACAACTTAATTTTAATGTATGTCTAATAAATGTTAGATAAGAAGCAAATCAACGAATAAAAACATTTTTCATACAGTTAATTGAGAATGAATAATTATATGTCGAATGACAAATTAAAGGTTTACCTTTTGTTTTGGTCATTTCCAGTGACTGCAGAAAGAAAACCTACCTTTTTTTACCAGTGACTGCAGAAACAAACGCAGCTTCTTTCCTGGCACCCCTCGTGTCGTAAAAAGAAGTTCATATTTTAGACTTGTTTTTTTGAACAGCCTGCCCAAAGATAAGGTCAGTTCACGTGCCAAAAAACCGACATCTTATTGAGGTTAAAGTTTACCTACAGTAAGTACAGTTATTTAGTCGATAGAGCTATACGATATATGCTCAACAAACACGTTCTGAAGAAAACCACACACACACACATATATGTAATACCACACTATTAAGTTTATATTTATACGAAAAAAAAACATACTCAAATCACGAAGAGCTCAAAATGATCAAACTTACCTCATCAGTATACAAATTAGAAGTCGACAAAAACTAATTATGTGTTTAGAATGGGACCAATTTTATAATAATTAATGGAATCAATATTAAGCTTCTATACATATATATTCCTATACATTCTATTCCTCTCTTCATTGGCACAGCGGAATGACATTTCCGTAACATTTGCTTTTTACGCCTTTTTCCTTCACCGTTTTCCAGTACCGTACCAGTTATCAAATTATACAAATAGTTGCTCCCCAGTAACACAACGACATTTCTGCAGACTCACACCGCTAGAAATCGGGTTTCGATACCCGTAGTAGGCAGAGCAAAAATAGCCCATTGTGTAGCTTTGTGCTTAATTTCAAACAATCAATCCATCCTACACATACAATATTGTTTTCTACTAGAAATTCCTATTGCTGACTAAAATCTGTCTCCCAGTGGCACCGCGGACTTACAACATTAGAATCCGGGTTTTGATAACCGTGGTGGGCAAAGCAGATAGTTCACAGCGTGCTTTATACTTAACTTCAAATAAACAAACTAAAAACTCATTTTTTTTTCATTAAGTAAACACAACTAGTGGAAATAATCGGTAACATTTAACCATTTTCGTCTTTTCATCGACATTATTCAACATTCTAGCTGTACACTCATAAAGAACCAACGACCTTAATCTACAAGACAAATTGTGCATAATTTTTCGATCTAGTCTTGAGTTCAGTAGAGACTGATTTAACGAAGTTAAGAGCAAAGTGTTCAGTCACTTACTAGTCTTTGAAACGATATCAAAAAATACGGTCAAGTCCTGATAACATCCATCCTTTCGGAAAATTATTTCATAGACAAGATAGAAGATAGAATGGCACAGGGCCATTAGATATAATTTACTAAAAGAATACTGAAAAGGTAATTATGTGCAGCATGACCTTCTGATGAGCATGCGTTGGGACTGACAAGACTATTTTTACAATCCATTACGTAATATGCACATTATCTTGAAACACCAGCATTAAGCTGGAACACCAATGGAGGTGAAACTTTGAAAACGTTCACTAGATGATCGCCACGAGCAGTCACAGATAAATCTCTATGAATCACGTTTTAAGTAAACTCCGATTTTATTTTCCTTTTTTCAAGGGATCGCGGTTGGCGACTCATCACTAATAAATCATTTTCCTGAGCAGATGTGATATTTACTATAGAGCAAAAGCAAAGAAATCAGAATAAAATTCTGATAGATGGGTGCATTCTATAATTTGCTGGATGTTATTTGTCAAGATGGCCCCCATGTTTTCTATAGTTGCCTAACAAGTATCGACATTGCAGTTTAGTCATTGGTCCAGTGTTTAAACTGAGTTAGTATGGATGTGGTCATACAAGAATCGAATTGGATATTAAAGATGAAATATAGTATTTCCACAGCAGTGATAAAATAAGCAAGGGTAGAAATAACCTAGTGGTAGGACATTGTCCTCATGCGTGTTAGTCATATAAGACAATATTCCCATGCCCAAATTGCACAATAGAATGTAATATCCATGGTTAAAAGGTTGATAGCTGAGATTTGATGAGTTTCCATTGCAATAAGATGCTTTTAGAGAGGACTGTTTAAGGTTATGTTTATATACGGTTATGTCGATGTTATATTGTTCAACGAATATTAAGTGTTCTGTAAGTAAGATATACTCTATTATTTCTTTATTGTTAATTTCAATAATAATATTAGTTAAAATACTTGATATATCTAATATTATTATTATATTTTTATTAGAGCAAGTGTTTTTCATTTGTTAATTTAAAATATTTATTTAGGATTAGTGTATGTGTGTGTTTTATTTTAGCAAAGCCACATCGGGCTATCTGCTGAGTCCACCGAAAAGAATCGAACCCCTGGTTTTAATGTTGTAAAATCCGTAGACTTATCGCTGTTCCCACGTATTTAGGATTACTATAGATTTCCTAGTTAATCAAAACTCTTCTGATATTCTTGGGTTTATTACCCAAAATGTCGTTAACAGCAATGGCACCCAACGCATGAAACAAATGCATTACAATTTTTATAACTAACAACGTGAGAAACTTATATTTATTAATCAAATTTTTTTTACCAGATTTACTTTTAGCTTTGCTCTAAGTAGGTGGGTTTTCCTGACCAGTAATTAATATTAATTTTCATAGCATATTAGTATTGCCATATGCATATATTTGTTTTCACTTATACAAGTCACGAAACTTATTTCTTGCTTTTCAATACTGATTTAAAATATAATAACGTTAACCGTTGAGATAATGTTCAAGGCAACGATGGTTTACGGAATTAATGTCCACGTTCCAAAGAAACTCGATCTTGAAGAACCAATAAGAAATGGCGTTTCATTTCAAACGTTAGCATTTTATCGCGAATGAAAACAGTGTGTTTTCTCTGTGATTTTGAAAAATAAATAAAAACTCTCCATTTCAAATCTTAACATTTCATTGAAATTAAAAACATTGTATTTTTCAGGAAGTTTTTTCCTAAATGTTTTCGTATCTAGTTTTATTAACAGGTTTGCAAAACATAATTTCAAAGTAGTGCTCACTTCAATGTCTATTTTAAGATACTTGAATTTTTTTAAGTATTTATTGTAAAAGTAAAACACATTTTTACATTTGTGCTTCTTAGTAAAAAATCTGACATGATATTTATAAGAAAGACTTAGTCTCCATTGTGTAGCTCTGTGCTTATTAACAAACAAGAATAACAGCAACCAGTAGCACACTGATATGTCTGTAAATTTACGACGCTAGAAATCGATTTTCGATAAGCGTGTGGGCAGAGTATAGACAGCCCATTGAGTAATTTTCTGCTTAACTTGAAACAAACAAACTAGTCCCATCTGGCATTCAGTACATTTCAGAATATTTTTTTTTAAGATTCATTTGATTATTTTCTGCATTATGACAAGTAAAGATGGTTCTCGTAAGTGTAAAATGATAAAACAGGTAACATATAAACAGTATAAGTAATAAAAAAAAGAAATAGGCCAGAAAGTTGCATTTCGTTTCCCACTAAATGAATTCAGTTTTCATGATTGTTATATAAAAGGACACACAGAAAATAAACGTCAGATATTTTGATAGTTTGTTACCTTAGAAGCTATGGGTTTATTTCGTAAGAATTTTCACTAGAAAGCTACGTGAGGGCTATCTGCGCTAGCCGGTCATACTTTAGCAGTGACAGAATAGAGAGAAGCCAGCTAGTCATCATCGCCCATTGCCAATTCTGGGGCTGCTCTTTTACCAACGAATAGTGCGATTGACCATTAGATTATAACGCCATCGAGGCTGAAAGGGCGAGCATGTTTTGTGAAACGAGAATTCGAACCCACGAACTTCAGATTGCGAGTCGAGCGCACTAATCACAGGTTCGTGTCGGGCCTCGAGAGATAAGATTTTGTTTCTTCTAATTAAACCCAAAGCTGCATAATAGGGTATTACAATTGTTCACAGGAACCCCGAAGTTTAATGTTATAAGCCTTAGGCTTACCACTGAGCCACCTGGAGTTAAAAAGCTAAGGTGTCGTTCTTCACGTGCGTATACTTGAGTGCACAAATTAATCGGAATATTTGAAGCAAACCACACTATTGAAGCGATATTTATTATTTTCTGGAACATATTAAAACATCTTTGATAATGGAAACTGTGATAAACTTCTTGAATCTTCCTGATTCAAGCTTTTACCTCCCAGGGGCCGACTGTAGAAAATGGAAACATTGAAAAGCTGTAACTTGGTGCTTATGTGAGTTACTGGAATGAGATTTTCCAACTTAGATTAATTTAAGATAGTTACAAACAGTTTCACCGCCTCAAACGAAACGTCTGTTCTATGTTAAGCATTATATTTCTACTCTGCTTACTTTTTTTTTGCTCAAAACGAGATAATTAATTAAATTTATAATGAATTATTAGAAAGACGTAAAAAGAAAGGAGAGGGCGCTACAGTTTATGCCGTTGGTAGCTTTTACTCGTTATAACGCGATATCGTTTGCCAGAAACCTAAAATTATCTTTAATATTTAAATTTATGCTTCACACCTCGACAGTCAGATTTATATTTATTAAAATTAAATAATACCCCGCATACATTCAAACTCTAGAATAACAGTTGCAAATGTATAATATTAAACACAATGTATGATGAAAAATATTAGTTTTCGACATAAGAGAAAAAAAAGTATTCAGTTTTGAATTACAAATATAATTTATAATTAAAATGTTTTGTATTTTCATATTCGGCGTAAGCCTATTACTATTTCTACCGAAGTATGAAAACTGTTGTGAGAACTTAATGCATGCATTTCTAATCGGTTTTTGTTTTGTATTTCCTAAAGATGCAAGATCTGAGCCTCAGGTATCGAACCAGTATAGGAATTAAATTTATTTGCATAAACGTACATTGTACAATGGATTGTTCACAAAAATGTATTTAGGACCTTAAAGCTAAAGTTTTATATCTAATGTTGTCCTTTGACCTTAAACCAACAATATATATTGCTGTAACAAATTTCAGTTTAAAGTTGTACTGTTACACAATGGACTTTTTTTCTTACGGCTCTACATGATCAGGTGATTAAGAAACTGGACTCGTCATCCGAACGTCGCGGGTTCGAATCCCCGTTACAACAAATATTCTCGCCCTTCCAGCCCTAGGGGCGCTATATAATGTGACAGTCAATCCCACTATTCGTTGGTAAAAGAGTAGCCAAAGAGTTGGAGGTGGATAGTGATGTCTAGCTGCCTTCCCTCTATTCTAAATTAGGGATGACTGGTGCAGCTAGCCCTCGTGTAGCTTCGTGCGAAATTTAAAACAAACAAAATAATTTCTCACATGAATATATGTCGTTGAGGTTGTAAAACTACAACAGAATTAAATTTTAGATAACATGCGCTTCCAAGACTATTATCAGATGATATACAAATTTGATTTTTGTTTGTAGTTAAGCTCAAAGAGCTACACAATTTGCTCTCTGTGCTCTGTCTATCACTGGGGGACCCGAAATTTGATAAAGAACTAAATGCACATTTTTGACACACAAAATGGCATTTTCTAAAATAGGGGGAAATATGTTTAGTTGTATCCAAACTCAGAGATTTTTATGCATTGGAAATACAATACTTAAAAGCTTTCTCACAGACGATGGATGCCCAACAAAAAAAAAAGGCTACATTATAAAAGTATAATAAAGTATATTAGTTGGCCCGACATAGCCAAGCGTGTTAAGGCGTTCGACTCGTAATTCGAGGGTCGCGGGTTTGAATCCCGGTCGCACCAAACATGCCGGCCCTTTCAGCCGTGGGGGCGTTATAATGATACGGTCAATCCCAATATTCGTTGGTAAAAGAGTAGCCCAAGAGTTGGCGGTGGGTGGTGATGACTAGCTGCCTTCCCTGTAGTCTTACACTGCTAAATTAGGAAAAGCTAGCGCAGATAGCCTTCGTGTAGCTTTGTGCGAAATTCAAAAAACAAACAAACAAACTATATTAGTTACGTTCGATTACGCAATGCACGGAAGGAATGTTTTTTGTTTGTTTCTTTATTTCTAACTACACACAAAAACTTCCATTAGTCTTTGGGTATTTCATTTTGGAAACAGCATTGCTAAAAATGCTCATACTCAACTTACATGATACTTTTAATTTTACTTATCAATTACAAGAAAAAATAATGATTACAAATGACTTCGCGTCAAGTTAAGTAATAATGTTACAATAGAATCAACAATATCTTGAGTAATTCATGGCGTAGATGCAATTAAATAACCTCAAACACACGGTAAATAGCCTCAAACACATGGCACAAGCATTAAAGTTTGATGTTATAATCAAGAAATAACAGGAGGTTTGAACATTGAAAGGAAAAAAAAAACCAATAAGAAAAGAACATCTCCTTGGAGATGTCAATAAGGATTTGTAAAATGAAAAACCAGAGCTAAGATAATAAATGGAAACATCAAAGGCTTCGTCAATTACGGACAGCAATTGAATTTTTAAGATCGTTTGATTTAGCAAACGTAAAGAACGTTTTAATATAATCACTTGATGACATGGTGTATTTTTCAAGATGCTTGTTAAGCAAGATGACAATGACAGGCTAACGAAATGTCGAAACAAAAGAATACCGTGATTAGAGTGTGACCTTGGATATTTAATATGGAGAAAAGTAATAATAAGATAAAAAAATATGTGTAATTTGTCCTTCAAGTATCTGGCTTATGCAAATGGTTGCCGTCTAGATAGAGTTCAAGTTATTGAAATTGGCTGATTTTTTTTCTATGGACATCTTATCTTCTTTCTTGGTAGACAAATAGCAATGTAGTATGTTTATAATCTTGTAATTACAATTCGGGATTGCGTAAAAAGCAGTCTGGTAGCTAAAGTTTTATTTTCTTAAGCCAGCCGTAGTTGATTTTATTAAGAACGAAACTAAAATCAATTATATATAAGCATATATATATATATACACACACACACACACAAGTATATATATTTTACCTGGGTGGGTCAAGTATGTTCTCAGACATACATATCTAAAATCCGAGGTTCGATTCCGTTCACTGAACAGAATGCAGATAGTTCATTGTGAGCTTCGTGCTAAATACAAACAAACCCTCTAATATTCATGTTAACTAAAACACTTTTCAGCTAATTGCTCCTTATAATAGATCATTTTCACCATGAATGATCTCTGTGTTTCGTGTAAAATTATATAATGTTTAATATTATATGGCCCGGCATGGCCAAGCGTGTTAAGGCGTGCGACTCGTAATCCGAGGGTCGCAGGTTCGCATCCCAGTCGCGCCAAACATGCTCGCCCTTTCAGCCGTGGGGGCGTTATAATATGACGGTCAATCCCACTATTCGTTGGTAAAAGAGTAGCCCAAGAGTTGGCGGTGGGTGGTGATGACTAGCTGCCTTCCTTCCAGTCTTACACTGCGAAATTAGGAACGGCTAGCGCAGATAGCCCTCGAGTAGCTTTGTGCGAAATTCAAAAACAAACAAACATAAACACATTTTTCTAATCTACTGGTTGTTAGTCCTTGACTTTTCTTTCTTTGATTGCACGGTCCGCGATAACGTACTAATCAGCGTTATGAAGACGGGATATTAGTGTGCTTGGACTTTGAATCAAAGATTTATGGTTTTAGTTTCATTGCTGTGAGTGGGCAATTATAATGACCTTCAACTCACCCTAACCTGTCACACAACAGTAGCTTAAAAATTGGCGACGGATAATTTGACTAACTGTTTTTCCTCTAGTCTACCAGTACAAAGTAAACGACGACTTTCTTCTGATAACCCTCAAAAAGTGTTTCCATATTTTAAAGCAAACAAACAAAAAAAGGATTAGAAAAAAAAGGTATAATAATAAGGTTAATTTTCCAGTTCGTTCCTGTGTATTTTACACAGCATATGTGTGATTTCATTAATTTTATGAATTTTGTTGTACGTGTTTTATAGAGGATATGTATGGTTTCATTAATTTTAGGAATTTTGTTATATGTATTTTACACAGCATATGTGTGATTTCATTAATTTTACGAATTTTGTTGTACGTATTTTATAGAGGATATGTGTGATTTCATTAATTTTATGAATTTTGTTACATGTATTTTACACAGCATATGAGTGATTTCACTAATTTTATGAATTCTATTATATGTATTTTACACAGCGTACGAGTGATTTCATTAATTTTATTAATTTTGATATATGTATTTTATGCAGAATATGAGTGATTTTCACTATTTTTATGCTTTAATTATGCATTATCCATTATTTTTAACACCATTTAATAATAATTAACATACTCTTTAATTTATCTGTTCGTTATTCAAAAGAACTGACAAATCAACAAGCTGGTTTACTTGATTCCTAAGTAACTATGTTGTATATCAGTGACCAACCCAAACTTCCCATGACATATATCAGTCTTTAGATTCGTGACTGTATTCACACTGATATTACTACCAGTCCATGGTACTAGTGACTGTAGTTTTATGTTTTCAATACTGATGTAGCACTGTATTGGTGAGATGATAACTAATCGCAATGTAAACTGTGAACATAAGACTGTAGTCTGGTGCATTTCGTTTACATATTATAATAGGAATGATGATTCCATAGTAATTGCTTTTTACACTTTTTGTTTCTTCGCCGTTTCCCAATACCGTACGTTTTGATTTTCGTTATCAGATTATACACCGAACGAATGGTTGCCCTCCCAGTACCACAGCGGACTCACACCGCTAGAAAGTGGGTTTCGATATCGAAAGGTAGCCCATTGTGTACCTGTATGGTTGATTCCGAATAACGGAATCAACCAAAGAAGTGGTTATGAAAGGACCTCGTTGTTTTTCATGTTTGACATTTTTCTTTTGTCACTACTTAAATCACCTTGTAAAGACGAGGTATACATGTTATTAGTGTGTTTAATACCTTACAGTTGAGAAAAATATAAATATTAGTTACTTGAAAAACATGACTGAAGCCAGACAATCTATTGTTTCGACTTAACGATGTTCTGCTATGATTCAGTGATAAGCCTATGGGCTTATAACGCTAAACACTGGGCTGCGATACCCGTGATGGGAACAGCGGGGATAGCCCATATTGAAGCCAAACAAACAAGCAATTGGCAGTAGGTATGTGCTTTTTCTTTATATCTAATAAAAATATTTATTCTTCAATAATTTAACGCAAAAAAGGAGAAAATAGAATCCGAGCATATTGCTAGAAGAAAACATTAACACTATTTACCAGACTTTCCAATAAAAATCCTTTAGTGATAAATAACAACAAAAAAAAACATTCGGAAGTAAGTTACGTTTACTTTGTGTTGTATTTAATAATTTTCACACCATGGGTTCCCCATATGGACGTTTGAGACCTTCTCTTGACAAACAAGTAAATATAACTAAAGGCTGATCCTATATTGAAAGGGTTAACTACATAAAGGAACTTAAAATGGTATACATTTGAACTTTCCATCTATATTTTAATAGATCCATGACTGGTCAATCATGACTTTACTGTGCATTCAATATCGTCTCAATTCTGTAAACAAACAAATGCCTAATATACAAATTAAACCTTCAACATTTATTCAGTATTGTAGTCTTTCTAAGTGGCATTTTAAACATAAAACGTGTTAAGACTTGATTACGAAGTGTAATTTGAGTTTGTGATAGCTTTAAAGCAGTATATCAGGAAATCTGTAAAACTTGGGAAGTTAATAAAATTTCCTTATTTTTTAAATCTATTTTATAAACCGTTTAAATATAGGTAAAAATGGTTTATTCAACAATATTTCATTGCAGTTCAAATTCATTTGTTTAAAATTTGGAACGCCTCTTCTGACTGATGAAGCAAAATAATATATATTTTTTTAAATGAAATAGCGAAGCTCTTATTCATAAGGGGCTCGCAGGGTCGTGGATTCGAATCCCGGTCGCACCAAAATGCTCGTCCTCCCAGCCGTGGGAGTGTTATAATGTGACGATCAATCCCACTATTCGTTGGTAAAAGAGTAGCCTAAGAGTAGGCGGTGGGTAGTGATGATTAACTGCCTTCCCTCTAGTCTTACACTGCTAAACTAGGAACAGATAGCTCTCGAATAGCTTTACACGAAATTAAAAAAAAACTCATTAATAAGAAATCTTAGAATATCGAAGATATTATTGTTTAAAAAATAACAGTTGTTCTGTTTTTTTTCGTTTGTATTTATGTACACGAGTATTAAAACCTCTTGTTCAGGAAGGACAATATGGCATGAAGTATGTTTTCAAATCTTGAATTAGTATAACTAATTCCGTGTCATTCTTTTAACATTTGTACATGCCCGGCATGGTCAGCTGGTTAAGGCATTCAACTCCACTCTAACAAATTCTCGTCTCACCAAAACGCTCGCTCTTTCAGCCGTAGGGACGTTATAATGTGACAGTCAATCCCACTATTCTCTTGGTAAAAGAGTAGCCCAAGAGTTGGAGATGAATCGTGATGACTAGTTGCCTTTGCTGTATCCTTACACTGCTAAATTAGGGATGGCTAGCACGGATAGCCCTCGTGTAGCTTTGCACGAAATTCTGTACGTATACAAACGATATGCTTCATTTGTTAAGATTAAGTCCCATATTTAATGTAACATATCAAAATATTTTGACAAATAATAATTAACAAAAAGGCTCCTTGTAAATTTCAGCGAATAATCACTTTACGTCACTTGATGTTTTTGTATTCCACTCAATCAGTTTCTTACCAGGAACGCAAAATCTTTATTTAACTAGGTAACAACAAAACTGATAACGGGGACACTTCCGAAAAGACACGCTTGGACAGGAACTGTGACCTACGTTAAGTTATGTTGTGATTTTTTTTTTATTTCGCGCAAAGCTACATGATGGCTATCTGCATTAACCACCCCTAATTTAGCAGTATAAGACTAGAAGGAAGGTAGCTAGTCATCACCACCCATCGCCAACTCTTGGGCTACTCTTTTACTCACGAATACTGGGATTAACCTTAACAATATAACGTCCTCACGGATGAAAAAAATGAAGACATACGGTGAGAGGGGAGATTAAAATCCACGACCACCAGATTGCGACTCTGACACCTTAACCACCAGACCATGCCAAACTTTCATTACGTCGTGTTTGTTGCTATTTGTCGAACAGTGTGTTGTCAAGGCTAATAAGGACACTTATTAACGATGATATTCTCCGAATGAAACAAACGATTTCAGAGCTGGTCTATTTAAGGTAGATTTCAATGTCGGCACATGAAGAAAAATGAATCACCATGCCAGCAACTTGACCTTATAAAAGAATAAGATAGTAATTACTGTTATTTTTTATCTAGTATTATGAAACTAGCTGGAATAACATAATTATGCTAAGATTTAAAAGGCGGTGGCCAATTTGAGAGAAATTATGATTCAACAGTTTCAAATCCTGGGCAACTACTAATAACGGTTTGAATTAATGTTATACTGATGGTGCACATTCCTTACCCTGGTCTTGCTATATACATGGACTATAATTAAAAATAACAAGTACTTTTTTCAGGTTTCATTGCCTTTAATTATACTTAATTAGACAACAGCGGCATTACAGGATGAACAATATCTTGACTTTTCTTAGGCTTAACGACAACGTATTGTCATGTAAATTCTAATTAACCCTAAATTCCACCATGTAGCCTGTCAACGCATCATTCTTCAAGGGTAGTTCAATTTATAATTGATGAAAGGACCTAAATAAAGCTTCCCGTGAAAGAAAAAACTAACAAAAAGAAAACACAACAATAGAAAACACGTTAGGCCTTGAATGCTTGATAATTACTAATAATAAATTAAATATTTCAAGTTAATCATTGCGGTTTATTTTGCTCAAATCGTTTACACAATCTTACCGTTAGATGGTCGTTTCTGTTTTGTTAATGAAAGAAGCCATATATGCATTAACTTGAAAATCTGTTTGAATCAGAGTGTGTGTTTTCTTATAGCAAAGACACATCAGACTACCTGCTGAGTCCACCAAGGGGAATCAAAACCCTGATTTTAGGTTTGAATCCGTTGTTGTTGTTGTTTTGAATTAAACACAAAGCTATACAATGGGCTATCTGTGCTCTGCCCGCCATGGGTATCGAAACTCGGTTTTTAGCGTTGTAAGTCTGCAGACATACCGCTGAGCCACTGGGGGGTAGGTTTGAACCCGAAAGAAATTAAAAGAACAAAATTACAAACAGTTTGATTACGAAAAAAAAACAGTTTCCATTTTCATAAATACCTATTGCAACAAGTCGTCATTTAATGTTTAACAGCAATATTTTGAGAAACAGCCAAATAAATAAGGACTGAACATACAAGCACAGGCGTCGACAGAAGTTTTTCCAGGAAGGGGCAAAATTTCTATATGGGGCTAAATAACTTGAAATTGTAAATTGAGAAAAAAAAAATCATAATAGTATGTTGAATGACTAAAGAAAGAATTATATTTCTCATTTTCTAAGAAGTTAAGTGCCCTCTCTTACCCCACACTCCTTGCGGACGCCCATGCGTAAAAGTGCTTTAGGGTTAAGGATGTTATTTTAAAATAATTTTGCATTTAGAAAGTCACGTTTTTGCTGGATAATATGGTGAACGATTTTAGTCGTTCCTTTCGAACGTTTGTTGTTGTTGTTTTTTTCCAAAGCAAGTTTAATTATGACTTACTTTTGGTTTCTCGTGGATAAATTACTCAATATGTGCTTTAATTACTGTTCAAGACAAAATATTTAATTCAAATTTTTTGCTACATTCAGTATGAACATGGTATTGGACAAATTTTCTATAATGTTTATATATTTTTATAGGTGAAAATAAAAGATCATATAATCAAGAGATTTAAAAGAACAAAAAGTTAAAGTGATATTTTTAAGCATATACAAAGGTAATTATGGTTAGATATGTACTCGAAATATAGAAATAATTTTAAATGAATAACAACTCGAAGTAACTGAAGCTTATCAAACTATTTAATGATTTATGGTCACAAACATTCCTGTAATCAGTGGTAAGTTTGTAGACTTATAACACTAAAATTCGGTGTTCGTTTCCATTGTGCTGAGGTACAAAGAACTACTACTATCACAGAACAAAGATAAAATTGTGTGAGCAAAATTTTAGTTTGTTTCTTTAAATAGACAACCAGAGAGAAGTATAATAAACAAACAAAAAAGAAAGTACATACACGCCCACAGCAATATACCCAGTAAATCGTCAATTGTAGTATCTTACCATTATCTGACAAGTGTATCGAATTTAATAGGTTTGTTCTACAGCTTAAAATGATTTGTGTAAAGAGCTGGAAAAAGTTTAGCCATAAAAAAATAAGTATCAATTATATAGATAATTAATACTCTAAAAGTACCATCCTTACTACAAAACTAATCAAACATAAGTAACATTATTTTGGATAAAAGGTGTCACAACCACCTTAAAAAAGATTAAATATTTGTGACTTATCTCAAAGAAACAGCATATATGAACCTAATAAAGTAAATATTGTCAGCTCTTTCACTAGATGACTTGTAAAAGTTTCAATTAAATTTAAGGCTAAATCCGATTAAACTGATTCATAGTGTATGAGATGTTGTTTTAGAGGAACTATAGGTAGAATATGCAAAGTAGGTTTAAGAGTTTTAATGGACTGTAACTGCCTGTTGAGAAAAAAAAAATGACGTCGTTTTACTTCTATGCTGATGGCATTTTCCGTACTGAAGCCGAAATGTTGTCTCTTTTTCCTTCAGCTGGAATTCGCACCCGATTAAAACTCTCGAGCCTATTGGAACATGAGGTGTACTTCAAGGTGTGATATCTAGAAATGGTACACTCAGATAAGATAAACATAAGTCCCCGTTTTATAAAAACAAACAGTCCAAAATTGTAGTTTTTAGAATGTTGTCTTTTCTTCCTTGTAATCGACAGCTTACTTATAAGTTTTTATAAACAAAGTCTGTACTCTATAAGGTTATATACGCTACTGGCCAATAAGGCCAATGAACATAAAGAAAAAAATGTGCATTTTGCGTTGTTAGACTCAACCACTTATTTGATTAGAGCTTCGAAAGATGAAAATATGAAAAGAGAAAATAAAAAAAAAACATTTTAGCATTTAAAAGGAAAAATGTGAACACTGTGAAATTAGCCTAAATACTAGCTAGTCAAAAGTTTAAGACAATGCCAAAAACAAGTCCTAAACAGCGTAGGATATGTCCAACAAGAGGTTTCAGTAGTGAGTTGCACGGTCGTTATTGCGAATAACTTTAAAAATTCGCTTTGGCATGGTCGATATAAGCGTTTACAGAAAGCTGGCTGGAATGTTATTGCAAGTGGTGAAGATGGCTTCACAAAGATCATGTACTGTTTGGAATTGACGTCCATTTCTATAGAATTCCCTTTCCATCCACCCCCAAACATTTTCAATTGGGTTCAGTTCAAGCAAACACGCTGGATGGTCCAAAAGAATCATGTTATTCGCCATGAAACAGTCCTTTGTTCTGCGAACATTGTGTATTGCAGTGTTGTCCTGCTGAAAGATCCAGTCATTTCCACACAAGCGAGGGCCTTCAATCAATAAGGACGCTCTCTTCAACATACCATTGTAGCCAGCCGCTGTTTGACGCCCCTGTATAACCTAAAGCTCCATTGTTCCATGGAAGGAGAAAGCATCCCAGATCATGATGGAACCTCCTCCACTGTGTCGTGTAGAAAATGTCTCCGGTGGGATATCCTTATCATGCCAGTAACTTATGAAGCCATCTAGACCATCCAGGTTAAATTTTTTCTCATCCGAGAACAAAACCTTTTTCCACTTTTCTACGTCCCATGTTTGGTGCTTCTCAGCAAAGTTTAATCGAGCTATTTCGTGGTGTGGAAGAAAATGTGGCATTCTGCGTCCGTAAGGGCTTTAATCTGGTTCAACGATTGGCTGTTGTCTTGCCGGACAACCCGTCGAATCCTCCTGCTCAACGCAGGCGAAATTTTCTTAGGCCGACCACTTGAAATTCTCGTTCCGTATCCCTCAGGGTATTTTAAGAAATTTGCAACAGCAGTTTTACTACACCCAATATCACCAACGATGGCACGTTGAGAGAGACCTTTCTTTTGCAGCTCGACAATTCTGCCCCGTTCAAAGTCTGTTAACTTTTTAGTCTTTGCCATGTTTTTATCAAATGTAACACAGGAGATGTCAATAGGAAATGTTGAGAACGCTAATGCTTGAACACAAATGACTAGATTTCGTTACGTGTTTACCGATTAACGTTTCGTTTCAGTATGGTCTTAAACTTTTGACCAGCTAGTATTTAGGCTAATTTCTTTGTGTTCACATTTTCCCTATTAAATACTAAAAAAGTTTTTATTTTTATTTTTCCTTTTCTTATTTTCATCTTTCGAAGCTCTACTCAAATAAGTGGTTGAGTCTAACAACGTAAAATGCATATTTTTTTCTTTATGTTCATTGGCCATAAGATTTTGGCCAGCAGTGTATGTACCCTCATGAACTTTTTAAGTTTTGGTTAACTACTGGCCAAATATTCATAGAGAAAGAAAAAAAAATACAATATTGTTTTCACATTTCAGTACATGTTAGGTTTTCTTTTTCTTTAATACTTTGTTCAATAACATTCCACGTTTGTAATTTTTACATCATAAGATTCGAGCAAGCTAAACACATTTTTACACGCACAAGTGTTAGTTGCACGTAAACCAGACATTTCTGTGGTTTAACTACTTCACTGAATCCAAGTATAACATACACTTTCATGACGTTATTACGTCACGGCGTATAGGTATCATGAATTTTTCTGTCCACGGTGCTCGTTAAATATAGTCGCTTCATTCCATGGCTTCGTCGTCATTTACTATAGACACGACATTATTAGAGTTAAGTGGCTGAAGCACGACTGCAGTTCTATGATCTTCAGGGTACAGACAAATAGCTCCTTTAACATGAACCTGTGTCAGAGCTTCTATTTTTTTCTATCCTTGTGTCGTTGACCATATAGCATATTTTTCTAGATCATAGTTTGTTAGGGTTAGGACATTATCTTTACATAAGCATACGTCTAAGCATGTTAGATGTAATCCATTGTCATTAACGTATATGATTTTTTTTGGGGGGGCGAATATGGAATGTATCCGATGCTTTAGCTGCCTTCGATGTATGCATCTCAAACATTTTCGTTAGAACATAATTTGTCCCCCCCCAAGTGGATCAGCGGTATGTCTGCGGACTTATAACGCTAAAAACCGGGTTTCGATACCTGTGGTGGGCAGAGCACAGATAGCCAATTGTGTAGCTTTGTGCTTAATTCAAAAAACAACAACAAGAACATTATTTCCAGCATCTGTATTCACAACTCTTTACGATGTCTACGTCAACGTTTCCGTCGTTTTTTGTTCTTGTTGAACAGGAATATCTGCACTCTTTTGTTCGTAAAGGAGACAAGCTTTACCAAACTGTAGCTACGAGTGCCAGTTTGTCACCTATGGTGTTTTTATTCATGACGGTATTTAGGTGGCCTACAAATAAAAAAACGTAAATATACTATTTAACACTAATTTAAAATATCGATTGAAAACAATAATCAGAATACTCAAGTTGCAGTTCAATGAAGGTATAACTAAGTTTAAATAAGAATTTCTGTCTTTTAATGCAATTACTAAAACAGTTCAAAATTCGTACACATTTGCTTCAAAACTAGAAATCCGTATTGTAAATAAAAACATTTAAAGAGAGTATCTGCATTTCATGCGTAAATCAAAATCGTTAACCTTGTACAGGTGCAAACAATAGAACAGAATAAGTAATACGTGATTTCACACAAAAAGTATTCTTACTTCTCTAGAACAACCTACAATGTCAATAAATGCGTAAAAACTTAAACACTATTTTACTGTTTGACAGAAAAAAATATTTATATTGTAAAATATGTATTTTCGTTTTAAATCTAACGTGTCACAACCAAGAGACTATTTAACTATGTTGTTATGATTACTGGAAAGAAACATTGCGTCTAAAAATTACATTTTGTATTTATCTTAATATCCGCTGTTCTTACTTCTTACACGGTAAGTTAAAAATTACATTATGTGTTTAACTTAAAATCCGTTGTCCTTAAGTTTTAGACGATAAGTTAAAATTACATTCTGTATTTATCTTAATATCTGTTGTCCTTACTTTTCAGTTGATAAGTTAAAAATTACATCTTGTATTTATCTTAACATGTGTTGTCCTTACTTCACACATAATAAGTTAAAATTACATTTTGTATTTATCTTAACATCTGTTGTCCTTACTTCACACATAATAAGTTAAAATTACATCCTGTATTTATCGTAATATTTGTTGCACTTATTTCTCACACGGTAAATTCAATATATTAAGTTCGACAAAACTCTTATCCTGTTTTTGTTTGTCTTGAAGTATTTTATTTTGAATATAAAGGATCAGAATACATGAAAGTCCTGACACTTCTGGAGAAATTGAAAATAGTAATAAATGAAGTACAGAATAGTCACATTATACGACTTTTCTTAAGCAAATTAGATTTTAGAAGTAGTTAAAGTGTCATAAATTCATTTATTTCAGTGTGCAGAATATCAACCACAGTTTATATAAAGAGGGTTCCAGGTCAGGTACCGCTCTCGGAATAACTTCTTTCGTCGTCGATAGTGCTCGGGTTTGTGGTCATGATTATTTGTTAGTTTAGAATTAAGTACTGTCTATGCGTTGCTCACCATGGATATTGAAACCCGGTTTCTAGCTGTGTGAGTCCGCAGTCATACCGCTGTGTCATTGGAAGGACGACCAGTCATGATTAAGCACTATTGTCCGACACCACAACTTTCATTGCAATAATCTTCCGTTAAAGATGGTTTAGTCAATTTTAGACCACATATCTTGAAAAACATTCGATAAAGCTATGCTGTACGTGAATATCGGTTAAAGCTTATATTCTACGTGAATGTCGGTTTATAAGACTATGTTTGACCAGACCAAAGGCATAAAAGTGTTTGTTTGGTTTGAATTTCGCACAAAGTTACACGAGGACTATTTGTAGTAGCCGTCCCTAATTTAAAATTATAAGACTAGAGGAAAGGCAGCTAGTCATCACCACCCCACACCAACTCTGGGGCTACTTTTTACTAAAGAATAGTGGGATTGACCGTAAGATTATAACGACCCCAAAATTAAAAGGGCAAACATATTTGATGTGACGAAGATTTCAACCCACAACTCTCAGATTTCGAGTGGAGTGCCTCAAATACTTGGCCATGCCAGGCCCCCATAAAATTCCATCGGTGCCACATCACGTGACTTTTCAGTCATTAAGTTCAATGTAATTCCTGATGCCAGCTTGTTTGTTACTTTTGAGCTGATGAATGTTTGGCTTCTGACCCTTCTTCAATTTCAACTTTGTGATTCTTAACTTGTTAACAGGACCAGGAGATATGCTCAGCTTCATTGCGACGACTTTTGGGTTGAAGGGTCCTTCTTTCTCACCATAACCATCATTTTGCAGATTGAAACTAAGCTCTGGTTTAGCTAAAAGGGTGGTTTCTGAGTTCGTTGCCATCATCAGTGCCGTGCTATGAGTTTTCCTAATTTCATTTGTATTATCGAAGACTCCTTTCGCTTGATATTGCTTAACAGCCTTGCTTGTTAAACAATATACCTCCTTATAAAAACACGACAAAAGCCTCCAGTTTCACGACAGTATTGCACGATCGAATACGTTAGTATTTAATTAATTACAAATTAAACGTACAGGCGATAGAGATGTTGCTACTGACGTCACGGTTCGTACTATAAACGATACACTGCTTCTTAAGTGCTTACAAATGTTTCCTATGGAGTGAGATGGATTTTTTGTGTCCAAAGAGTGTTTCAAACTGATAATAGCAAGACTTGTACTGTTTTTTATTGAATATTATATCGTAAACAAAGAATTTCCGAACAGAATAATCCACTAGCATTAGTAAATATAGATGGTTAATTTACGACATGCCTATGGTTTAGGTGGGCAATGCAGCATTTTATGATGTATCCATTTCGTCAAGAATAACTACTTGTAACAAGCCAAGCGAAACTATCTTGTTTGAAAGATAGCAGTTGGCGGTCAGTCTTCCTATATTTCACAGGATAGACAGTTATGTTCGTTGAAAGTGGATATCTTATCTTTAACCACGGTAATAAAGAATGGCCTGCTTTTGATCAGTACAGATGGTCAATCGCTTTCTCATCAAAGACCTAACATCAGGAGAGATCTATAGTCGCCGAGCGTAACAATGGGTGATGTTTTATCTTTGAAATTATAGTAGGTGCTGTACTTGTGCCAAGTGTAATTCCGAATCAATAACAATGACTTGTAATTTATCATGAAAGCAATTCAGAAATATGTCTTGTCGTCATAGTGATTATCATCACTATCGCATGGATATTTCAGAACTAGAAACCACAGTTAAAACGAGCAAGGAAATTTAAATTTCGCTAAGATTTTCCTTGAAAACAACAATTTTAGCACTTTACGAGAAATCGTAAAAAATAGCCGAAATGTGGCTTTTCTTTCACACATAACGTAGGATAAACGTTGTGTTTGAATTACTTGTACATACAGAAAGGTAGATGGTCGTTGTGTTTTAATAACGTATGGATACAGAAAGGCAGGACAATCGTTGTGTTTTAATAACCTATGGATACAAAAAGGTAGATGGTCGTTGTGTTTTAATAACCTATGGATACAAAAAGGTAGATGGTCGTTGTGTTTTAATAACCTATGGATACAGAAAGGTAGGACAATCGTTTTGTTTTAATAACCTATGGATACAAAAAGGTAGGATAATCGTTATCTTTTAATAACTTATTGAACTGCCTGTGTTTACAAAAAAGTGGGATAATCGTTGTGTTTGGATAACTTGTAAATATGATGGAAAAATAGAGACAGATTAATAATGATGAACACTTCTTTCAAAAAAATGAATGAGTCAATTGTTCTTGTGGGGCACGTGGGCTAAGATTCATATGTAGCTCCTGGTTTGATGTCATCAGGTGTTACTAGATCAAACCAGTGGAGAATATTCCTCAGGCCACGAAGTGTCTGTAATTAATAATAGTGTCTGTTTGTCTCGTTTCTTCGTTTGTTTGATAGATACTATCGGGTGTTTTCGATTTAGTGTAAGTAAAAGTGAGGGGATTTTTATATATTTTTCAAAATATGTTTTTACTCATTTTCTGCACAAATATTATGCTTACTACTCTTTCCTGTAAAAGGATATTTTAGAGATTTCCAAACTATTGAATTCGCAGTTAGTGACACTTTATTATATGGTGTAGTTATATTAATGCTGTTACGCTAGAAAGACTTCAAACTGAAACAAAAATACAGATATACTTTCAATCTTCAAATTCAATTCGAACTTAAATTCAAGTTTTGATAGACACTTCACAACATATCTACAATTTTTAACCACGAGAAACGGTTCATGAGGGTTAAAAGATGTCCGAGACGTAGATCATCAAACCAGATAACGACCTAGTGGCGTTGTACTTTTCAGCAGTATTGATTTCTGTGTTATCAAAATCAACAATAAGTGGATGAATGTTGACTTTGTTGATTACAGTGCTTCATTAGAGGATATAAAATATATTAATACTTCTCTGTTTGAACAAACATTTGTTCATATGATTAGTGTTTCCGAGAGAGATAATATAAATCATGATAATTAACATATAGTTTTCATACATTTTCTAATTAATCTAAACAGTTATTATTATAAAATTCAGTACATAAACAAGATGAAGCAAAAGTTATTCGGATTCATTCTACAATAGGTTGTTGTTGTTTTTGAATTAAGCACAAAGCTACACAATGGGCTATCTGTGCTCTGCCCACCACCACGTGTATTGAAACCCGGATTTTAGCGTTGTAAATCCAGACATACCGCTGCGGCACTGGGGGGCCTATAATAGGTTATTATTATGAAAAAGGATTTCTTACTTCTGTTATATTTTATTGTAGAAAACTAACAACCAATCCTCAGTAAAATTCACGTTTAAAAGTTTCATGAACAGAAATATGAAACAACATTGTAACTTGTTACTTATATTTAGAAACAGCTAATGGTGTGTTTATATACATAACGGGATATCAAAATGCGATATATGGTGGATAACATTAGCATTTGAAGAATCACTAAACGGTTACATATTTTGTTATATATCTTACGCTGGGAAACTGCTGATTTTTACAATGTTTTTCTTGTTACTAAAGCCTAAGCAGCTGTATTTGGCGTATGCAACCTTTTTCAAAATTTAAGGTATTTAGTTTGTTACGAATCTTTCTTTTAGGCTAGTCAATTCACAGAGAGAAGATTGTTTGTTTGTTTGTTTCTGAATTTCGCGCAAAGCTACTCGAGGGCTATCTGCGCTGGCCGTCCCTAATTTAGCAGTGTAAGGCTAGAGGGAAGGCAGCTAGTCCTCACCACCCACTGCCAACTCTTGGGCTACTCTTTTACCAACAAATTGTGGAATCGACCGTAACATTATAACACCTTCACGGCTGGGAGGGCGAGCATGTTTGGTGTGACGAGGATTCGAACCCGCGACCCTCAGATTACGAGTCGAACGCCTTAACATGCTTGGCCATGCTGGGCTACCAGAGAGAAGAGCAGTGGCTATTTCCTGCTATTACTGATATTTTTCTAGCTCAGCGACGCCTAGCAGTGAAAATTTCTCTCTATATAGTTATTGCCTTTTATTGATAAACCTACCATGATTAGTGAAGTGTCTATCCGAACGATTTCTTTTACGTTGCGACTTATAAAGTCACAGAAAATTCGTAACTTTTGCGTTTGAGAGTGTATTAAGTTTAGCTGCAACAATTTTAATTAAAGTATGTTTCTTTTAAAGTATGTTGCTATTAGCAGATTTTTATAGGAATTATAACTGAAAAAAAAAATTATGATGTTCAGTATCAATTATGTTTGTTTGTTTGTTTTGGAATTTCGCGCAAAGCTACACGAGAGCTTTCTGTGTTAGTCGTCCCCAATTTATAGTGTACGTCTAAAGGAAAAGTAACTAGTCATCATCACCTACTACCAACTCTTGGGTTACTCTTTTAACAATGAATAATGGGATTGACCGTGACATTATAACGCCCTTAGAGCTGAAAGGGCGAGCATGTTTGGAGTGACGGAGATTCGAATCCGCGATCCTCAGATTACAGTCGATTGCCTCAACCACCTGACCATACCCAGCCAATTACATATGTAACTTATGTTTAATTTTTGCTATTTTACCTGTTTTCTTTCAGTTGTATCCTAGGTGGTCCAGTTGTAACCTCACAATATAACTTGCAAGTTATATGTTCCTTAACTTTGATCAGTATTTCTGTGAGTTAGACTTCTTCCAATTTTTAGGACTTTACAGATTAGTTAATGGACCTTTCGCTTTTGTGTATTATTAAAGATGCAGTTTATATCCCATCATAATTGTGTCTGTATTCATTCATTTATCAATATGAAAACTACACATGTTAAGTTTTGATTTGCGGAACCAAATATAATTATTTTTTTTACCCCTAGAAACAGTCAACGTGTTACGAACAGACAGTTGAGTTACATTTCTGTTTCCTAGCACACTAAAATGGTGCTCAAAACTACTGACAGTATCCAGAGTACGTAACTAATGCCAAAGAAATGTAATGCTCGAGTTCTAACATTCACGATATTATGTCAATGTTGTGAATCTGTGTCCTAGTAAACAAATTTTAGGCTTAAAGAAATCTCTCAGTAACAACAACAAACACTTTGCTTATACTAAAATATTAGCTTACACTGAAGTAGCATTACCCAATTGAGCAAAAACTAAGGATTTCGATGTATTTTTCGTTATTATCTTTCGTTATGTCTTTTAATGTGAGAAACACACTATTTACTTATAACGACACATATGTAATCCGAACTCTTTCAAAAGAAGGTTCTTTCTTTTCCAAACTCTCACTTATTTTATAACGAAGGTGAAACAATTTCAATCCAATAAGCTCGAATAAATACATCTTCTTTCGCGAAATATGTTACTTTGAATCCTATAAAAATCAGTGAAATCAAGAGCAGTTGGTCTCCTTGTTTTACATAACGTGTTATGTAACGTCGATTCATAAAGAAAACTAAACTATTTTCCTCTCATCCAGTAAAACACTAAAATCGACATCTGTGGACAGTACGCTGCGCAGAAACTGTATACGGTAAAGATAGAATAATTTTGTTCCTACCAAAACCAAGACCTTCAAGTTAAGCTGGTTAATACCAGGGCTGCAAACGCCATTTTTTCAGAAAACAGGAATAATTTTAATTAAACCGCTTGTTGGAATTAAATTAAAAATGACCACTAATTACGATATGTATTTGTTTCTGAAGTTCGCGCAAAGCTACGCGAGAGCTATCTGCGATAGCCGTCCCTAATTTAGCAGTGTAAGACTAGAGGGATAGAAACTAGTAACTCTCTACCCACTGCCACATTTTGGGTTACTTTTTTACCAACAAATAATGGAATTGACCGTCACATTATAACGCTCCCACGGCTAAAAGGGTGAGGATGTTTGGTGCGGAGGGAATTCGACCTCGCGACCCTCGGATTGCAAGTCGAGAGTTTTAACCAACTGGCCATGCTGAGCCTACAAATTAGGTGTTGAAAGCAATGAGACTGTCTAATAATGATATATGTGTGTGCGTTTTCTTATGGGAAAACTATATCGAGCTATCTGTTGTGTCCACCAAGGAGAATCGAACTTCTGATTTTAGCGTTGTAAATCCAAAGACTTATATAATTTATATTGTCGATTTATTGTTATTTTTAATAACAGCGTTAATTAGATCACTTATTGTATTGAATGTTATTAACTTTTTATTTTATTTTTTTATTATTTTACTTTTGTTAGAGAGATTGTTTATCATTATTAGATTGACATATATGTATTTAAGACTAACTTAAATTCCCTAAGCTGTCCGAACTTCGAGAAATATTACTGGGATTATGGCCGAAAATGTAGTTAACCACAAAAGTACCTAATTAATAAAGCAATGCATTCTAACTGTTAGCGTGCTAAACGCCTTTTTCCAAGTTAACTGGCCCGACATGGCCAAGCGCGTTCAGGCGTGGGACTCGTAATCTGAGGGTCGCGGGTTCGCATTCCCGTCACACCAAACATACTCGCCATTTCAGCCGTGGTGGTGTTACAATGTGACGGTCAATCCCACTATTCGATGGTAAAAGAGTAGCCCAAGAGTTGGCGGTGGGTGGTGATGACTAGCTGCTTTCCCTCTAGTCTTTCTCTGCTAAATTAGGGACGGCTATCACAGATAGCCCTCGAGTAACTTTGTGCGAAATTCCAAAACAAACAAACAAACCAAGTTAACTATAATCATTTTTCGCTACCTTTGAAATGGCGTTCGCACCACAACTGCATTTCATTCTTAAAATAGTCAATATAAATAATGTTCTGATCAGTAATGTGTCTAGGCCCGGTATGGCCAAGTGATTAAGGAACTCGACTCGTAATGTGAGGGTTGCGGGTTCTAATCTCCGTCATTCCAAACATGCGTGCCCTTTTAGAAGTAGGGGTGTTTGTGATGGTCAATCCAACTATTCGTTGGTAAAAGCCTAGCCCAAGAGTTGGCGGTGAGTGTGATGACTAGCTGCCTTCTTCTAGTTTTACACTGCTAAATTAGGGACGGCTAGCGCAGATAGCCCTCGTGTTGCTTTGCGCGAAATACCAAATTAAAGTGCTTATTTTGTCCCAACTGTGGCTGATGAGCTCTGGATTGAGCAAAAAACATCGTCGGCAATGAATATGGTGAACAACAGTATGACTGGAATAATATTATTATATTATATTATTATAATACCTTCTTCTTTGTTTTTGAATTTCGCACAAAGCTACTCGAGGGCTATCTGTGCTAGCCGTCCCTAATTTAGCAGTGTAAGACTAGAGGAAAGGCAGCTAGTCATCACCACCCACCTCCAACTATTGAGTTACTCTTTTACAAACGAATAGTGGGATTGACCGTCACATTATAACGCCCCCACCGCTGAAAGGGCGAGCATGTATAGCGCAAAGGGATGCGAACCCGCGACCCTTAGATTACGAGTCGCACGTCTTAACACGCTTGGCCATGCCGGGCCATACCTTCTTCTAAGTCTTGAAAATTTCTCAAGGATTAGATGGTGAATGAAGTGTTAAATATACAATAGGCCTGATACCAGTGTTTTGTGACAAATATAATGAATGATAACGTGTTATAATCTTTATTATTGGATGTAAGAATAATGTATTCATCTAGTTCTACTGATTACCAAGTTTTAGTTTCGCTCTAAGTACAGAGCTTGCTTTGATGTAAGTTAATAGCAGTTATTAATGTAAGAAGCCAGTCTTGTAGAAGATACAAACGACGAAATGTTAAGCATCAGTTAAACCGAAATACACCAGTCTGCACTTCGACAGTAAATATTCAAGGAACACAAACATTTGAGGTTATAATTCACGAATCGTTCTTTCTCATCAATATCTCAGGTGTTTGTGTATCTGTTGAGCCGAAAATAGAAATGCTAGAAAGGAAGAACAGTTTAATATATATACCAAATATTTGTCAGTATTAACAACAAATAAGATAAAGGTTACTAAACAATAACAACTGCTTAACTAAGTTTTAATTTATTCGCTTCTTGAAGCTTTAAATTTCCCATCTTTCCAAGTGTATTAAAAATAATGCAAAAGGAGAGGTTATTAAAAAAAGAATCTTAACAATTTTATTAAACTGTTTTACTGGAAGACTTATAGTCACGACATTTCCATGGAGAATTTACTCAATAAACAAAGAGTGCAAAGATACTCGAAATAGCGACAGTCAACAATACGCGTGATATTTATTCATGAAACTGAAAAATGTTAAAAATGATCACCTAGTCATAACAGGTAATCCATTTAAGTAGCTTTTCCTTTGTATTGTTCTTATGTTGGAAAGCGCCAAGTTTACGGATTTACAACACAAATATCAGGAGTTTGATTCTGTGGTCGACACAGTTGATGGCCCAGTGTGTCTTTGCTCTAAAAACCAACCAAACAAGCAAATCTATGTACTGCGTTATTATACTTTTAGATACCCAATATTTCTGCTGTTGTTCATGTTTAAAGCTGGTACAAAACCTATTGATAAATTTATTTGTACTATACAGTGGTGTCTATGTGTCTATTTTCGAACCTTAATGATTTCCTGGCAAAATGACCCTGAACTATAATTTGGATTCCAAAGGAAGTCCACTGAGACAAACATTAATAACATATTACATCAAAACTATGAATATTGTTCAATATTCCACAAACAATTAAAAAAAACATCAGGAGAATAAAGTAATACTCCAGTAGCAAAATATAAATAAATAACATTTCAAATGTTATTCTTCGTGTAAAGTTGAAATGGTTCAGTCGTCTAGGTGACCATTAACTGATCAAGTGATGTGTCCACTTCCATTCCTATCTTGTTTGGTTCCTTTGTTTTCTAGTTCAGAAATTCCAGATTTTTCTAAGAAAAGTAAATTCAAGAGATAATGATATCCTTTATAGGAGAATTATGTTTTTTTTCTTTTTAATTTTGTACAGAATAGTAATAAAATTCGATAGTTAAAGACCATGAAGACCGTTTTACTCTGTCGAATGATGATAAAATTATTGTTACTGCTAGAACTAGACAAACGCTAGGCCTGTTGAAGATAGAAGATGATGAAGGAAAATAAGATCGCTCGGTTTTGGTTATTCATTAGTTTTCTACTTTGGAACGCTTTGGATAGCTGATAAGCGGCATATACATTAGAGATAGGTCAAATATGCTAAATAGTTTTTCATATATAGCTTCTGATGATTGTAGATAAGAAGATGCAGAGGCCTCTATAGCTTTAATTTGGGTGTCCGCGTCGACCTTATATAGAAAGTGCTAACAAACTTTCCAATAGCGAATAGATATTTATAAATCATATAGCACGAACCTGTATGACTACTAAATTATCTTTACTTTCATATTTGATTTGTTTTAGTGTGATATCAAAATAGATAATTGGCTTTTCTACTGTATTTAATAATTCAGAACTTTTCGTGTGGTTTGTTTCCGTGTAGTTTACACTAGAAAACACTTGCCCAAAGAATCAATGGAATATTGCGGTTCGAGTGTGCTTTTGCTATTTGCCTTTCTCTTTATGTTTCGTATCAAGTTTGAGTTCCCCTGCCTGCGAACGTGTAAATACGTCCTTTCGTTGGTTGAGGAGACGAGAGATATTGGTATATATTTTTTTCTGAGATTGAGAATATTATGAATTAGTTATAAGTCGCTTGTTGATGCAATCAAAACACAAAAAAACCGATGGTTTTGTTCAAGCATGAAACCTAATTTTTGTTGGTTTTATACCTGGTTCTCATTGCGACTAGTTCTACCGCGATTCAATTCGATGGTTTGTTTCGAATTCGCGCAAAGCTACACAAGGGCTATCTTCGCTAGCCGTTCCTAATTCAGCAGTGTAAGATTAAAAGGAAGGCAGCTAGTCATCACCACCCGCCGCCAACTCTTGGGCTACTGTTTCACCAACGAATAGCGGGATTGACCGTTACATTATAACGCCCACATGGCTGATATGGGGAGCATGTTTCATGCGACGTGGATTCGAACCCGCGACCCTCAGATTACAAGTTGAACGCCTTAACCCACCTGGCCATGCCGAGCCTCAATTCGAGGGAAAAAAAATGTAAACGTAGTCACTTATACAGTAGAGGCAATAATCCACAACTATCTTTATGTCTCTCTCTGTGTGCTTATAATGAAGATTCTTTCACTACCTTTAAAACGTGTCCAATCATTTATATCTCATGACATTGAAAACTCAGAAAATATCTTTGACCCTGCTGTTTATAGTGGACGTATCCTATACTGGTATGAAACTAATTTATCCGAGAATACCACAATAACAGATTTTAGTGAAGATGAAAATGCTTGCTGTGACATATATAACATATATAATGTACTAATTTTACCATATACAGTATTTTTGTGACATAATTTATTTTCTTTAAAACGACTTAGGCTTACATGGTTGGACATTGTGAAAGTGTCTTGATACCGATAAACGTTTCGAACTCTGATCATGACTTATATTTCATTTATTTATCATTCTCCCGTCACTCGGTGGTATACTTGAGAACTTATAACGCTAAAACCCTGGATTCGACACTTGGGGATGGATACGGTGAAGATAGCCAGTTGTGTGGCTTTTTGCTTAAGCAAACAAACTTCTAGAATAAGTATAGGTGAAAGTCCTAAGAAAATAAGGGCAGTTTGTCTACATTTTTAGTGGTTAAGAGCTCACAATTTATACCGTCTATTAATATCTTACTGAACCGTACTGTACGCGTTCATGCACAGTCGAAACGTTAAACAGAACAATGTAAGTTTTAAAATATATTAGATGGTATTTTTTATTTAGCTTTTCATGTTACATATTTAATTTGTTGAATATATGTGTATAATGTTGTATTTTATCTTACCGTTTTTCCTAATAAATGGTTATTTTAAACCCCGTTTCTCTCTCTCTCTTTCTGTATTAATATATTTGAATATTTTGTAATTAATAAAATCATTATTATTAAGGCGGAATACAAATACAGTTAGCGCTGTCAACTGAGAACTGTATGTTACATCATTAAACATTTATATGTGTAACTTGTATAATGAGACATGTTCTCTGGACAGTGTGAATGATTTATTAAAACAATGGTGAATTTTATGAGACATTTATATAAAGATTTATAATTCAGTATTTCATCTATCACAAGAAACTATACCAAAATATGTATAATGACAAAATGTATCATCACATCATTATAAATAGCGTCTATAACCTTATGTAAGTTTATATTAAACATTCAGTACTTGGTTATTCCTTCTCCTACTTCTAATAATCTCTGCAAGGATTAGTGGAATGTTTTCCATGACGTTATTGAAGTAATACACTGTGATTTAATCTGAACTTTGCTGGCCATAGTAATCTTCTAACGTCTACCTAGGGAGATAATTCTCTACAGTACGTGCACTGTTGAAAGTGATATTGTCATCCTGGAACACGAAATTATTACCAAGTCTTGTCCTAGCATATGGCAGAAATATAGCCTCTATGTGATTCCTGTAGGAGACACCATTGATGGTTCCCTGGAGGATAAGAAGAACAGTTTTTCTACTATAGTGAAACGGCTGTCCAAACATGTAGTGTACCACCTCATATGTATTCCCTATGAGAAAAATAGTCTTCCCTCATCTATTCTTCACGCAAATGAAGAACATGAATACTACCGTACGTTTTAAGAAGCTGGAAACAGGACTCATCTGAAAATATGGCATGTCCCTGAAGTCCTGTCTCTACGTTGGCAGAATGTCTTGTCTAAGTAACATGGTGACAGTTGTGAATTCTCGTTAATCTCAGTTTACAGATAGTCCTTGCAAACTAACCTTGTTTAGACAGTCTTCTATTCATTGTTCTTCTGGATACCCTGGAATGAAAGTGTTATGTCATTCTTATCGTAAAGTGTTACAACATTTCTTTTGACCTCGACATGCTAACCTGATCAAAACACGGTCGTCTCGTGCAGTAATTTTTCAGGGTCTACCAGTAGATCTTCCTGGCACTGCGTTTTCTATAGTCCAATAACATTTCTGTATCCTGGATACAGCTGTGAGGGCGTTATAATATGATGGTCAATCCCACTATTCGTTGGTAAAAGAGTAATCCAAGAGTTGGCGGTGGGTGTTGATGACCAACTGCCTTTCCTCTAATCTTACACCGCTAAATTAGGGACAGCTAGCGCAGATAGTCCTCGAGTATCTTTGCGCGAAATTTAAAAATCAAACAAACAAAAACTTTCCAGGGGAGCACTTCTGAAAATATCACTTCACTCTTACCTCCTCCCTCATCTCCAACTCCACTTTTGTTTCCTGCCCCTTGCGTAGAAAATGGTATAGTATAAAATAAGCGAGCATTGTATTAACAATATAACGTTTTGTTCATGTTATTTGTTCTTCTCCTAGCAATGCTATGTACTGAAGCGACGGATATCAGTTACTAACTTTTTTTTTTTTTTCAGGATAACAACTCGTTCTGAAACAGGTAAAACAGCAGATGAATAAATGAAGTTTTATTAAAAAACAGCCATGTTCTCATTAAATTGTAACATTACACACAATTTGTTCTTTTCTTCAATACTCAAGATTATGCCTGATTAAGGATATAAGAATTAATATGAGATATAAAGTATTATAGAGAACCACAATGTATTTCGTTATTTATAGCTGCAGCTTAGCTATGATTTTTGCTGCTCATAGTGACAAATAAATACTATGTAATAAGTCATTGCGTAAGACTATATTTGTCAAATTGACATGCAATAGAAATATGTTGGTGATATCGAGTAGTGTCAAAGGGAAACAAATATAAAATGGCCAGGCATGGTCAAGCGTGTTAAGGCGTTAGACTCGTAAACCGAAGGTCGCGGGTTCGAATCCAGGTCGCACCAAAATATGCTCGTCCTTTCAGCCGTGGAGGTGTTATAATGTTACGGTCAATCCCAATATTTGTTGGTAAAAGAGTAGCCCAAGAGTTGGCGGTGAGTGGTGATGACTAGCTGCGTTCCTTCTAGTCTTACGCTACTAAATTAGGGACGGTTAGCGCAGATAGCCCTCGAGTAGCTTTGCGCGAAATTCAAAAACAAACAAACAAATATAATATCGTGTCATAACAAAGAAAAATAAAATGAATTGTAACATAAGAGAAATGTTCTAAAAAGCAAGAAATAACACAGTTTCACGAAGTGAGTAAAAAATAACAGCGTTAATTTCACATAACAACAACACATTTTAATGAAAATAATAGCAGTGTACGGTACTAACACTGAACACCGATCAACCAAATCCATCTGTTCGCAGTTACAAGAATCAAGCGTCACAGAATCACGCGCCACAAACATCGCGAAGTAGGAAAGCAACGTGGTTGCAGTAGTGTAAATACGACCGGTGGGTCTGCGATACGTTTACAGACTTGCAACGCTCAAATCCAAGGTTCGGTTCCCCGCGGTAGACATAGCGCAGATAGGCTATTATGTAGTCTTGCGTTAAAACAAAAAAAGATAAAGTTTACTAATGCTTCAAGCATTTTGAAAGACTCGTGCACACTTTCGCTGCTACTATTACACAAAAATAATTCGAGACAATGACTCAGTGTAATTAAAATATAAACGAAAACAGAAAAATACTTTGAAAACACTAAAAGTAAAATTAGTGTAAACAACAATTCACTTCAGACTGGAAATCCAAGTTACATGTTTTATACTTTTGTTAAGAAATAACAGCAATAACACATAGTATTTGTTTTTACTCTTTGTGATATGTACGATGGTTTGTCATGTTCTTTTCATATGCTATAGAACTAGAAAACTACTTACAGAGGAAGTAACAACAACAATATGTATCACATATCCCTCCGCCAGCCTACAACATTTCCCACTCAGATGACCGGAAGTATTGATACCCGCGGCTTCTCCAATAAAAGATTGGGAACCACCCAACTAGCTCCACAATACCAACTCAGCCATGACAGACTGTTATAAATGGACAGCGTCCAGTAAGGTCCATGTAGTTCCTTAGTAATGTATTTTGATTGTCACCATAAAAACGTCTTATTGGCGTCCTAAGTTTTTAGACAAATATTCATTTAGTTTTGTTACATTTCTTTACATCTAAACAAGTATTTTATATCTTGATCTATATACATTGGCAATGTTTTGAGTTATTACGTTAATATATGTACATCTCGTTTACTCACCTATATTATTCTCATCTGATCGGCAATAAGATGGTTAAGGTTATGGCTAAGCGTTCCATTAATGCAATATATAGACACAAGATGGCACATTTCGGAAGAACACCTGATTTATTTATCTGTTTAAATATTTCAGCACGTGACTTTTCTTTTTGCTTAATCTATTAACCATATTAAATTAAGGTCCTCATCATAATGAAACATATTTGAGTTCTTACGAGATTTTAACTCGTTAAATCACAGTATGACTTACAACTTCAAGTTTATACACAGTCACCGCCAACTTCTGGGTAAAAAAAACTCATTTTGAGGATATTTTTTCATCCTGAAGAATTCTATTTTAAATAATTCTTAATATATTTTTCCAAGTTTACAAGCAAGATACCAATTACTTCACTACAGCTATCAGTTCCAATATTCCGGCGAACTCCATATAAAAACAGAGAAAAAAGGTTTCAAATATACAGTATACCCTCACCTATTCGCGGTTCCCCATTCGCGGCCCCGCATATTCGCGGGTTAGGCTCTTAACCCTATCGCATCGTATGCAGGTATACCAAGCTAGCGTCATAACGTCATAAAAACGAATGCTCGGTAAACCGGGTTTTTGTAGGTCATAGAGACTAAAAGCGCTTTTCGTGGGTATGTCTGTATTTACTCTCTCAAGCAGTTTTATCGATTGACGTCTTTATCGAACAATTATTACTGAATTGTACTGTACTGTATTATTATTACCTGAACTGTGCGTACTGTATTTATCTGTCTAAGTTTGCCTTTAAATTTGTTCCACTTTCTGTCAATTCTAATACATGTGTTGTACGCATAGAAAATGACTTTACGGTACAGTAATACAGTATGGGTAACTATACTATGTACGTTTCTTTTTGATTAAAATATTGTTGCAGTACAAAATTAAAATGTGTTTACATTATCATTACTACATTAGTAAAATACATGACTGCATGCAATATTACTACATTATTACTGTATTAATGAGTAAGAGTGTCTTTAGAAAGTGTCTGGGAAGCATTTAGTACCGTATATAATCTCATACATAGAAGTTTTAAAATATTGCATCCAATATTCGCGGTTTTTCGCTATTCGCGGGGGTGTAAAGAACGTAACCCCCGCGAATAGCGAGGGAATACTGTATGTTCAAAGGTCTTCTTAGTAGAATCAATTTTCTTACAGCAGTTCAAATACCTAAGCTACAAGTCAGTTACAAGTCTAGATTATAGAATGCGGCAAATACAATTACGACATTATTATTGTTGTTGGTTTAAAAAATACCTGGTTTGTCGTGATCACGAAACTGAGAGAATATTATTGAAAATCCAGGAGAAATTTTCTGGGGGCTGAAAGAGGGACAAACAACCAGGATTGAAAGCTTCAATCTTGCAAGATCTAGAATGAAACTTGTGATGTCAGGGAAGTTTATGGATTTTAACGAACACTCTTCTTACCCCCACATTAAGAGCAAATCAAAGTTACTGTTTTAGATTTGTGTTTCTAGTCTTTCTTCATCCCAGGGTGCTTGCATATTTTAACACAAACAATGCATTTGTTTATTTATGATTATTCAATACTAAAGGCAAACTTTCCGTGAAAGTAACCACAATAACCTAACCATTTGGTAATTTCCTATATTTAGATATTATATCACAATATATTTGAGTATTTAACGCAACAGCCAACATCACCCACCGTCACAAAAGCCTTGTCTGACTCTGATCAGAATAAAAGTATTGACTTTCGTCCTTATAACGTTCCCACAGTTGAAAATGCAGATTGGTTAGTAAAATTATGTCTAAAGCTCTAATCCCTTCGATCTGCAGGCTCCAATCGATCTTTTATGATTAGGCTTAAATGATTTTATTTTCTCTATCATTTATAAGGCAAAAATCTGACCCAATATAGGTAAGGTTTACCTAACAACATCTATACAATAAATAAAAACAAATAAACTTCAAGAAATAAATATAGTTAGAAATACAGTTAAAAAAAAGAAAAACCTGATTTTATACGAGAAAAAAAGATAATTAATAGAAATTAAACAAAAGCAAATTATCTGAATTTATTTTATAATCGAAGCCAAAAAGTGTAACTAAAATTAAGTTGGAGTTTTGACATCAGATTAATAATAAACTTTAAAACCCCTTTGGGCATTTTAATGAAAACTGAATCCTATAGAAATAAACGCTTTAAACGTGGAACCTTTTTAACGTAATTAAATTTTTCGTTTATTATCCTGTCTTTAAGATTAATTTCTTTTCCAATAAAGTCCAATTAAAGTAATAACATGAAAAAAACAGATTTGTTGGTTGTATTCTTTTTTGAACTTAATAATTAAACTTTATATTTTATTAATTGCGTAAGCTGTGTAAGGTATATATAGTATACTTTGAAGTTTAACGCTCTTTTCGTATATAAAACTAATGTTTTAACACATACAATTTTTTATAAGGAGCCAATAAGAATCATTTTGTAACTTAATACTAATATTATTTTTGAAGTTATGTTGCTGATTCTCCCATGAAATTGCTTAGAAGAAGACAGCCATTGGTTGTTCTCACTAGCATAGGTTTACTGACAATGAACACTGCATTTCTGACGAAAAAAAACATTAGTTGAAATTCGAAATTATTTACCTGAAATTACTAATTATTAATTTCAGTTAATTTTTCAAAGTATACAAGCTTTTTACCTCGATGAAAAGTCTCTGAATACACATCATAGATTTGTCACGTTATCCTCCTATTGAAACAGAAACGTGTTAATACTGATATAAGAAATCTTTGTTTTTTTAACTAATTGAATAACAATGATAAACATAAAATGAAAAATGTGTTTTGAAACCAAATCGGCTTCAGTGATTAAAACGATCCATCAACGGGACAGCATGTTTTTAATTGAATACTCAGAGAACAAATTAAAAACGTATTACAATTCAGGCCTAAGTAAACTGTTCAGTGTAGAAAAATTAATAAAGACTTACGGTTGTTTAAGATGAAATTGCCTTGGTGTCCTAATCTATGGGGAGGCCACGAAAACTAATGGTCAACGATTCTGTTAAGTGATAATGATTTCTGTGATTGGTTCAAAAAGAAAGACTTCAGTACGTCATGTGATACTATATACTGGTTATCCGATCTCAGAGCATTGTGCTAATTCAAAAATATCGTTTGATCTAAGGCTCACTATACCATACGAATCTTCTCACAATTCTTAAATACGAGGCAGCTGAAATGAAATTTAATTATCTTGATACAATACTCCCTTTCCTTAATCAGGTGTAAGTATTTAAATACCAGATACTGAATATTTTCTTTATCATTGACACATAATTCAATTGGCCTTTAACCTGAGTTATAGGCATCCAGTTGAGAAATTAGAAGTCAAATTTCAGTTGAAATCGAACGTAAAATAATAGAAGGCTGATGACCAAAATACCAACAACAGATTATTTTTAATTCGACAATTGGATTATTTGTATAGAATAATTTACCAAAAAATACATTAAACAAAACTGGGCTAATCAAACAAACACAATCCCAGTGTTAGTCATCAAAACATTGTGTTGCTTTTGTTACTGCATTAGAGGTTAAAACAGACCACGAGAAATAAAAAAAAGAGAACATTCTATGATAATTTGACGTTTTAAAATATGCGTTTCGTAAAATAAAATCAGTATATAAAGAACGGAATCCATATTTTAAAAGTAAAATGCCACTATTAGGATTATGTTTGTCAAGAAAATCAACCAACTTCATAAAAATATTTACAAACCCCAAAAAGCTCAAATTATCAGAAAACAGAAGTGTTATTGAGATACAAGCATGCACTAAGATATCAACCATATCGGACTGTACTGAAAGTAAATCATGCCACCTTTCTATTAATACAGAGAGTTCAGGAAGTTTGTTTGTTTGTTTTTTGAATTTCGCGCAAAGCTACTCGAGGGCTATCTGCGCTAGCCGTCCCTAATTTAGCTGTGCAAGACTAGAGGGAAGGCAGCTAGTCATCACCACCCATCAACAACTCTTGGGCTACTCTTTTACCAACGAATAGTGGGATTGATTGTCACATTATAACGCTCCCACGGCTGAAAGGGCGGACATGTTTGATGCGACCGAGATTCGAACCCACGACCCTCGGATTACGATTCGAACGCCTGAACACGCTTGGTCATGTCGGGCCCGTTCAGGAAGTAACACGCCATTTTGAAAACTAAAAGCTCGTGAACAATGTTTTAATACTAATTATGGACATTACTGCTGTCATGAAACACGAAGACATGTATCAAGTTAATTTTGTAGAACCTTTGCTGGCGAAACGACTTTCGTTTCCTATAAAAACTCAAGTTTTTGTATTGTGGATTATTCTTACGTTACGTTATATTCATTGTAAATAATTGCCTGATTGTTTCTGCGGAAAATAATACAGTGAGTACTGTACACCACGGGAATCGAACCTAGGATGCTTATTTCTCGTCTATTCAAAATATAATGATATATTTGTCATGATTTAATTAATTATATTTTTCTTAATACTTTACATTTCAAAGCAATACGTTTTGATTCTAGTCTCACAGGTATGGTCAAGAATTTGAAGAGTATATAATAATAATCCATCACACTATACTTGTTATATTAATTATTAACGACGCATTTTATCCAATTTACAGCTTTTCGGGCTCATTGAGATAAAACAAACCCACGAGTCTTCGGAAATACTATTTATATAAGCTATTTGGCACCACAACAACTGTTATGGTATGTAACGTTTTAGAAGCTGGCTAAGAATGATTACAATTGTATGTGTCGTAACACATTAGTCTGAAGCCTAGTATATTTATTGATCACAGCAATCTTAATTTAGTGCCTCACGAAGTTTTCAAAAATGATAAGATGTACAAATATTTTATTCCAACAACATTATAGTTTTTCGCATCCATTGGCGACGACGCATTTCTCTAAATCCAGAACTCTTCAGGCTGGTTTTTGAAAATCCCTAAATGAGTAAATTAGGAATCTTGTGTTTAAAACGTATAATAGGATCTAATTAATATTAATGTTGTAGGAGAAATATAATTGTAATCATTTATCATTGGCTTGTAAATATCGCACACACCATAACAATGACTTAAATGATGCGTTAATATTTCAAGACTAATTTCATTGATTTAAGTTACACAAATTTTCGTTGTACTTCGTAGACCAAAATGAGTTTTAAATAGATACATTTTGTCTTCTTTTTTAATTCTAGAAAACTTTTGTTTTATCCTATTAGCTACAATATTATCTAATTTGTTCCAAGTTTATGAATGTGTAATAATTTTAAATTTAGTTGAGTACTGCTAGAAGTTAAAACAAAAACGCTACTTTAAAACAGTGAAATATACTGTACCCCAGTGGCACAGCGGAATGCCTGCAGATTTACGACGCTAGAAACCGGCTTTAGGTAACCGTGGTGGACAGAACACCTTTAACCCATTGTGAAGCTATGCTTAATTTCAAACAAACAAAATTATATATAATTCCCTACTTGACGTACTTTTCACATTTGGCGCATACGTATTGTAAAATGAGATATATTTACATTTCGAGTATGGGCAGACATACCCGTGTAAATATACGAACAACACATTAAATATCAACTTTGAATAAACATTTAATAACCCACTTCGCGATATATACAACATTCAGGTACATATTTGTATGTACGCTTGAATCAACGTGTTTCCTGGCGGCATTTTTTACAATGATTTATATTCCTGTTTATCGAACGTTAATTATACTATTTTTAAGCTGTCTGCTAAACTTCACACTTACTCACTTAGGCAATAAGGCATACAACTTTCAAATGTTTGTTTAGAAAATTACTATTGGTTTTAAGGAACCATTAACACGTAGGTAATCACAAGTTTAGTTACTTCTCTTATACGATCAATAACACATGAACAACGACAATTATCATAATTCACGCAAACTTACCTTTGTTATTGCAAATAGACAATTTATCGACCAGTTAACTGTGCCTTCAAGTCTCGAATTAATGAGTTTTGCGTTAATCAACTTGTAATGACTGAACTCGTCTGGATATGTCTAAAAGTCAATTTCACTGGTAGGTTTAGGTTTTGGGTTCCGTATTGATTCATTGATGCCGATAGCACACGAAAGTTGATCATTAGGGATTTGGGTTAATCCACGTCCTCTACTACTCATTGTTGTTTTTTTATTGTGAGCAAGTCTTACCGCTTATTGCAGGCAACAAAAACCCTACGAATAATCCACATACCATAGACTGAGACAGAATAAAAAATATAATTATGTTACAAATAATACTCAAAGAGATAAACTGAAGCTATACCAAAAAAGATTTGTACTAAAAATAAAATAAAAGAATTATAGACGAAAATAATGAAATTTATAGGTAATTCTCTTAAGAAATCGTATTAGTTATAACATGGATTATACGATCGCAATAATACCGTTGACATGGAAACGATAAAAACTTTGATTTTTGAAAGTAAATTAACATGCCAAATTTCTGACTCACGTTTATCACGTTGGCTTGCGTCTTTGGCTAGAAATTTAATAAGATAAAGATACTCTAAAATTAAAGCTCAAATGTAAGGTATGTTATATTAAAACAATTCTAGCTCCACAGTACGTCACTGAAGTACATGGCATCAAGTCCGGTCACGTATCAGTGACTGTGCATTTTGACACTAACTCTGCAGTGTAATTTCCATGCAAAAAGCTCCGTTGTAAGGATTGTCATGTATAACAGTATTCTTTCCTGCAGGCCTTTCATGGTCCACTTAGTATAGGAGGAAGATGGTTTTTCTCAAACTTTTCAATAGTCTGATCAGACATAAATCCACACGAGATGCATCCGGAGACCTGACCGGCATGTATTCGTATGGTATAGCACGAATAATCGTTTTATTTTCCAGTTGCGTGAGTTACGTAACAATTAAGCAATTGTATCATGAAAGCTATGTGTATCCGTAACCAAGAGCTTTCTTGATTATGTTGGGTACTTTTGCCTAGGGCATGTAGACGGCTTTTATCACTGATCTTTGTGTTCGTAGATTTTCACAAGATGCCACATATTCTTCACCGTTACTGGATAATACTGGTTTCTCAAGTTCATTGAAGTTTCTTTGTTTTCCAATGCCCTTAAGTACAATAAATGTCTTTATTTCATAGATAATAAACCTTCGAATTAAATGTACCTCTATCACCTGATTGTATACATATTTTGTGTCAAAGGAGAATGTTACACACCCTTATGAATCGATTTTCTGCGACATCACACAACCCATGAAACTGCCAAACAATATCAAAATATAGTTCTGATATATTTCGTTCCATCATGACGTTATATTGGTTGTGGTGTTAGATGGCTTGATTATGTGCATATCCATAAGAACAATAATACTGTCTGTTGTATGTCCAAGTAACTACTTCGCAGGGTGTAAATGGTTCTTCAACAAAGTTGCCATGGGGGTTCATTAGGTTCATGGAGGGACGCATACAAATTCTAGTTTTGCATTTCTTGTTTTGAGTTTCGAGCTATCAATGGATGTTTTGAATTTTTACCGCGGCTTCACCTCTTTTGGATGACTATTTACCATATTAGATTTGAAGGTTCATTTCATCGATGGATAACTACATAAAAATTTGCAGTTTTGCGGTTTTTAAGGACGTTTTTTTTAATAATTGTATGTAAGGAAAACAACTTTTGTGTTCTAAAACACCCTTTCGTAAATCATGAATTTACATAACTTCTGTCCAGGAGACAAATACTCCAGCTGGTACAAATTACTTTTAAATTAACTACTCAACAATTTGTATATGATAAGATGACTATTTATTCGAAATTTCGTGCAAAACCACACGAGGATTACCTGCATTAGCTGTCCATAATGCTGTATATGTTTCAAAAGATGAAATAGATGTTATGTAACTTGTTTGAGCATTAGTTTAATATTTTATATACTAAAAGATAATAATGAGATTTGATTTACGTTTGGTTCGAATTTCGCTCAAAGCTACGCGTGGGCTACACGAGGGCTATTTGTATTAGTCGTCCTTAATTTAGCAATGTACGTAAGACTAGAGGTAAGGCAACTAGTCATAATTACTCACCCTCATCTCTTGGGCTACTTTTTTACCAATGAATAGTGTGATAGACTGTGACATCATAACGCCTCCATGGATGAAAGGAAGATCTTAATTGGTGTGACGAGATTTCTAACCCGCGATCCTCAGATCGTGATTCGAACGCCCAAACCACCTGGTTATGAAGGGTCATGACAGGTTGAAAAATAATACTCAGTTCTCTTATAAACATGAACTGTTTAAAGATTTTTCTCAGTTGATTGGATTACCACAACACATAAAGAATATATAGTAAACATATAAGTTGACTAAACATCATAAAAAATAAGTTATCAGTTTCACATAAATACTTGTGAATAATTATTATTTCTAAAGGTACAAACTTAAATTTGAATATAAACGCATATGTAGTGGGAGAACCATTACCTTTGACAGTTGACACACGTGTATAAAAACGTAAGTGGAAATTATTCCCGAAAAAAAAAAGACCATAGGTGGAGCTGAAATAACATCTTTAAACAGCATTTGCTTATTACGTTACGTCCTTAAGAATTTCTGTTATAAGTGTGACTTTGATGTCAGGACTCGTTCATTCACCAATCGATTAGGATGATTGCTTTTATTAACCGTTTTTCTCTTTGTGTGTTTATAAATGTGTCCTTCATATGTTCTTACAAACCTGTATCAAATCACAAAGATGTAGGATATACAGTTTACACAACAGTCGTATATTTTACCCATTTTTTTTTCTTTTGTCACTTTGCACTTTCAAACACAGAAATATTTAATTACAAACCGTTTTTAGATCCATCAAGCAAAGCTGTCAGCGGAAGCTCTATTATATCTTTCTGTTGAGTCCAAAAAGGATCATTTTTGTCGTCCAGGCCTGGAAATCGAACCTTTGACATCGATCAAGTGTAAACCTGGTGAACCGAGACAACTGTAAAATATCGATGTGATACAAACTTGTCACTACACTGCTATAAGTAAGATTATCAAGTTTGGTGGCAAAAAAATCAAGAAGCTTGAAATTCGTTGCTACATCATAATCGATAAATTGTCTTTTTGTTTAAGTTCTGTTGCTAAATCTTAATCGAATAATTATTATTTTGTTTGCATTCGCTTTAACAAAGAAACTTTTGAACTCGTTGATAAGTCACAAACGAACAATTGTCGTTTTTAATTAAATATTAGAAACAACTATGTTTTTAGAATTTACATAAGTTCATATAGAGGTTCATTAAAACCTTTTTAAATTTTTATTCACAAGGTTTATCTGGCATCGTCGAGTGGGACATAAAGGTTTTAATAGGTGCAACAGATAAAAAAAAACTTGTAAGAATTGTTGTTTTGTTTCAATTCTGTTTAACAAAACAACTTTTAAATCTGTTGCTATATCATAATCGAATAATTATTGTTTTGCTTACAATCTATTTAACAAAGCAATTTTTATTTCGATATATTTTTCTAAATAAATTGTAAAAATCCTACAATTCCTTATTTTTAACAAATATATTAAACAAAGAATAAATGATACACGTTTTTTAAATGGTGTAAATATTTATAAAAATATATATAAAATAGACTGTTTGTCCATTACACTTATTCTTCATTTTGTATGTTTTGTCATGGATCACTAATGGTTATATTGCGTGATTTTCAAGTTTCTCTTTTTACGTGTTGACAATATACGTAGCAGTTAAGTTAAAAAATCGATTTTTTACGAGGACAAATCAATAGATAATAAACTAAACACTTTCATGATTAAGTACGTGGCATTTTGAGCACATTTATTCTTTCTGTGTGTTTCGCATATACATACACAGTACATATATTTATATGATCTATGTTTCAATGGACATCTGCTCACTTTCTCTAAATTATTTGTAGCTTATGCTTTCCTATGTCAGGATTGTACATTTATAGAAGATATCAGGTGTGTTATTCGTACCATATAACGTTAAAATATTTTGCCTCTACGTACAAACGTTGTTCTTAACCATGGTAGTTGGTCGACGAATGGAGTGGAATTTGTTTGTTTTTGAATTTTGCGCAAGCTACAATAGGGTTATCAGCGCTAGCCGTCCGTAATTTAGCAGTGTAAGACTAGATGGAAGACAGCTAGTCATCACTACCCATTGCCAACTCTTGGCCTATTCCTTTACCAATGAATAGTGGGATTGACCGTCACATATAACGCCCTTACGGCTGAAAGGGCGAGCGTGTTTGATGTGACGAGAATTCGAACCCAAGACTCTCAGATTATGAGTCAAGCGCCTTAACCACCAGGCCATGCCGGACCTGAGTGGAATTTGTTAAGGTCTATGTGATTCTAAAGATTCCATAAGCGAAGATGCCGTTATGCGCTTTATTGGTTCTGGTAAACCCAACCAGGAGTCGCGTCGTACGTCTGCAGTTAAGATGCTGATAGCGTCTAATATATTCTAAAATTATAAAATAAAAAGGCTTAACAATACATTCAAAAAATTAAGTTGCTAAATGTTGAAGAACTGTTGAAATCAATTAGAATCTTTCACATTTTCATTACAATAACAGACCATATTGTTTTATATAACTGAGTATTCTAGTTTTATTGGCCATAGTGATAAATATGGTATTGAAGCAAATCTTTAGGATGTTATTACGAACTGAATATAGCTTCATTTGTTAACTGTTTGATTCTAAATATAGCAAACTAACTAAGTAATCAACGTTCATATTTACTTTCAAAACCTAGAAAATGGTTATAGTTTGGTGAAAACTAAACATGAAAATGTTTCATTTCCGCTGATCATTTAGAAACTTTTTTTTTTTTTTTAAAGTACCTGAAATACGCCTTGCACAGTCTTGTAACGATGGCTCTCATCTTTTGTTTTTAGAACCTTATTCTTCAATTTGTCTACACGTTTCTTCACTACAGTCGTCTATTGTCGTACGTCTCAACCACACATCGGTTTTGTTCGGATTGAATCGGACAAATTCCCTGATATTCCGTGCATGGATTCTTCAGCTTCGATCTGAAACAATAGAGAAGACATCAGTTTATCGTCTTGGCAAAATTTACTCGTAGAAAATGGCTTTAACTAAAACTGTAAAATAAATACAAGTAAACGTTGCTTATGTATATAAAATCAAATCAGTAAATTTACTTTCGTCTGAAAATCAATTCTACATACTGGTTATGACCTACACACAATACTGCTCCGAAAACGCTTTTTCGTGAGAAGTCCATCACGGTAATTTTTACGAAGCCTACTAACTCTGTCCGGATTATTAAAACCTTTCACTACATTTCTTTAACCTTCCTGTTTGAGTTTCGACACTGTCATCAGTCAGTAAAGTTACACTTAACAAGAAAGAAAAAAGAAAACATTCGAAAATGAAGTTACTTTTAGGGCACTTTGTTCTAAAATGAGTTTTGTCAGTTTAAAACAAGCAGATGTTTTAGCTAATATACGACAGTATTTAGAATTGATAATACTTTTTACCCAATTGTTGTAACGTAATATTAGGCTTAACCTAAGTCTGCAAGCTTCAATCTATTGGAAAGTCCATACCAAAGGATGCGACACATAATAAGAGAAGATATATATATATATATATATAATAACTATTACGTAAACTGTATAATAATTATTATATATGTATAATAATAATAATTTAAACTGTATTATCAAATCTATGTACGAATCCAACATTCAGTTTTTTAAATAATAATAAAACTCTTCTAAATGGATAAATGATGATAATTCGGATGAGAAATCTGTAATTCGGGTTCTTACGGATGTGAGACCTTTTAATTATTGGTTTTTACCATATCTTGCTGTTTTATCGCTTCTATGATCAATGTGAGACGTATTATGGTTTATGTACTAACTCTGTGGTCAAGATTATCTATTCATAAAGAAGGACAGGCACTAATATCAAGCCTGGATGTCTATTGTAAGGGTTTTGTACCACAGAGCCATCTTGCGTACCCAGTAAATATTGAAAAATGTCAATATTAATTAATTATTTTATGTGATTGGTTTTACACCAGTTACTTTTAAACACTCTTTTAAAACAAATATATATATATATATATATTAGTTTGTTATAACTTAAAAACAAGCCGAAACGAAAATAAATGGAAAACAATAAAAACATTCCCGCATTAATTAAAAGATCCTAGGGTACAAGCTATAATGCGAGATATAAAATGTAATCTAAGTTTTGGATGTTACCGCGGAAGTAGGACCCACATCTATATCACCCCTCCTCCTACCTGCAGACAGTTGTGAGAAGGTGACTGCTCTCCAAAGTAAAGAAAACATAAGTAATTGAAAAATAAAAATAACAATAAAAATCTTTTTAATTAGTGCAGTGTTTTTTGTTTATTATTTTTTAACTTATTTTTCTTTCGGCTTGTTTTTGGATTATAACAAACTAATATAATTGGTCAGAAGTTTGGATTTGCTGTTTTTGACGCAGTCTTTCCTTTTGATTTTGTTTACTTAACTTTATCAGTATTAGTTTCTATATATATACTCTTCAAAAAAAGAAACGCAAAAGGCAAAATATGAGACAAATTGTTAACAAGCTTATTCCTGGTAGTTCTGTATGACATGTGTGAAACTTTGCACATTCACTGCTGAACATCCAGAGTCTGCAAAGGCGAAGTCCACGCTCACTAGGTGAAGTTTAACGTCACTCAACGTCAATAACGAGTATGCCCCCCGTGAGCATCAATAACTGCTTGGCATCTCCTGCCCATGGAAGCGATGAGATGACGAATCACATCCTGTGGAATGGCTGTCCACTCAACCTGCAAAGCTGCTGCAAGCTGAGGTAGAGTCTGCGGTTGAGGTTGTCGCCGTCGCAGACGTCGGTCCAACTCGTCCCAAAGATGTTCGATGGGGTTTAAATCTGGTGATCTGGAGGGCCAGGGAAGAACATTGATGTTGCGGTGTCTCAAGAAGACAGTGGTGAGTCGGGCTGTGTGAGGACGGGCGTTGTCATGTTGAAAAACGTCGTTGACGTTCACCATGATGGGTTGCACATGGGGCCTAAGAATCTCGTAGACGGTTGCGTACGGTCTGATCGGAAATCCTACGCACCCCTGGTATGGTTGAGGCAGTAGACGTCGCAGTGGTGGTCCTATCCCGAAGGTGACGTAACCGGATGTTGCGATCTTGTGCGGGCGTGGTCACACGAGGTCTGCCAGATCGTGGACGGTCACGAGTTGATCCATGTTGTTGGTGACGATTCCATAGTCTTGTGATGGTGCTTGGGTGGAAATTCACAGCTCTGTCAACATCTGATCGAGATTCGCCTGCTTCCAAGCGACCAATGGCGTTGTGCTTCAGTCAGTCTTGGCGTAACTGTATTGCGTGTCGGTGGCTTAACACTGAGCTACGGAAACCGAGAACCCGTCACTTTTATAGGGATTTTGCACATGTTGCACTTGCAGAACATGCAGATCTCTCAAACAAATATATTGGACACGCATGCCTTTTGGCGAAAAATCCGATGTTTTCCTCCGTTTTCAAAGTGCACAACTTTTATTGTCATTTTCGCCTGACAATCAGTGCCTTAACACGTGTAACATCACATACTCTGAGCTTGTAACGTTATTACATATATTTCTCTTTAAAATAACAAAAATATCCCTTTTGCGTTTGTTTTTTTTGAAGAGTATATATATTGATATCACAAAAGTTCAGAATTATCTGTTCAGTTAACTACTCATTACTTAATTTCTGCATGTTGATGTGTAGAAGACATGTTAATGCTAGAAATAAACGACCTCATAACACCAAAATGAAACTTTGTCCTGTCACTTGTGGTCTGTGTTTCAGCGGACGCTCTTGCAGAAGCTGTCAAGCAAAACTGTGAGTGTTTAATTAAATAAAAACAATATTTTGGTGTTATAAGGTCATTTATTTCTGGTAGTGATTTACATACTCGCCGAATAACATAGAAATGTGTCTAAAGACTTTGATCATTTAAATATATAATATTGTTCGTTTGCTACAGTCAGTATACTATAAACTGCTGAGGCTACAACTGTCATAAACATTTATTAATCGTAAAACTACAGGTATCTGTCTAGTAACGTTTATAGATTTTGAACATTACAAACCGTTTAACTTTAATGAATGAATTTCGGATGTCAGTATTTCTACGAGAACATTAGGTATCTTCCTCTATGAAAAGTAAGATTTAAACCGCGTGAGGCCAACCAATAATAGAGCTACCTAGCCTTTCCGTCAAGGAGAGTGTACTTGTATATCAACGTAGAAGTCCCCCAGTGGCACAGCGGTATGTCTGAGGAATTAGAACGCTAAAAACCGGGTTTCCATACCCCTGGTGAGCAGAGCACAGATAGCCCATTGTGTACCTTTGTGCTTAATTCATAAACAACAACAACATTAGCATACAATGAATTCGCTCTCCATGAACTGTTGATAAAAGATCCAGTTCTACCAGATAGAAGACTCAGTATTGTCTGTAAATCTGTAAAACTCTTGTAAATGAAACGTTATGTGTAATAACAGTTATCATAAATTGTATTGTTGTTTATATGTTAAAATATATTTGTGTTAAGAAAGAAAATTGTGTGCATCAACCTTGTTGGCAAATATCATATATTGACATTCAATTAACTTCTAAATTATAACTAAAATTTCCAGCTATTTGAAATCGTAATACATTAACATACGTAACATAATAAATTGGAGACTCGTCCAAGATAAATTATAATACGTAACGTGACAAATAAAAATGTATGTATAATGTATTTTCAAACAGCTTTTATCATTGTTTTTATTTGTTTGTTTTTTGAATTTCGCACAAAGCTACTCGAGGGCTATCTGTGCTAGCCGTCCCTAATAGCATTGTAAAACTAGAGGGAAAGCAGCTAGTCATCACCACCCACCGCCAACTCTTGGGCTACTCTTTTACCAACGAATATTGGGATTGACCGTAACATTATAACGCCCCCACGTCTGAAAGGGCGAGCATGTTTAGCGTGACGGGGATGCAAACCCGCGACCCTCGGATTACGAGCCGCACGCCTTAACACGCTTGGCCATGCCGGGCCAGCTTTTATCATAATCACAAGTTAACCCGCTTAAGCTCTGACTTCCTTACAGTCTTTATTGGTGGATTGATCTAATGCTTAGTTGCATTAATAAATCTTTGAAATTGTGTGATTGCATTACAAACTTAAGAAACACGAAATTTTTAGGAAAGCATTCTTAAACTATACTTTGCATCATACTGATTAAAATATTATATAAAAAAATATGCTGTATGTTAGGCCATGATTTATTCATTCTCTTATTATATTTCTACATAATCTTACAAAGTAATTAGAAAGCGTATCTGAAATACATTTATACTGCACTTCTAAATTCTTGAAATTCTCTGGACAAGGTCGACAAAGATGGCGCTTGTGATGTTTATCTTGCAACTTGAAGCAAGGCGACATCTGAAATAAATACGAATAAAAAAATGTTTCATATAATTTTGCTGGTACATCAATAATTAACTTTAATGCAAAAGTTTAATAACATCTCATTTGGACACATTGTTAAGTATCCTCTAAGAAAGACATTATTAAAACATTACATTTATTTTGTACATCCAAAATAGGCTAGTTATAAATACAGAAATGTGTAAAAAATATGATTAGTCTTACAAGACTATGGGAAGGAACAAGAATCTATCCCACATTCAAAGGTCATGTTAACAGATGCCAAGCTATGGAGAGTGTCATAAACAAAAGGAGATAAACCTGTTGGTAAGATAACATTAGCCGTAACTGTTGTCGACTTAACGAAAAATGAAACAACTAAAAAGGCTTGCAATGAGCAGCAAACATCAGACTTTGTGTTGCTTGACCGAGCTACTCAACACTGATCAACATTAAGCTGACAATAATTACGGATAATAGAAAAACTCTTATATGGTATCAAACAAACAGATATAAACTACTTATTTCAGAAGCAAATAATAAAATATGGCTTGAGTGGAGTTTCCAGTGCATAACGCTTTCAGTGAACACCAGGTGTCGTGCGATGTAGTCTGTTATGTCCCTTTCTGCAGTTAAATAATTAAAAATATAGATAAAAAGCACTTGAGTGGATGTTACGTTGCTTTTAGTGTTCTGAGAGTGCAAGCTTCTGGAGGTGGCGTAATGGTGTGTGGTACAGTTTCATCGTAGGACCAGGATCTTTGTTAGCTTTAAAAGGTTAATCATTGTAGCATTCTTACTTAGAGAAATCCTAAAAGATAAGTTAAACGTAAAATAGTAGATTCGTAGTTTTCTATGGATAGTGTACTGAGTGAGGAATATTTTCAAGTATTGAAGCCACGGCATGGCCAAGCGTGTTAAGGCGTTCGACTCGTAATCTGAGGGTCGGGGGTTCGAATCCCGGTCGCACCAAACATGCTCGCCCTCCCAGCCGTGAAGGCATTATAATGTTACGGTCAATCCCACTATTTGTTGGCAAAAGAGTAGCCCAAGAGTTGGCGGTGGGTGGTGATGACTAGCTGCCTTCCCTCTAGTCTTACATTGCTAAATTAGGGACGGCTAGCGCAGACGGCCCTCGTGCAGCTTTGCGCGAAATTCAAAACAAACCAAACCAAACAGTACTGAAGTTTCGGTCTTGCATGAAATTAAGAGACAAATGTCAAATTTTACATACATGTAATGCTTTCTGCTGTTTGACTTATTGTGACACATAAAAAAACTCTTTACAACGACTAAAACTATATATATATTGTGACTTAAGAATCTATACCTTATTAAGTAACTGAAGGAAACACAACCAAATTCTAAAAAATAACAAGTGTCTTCAACAACCTTATTTCCTGAGACTGGAACAAGAATGGTGTAGATACAAAGTCCAAGATATATAGGTATGAAAAAGTATAGATGTTTTTCCATATAGTTCCACCAGTCACATCAACGTATCACAGAAAAGAGATATGTGCGACTGAAGAAATATCGTGTTAATAGCCTAAATGAGTGAATTTCTAGGTTTCTAAAATAACCACAAAATGTAAAGAGATTGTTTAAAATTTATGGTAACTGTCTGGAAGCGGTTTGAATCAATTTTTACTAATGCTTAAAATATATCCGAAATTTTACTATTGTAGATATTAACACCTATAATGCACGCGACAGTTGCTGCTCATTGTATACAACCCATAAATATCAATTTCCAAAACAATGTTTCTACAATATTCATTAATTTTGCACAACGAAAATCGACTCGAAGATGTGATAACCATCATATTCGATTAGCAGAAGTTAGTTTAAACTAACAGCAGATGTGATAATTATAACACATAGCCTATCTATATTACTTATAGTAGTAGCTCATCTTGATTTTGCCTATGACCATTATTCACGCACGTAATAAATGATTTGTTTTTACTGGTATTAAAGGAACTATACAGTTATAAAGATAGAGACACACAGAGCAAGAAGTAACTCAGTTTTTCCTTTGACTAACCTTTAGCAAGGATTTTAAAAATAACTGTTTATTCTGCATCATTGTGAAATACCTGACGACGAATAAACTATAAACATAATTAACTTTTGGAGCCTGTCTGGTGCATAAGATTTAAAACAGAGTTCAAAAGTAAAAGCGGATGCTAGTGGTCGTCTCATATTGAGTTAATCGTATGTCTTTGAGACTATAACGTTATTACAATACAAAAGCAAGTAAAGAATTATATTTACTATTTGCAAGACAGCCCATAGGAGAATACTAATACTATGACTCTCTTAAGGTAGCCAAATGCCTCATCATCTAATTAGTGACGTGCATAATGGATTAACGAGATTCCCACTGTCCCTATCTACTATCTGACGAAACCACAGACAATGGAACGGGCTTGGAGAAATTTATATTTTACTTAAAAGATGTAAGTTTTGTTAGTATCGAAAAACGACTCCTTAGTCAATCTATATTAGTAAACTTTACGGAATGTAATAACAATGCAACAACAATCAAAAAGTGAAAACGGCTGAGAGTTACTTAGTGGATAGCGTGTTGAGCTGTGGGCTATTATTTCAAAGTTTCGAATCGGAAAAAGACGCTCGATATGCAGCAGTTTCTGATTGTTGATTAACAGTAGAAGTGACATAGACAGTAAAAAATTACCGAGTAGTTGTTATTCTTCGTTTGGTCAGCGACTCGAAATTAGTAATGACCATTCCTAAAACATAGCAGTGTGTAACCTGACCATTTAGGTCGCGTGCTGAAATAAGGTATGATTCAGATTTACAAATATCAAAAGAAGCAAAGAGTGAATAAACTCTTCTCGAAATAAAGTGAATGGTAGAGATATTTCTTAGAAGCTTATGAGCATCAGAAGTGTTACAAGTATTTAAAGAGAAATCTGGTAATGCAAAAACAATGTTAAAATACGGAAACTTATAGATATGGGAAAAGTATGACTGTTTTGTCACGATATTTTCATACGTAAATGAGAACACCAAGTGCTCAGTGCAACAGAAAGCCTTTCTGGTTGACTTTCTTTCTTTTTCCTGTAAATTATAGTATTTTAACTTGTTCATACTGTCTGAACGAGAAAATTTACTTGAAAGTCATTGGGATTGTAACAGAATAATAGGGTGTTGGTTATCTGATTCCTACCGTATAACTAGAATAGCATTACATTCTCATGTTTTAAGAACCAGACGTTTCAACTTCCCACATGGTTAAAGACGTGAAAGAAGATTTAATACTCTCTGATTCGACAAACTATAAACCAAGGATGTGGAGGATAAAAATGTTACAACACAGATTCATGATGTTTCCTGCTGTGCATTCCAAGAGAATGTAAGAAACAAACATTTTAGTTAGAATTACAGTTTCCTTGTCGTGAAATAATTAAAAAACATCACTACTAAATACACGGATTGACACGTGTACGTCATTCACGCACATTGATTTGACTAAGAAAGAAGCTTTTGCACAGGAATAAAACTCGTGCGCAACATTTCATGATTCTTAAATATCTCGAGTAAATTATAATGTTGAACTGATAACTATAACTTATTTTAGAATGATGTTATTCTTTGATCCTCTGAGATTTTTGATAAACTGTTTGACAAAAGACATCTAGGTATTTGAATAAAATAGTGCATGTCCAACGTTTATGTTGTGTTTTGTTATATTGGATCTAGATTAGAATTGGTTGCTGACTGCTTTCTCTATATGTGTAAAGATACAGAAATGAAAATAGCCCTTAAGGCTTAAGTGAACAGTTTTAAGAGTTAAAGAGTTTTGGTAAAATTACACTAATCTAACCTTTTCCACCAGGTGGAATTACTAACTGTAACTATTTTATCATTTGCGTGCACTTCTTGGACATTGCCTAACCATGAATATTTTCAGAATTGTTTACAGTTGGCTAGTTCTCTCTCTCTCTCTCGGTGTTTGGGTATGATGTGTTCGTACCCTGGAGGGTCAGTACTTTTTTCACTTTGTTTGTTTTGAATTTCGCGCAAAGCTACATGAGTGCTGTCTGCACTAGCCATCCCTAATTTAGCAGTGTAAGACTAGAGCGAAAGCAGCTAGTCATCACCACCTACCACCGACTCTTGGGCCACTCTTTAACAACGAATAGTAGGATTAACCGTCACATTAAAACTTCCCACGGCTGAAAAGGCGAAGATGTTTGGTGCGACGGGGATTCGAACCCAGGATCCTCGGATTACGAGTCGAGTGCCTTAACCACCTGGCCATGCCTGGCCTTTCATTTTGTTTGTTAGTACATGTTCCTTGACTACTTTTTTTTACGTTTACATTACGAGTTTCCCCCCGCTAGTACAGCGGTATGTTTCCGGATTTACAAAGCTAAAATCAGGGGTTCGATTCCCCTCGGTGGGCTGAGCAGATAGCCCGATGTGGCTTTGCTATAAGAAAAACACAAACACACACATTACGAGTTTTTTAAATTATTCACAGAACGCCACCACAAGCAAGTAAGAAGAAGTAAAACTGCATTTAAAATGTTAATTATCATTATTTAGTTAGTGACAAAAATGAAATGAGTATGACTAAAACAATTTACTTCAATTTGTTTTAATGTCATATCGCAACTGTTATTGAAAATAATATTAATGTGTATCACGGATGGGATGATATTATGTAAAAAAAGAACCGTATTAGGATGTCTTACTTTGGATCCAAAACAAATGTTTTGTTATCGTTCACAAGGATCTAAAAATAATCACACAAGAAGTCGCCAACTACCAATTTATTGAAACGGCTTAATCAACACGGAATCACGAGATCGACTTACCTTTCACAGAGAACATTATAAGAACTCTCAGCTCCACTGTTAACACTAAAATTTAACTTTCCTTTCTGGTTACAAACAGTGATGCTGAATCGGCCGAAGTGAGCTCGAATGATGAAGATAATATGACTATAACTGCGGGAAGTCCTTCCTCTCTAGAAAATAGTCGTAAGAGTTGGCTTCATCCCAATAGAATTATTTTTGAAATAAAATGAAAAAGAAAAGATGCCTTAATTCTCAAGTAGGTTTCAATAAAGTAATAAACATGTTATATTTTGCAAGTGTCTACCTATGTGTTTGGTTGATTGTCTAACCATCTAGTGAGGTGTATCATTTCAAATCGAATATTAAACATATTTATTCCTCTCAACAACTACTTACACCTGAATCGTATTCTGGACTCACCACATTATGGATATGCTAGATTAGACTTCTTGTGCTAAAGACTGCTTGACATTATACCAATAAAAATTGGCCTGGCATGGCCTAGCGCGTTAAGGCGTGCGCTTCGTAATCTGAGGGTCGCGGGTTCGCGCCCGAGTCGCGTCAAACATGCTCGCCCTCCCAGCCGTGGGGGCGTTATAATGTGACGGTCAATCCCACTTTCGTTGGTAAAGAGTAGCCCAAGAGTTGGCGGTGGGTGGTGATGACTAGCTGCCTTCCCTCTAGTCTTACACTGCTAAATTAGGGACGGCTAGCACAGATAGCCCTCGAGTAGCTTTGTGCGAAATTCCAAAACAAACAAACCAATAAAAATGTTCTATTATACACTAAATAAGACGTTGGTGATATGAGCATATTGCAAATCAGAAACCATCTCCGAAAGCATTTAAATGTATGGAAAGAAATAAAACACACAGTTTAATAGGCGATTTAAATCAAATATTGTGTTCCCCAACAGTAATAAATGAGCACAGAACATAGCTAGTTGATGAGCTTGTTATGATTTAATAAAATTATCCATGAAAAGAAATCCAGGAAAGCTTAAAGGTCTTCGTTTATTCTAAATTCAGATCCCAGGCAAGTTTAGTTGCCTGTAATCACAACCTCGCAAGGAATGTTGGGTAATACAAAACAAGGTAATTAAAATAAGTTTGAAAATTAATACTGTATTGCAGGACCATCATAAACTAAAACACAAATACAAAGTATAGTAACTCTTAATGTGTATGCTTGATTTTTCTATGTTATTTACGTTTCCCGACGTAAGTGGTGTCGTAAAAAATGCATTCTCTTGTGAGTGAGTGTTTGTTTTCTTATAGCAAAGCCACATCGGGCTATCTACTGAGCTCACCGAGTGGAATTGTACCGCTGATTTTAGGGTTGTAAATCCGTAGACTTACCACTGTACTAGGGGGAGGCATTCTCTTGTGTATGTTCGTGCATGTGTTAGAGAGATTAAAGCACAAATTCCTGAAAATGATTTAATATTGCCCCTGTAAAATCACCATGGATCATTACTGGAGCTTTAAAATATCCACTAACCCTTAGCTTTTAATTACCCTCTCCTATCTCAGAATGGATGTATGAATATGTTTTATACGGTGATAATTGGAATTTTAATCCTGACAAATTAGTTAGGAGGTGGCAGCACTGTCACTTGTTATCGTGTTCTGTTGTTCATATCGAAACCTTCTTGGTTTCTTTTCCTCTTTTATTTTGTTTGTTCTTGTAACTTTTAATTAAGGATGCTGATCGCCATATATGATTCCAAATCGCATTTTTTACATACTATGTATATTCACGTGAGCATCTCTAGTGCAGGCGGGAAAGTATTTATGGTTGCTATTTTCCATAAAGCAATCTAACATGGAAAACAACTTTGAAGGACGAACAATGTGTAAGCTAGTTCAGTTTTTTTTCTTTCCACTATCTGTAATTAAAAAAAATAGGTACAATTACGTAAACATTGACGTAATTCAACGACATAGTGTTACGTTTTATGTGCATATATATATTTCCTGTTATTGCGCTTTACTTCTCGGAGTATTCTATGTGTATTAGACGGTGGGTCTCCATAGTGATTGTATTCTCTTGTAATTATATGTCAAGCCACCAACGTAAGAGTCGCTATATATGTAGTTTAGTTCATGCCTGGAAGCGACATGTTATCCAGAGAAAATGCATAGAGAAAAGGGTAATTCTGGTTTTCTAATTGTGTCATCACCTGATCACATTAATAAACTCTATAAAATCAATTTGTTTCTTTTGTCTTTTGAATTTTCGCGCAAAGCTACTCGAGGGCTATCTGCACTAGTCGTCCCTAATTTAGCAGTGTAAGACTAACGAGAAGGCAGCTAGTCATCACCACCCACCGCCAACTGGTATTTCTATACGTAGAGAAATTATTAACATATATATATATAAATATATTCAGTATCTAATGAAATACCCGAACAGTAATTTATTTATAAAATGACTTGTTATCGTTGTGATTTTTCAGTTATTACGTAAGTTTTATTTCACCATTGAAAAAGTAATTATAATACAGTAGATTTTGTCTGCATCAAATTCAGCACAAACGTACACAAGGAGCTATCTCTGCTCTGCCCTCTACGGGTGTGGTATGTCGATTGGAAATACTGCAAATATTTATTCTAATCAGTAACCAGTAACGTAATTAATAACGAAATTCAACTTGCATACTTCAGTAAGTAAGTCTTCTAGCTCTGACACTAGGAAGACAAATCTCGGAAAGTAAAACTTTTTGCTGCTGCTTGAGTCATCCACATGTCAACCTTACAAAACGCGTCACCAACAGGTCATCTTAAAACAGATTTCCTATGATGATTTTTTTACATTTCAGAAACATTCCGTCTCTACTTTTTTTTTTTACAAAAATATTAAACCCCGCTAGGTTGGAACCACTTCCTTATTCCATGTGGACCGAAGGAGTTTGAAGTGTTTCCGGTATTTTAGGCCTGGAAGCGTTTTATACGGCAATACACGAGCTAAGCGGACATGTCGTGTACGCTACGTCATAGCCGGTCAAACTGCTGACAAAGAGAAAAGTGATAATTTAATAAGAGCTTCGAGATAAACAACCCCGATTTTGTGAGACCCTCAAAACATGCGATTACGATATTCAATTCGAATTTTTTCTTTGCATCTCCATGGTACAGAAACACACAGGAACATATTGAAAAATGTTAAGGTTGATTTGTATGACTTGTTTGTTATTTTTTAATTTCGCCCGAAGCTACACAAGGGCTATCTGCGTTAGCCGTCTCTAATTTAGCAGTGTAAGACTAGAGGGAAAGCAGCTAGTCATCACCACCCGCCGCCAACTCTTGGGCTACTCTTTTACCAACGAATAGTGGGATTGACCGTCACATTATAACGCCCCCACTGCTGAAAGGGCGAGCATGTTTGGTGCGACCGGGATTCGAACCCGCGACCGTCAAATTATGAGTCGAACGCCTTAACCCACCTGGCCATTCGAGCCAGATTTATACGACAGCATTTAGCAAAAAAAACAAAAAACTTGTATATTTTCAGTGATCTAATAAAATTAAATTCAACATTCGACATTTTTCAGTACAAAACATAACCTGGTGTAATGGTTTAATACTTCGCTTTATGAAATAATTTATTACTAGCTATTTTTATTGTTTTTATTATACTTCCTTTGTTAAATATTTTTGTAAATGACCATGTAATACTTTGATGTAAGTTGAAACTTTAAAGAAACTACTAATCTATTAAAATATGGTAAAATAGATGGCGTTGAAAAATAACTTTTTATAAGCTCGAGATCATTGTTTCTAAAATGTTACTTCAGAAACAATGTTATTCTTCTGCTACTTGACCATTACCATGTTAAATATTACTTTTCAAGTATAAAACATGCTTTTTACTGTGAAATTATACCGACATTTATAAAGTTGCCGTACTTGCTGTATGTCTGGTCAAGAAAATCTCGTATTTTATCCATTTCTGAAAAGTGTTAAGCCACGTACTGTTCGTATCTTGCCTGTTGATGCTACATATGATTGTGTGAGCTATCAAGTGATGGTTGTGACCTGAAATATTAGACACACAGCACTAACGGGCATGATGTGTTTAATGGCGTAATAGATCCTTGGTAAACATGAGTAGCTTGTATTTATATCTGGATAATTAGTGTAGTTCTGCTGAGTGTAAGAAAACCTATTAAACCCAGTGAATTGTATGACATTTGCTTCTGTTTAAGAAAGATGCTATTACTTGTTTTATTAATGTAAACACGGCTAATTTTAACATACATTTTAAAAGTTCATTTGTGAATATCTGGTTTAGCAGAAAGATAGGTTATTATATATTACCTTTAAGGAGTATATATAGTCTTACAACGTTATTGTTACAATTTATTGTAGAAAATAGGTAAGACATTTACATTTCAAGAGTTAAATATTAATTTGTTCTTCTAATACCTTTGAACATTAAAAACAGTTATGTTAAATATTTTTCGGAGGAGGTTAAAATCTTTCTTTTACGTTTCGGTTTATACGTTCCTTTTATGGCTTGTAGTAAATTGTACATTTTCTGTTTTACTGGGTTCAAATTATAAATATGACTAGAACCTCTAATGTTTTGTGATTAAGAATATTTGTGAACTGATTCACAATTTTTAAAACATAATAAGAAACATCTATAAACCATTTTTAAGATAAACACATAAATAATATAAAATTATATATTCAAACATCTAAGCACGCCCTCTACATTCCGACACTCAGTTTCACGACCCCTTTCAAACATGTGGTTATATTCCGGTCAGTTACCTCTTCCTTTCTTTGTGAACCTGACTTTGTTCGCTCCTCTACGTAAAAAATTTTCTCAACCCAAACGAGCCGTTTTTACACAAATATAAACACATAAACTGTTTCTAATATTACTTTAGGGATCCGATAAAATGACGGTCTTGGGTGTTTGTTAGATTTGTTTCCACTCCCATTGAAACAGCAAAATTAAAGAAAGTTGAAGAATGAAACAGGCCAGGCATAGCGGTGTGGTTAGGGATCGAATCACTACATACACCATACCCGTTCACCTTTTCATACCTTATAATGTAACAGTTAATCCCACTATTAATTGGTAAAAGAGTAGCCCAAGATTTTGGGGTGGATGGAAATGACTAGCTGCCTTCTCTATGGTCTTACACTTCTAAAAATAGGGAAGGATAAAGGAGATAACCCTAGTGTAGTGCTCAAACAGTTTAATATATTATACAATATATTAAACCAATCCTCAAAGACATGACGTAATATTTTTTTCACCTTTCAAAGCACATGCAATTGGTTTTTAACTTATTAATCATAATACAATGAAATCACTATGAAAATAGCCCCTTAGTATGCTTAATACGAATATGGACTGTAGGACTGTAAAAAAAATCGATGCAACAAAATAAATTATCTCAAGTGTCAAATCTACTAAGAATAGATAACATATAACTCATTCTGTGTTATACATAAAATCTATTCATGATATGCATGTAATAACTTTTTTCTATCAGTTATTATAAAAAAACTGTAACGGAGATGTCGAAGTTACAAGGATACGAGAGATTGAACAATATGGCTGACGATCAACACGAGTAGGGTTCACCAACTTCTGATGATGTCAACTAGTCTGTCTCCATACCGCTATTGTCCTCGAGGTGGATTCCTGTACGTGGTAGGAGATCTCTCAAAGACGATTCTGTATTTTCAGTTTATTTTTTTCTGGGATTTCAACATTCATCAACGTCTTAACTGTGCGTTGTGACCCGTGAATGTGAGGAGAGGAACCTGGTGGATGAGGGATCCAACCACAACACGCCACTTTGGCTTTGAAATCCTGTAGATGGGCGACCTCTTGACGAGGATTAACTGAGTACCAGTGTTGGACGTTCTCAACGGGTATTGTGGACGTTGTGACTGATGCTGATGTTTGGGCATAGTGCTTACGATACCTTGGCATTGCTGCAGTGTTCTTGGTTGACATTGTAGTCCATCCCTTTGTAGTGGTTTCATGGTGGGTGGGGTTAGCGGGCAGTGAATCTTGTTTCTTCTGTTATGAATTCTCAAATCTAAATAAAATCATCTCATTAATAAACGACTCCGTTTTAAAGATTCTAAACAACAGTCTTGATCATCTTTTGACATGTCCCTCATTTCCTCATACTGCATCCTTTATCAGACAAATCGTTAGGGCAAATATCTCGATTTTTTTATTCAGGAAGGCCCTACTAAGTCAGTCAAGAAGCTATGTTCTGGCAACATCCTGATGGAAACATCCACTCCAAAACACAGTGAACTCATCTTGCATTCAAAGGTCATTGGTATATACCCATTGAGGTTACACCCCATACTAATTTTTATTTGTTACAAGGAGTTATTGTTCAGAAGGGTTTGAAAAAGAAATCACAGAGTAAGAGATTCTCGCTGGTTTCTCCACTCAAGGAGTTTCTGCAGGGAGGCGAATCTCTCTCTACTCGCAAGGACGGAATTATTCTGCCTACCAATGTTCTAAGTTTGAAGTTTACATCATCACATCCACCTGCCACTGTCAAGGCAGGTTATCTGAACTGTAAGGCACGACCATATATTCCCAACTCTCTCAGATGTTTCTGATGTCAGCAATTTGGCCACTCTAAAACATCATGTTGTGGCTCTTGTTGTGCTCATTGCAGTGGCAAAGATCATGATGCCTACGAGTACAAACTAGACCCTTACTGTGTTAATTGCAGTGGTTCTAGCCCACTCTTACTTGTTTACTCTTACTTGTATTCTTGCTCTAGATGGGTGGAGGAGAAAAAGATACAGCGTTAGAAAGTGGTTCACAATATTTTTTACCCTGCCACTCAAAAGCTATTGTCGCCATTGTTTCAGTGGGAGTGCGGACAGATCATTTCACATCTCCATTTGAGTCGTTTTCAAACCGTGTATAAAGTATTTTGCCCTCTTTGGATAAACGTTTTAAAAAGTCCACTTCTACTCCTGTTTCTGTTCCCACCATTCGTTCCAGTGACTGCTCGAGGAACTTCCTTTGGCACCGGCTTCTGGTATATGCTCGGTTTTATCTTTTTTTGGCCCCAAGATGTTAAACGATTATTCATTCTCGCATTCAGTTTCTGAAATCTACATCTATTGAAAGAGACATTCCCACTAGATCTATGGCAGGATTCTTGGAGGTCGAAAGACCTCCTTCTAATAACGAAAAATGACGTGATCGTAAACCAAAGGGTTATCCACCCAGTTCTTTTCAACCTAAATAAAAAAGACCACATTGATACAATGGAACTGTTATTGTTTCCATTCTAATCTGGATGACATTAAAGCTTTAACTGATTCCTGTTATCTCGTGTGTCTTTCTTTACGAGTAATAATATCTTGAAACTGACGATTCAGTCAACTTTAAGCAGTTTCCCTTATACTGGAATGACAGGTTGAGAGATGGACGAGTGCCCAGAGGGGTGGCAATACTGGTCGACCAGTACGTACCTACCCTATTTTTGTCACTTGATACACCCTTGGATGTCGTCGTCATATGTGTTTCCTTGGGTCATATCATAACTGTTTATTGTTTCTACCTGTCTCTTGGAAAGAACTATGATCAATGACACTTTGATTCTTTCATTGAACAGTAGCCATCTCTCTTTTTCATCTTGAGGACCTTAATGGACATAATTCATTTTATGGTGATGCTGATATTGATGAGAGAAGTCGTTCCGAGAGCATATACAATTTTTCTCTCTTCAGTACTGGTTCTTATACTTATTTTCATACACCTATTCAGTCTTTTACTGCTATTGATATCTCTATTTGTTCCCTTTCACTTTTCATCGAGGTTTGACAGTGCCCAGGATCACAGTGATCATTTTGAGAGATACTGGCCATGGTCGATGCACCCGACCCGCGTACTTTAGTGGAAGCTTGACAAGATATTGTTCTCTCAGTGTATGATCCTTCCATCGTCTGTGTGCCATAGAAAGACGACTGCGTAGCAGCATTGACTGACTGTATTATCCAAGCAATTGCTCAATATATTCCTGAGACCTCGACACGTATCTTCGTCCATGATGAAGTCCTGTCTCCAAATATCATGGAAGACTCAAAAGCGTGTCTAAAATACTTTTTGTAGGTATCCCACACTTTCAAACCCCACTACTTTTCAGTGAGCCTGAGTCTTATTTTGGCGTGCAAGACGTCAAAGACAGAAGGAATCTTGAACTACGCTCACAACTAGCATCTCTTCTTCCACCAGTCCCAAAATCATATAGGGCAAGATTCTTTGCCCCTTTCAATCTTGCTCTCTAATAGCCAGGAAGCTGCAGATGCCCAGAATATCGCCAGTACTCTCGGCTAAAATATTTCTCATACATCTAACACTTTGTTCATTCACAACCTTCTTGGCTATCAAATTCGGGCATAGCAATCGCCTCTTTCCTTTCAAACTAATCGTCTCTCTACTATAATCACCTCTTTACACTGGTTGAACTCAAGCCTACTCTTCATTGGTCTGACAATGCATCAGTAGGACTCAGTAGGACGAATGATATTCACTACAAGATCTATCTATCTTCTGCCTCTCTTGCTATTCTTCAAGTTGTTTTAACCATATCTAATAGGAGCATATTTCTCCTGATGCTTGACACCAGGCTATTATTCTCAATTTATCTAAGCCTCGGAGGGATACTAAGGTTCTTTCTAACTTTCGTTCAATTACCTTGACGAGCTGCCTCTGTAAGATTTTAAAGAAGATGGTTAATGCTTTTCCTGCTTGGTGTGTGTGTGTTTTTCTTATAGCAAAGCCACATTGGGCTATCTGCTCAGCCCACCGAGGATAATCGAACCCCTGATTTTAGTATTGTAAATCTGTAGGCTTACCAATGTACTATCGAGGGGCCATTTGTTTGGTTCCTCGAATCTAACAACCTCCTATCACCCACCCTATGTGGTTCTGACGACAGCGCTCCATGATGGACCACCTGATTCGAATAGAAATGTCATCATTTTGGTTCTGTATTCCTTGACCTTGCAAAGGCCTATGATACTATGTGGAGGTAAGATATCTGGAGAAATCTCTACTCATATGGGTTGCGTGATCATTTACCCTGTTTTATCAAAAACATTTTAATGGACCAGCGATTCCAAGACTATGTGGACTCGACGCTTTCCCATTCTTTTCCAGAGGAACTTGGAGCCCCCTCAGGGCTGTCATGAATGCTACACTTTTTAGTGTAAAGGTTAAATGCCCTCACAGCACATCTTCCTCCTTCCATTGCCTGTCTTTAATCGTTTGTTGAAGTGAACTACAACAAATAGTTTTATCACTTCTTTCTCTAAAAGTATTTGCATGCCCGTTTGCTGCCAATGGGGTGTTCACCTTGATCCAGAGCTACACCTCTTTGATTTTTTTCTTATCTTTGACCATAAGCTGACCTTCATTCCACACATCAAGCAGATATGCACAAGGGCAGTGAACGTCCTCTGTGTTCTCTCTTTCACCTCTTCAGGAGTGGATCAATGTTCTATGCAAAAGATATATCGTGCCATCATTCGATCGAAACTGGACTATGGGTCTCTGGTCTATGGTTCTGCCAGAACTTTGTCCTTGAAAATTTCTGGCTCATTCACCATTTGGGGCTTCAGCACTGTACAGGAGCTTTCTACACTTCTCCAGTCCAAAGTTGGAACACTGAGTCTCATGTATCTCCTATTCACCTCCGCCGTTTGCAATATTCTTTATACTCTGCTTCAGAATTTTTATTCTAACCACAGCATTCTACCTAGGGTTGTGTTTTCCTTCCTCTGTGAGCCATGCTTTTTCAGAATAGCTGGGCTGTCATTGCTCCTTCTGGCCTTTGTGTGCAGGTACAGTTGGCTGAATTGGTTCTGATCTCAGATAATGTTGCTGTTTCCATGGGGTCAGCATATCCCGTTGTGGCTTATTATCATCCCCAATTGTGATCGTTCTATAAGTCATCTGAGGAAGGCGGATAATCACGATTGTAAGTACCATGTTCTACTTGCCGAATACCTTTCACACCATCATTCCATCCCCTTTTATGCAGATGGTTCGAAATCAGGTGACACTGTGGCTCTGACATAGTCTGTGGGGTTCGGTGGTTGCACACAGAATCCCCTTTACAGTTTCTGTGTTGACTGCTGAATTGTATTTCATTGCTCTTGCCCTGAATCATATTGAAGCTATGCAGTATACCATCTGTACTGTTTATACGGACTCGCTTACCTCTCTATTGACAATGGAATCCCTTCACGTTAGTTCTCACCCTGTTCTTGTCAATATCCAAAACCATTTCTCTTTATCATCTATTTTTATCCATTTATTCTGGATAACATGCCACATTGACATTCGCGGAAACAAGCTTGCTGACACCACAGCTAAGTCCGTCTGCTCTAGTGCTATCACTGCGAAGCTAAATCCGTTTCCTCTGGTATTACCAACGTGTCCCATATATGAACTACGGTCCTCTATTCAAGGCTTGGCTCCACGCCAGTTGACTTGGAGTGATCAACATAATAATAAGCTTTTCCAGATCAAACCTTCTGTTGCTCTTTGACCATTTTGTTTCCGTGACGATTGGAGAGAGGAAGTTGTCCTGACTAGGTTTCGCATTGGTCACAATTTCTTCAGACATCGTTTTCTTTTATTTGGGACTAATGCGCCAATATGTGGCCTTTGTGACACTCAATCCACAATAGCACACGTCTTACGACTAATGTGCAGTCGTTAAGACTCTGAACGACGACACCATAATAGACAGGTTTTTTGCCACAGGCTTACCACTGACGCTGGACAGTGTCACTGGCAATGGTTACACTGTTCACCTACTTATGTTTTTCAATTTCTAAAGACCACTGACCTTTTTAATTCTACTTAAGCTATTTTACCTACTATTTGGAGATTCATTAATTTTAGCTTGATTAATGTTACATTTTGCAAAGATTTCAGTATTACGTTTTTTATGCGGTTCTTTGACTCAGATAGTCCAGTTACTTTGCCAAATAACCAACCAGTGAACTATAGCACTATTAACAAACCACAATATTGGCTATTACTTTTATAATGCGACTGCAGACGGGAATTTGGAGCGTGTTCAATGAATTTTCACGGTCTCCAACCTCAGACCTTTCGATCAGAATTTTAAGGGAGCGAATGACAATGGAAGAATATGGTTGTACCTCACAACTGTTGGTGTTTGAAATGTTTTTAAACTGTCTTCTCGCACATTTTTATTCCAAAAATATATACTCAAATATCACTGGATAATATTTATAAAGAACAAACTTCAGATAACTGAGCTAAAGTATACACGTAATATATTTAATGGTTTATATATTTGCTAAAGTAAAACATCAAATATATATTCATACATATATATAAAGCTTGTAAACTAGAGAATTTCAAATTGTTAACAAATAGGACGTTTGAGTTTATTTTTTGCGAATATTGCAAGGTAGTTTGGTAGAAATATTCGTTGCACTCATTAGTTTTTTTGTTATTTCGCCTAAAGCTCCACAAGGGCTACCTGCATTAGCAGTTCCTAAATTTGCAGTGTAAGACTAGGGGGAAGGCAGCTAGTCATCACCACCCACTCTTGATTTACTCTTTTACCAACGAATAAGGGGATTGATCATCCCATTATAACGTCCTCAGGGCTGAAAGAGCGATAATGTTTGGTGCGACGGGGATTTAAACCCCGGCCCTTAGATTACGAGTCGAACGTCTTAACCAATTGGCCACAGCAAGCCCTTAGTAACATTCTAAAATACCGCATATTGTACTCATGGCAAGAAAGGGCACTATCCATACCAGCCGTTTTAAAATACACAAGAAAAGCCACTTCTCTGACATAACTTCAAATATCTCTCAACCGAATGTGCAACGTGCTGTCACTGAACGGATTAAATCTGAAACCATTAAGTTCCTGATAAATCTTATTAGTAATACTTTTACGAGTTTAGAAGCTATGCAGCTACGATTCACGTGAAAAAAAAAATGTAATAAATTACCACCCATTATGGGCACAAAATGTTTTCGTTCGTTATCATTACTTCGACAAAAAGAGAGAAAAGATACGGAACAGAAGCTATTATGCCCAAGTCAGTCAGGTCAGTTCGCCAGCTAGTTGAGGACTTATATCTATTCGACTTCATTTAAGCTGTTATGACTGAAAGATAAGTTTCCAAAACCATTTCTGGTTCACAATTCTCTGCTAACTTTTCCAAATTGAGTATTTTTGTTGCAAAGGTTACATTAAATTTTTATATATTCCTGAAGAATATGTCAAATATAAAATATGTTACATGGAAACTTACACAAATTAGGTTTGTTGCTGTTTGGCTTTTATTGGCGCCAAGCAACAAAACTCTCGGCGCCATATAATTTGGTTTGTTTGTTTGGTTTCTTTCGAATTTCGCGCAAAGCTACTAGAGGACTACTTTCGCTAGCCGTCCATAATTTAGCAGTGTAAGACTAGAGGGAAGGCAGCTAGTCATCGCCACCCACCGCCAACTCATGGGCTACTCTTTTACCAACGAATAGTGGGATTGACTGTCACATTATAACGCCCCCACGGCTGAAAGGGCGAGCATGTTTGGTGTGACGAGGATTTGAAACCGTTACCCTCGGATTGCAAGTCGAGTGTTTTAACCTCCTGGCCATGCCGGACCAATAAATTAGGTGTTGAAAGCAATAAGACTGTCTAAAAATAACATTATATTTCTAATGTCATTTAAAAGTGATTAAGAACGTAATATCCATTTGCATTGTCTCTTTAAAATATTAAGTTATAATTTAACAGCGATTTTTTCAGATAAATCAATTTTAAACTTTGCCGCTAAGAAATTAATTTGACCTGGCCAGGTGGGTTAAGATGTGTGACTCGTAATCTAAGGGTTCGCATAAAACATGCTCGCCTTGTCAACCGTGACAGGGCGTTATAATGTGCGGTCAATCCCACTATTCGTTGGTAAAAGAGTAACCAAAGAGTTGCGGGTGGGTGGTGATGACTAGCTGCCTTCTTCTAGTCTTACAGTGCTAAATTAGGGACGGCTAGCACAGATAGCCCTCGTGTAGCTTTGCGTGATATTAAAAAAACAAAACAAATTAATTTAAGCTTTTAAGACAAATTACGTTTTTGTTTTGTTTTTCATATTTACTTTCGTCACCTTATTAGTGTTTATAAAAAGTTGATTTTTTAATATTTTTTCCTTTTTTTGCATTTATTTTTTCGACAGTTTCCCTGTCTTTAAACCTGAAGCTTGAAAGATTGTACTAAAATTCTCAAATAAGGTGATAAAGAAGATTCCACTTTGAGAAACCACTTTAATAACATGTCTAAGCGAAATGATGTATCAGTTCGTGTTACTATTTTCACAAACTTGTACATGTTTCAAGCTATCTTCAAATTAGTTGTAACAGCAATAACAAATACAAACGGTAACAGCACAAAAAAGCCGCAGAAATAGCCCAATATATGACACCAATTTTTTTTAATTGGGGGGTAAATAAAAGGTCCGTAAAACTTATAGAGAACTGCATATTCATGCACACTTAAAAAAGAACTTAAACACTTTGTTGCATGGATTACTTTGGACATATTACATGTTAAAAATTATTACAGTCGAGTCATCAGACACTTCTAGAAGTTATATATCATCAAACATATTTTGAATATAGACAGGAAATTATAGGAGTAATCGCCTATAGATTGTGAAGGAGTGCTGACGTAAAAGAATAAATGGCATTCACACTTAATAACACTTACAAAGTTCTTTGAAACTTCAGTAATTTTCCTCGTAAGAATGACAGGTGTTTGTTCATGTGTGGTATAGTGCAGGTGATGTGTAATTAAGAATTGTTATATAACAAGTTATGTACCGCTCGCTCAAGTGATAAATCTTAATCACCTTTTACAAGCTTAGTTCATAAAACCATCGATTAAATTGAACGCTTAGGTGATTCGAGTTTTTTTTCTACTTTAAAGTAAAATGTTTCCAGAAAGAGAAAAAAATGAACCTTTGTGAAACATCATAATACCATTCTTGGGCACATTAAACACATTTTATTATGGATTTCACATTCTACTTTGTAATCAAATATTCCCATATCGTATATTCACAACCCAAAAATACCAGATTGACATCACATACACACACCCACACAGATATATATATATACCTATATATACACTTATGCAAATATATTTATAACCCAAAAGTGCGTGACTGAAATCATATATATATATATATATATATATATACACTTGTGCAAAAACAATAACAACAAGAAGTAAAAAAAAAAATATAATCCATATTGGCGAAGTTTCTGACAGAAAAGTACTCAACTAGTCCGATGGAACACCGGTAAGTCTACGAATTTACAATGCTAAAATTCGGTGTTCGATTCCTTGCAATGGACACAGAAGGAGTCCAATGCAGCTTTGCTAAAAACAAAACAAAGAATAACTACTATAAGTCAGGTAGAAGTTCATACTAGAGTTGTCTATCACTTCGGTTTTCTTTGCAATTTACTAAATAACCTTCTTATTGGTTGATTAAAGCGTACTTGGATCACAAATAAAAATACTGTCGACACTTGGAAAGTCCTTTAATTATTTTAGGGATTTATTTTACATAGAAATTAATGGTTTTGGATAAGCTTTTTACACTGAATGTTGTAATGAGAAATAACATAAAGTTACTCAATTTAATGAAATATGTGAACACAAATGAACACAGCGAATAAAAACAAATCGATACTGAGATCAGTTACTTCACCTGAAACTACACATATGAGTATGTCTTGTTAACAGAGAAATGGACCCGGACTCGAAAGACAGTGAATGATCACAGTTTCTTTCGACTGCAAATTGAGCTCCTCTTGTGCGCCATCTGTTCGTACACAAACGTCTTCTACAACCTTGACAACAGTAAACGAAGACATCAGTGGCTAGGGGTTTTGGTTACTGAAAAAGAAACAAACGTAAGCCTAAATGATGGACAACGATGGTGGTGTTTAAATAAATGTTGTCTGTAAAAGGAATGAAAGATTAAAAGTAATGACCTACGTGATAGCCAAGGTCATACATAAAGATTTAGAATGTTGCTTAGAGACAGCACTGTGGCATTATAGTTTCAACCAGGTTTCAACTCCCGAGATCGAAATGAAACCGAAAATCAAATCTTCACTATTGGCCAGCATAGACCTTATAATCAGTTTGATGGTTACTAATTAAATAAAATGTATTAACGACACAAGCATATACTTTACCTAGATATGACAGTTTACTTGTAGTGGAAGATACAATGGTGATAATTATTTTGAAAAATAATGCACTTCATAATTAAATGTTCTTTTACAAATTCAGTTAATGTTGGTTTAACTATCATTGCCCTGCAGTGGCAAAGCGGCATATCTGCAGTCTTATTACCCTGGAACCCGGGTTTCGATACCCGTGGTTGGCAGAGCACGGATAGCTCTTTGTGAAGCTTTGTGCTTAGTGATAAAAAATCACCTACTATTAATGAGGCCCGGCATGGCCAAGCGTGTTAAGGCGCGCGACTCGTAATCTGAGGGTCGCGAGTTCGCATCCCCGTCGCGCCAAACATGCTCGCCCTTTTAGCCGTGAGGGCGTTATAATGTGAGGGTCAATCCCACTATTCTTTGATAAAAGAGTAGCCCAAGAGTGGGTGGTGATGACTAGCTGTCTTTCCCTTTGTCTTACACTGCTAAATTAGGGACGGCTAGCGCAGATAGCCCTCGTGTAGCTTTACGCAAAATTCAAAACAAACAAACAAAATACTATTAATGCATTATCATAATATATCTATCTAAGTTTTATTTCTCATTTACTCAATAGCATGGTGTCTCATACACAACTCTCACACTGGTCAGAGTTTGGCCAAGTAGCTAGTGTGCCAGGCTCGGTATCTAGAGGTTTGATGTTAAAGCCGTCATATCTTGCTAAATAGACTCTGTAAATTCAGTCGTAGTGAGACTATAATTTTGACATGCAATTTATTTATTAGGTTAAAAGTAGCCAGGAAGGCAGTGGGTGCTACTAACTGGTTAATCTTCCCTGGTTATCAAAACGAAATTAAGAAGAGATTTGCTAAACCTTAAGGGTTTCTAACTTGGAAGTATAACTTAGGTGTATTTTTCTGATGGTAAAGCAACATCGGGCTACCTCTTGTGTCGAACCCATGATTTTAGCATTGTAAATCCGTATATTTACCACTGTCTCAGCGAACGGAAGACAACTGTCATGTGTCACATAAAATGTCGTTCAAATTGAGAATACGAATACTATACCAAGACCTAGTATTATGATATAACGAAACTGTTGAGTACCAAACCACATGATTAACATTCTTACCTACGACACCCAAAGAGATAATAACAAACACGCTGACTGGCTAATGTATCAAAATTCAGACATTTCTTTTCAAACATTGCTTTTGTCTATACTTCAATTTATCTCTGATTTTACGAATACACAATACATATATGTCCAGACTAAACCATCTATGTTGTAGAATGTTTTAGATGGTCTAAAATTGAAAAGACATTCATGTTGCTTTTTAATAAGGGTTTGCACTTGCTTGAATAGCTTACGAACCTTGTCCTTCTTTCTAAGTTCTTAATTCGGAGCTTATTTGGTCTTTATATATATATATTAAGAAATGCATAATTTATATAGAACCTCTGACATCTAACAAATCACCATTTTTCTCGAAATGATACGCTACTAGAAGGCTTTAGGTCATATTTGCCCCTGACAAACATTTTTGTAGTTGCTATTAAAATAGGCCCACTTTCTAACTCAGCGCATTTATTTCCAGAGGCTACAGAACCGGCTTTTCTTTATAGAGAAGGAATCGGCAGTATTTCAGTTTGATTTATTAACAGTAAGTTATGATTGGTTCCTCAAGGCACTGTTTAGATGACGTAACTTGTCTATATAACATAGAGAAAAAAAACTGGCTAACATGAAAGAAGAAAGAAACTTACTATTAATCTCATCAATTGAACATTCCGACTCGACGTCGGCTGTGGTTCTTTCTGAAACTTCTTAATAAAACTTAGACATCAAACTATCACGAACACAAGTTATTATTAGATTACGTGATATGCATGACAGATGAAATGACGAGAAAGAAATACTTGAAGAAATCTACCCAATTATTAGCTAATGACAACACAACAAGTGTCAGTACCCTACAAATTTCAACTGTTTTTATGCAGTTTCAAAGGGCATATTTCTAGAGAAAGAAAGGCTTAATGTCTGTCTAACTTTATGGCTATAGGAAGGAATACGTGCTTGAATGTTCTGTTTCTTTTTTTCTGCTAAATTAGGGATGGGTAACGTAGACAGTCCTCGTGTAGCTTTGAGCGAAACTTAAAACAAAACAAAACTAGCGGGAAGTATTTAGATATATGAGTGTTTAGATTTCAAACTATTTTGCTAAAACAAGTACGTCTTCTTGGTCAAATTATCCACTACGAGTACGTTCGTTATAACTTTTAATTAATTCAGTAGAAATTGTTTCGTACGTTGAGCTAAGTATCATAGGAACGCTGTAGCAAACAGAATAAGATACCAAAACACAAGCACTTTATAGGTGTTTAAGAAGTTATTTATAATACAAAGTTAAGGATAAGTATAGTCACTAGTGACCGAAGTATAATAAAAATAGTGATATTTAAAAACTAAGACATGGTATATATATATATATAGGTTTAGATAACTACATAGTGTGTAATAAGGAGTTACAAACTCTTTGAAAGGTATTTATACATACTATAAACCATATATAAATGAATTCATTATAATATCGGACTATTTTGTAGGTAGTTGTATTTTTTTGTAATTTTAATAGGAACCTCTGATTGAAAGTAAAACAGTTTGTGTGTAATAAAATGTCGAAAATATTACATTTTCTACATTTAGTGCCGACGAAGCTCTTTAAGCATGCTGGAATATAGTGCCTGAGAAACTATTTATATTAGTAATGGGAATAACAACACATGAACTACCGAAAGTTAACTTAACTCTGGCAAATCATTTCCAACACGTTTCTCGTCAGATGTTACCCAAGTAATAAGCCAAGATATAAAATAAAGGTGATTTTTATATTTATGTCCCCAGTTTATGTCTATAAAAGCTCTAGTGTTCAGTATGGCCAGATGGTTAGGGTGCTCGACTCAATCTTAGAGCCGCAAGTTCGAATCCCCTTCCAACCAGACATGTTCGCCCTTTCAAATGTGATGCTCAATCTCACTAGTCGTTGGTAAAAGAGTATCCCAACAGTTGGCGGTGGGTGATGATGACTAGCCACCTTCTCTCTAGTCTTATACTGTTAAATTAGGTATTGCTAGCGCATACAGCCCTCGTCTAGCTTTGCATGAAATTCAGAACAAGTAAACGCTGTAATAAACCAAACTGTTTATCTATTTTGAAATAGGACTGAAAGTACTACCTTCACACACGTTTTTATGAATATTTATCGTGTTTATACTGCAATCACTGTATGGTAAGTGAAACACTATTGTTTCATTTGACAGATATCACTAAGCTGTATTGCATACCTTTAGTACTGCTGGTTGTTTTCTAGAATAATATTCTAACCTTAACACTATTGAAATTATGCGTTTTCTGCTGTATTCCAACCCCATGTTTCATGGTCTATAAAATAAAATATGACTCAATAAATAAATAAATATTGATACTGAATTATTTTACTGATTTAATTTTATATACGTAACTATACTAAAACGTGTAAGGCCTAAGATTAAATTATTTAGTTTATTTAGAAACATGCATTTATTATATTTTTAAATGTCTGCAGCTACATAAAGTACTAGCATTCATTATAATTATAAACTTGTTTAGTTTAATGGTTTATTAGACCGCGTCTACGTATTCGCAAGACGTCGTTCATGACATCAGGTTTGTTAACTTATTATTTCCATTATAATTAAAACTTTCATAACATTAGTTTTAGCCATTATTAAACATTTGTTAACTTGTCGGATTCAGTTATAACTATGCATTTGCTTAGCTTAATGTTTTTAGTTATAACTACATATATGTTTATCTTAGTGATTTTAGTCGTAGCTACACTTTCATCCTCACTTTTAAAGATAAATAATTTCCCTAATTTCAGTTTTATTCTTTAAGAAAAGCAATAAAAACAAAAGTATACACAGTTTAATATTTTATAACTTATCTGAAACTTGAAACTCATAAACATTGGGAAGTTTGGGAATAAATACCCTTACTTCCTAATATCAACAACATTCCACATTCCCAAAGCATTTATCCAGAGATTCAATATTTATATGGAAGTGAATGTGTTTACATGTGGTTTTAGCCATAAATAGTATTTTATTGGCTTAGTAGTTTCGCTATAACTCAGATACTAATGTGTTAATTTATAGTTATATGTTAGCTTAAAGCGTAAGTAATAGCTATAGTTTTGTTAGCTCACTGGCTTTAGTCATGAGTATACTATTATTAACCTATTGTCTTTAATTGTGACTATACTTGAGTCTTATTGGCATAAGTCATGACTCTAGTTTTGTTAGCTTACTGGCTTTAGTCACGACTATACTTTTCTTAGCTTGTTGATATAATTCATAACGATACCTTTGTTAACTTACTGTAATTTTAATTACAAGTCTTAGAAAAACTTAAATCCTGGGAAGAAACTATTACCCTTCATTATGGCTCGGCATGGCCAAGTGTGTTAAGGCGTTCGACTCGTAATCTGAGTGTCGCAGGTTCGAATCCCGGTCGCACCAAACATGCTTGCCCTTTCGGCCGTGGGGGCGTTGTAATGTGACGGGCAATCCCACTATTTGTTGGTAAAAGAGTAACCCCAGAGTTGGCGGTGGATGGTAATGACTAGCTGCCTTCCCTCTAGTCTTACATTGCTAAGTTAGGGACGGCTAGCGCAGATAACCCTCGAGTAGCTTTGTGAGAAATTCAAAATAAACAAACCCTTCATTATATATTACACATTCTCTATTTCTTTTTTACCACTGTGCTTTCCTTTAGCTTTTTAACTTCGTGATATTTTACTGAGTCTAAGCGAAAACATCCTTAAGAGCGAAGGTGCTTAATACACTTGAAACGCTTTTAGTTTTCTTTTATACTGATTAATAATATCAACTAGTTTAGTTAATTTACTAAATATAATTTACATTGTACAAAATCAGTTACATTAATACATAGTTTCTTTTATGTTCTCACATATTTAGCTTATTTAAGATAATTTATGTTTCCTGTTTTGTTTTTATTGTTCAAGTAAACTTAACAAAAGAAAGTTTGAAATTGAAATTTGCTAGGTTTCGACAAATGCTTTAGTTTGCATGTTTTAAAGTCATAAAATCGAGAAACGTATTTGATTTCATATTTACACCTAATTGATATAAAGCTGCAATATCAAGTATATATTTACAAAAATGAAAAATAATGCTGTGCAGATGAACAAATATAGTGTAAATTATCCACTTTCGTCATATCATACCTACAAGTTGGACTTTTAAAAACGTTCGTTTTCCTGGATCTTTATTACACTAGGAAACTTGATCTTTAAACACTTTAGTCCTAACTACGCATCAAACTAATAAAGTCGACGTTAAGAACTTTCTTCCTATCTTTTCATTATACAAAGAATGTTGATTGACCTTTAGAAACTTTCATTATAACCTATTATAATGCTGATTTTTAAAAACTTTCTTCTTATCTCATAATCAAAATGACAAACATGACTTTTAAATACTTTTATTGAAACCTACCATCATACTTTTTTGTTAACCTGAAGATGACCTAAGAAGGTTGTTATGTACATTATTTTAGTTAAAGTTTTCATATTCATACCAGCCGTTTTACGAATATCGATTCCATAGTTCTTGGACTCAAGAGTGGGAAGAGAGAGAGACAAAGTTCTTTCTCTTCCGTCCCCAAATCACAGATATAAATGCTTATAAAATATAAAGTTTGAAGGTTAGAAAATATTTCTCGTCCAGGAAAAAGTTTCTTATAGCTGCAAGTATGTGAAAAGTAGTTTTTAACCTGGTAGTTAATCTGTAATGTTTATGACTGTCAATGTGAAAGTAAGAAAACTAGGTACAAGATATGCTATAACACCAATGTGAAAGTAAGAAAACTAGGTACAAGATATGCTATAACACAAATGTGAAAGTAAAAAACCTTGGTAAAGATATGCTATAACACCAATGTGAAAGTAAGAAACCTTGGTACAAGATATGCTATAACACCAATGTGAAAGTAAGAAACCTTGTTACAAGATATGCTATAACACCAATGTAAAAATAAGAAACCTAAGTACAAGATATGCTATAACACCAATGTGAAAGTAAGAAACCTTGGTACAAGATATTCTATAACACCAATGTGAAAGTAAGAAACCTAGGTACAAGATATGCTATAACACGAGATCCTCAGCAAGCCTTGTGTAGTTATTCTTAATTTTGTCATTGTTTATTGGAAGGTTTTCCACGTGCCGCTGTATATACGTCTTTATAGAATCTGAACTAGAAGTCGGAGTGATTAAAGTGATCATCACTTTACTGGGTACAAGGAGACTCCACCGAGGTGCTACAGTTAAGTGCATAATAATACTAAATGAATTTGTGTTTTTTCTGAAAATAACAATTAAGTTATTTATTTTATGTACGTATGTTACGCAGGAATAAAAGCACGTAAGACACTTTTGATAATAAATTCAGGGTCGTGTACAGTTTTTCGTTTTTTTGCTGTGTCACTACAGAATCTAAGCGATAAAAAACGCACTTCCTTGTCTGAGAACAATGTTAACTTGTACAGCAGTCGATTCACGAGACAAAAGAACAAACGCTTGGCACACGAATAGCAAAATAATCAAATCTCCTCTACATTTTCCTCGGGGAACAGAATGCTGACTCCGATCGTGTCATTCACAATAAAAAGAAACTTTCCAAAATAGGTGGAAAACAAAAAGGCCTTGCAGGCTGTGTACAGTATCAGTGAGAACTATGGAATCATTCTTTAAAAGCATTGAAAACTCAAGATATGATTGTGCTATCCTGTTAACGGAACAACCGATTGATCTAAGAAAAAGCGAGGTTGGGGCGTTAATAAGGTTAAAACCACATTTATAGCTGTTTGAATAAGAAAATGTAATTTAATCATAAACATTATTACATTTCGAAAAGTTTTGAATAGAAACTACCAAAAGGGCATTTTCTTAAAAGTATGTATACGCTCGTAATAGAAATTGTAGAAGCAAAATAGGAAGTTGACACCATTCAGGAGTTTATTTTATCATTCACATGGATTATTAAACCGATGTTAAATATTTTAATGAGTTTTATTAGTAATCGCAGGCTATAATATATCAAGGTAAGTTTCAGAAAGGGTTCTGTTAAATACAGAGTTTTGTCATCTAGTTTCACAATAATTATGGACAATGGTACATAAAGGACTGTCTGTGCTCTCCCCACCACACCACGGGCATCGAAACCTGATTTTTAGCTTTATAAGCCTGTAGACTTACGGCTGAAGGGCTTGTTGTATATTAAACAACAAAAAGTATATTTTATAGATGTCGTTTTTGTTATATTTTTTTAGCATCAGAACTCCCTTAAATTACGCCCTTAAAATGTGTAATTATTAATATGTTCTCATTTCAAGCATACTTTTAAGTTGCATATTTTTCACAACAACTTAATTAAACAAAATTAATGTGTAACAGACAGTAGGCAGTTAATTTTTATTCACCCTCGCAATATTCTGAAGTGTGCAGTCTTACCTGTTTATCAACTGCTAGCTGGGCAGTGCAGCTATAAATGGTTGTGCTACTCCTATAACAGTAAGGCAGCTTTTTCGAATGCACGAACTTTTCTACATAAGAAGTAATACCTAGTAATATCAACATGGCCAACCATGAACGCCTTCTACACACAATATTGATGGAGAACCAATAACTGTCTTCCTAGTCTTTAATAATAACATTGTGTGAGAACTCGAATAAAAGAGACAAAAGTTACAAATTGTCTATTCCTTATCCTGTAAATAAAATGAGCTTAGGCCCATAATGAGCATCTAATAAGGTTCACATTAATCTTCACTCTACCGCGGGAATTAACGTATCTCAAAGTTCGTCAGTAATAGTCCCTCAGTTAATTCACAGACAAACTTAACGACCCAAAGGTCGCTTGCTTATAGTGCATGATTCCTCTGTTGTTGTGGGACGTGAGTTTTCGGACCTGTCCACTTTGGACAGATTAGATCTACTTCCGTTTATTGTTAAACGATCTCCCTTTTCCCCTGAGAAAACAGTTAAGAAGGTTAGTGTTGTGAGAAGAGAAAGGAAGTCGACTTTAGGGTTAAAATAATTTGTCCTTATTGAAACGTGGAGATGGCATTATTATTAATAGCTGAGTGCAGCGCAATACTGAAGGATAACAGGTTAACAAGTTAAGTAAAGGTGGTATAAATAGGTTGATTGTAAAGAAGGCGTTATCTAAATACACATTTTTATAGAAATTAATTTTTTCTCTTCTTATTATTCAAATATTCCAAAGAAGTGTGTTCTTCATCAGAATCAGTAATAATAATAAACCGTAACGTCACATCTTTCAGCAACAAATATTAATTATTTAGCTCTTTCTTATTATTGTTATTATTACATTTTTGCAAGTGATTAGACTACACTTTGCGACTACAAAATAAACAGAGCATGAAACCCTTGAATTAACCTTGTAATGTTACTAAAATTTAGAATATTTTTTAGCCGATCTTAACCTGTACGTCCAATACTTCTCACTCATCTTTCTGAAATCTTAGGGTCTTGGCATGGACAGTTGAATTAAGACGTTCGACTCGTAATCTGAAGGTCGCGGGTTCGAATCCCCGTCGCACCAAACATGCTCGCCCTTTCGTTATAATGTGGCAGTCAATCCCACTATTCGTTGGTAAGAGTAGCCTAAGAGTATGCGGTAGGTGGTGATGACTAGCTGTCTTCCCTTTAGTCTTACACTGCTAAATTATGCGTGTAGCTTTGCGCGATATTTCAAATAGGGCCCGGAATAGCCAGGTGGGTTAAGATATTTGAATTGTAATACGTGGGCCGCGGGTTCGAATCTTCGTCACACCAAACATGCTCGCCCTTTCATCCGTTTGGGCGTTATAATACGACAGTCAATACAACTATTCGTTGGTAAAAGAGTAGCCAAGAGTTGGTGGTGATGACTAACTGCCTTCTCTCTAGTCTTACACTGCAAAATCAGGGACGGCTAGCGCAGATAGCCCTCGTATAGCTTTTCGCGAAATTCAAAACAAACTAACTAAACAACAAAAGCCTTTGAAAAATAACCTGATTCAACCCTAATGTTGTAAGATTATCCTTCAAAGTATTTTAAGTGAAATAACTTTTCTAAGTAGTTATATAATTATTTGTCATATTTTGGCAGAGATATTGGAAAGCTTGCCTTTCATGTTAGTTTTAACATGCATAAATCCAGTGCTGCCATCTAAAGGAATTTATAAAGGTTAGAAAATCTAAGGAAGAAAATGTAACGTAACGGGTTTTGTACTTATTAAAACATTGAAGAAAAGGAAAAAAAATAAAGTTAAAGATATACCTACAAATGTTTGTGATTTGTTTTTTATATAAAAGACAAACTTTAGCAAAGAAATTTACCAACGCTTTCAGAATACCCATGGAATGCAATAATCTTTGTCTAGGTTCTTTTTTTTTGGCTTCACTAACATTCGGGGAATTTTCATCAAATTCATTAAAACACTACCTTATCCTCATTTGAACATTTAGTTGTGAATAAAATCCGTTAAACTGAATATGAGGTAAAGATAAGAATGTGACCGAATGCATGGGTTTTCGTTTTATAGAAATCTCAATTCCTGGATTTACAAGAAAATTGGGGAAAAAAAATCTCTCTTAAAATGAAAATACGTCGTTACTATTGTCGTAAGCGCACGTTACGGACTGTCATTATTTTGTACATACAAGGACTATTTTAAAATTGCATATTATTCTGTGTAAAAAGAAAAATAAGTAAAAGAGCAGTGACGTAGCTACAAAAATGCACCCCTTCCTGCATGAAGAGTAATTGGGCTTTTTTACTATTATCTCCCTAATTTTCTAGTTACCATTCGTTTTTAGTACCTTCACGCTGCAATTACGGGGCATACTTCGCAACCCTAAAAAAAGGTCTTAATTACAGAATATATTCTATTTGTTAGGTATTCTTCATAACGTAAAATTGCCTTGAAATGAACGTTTTAATTGTTTTACTATATACCTGACTTAATAATATAATTTCTCTTTTTTATATAACATGTAGAGCACAACTGCAGCTAAAAATAAAGACAGAACTGACTTTGTGGATCGGAGGTAAATAAAAGTGTTTCTTGTGTTCTTTCGGATTCTGTCGGTTGTCCTTTTGTTCGGAAATTGTAATCTCACGTGACGTGTCTATAATTGAAACGAAGACTTGATGTAAGCAACGTAAACAAAACGCTTAACCCTAAAAATAGTTTTAGTGTATCTGTTCATCATTATTTAGCAACACAACCAGCTGTCCGCATCCTAACGGCTCAGCTGTAAATCTGTCGTCTTATAACGCTAAACAGATCGGTTTGCGAGACCTGTGGTGGGCACAGCATAGATAATTCATTGTGTAGCTTTGTGTTTGACAATAAACTTAAATAAAACATCGCGTTTTCAATGTATTAAAAACTTGTTAAAGTGTTAAAAGCTATTGCAATGGCGTGTCCAGAGCTGAAGGTTGCATTAATAAAAGCAGCTGATGAAATCGTATTGCATTATTTAACTTAATTTGATATTAATGGTACAAACGTACAACGCCAAAATTAAGGATTCGATTTCCTCGGTGGACTTGGCAGATAGCCCAATGTGGCTTTGCTTTTAGAAAACACACACACAGTAGTACAAACGCTACACTACGACCTAGAAGTTAGTGTTTCAAAGGGTTTATTTCGGGAAATTTTTAAAAGTTACTGATTTTATTCACTATTAAAAAACATAGACGTCAAATTTTATACTGGTCGTTACATGTTTAACAAATATCTAACTTTTTATTTTGATTTGGATTTCGTGGACTGCATGTCACTGTATTTTATGTTTGTAACAGTAGTATGACACATCATAAACCTTATAAAACCAAAAATGACGTCATACTTATCAAATATTATTTTATTCTCTCTTTGTTTTATCTGATGGTATTAAGTTAGTAAAAAATTATATTTATGCCCTAACATTTAATATGTATTATGACTTTCTAACGCGGGGCCCTTTTAGTGTGATTTTCGATATTGATTATTACCAGATATGAAATAGATGTGAAAGCACAGAAAAGAGAAGGGTTGTGTACGTTTTATTGAAATGATTTTGAATATGCAAATCAGAAAGTTCCGCGAAAAGCATATTTTGTTGATATAAAACTGGGTTGTAACTTCATGTATCAGAATAACATTTTGACAGTACGATATTAGATATCGTACGTATTAGATATTTCGTAGGTAGTGTATTACCATCAAAGATTTTTTGGTTTGGAAATGTGTATTCAAAAGCTCATTCCTACGCAAGATATTCATATATGTATAACAAAGGAAGCCGGTGATATGTTCACGTCAGGGAATTATATTTTCCCTTGATTTTAATGGCATTGGAAAACACAGGAATATGGATCAGCTTGAGGAACTAGGACGATCCAGAAAGAGCCTTAAAAGAACTCGTATTCCAAGCTCGATGACGTGTAATAGATACAAATCCAAACACAAACAGAAACGTTAATGGCTGCTCTCTTTCTCCAGGCAATAGTACGGAACATAATAAAAAAACCTGTCTGAAAAAGTGACGAAGTAAAGTTTATACAGTTTTAATCCACGACATTTGTGTCCAGTCGTTGCATGCCTTAAGCAACTGAAGAGTTAACAAAGTATTGACACCATTCCATATCGGTTAAGTTACCAGACACAGCACTTACGTATTTATTTGTGATAATACTGTTAAAATAGGCGTCCGAAAAAACTGTCCGCCTCATTCACTAGATGGCTTATCGAAAGCATTTAAAGAGAAGATATGTGCTTTGAACATGAAAGCTATGCGATGGAGTCTCTTGTAATAGTCATTACGCTGAACAGTTGTTACACAGATGTACGGTCGTCAAATAGAGCATGGTCGGTCGTAGTAAAGTGGACTGTAATGAGATGAGGAAACTAAACTTACCTTGTTTGTATATAAAGGTATATGTACATGTTTGTACCATATCATCGTCGTGAAAGTGTCTATTTTTACGAAATAGCACAACATCATGTTATAGCTTTGCAAGAACTTTTAAGCACAGAGTAAATTTCCATTACAGTGAGTTGCTCTCTTCTGTGCAGAAACCTGATTGGAGTATTTTTATTTTCATCCATGATAATAAAATAAGAATAACTGAATGGTTGTTGTTGTTTGTTATTAAGCACAAAGCTACACAAAGAGTGATCTGTGTGCTCTGCCTACCACAGTTATCTAAGCCCAATTTCTAAAAGTATAACTCTGCAGACATTCCGCTGTGACACTAAGGGATTAACTAAAGAAGCACCCAGGAGGGTATATACCTCCGCCACTAGGGGATTAACTAAAGAAGCACCAAGGAGGGTATATATCTCTACCACTAGGGGATTACCTAAAGAAGCACCCAGAAGGGTATATTCCTCCGCCACTAGAGGATTAACTAAAGAAGCACCAAGGAGGGTATATATCTCTACCACTAGGGGATTACCTAAAGAAGCATCCAGAAGGGTATATACCTCCGCCACTAGGGGATTAACTAAAGAAGCACCTAGGAGGGTATATACCTCCCCCACGAAGCACTGATCGTACTCGGCCCTAAAAGAAAATATGAAAATCTGACGGTTAAAGCAAGGTTAATACTTAAGATCTGAAAAAAATGTTTATTTCTGAGCTTATTCGTGCTGAGAATAAGCTAGTGGTTGACGTTTTGTGTTGTGTGTAACAAGGTCCAAGGTTCGTGTCGCTATACCACTGAGCACGTTTCGCTCTTTCACCTGTGGGTGTATTACAAATGTTGCAACGAACTCCATTACTCGGTTTTAACAAAGCCTTATTGCGGAAGGTATTGTCTACTGGCTGCCTTCCATCCGTATAGCAATTCAAAATCACCGACGATTATACCTGAACCCTAGGGGCTTTGACTGGTGGTGTAACTCACGTTCAAGTAATAAACTACTCAGATAGAAAGTATCAAACATTTTACTTATTCAAAAGAAATAAATAAATCAAATAAACCAGTTTCCTAAACGAGTTTTTATATATTTAGTTTTTCCAAGAACTGTAGAAACGTGGCATTATCTAGTGGTTAGGGCACTCGATTCACAATCTGCAGGTCGCAGGTTTGACGGCTGACCCCACTATTCATTCGTAAAGCGAAGCCCAAGAGTAAACGGTGGGTGTTGTTGACTGCCTGTTTTTCCTATAACCTGTCAATTCACGATTAGAAACGGCAAGAAAGCTCTATATTAGTAAAGGATTTCAGTTTCTTTAAAAAGTTAAAATTAATAAATGTATAACATTTTATTACGAAAATAACGAAGTTAGAACCAATACACGATGTAGAGTACTTCACATGGATAAGTTCACAGTGCTGATGTAGTGCACATATTTATGTGGGAGAGTAGTTGCAAACCAATTCATTGCAAGTATATTATAACGGTTATTTGAAACCTGTAACAAAATGGAAAGTTGCATACAGTGTAACGAAACTTCATCTACTTTTGGGAACATACAAGAGAACCAAAAATTTAGTTACTGCAAATTAAATAAACGGTTTTAAAATGCATTTTATTAAAGAGAATGGCTGACAGCTAATTAGATCATCTAGATTTCATTGTGTAGGACAATATACAGGTAAGTACGTATACATATGTTTATACGCTGACTTACCTATGAGCGACTAATGAATTAAGAATGAGGACAAAAAGCGACCCTCTAAATATTTTATTTTGTAATATAATTTAATAGACAAAGAAGTGCCTCTACTTAGAGAAGTACTTTTTTAAGCTTAACTTAGTAAATTAACTTTGTTAATCAAGAACGATCTCAGTTATTTCAAAAATAACTCGTAAATCACGAAAGCTAGCTTTGTTTGTTATAGCGCAAGGCTGCATTGGGCTCTTTGCCGTATCCATCGTGAAGAGTCGAAACCATGGTTTTTGCGTTGTTAATTCGCAAACGCATCACAAATCCATTGAATGACTATCCCTAAATAATGCTAATAGGAAAATATTTCTTGGAAACCATATATAGGTTATGATGACACAAACACCCGTATTAAAGAAGTACAGAAGACATTTGGATTTTCTTCTGTACGGGTCATGAGAAGATAGGCTTAAAGAACTATCTGGCATAATCGTTCTATCTCTGGTAAAATGTCGCTTTTCAACTATACAAAACGTCCCAATGTCGAAAACAGGCCAATAGCCAAAACCTTGATTTCTTATTTTCGTTCGTCACCATGTTTCTTCAACACGTCTGTCGGCCTTCTTTGTTCAAACACTAACTGTAATTTTATCACCAATTGATAGAGCAAAACAGTATTCATGACATTTGATTACCTATTTTATTATTATTTTGTGCAAAATTTATAAAACTTTAGAATATAGTCTGTAACCTAGCAACCCAAGTGCACCATCTTATTAAAAAATAAATAAAAGCATTAGGGGAAAAAGACAGCTAAATAAAAGTGTTATGTGGAGCTGGCTAATGAACTTGAAAAAAAGGAACCGAACAAGATAGAGTCAGTTAATGATCAAACAGCCGATTAGACAGTCTTGATTTTACATATAGAATAAAATTAGTACATTGCTGGCTTCCTCACCGACAAGACAAATAGAACCACAATTTCTACACATAAAATACATATCTTGTAAATAGTCATAAAAGTAGTATTCTAACGTTAACTAAAGGAAAGATACGATGATAAAAGCTGAGGTTCTATTCAAACAACAAGCTTTCGACAGACAAAATAGGATAGCCAGTAATATATGGATTTTTATTCTCAATGTAAGTCGGGATGGTGTCCTCTTCTAGGTGATCACAAATGGTATGTCCACTTCCATCTGTGTTTTATTTGGTCACTTCTGTCAAGCTCAACAGCTAGTCTGTATAGTTTCTTTTACTTATTATTTTTTTCCAATAGTTGTAATTAATGTTATGACTACCTAAATAAATAATGTTACACAAATAAGACAGCTTTAAAAGAATGACGTCACACACACAACTTTCAATAAATTATGTTACACACACATAACATTAAATGAATGATGCTACACATACAGCTTTAAATAAATGAATGACGTTACACACAGCTTATAGTTAATGATGTTGCACATACAGCTTTAAACAAGTGGGGCTACACATACAGCTTTAAACAAGTGGGGCTACACATACAGCTTTAAACAAGTGGTGCTACACATACAGCTTTAAAAACGAATGACGTTACATACAGTTTTAAATGAATGACATTTCACATACAGCTTTAAATAAGTAGAGCTACATGCACATAGCTTTAAGTGAGTGATGTTACACATACAGCTTTAAATAAATGAATGACGATACACACACAGCCTTAAATAAGTGATGCAATACATACAGAGCTTTAAATGAATAGTTTTACACACAAAGTTTTAAATGAAGTTACACATACACAGCATTAAATAACTGATGTTATACACACATATACAGAGTTTTAAATGAATAATGTGACACACAAACAGCTTTAAATGAATAGTGTTACACACACAGCTTTAAATAGATTATGTTACTTCGCACATAGGTTTAAATGAACGGTGATATTCACACATAGCTTTCAATGAATGGTGTTACACACACACAGCTTTAAATGAACGGTGTTATACACACATATCTTTAAATAGATTATGTTACATTCACACATAGCTTTAAATGAACGGTGTTATACACACACTCACTTAGTATTTTATTAACTGAATTTTATATAATCAATGCTAGCTTACAAATGTTAACTGATAAACATGTGAAGCTTTATGATGGAAGTGTACAAGACTACATCCTTACAACATTTCTCTCCTTCCTTATCAAACCGGTTTTAAGTTACCTGCAGGACGGTTAATAATGATAATTTCTCAAGACAATGTTGACTCGTTTTCAACGTATAATTTTGTACGTAATTCTGAACTGTTCTACTCGCGTACTTCAAATAGCGTACCCTTCCCTTAACATTAAATATCTGTGCGTGCGTTTTAAAAACAAGTTTCTTTCCAATCAAGTTACACATTCTTTCACTGTGCTTTTGATCGTTTTTATATTTTCACTTGGTGATATAGTTAAGTGGGTTAAAGTGTTCGAATTCCTATCGCACCAAACATCCTCGCCCTTTCAGCAGTGAAATACAATATTTTGATACCGTTAAATAAATGTAAGAGATTGAAAATAACATTTTGGCGTCTTCATTATCTTCCAGAAATCCTGTTAAGTTTTGGCTTGGATTATAGTCAATACAATGTTGTGATAAAAATAAGCAGGCAACCTGTATTTGGTGCTGAACGTAATCTCACTGGTTTTATACATAATGTCGCTACTTAACAAGCTGTTCCTGGTGTCGGTTCTCACCCAGACAAAAACGAGGGTGCAAGAAACTGGAGATAAGCAGAACTACCAATACTGACCTCTCAACTGCTCATCAAAGAAAGCCGGGAGAGGGGAAACATGTACAAACATCAGAGCTGCTACGCTGGAATATATCACGAGCTTAAAGAATTCGGAATTGGAGATCAAGTTGGATTCAAGTCTGGAACGTTCTAGAAAGAATGCAGGCTTAGGTTTGCTTACAAGCCTTATGTTTACTCTCGTTTCCTTAACAAATTCATCCATAGGGACGATTACAAAACACTGGCTTTTAGAGAGCAGTTACACGTCACTAATACATTTTGTACGGGATTATAAATATGCGAGTCTTCCCTCATTCAAGTCAAACATGGGCTTGAACATTTTCAGAGCACAGGCTTCTCTGTTTAGTAGTTTACATGGCTTAGCCTTATAAAACTACTTAGTAAAACAACCCTCTAATTCTCTTCGTTTAGAACAAAATAATGTCAGTTTTATCGGAGTTGAACAATGTTAGGGTTAAATAATGCTCATTACGTGCAAAAGCTAAAACACAAAATTAGGAAGTTTCTATTATATAGCATTATTAGTCAGTTAAAAGTATATTGTTTCATTACAGTTTACAGCTTTTACAGTAAGTAAGATTAGTTTTTAAAACAGGTTCGACGTGTTAATCACTGGTGCGATCATTGTTAAGTACAAAAGTTTAGTATTTAACACTTGTGTACTTAATAACGATTGCACTAGTGACTAAAATGTCGCATCTGCTCTAGAAACAGGCCTGGCATGGCCTAACGCGTTAAGGCGTGCGCTTCGTAATCTGAGGGACGCGGGTTCGCGCCCGGGTCGGGCCAAAACATGCTCGCCCTCCCAGCCGTGGGGGCGTTATAATGTTACGATCAATCCCACTATTCGTTGATAAAAGAGTAGCCCAAGAGTTGGCGGTGGGTGGTGATGATTAGATGCCTTCCCCCTAGTCTTACACTGCTAAATTATGGACGGCTAGCACAGATAGCCCTCGAGTTGCTTTGTGCGAAATTCCAAAAACAAACAAACATGCTCTAGAAACTAAATGTCGTATCTGCTCTAGAAACTAAATGTAAATTGTAATACATTATAGTTCATCAGTAAGTAACTCAACACGAAACTAAAGTATACCATTATTTAACTAAAAAACGTTTTATTCAATACATTGAATAAATAAATCAATCGTAACATGTAAGAAAAACAAACTCTTTTTCAAGGCTTGAATGTATTAAATGTAATACATGAAGCCATTTCACGAAATCACGAAATTTTACTCAAAGTTGTAAATATGACTTTATGTTAAAAAAAAAAAAGTAAATTTGCGATATATATTAAAGATTTTGTTAAGCACTTTCTTACTGCCTGCAGTCTAGACAAATGAATAAACAAACTGGCAGAAGACTTTAATGTTTTGCCCTCACTTCAACTAATGTCGATGTAAGCCATAACACAATAACAAAGTTACTTTATTGCGTCTTAAAAATACTATTCAAAGTATTATATTTTAGTCATAAAATAAGTAATGTAATATTTGCAGCGATGTTTCTCGAGATGTAAGTAGTCTCCTATTTTACGATATCTTCAGTCAACTGTCTCTAGGCTGTCGTATAATAACGTGAGCTGCAAAGGTATTGTGCCGTTTAAATCTCTTTGGTAATACATTATTTAAGGACTTTAAAAATTACACACGTGGTTGATTGCGTAAAGAAATTAAGCAAAATTCAACATAAATTACTGACAAGCATAACTTGAATTTCTTTTGATCAACATAGGTCTCCCGTTGATTATTTTAAATAATTTATAACCTGGAGCAGTAAATAATTTAACACAAAAAAAGGAACTAAGTGTTGAGTTTGAAAACATTCAAAATGTCGACTTTTGCTTGTTAAAATTTATTGTTTAGTGCTCAGTTGGAGATTAAGGAACTGATTTTATAGGATTATTTGATTTGTTGGCATGGTTACCCGTGAACTGAATGCAGATGACATACGCTTGAGTTGCTTATTCACGTGGCATGCCACATAGCGACCACCTGCTGGAAAGTCCATTAAATCAGTTATTAGTCGTTTTATAGCCAAAGGTTGATTTATAAAAAGAGAGAGAGAGCTCGAAAAAAACAAGTCATTTCAACGTAATGCACAAGTTCTGCAAACCATAAAATTACTTTTTTATATCTAATAACCAAATATAAAACATATAAAATAAATATAATATAAAACGACTTTAGGCTACAAGAATTGTTTAACAATACTTAGTTATTTTTTGAGGACTTAAAAGGAATTACGTTTTAAACTGAAAATAAAAAAACGCCAGCCAAAGTTATTCCACCAGTTAAAGCATTTCTTAGCTGAGTGATCTATACGAGAGGCAATTATACTTAATAGATATTAAATGTAGCGTTACACCTATAACAATAAGGAGTTAGGCTTAGCACGGCAGTATTATTTGGCAAGCTTTATTATATTTTTGCGCTGTGATAAATTGTTTAGAAAATTGTTATGTAACACTATATTTCACATTTTTTTATCATTAGAGGCTTATCAATGAAGAACTGCTTATTTAAATTTCGCGCAAAGCTACACGAGGACTATCTGCACTAGCAGTTAGCAGTGTAAGACTAGACGGAAGGCAGCTAGTAAAAACCACCCATGGCCAACTTGTGGGCTACTCTTTTACTATTAAATAGTAGAATTGATTGAAACATTATAACGCCCCCACGGTTGAAAGGGCGAGCATGTTTGGTATGACGAGGATTCGAACTCGCGATCCTCAGATTACGAGTTGAGCGCCATACCGGGCCATAAATAAATAATATTTACAACGTTCACTAAACATTGTAGTAAATATACGGTAACCGGGATTTTCTTTCATATTACTTTGTTTATTTGTTTCTATGCGCAAAACTACACAATGAGCTATCTGTGTTGTGCCCACCACAGGTATCAAAACTCGAATTTTAACGTTATAATTCATCAGACGTATGGCTCAGCCACTAGAGGTACCCATACTATTCTGGGTTTTATTTCTAGTTGTATGAATGTTATTTTTGTAAATTTATAATCGTTAGAATATAATCAATAATTATTATTTTAGAAGTGGATCGGTATTGAAATTTGTAACCTTAACAATGACATTTAAAAAATATGCTTAGAAATCGAATTAACCACTTATCCTCGTGCATGCTTTCACGGAGTTTAATATTGAACCCTTAGGTTATTTTAATACTTTATAGATATGTCCTCAAAACCTTTGTGGCAGCAATGCTACGTCTTGTCCGTTAGGAATACGCAGTTCCTCAACTGGGAAGTATTTGAAAAGACTTTCTAAGCTTGGAAGAAAGGAGGATCATAAATAGCTCCTCAACTATAGGAGTAACTAAAACAACTGGTTTTTCACGCTCAAAGTACGTTAAGCTTTCTTATTTCCAAATGCCAAACAAACCAAGTCAAACTTAAACAGCATGTCTACGGATTTAAAGAGTCCGATTTCCCTCAGTAGACACAGTAGATAGCCCATCGTACCTTTGCTATAAAAGAAACGCACCCGAAGAGAAAATTGGACTGTTTTGGTTTCTTGTTATCCAGATTAAATACGGCTGGTTTTGAAGAGCAAAACTATAAAGTAGGAGGGTGTGTAGATACATAAATATCCACTGTATTGGTTTCGTTAAGCAACTATATTGCCAGTTCCTAGCTCAAGTTTTCAAAAAAAATCAGAGGAGTAGACGGTAATAATTCAATGTTAAATTTTAAGCATAAATTTGACAAACTTTATTAAATCCTTCTATTAAAGGAACGCTTCACAGTTAGCGTAAATAACGATGTTTTATACGGCTGTAGCCATTGCATGGCGTTGATGACAAAAAACTGTTAATCTAAATTCCATGGCGTAAGTATAAAAACAAAAACAAAAAATAACAATCTTCTAAAGAGGAAAATTATCACCATATACTTTAAAGAATCTGGATGGTTCTTTCAAGTAAGAGTCTGTTCCAAATAATAGGGTTGCCATCTTAAAGCTAATGTTGGTTACTATCGAATGGCATTTTTACTTACTGTGGCTTATTAGTGTGTGTTGACAAAAAATCGTGATATCTAATCAAAAACACTTTAGGTGTGAATAGAGGTACGACAAAAAATGAATTCAAAGAGCGACTTAGAGAAATCAAATCAAAACTGTCGGCCAAATTGGTAGCTTGTCAATAATTGACAAGAATTTTACAGAAATATATATTTGTTAGTTAACCACACCACGTGTTTTCTTTTGCTCAACATCTTGCCCAAATTTCAACAAAAAATTCGCCCTGGCTAACTAATGAATTAATATTTGCCGTATAAGTATTATCAGTGCCAAACCAGTTTGGCTGCAATTTGATTTCATTCCCTTAAGTTGTTCATTCAATAAATTTTTGGTCACATTTTTTTTTTTATTCTCTTACCTCTGAGGTGTTTTTGATTACATATCCTATAGTCTGGATTTCTCATGAAAATTATTTTATACAAACTATAATTATTGTAAAGAAATATATCGCCAATAAAAATCTGAATACTATTACACACTTTACGATATCACAACCTAAAGTGAGTTACAAAGTTAATAATGGTGATAATAATCGAAAAGAAACGTGTAAAGAATTAGAGGTATATCGGTGGCCTGCGGGGGATATAAATTGAAATGTTTATCGTTGAATATGAATCATCTTCCATGAAAGATAATAAAAATACAATGTATAGAGATTTACAATTATGTTTTTTTTCTATTCCCTATTTAATATTTGTAAGTAAATCATTTCATCCCACTCAAAGTCTGAGAAAATTACCTTCTATCTTCAGCCAGAAGACGTGACGATAAAAGTTGAAGATAATAAATGATAAATAAGATTTCTCTTTCTCTTTCTCTCTCTCTCTGTGTGTGTGTGTAAAACCTGTCTAAACCGGAATTACATTAGGGCGGAAACCTATACAAGCCGGAAATATCAAACTTTTGCAGGATTATCTTAATATTTCTCTTATAAAAGGCCCTCTATATGGCAGAACCTGCGTAACGCGAACGGAAGACTATCTTTCACCTACCTCATCCATCAACAAGAAGGATGAGAACTTGAGTAAGACGGAAAATTTTTTGATTAAATATTAATTTCTTATTTAATTAATAATTTATTTAAATATTAATAAATTCTTGGACATTTTTTACAGTAAGTATTGGTTAAATATATTCTGTTCTTTTTTCTGCCGTCATTATTCCGGAGGTCACTTTTCGAAAGAATGATTGACTGTACTTTTGGTCGCATTTGCTGATGGAACACTAGAGAAACTATGGGTAATAGGTAAAAGTGAAAATCTGCGCTGTTTCAAAAAATTTAAGAAAGAATCAACTTTCTGTGGAATGGAAAGCGAATAATAAAGTGTGGATGACAAGTGGTATATTTGAGGAATTTTTGAATAAATTAAACAAAAGAATGGAACAAGAAAATAGGAATATTCTACTTCACCTGGATAATGTAACTTGCCACCTAAAAGTTCAATTTTCAAATGTTCGTTTAGTCTTTCAACCTCCATGTACAACATCAGTTCTACAGCCACTAGATAATGGAATTATACAATGTATAAAATTGAAATACAGAAAATTGATGTTTCACCTTATTACTGCAAACATGGACGACTGTAAGAGAGCATCCGAAATGACCATGAAAGTCGACGTGTGAGATGCAATTGCATTTTTAATCCATTCAATCACAGGGGACCTCCCAGGGAAGGTTCTGTTCTTTCAGTTTACCTCCTCCGTGTTTGCGATGCATGACGACCCGTGAAGGGGAGGAGAGGATCCTGGTGGTTGAGGAGTCCAACCCTAACACACCACTTTAGCCTCGAATTCTTGTAGACGGGTGGCCTTGGGGTGGTCCACCTGGGCTAAGGTCAACAAAGTACCAGTGTTGGATGTTCTCAACAGGTGTTGTGGACATTGTATCTGATGCTGGTGTTTGAGTATTGTGCTCACGAAACCCTGACGTTGCTGCAATGTCCTTGTTTGACATTGTAGTTCGTCCCCTCATAGGGTTCCATGGTGGGTGAGGTCACTGGGCACCAAAAATTCCTTTTTTTATTATGGATCCTCCAAATACAAAATAAAATAAAATAGTAAAAAACAGTCCACAGATAAACGACCACGTCTTGATGATTCTGAGCAGCAATCTTCAACATCTGTAAGACTTGTTGTACCTCATTTTCTTAACCTACATTCTCTTTAGGGCAAACATTTAGGGCAAATGTCTCCCTTTTTAATTCAGAAGGGACTAGAGGTACTTGCTGGCTCTCCAAAGTCAGTAAAGAAGCTTCGATCTGGTGACATATTGGTGGAAACATCACATCTCAAAAAGTGAACTCCTCTTCCATTCAAAGGCGACTTGGAATATACATATTGACGTTATACCTCATGCTGTTTTGAATTCATCACGAAGAGTTATTGTTGAGAGGGACTTGGAGAGCATCCCCGAGTCAGAGATTCTCGCTAGTTTCTCTACTCCAGGAGTTTCTGCAGTGAAGGCCATCCGTGTTTCCTTGAGTCATACCATCACTGTTTGTTCTCTCTACCTGTTGCCTGGAGAGACTTATGATCAATCAGACCTTGATGCTCTCATTGAACAGTTGCCGTCTCCCTTTTTAATCCAGGGAGACTTTAATGGACAACATCCCCTTTGGGAAAGTGCTGATATTCATATAAGAGGTTGCTCTGTAGCTACTGGTCAAAAGTACAAGAGCACTGAACATCCACCATGTCTTTTCTTCCACCAACTGGGGAGCGAATCGATGTTCTATGCTAAATATATATCTTGTTATTATTCGATCAAAAGTCGACTATGGATCATTGGTCTATGGCTCTACCAGCACCTCGCCCTTAAAGATGTTGGACCGCATTCGTCATCAAGGACTTCGGCTCTGCACGGGGGCTTTCTGCACATCTCCAGTTTAGATATTATACGTAGAGTCTCATGCACTTTCTTTGCATCTCTGTTGTTTGCAACTGTCTTTACTATATGTTTCGAAACTTCGTTCCTTACCAAAGCATCCCACCTGGGGTTGTGTTTTCCTTCCTCGGTGGGCCACACTTCTTCAGAACAGACGATCTGCCATTGCTCCTTTTGGCTTTCATATCCAGGCACAGTTAGATGAATTGGGTTTGTCTTGGATAACATTTCTGAATCCATTCGTCAGCTCATCTCAACATAACTTCTTACAATCATCAAATGCAACCTATTTTTAGGTCATCTGAGAAAAGTAGACACTCCCGATTGGAAATACTGTCTGTTATTTGCTGAACATCTTTAGATCAACCCTTCCATTCCTATTTATGCAGATGGTTCAAAATCAGGTGAAAATGTGAGCTCTGCCATGGTTTGTTGTGGTTCAGTGGTTGCGCGCAGAATCCTCTCTTCAGCTTCTGTATTTACTGCTGAACTGTACGCTATTTCTCTTGCCCTGCATCACATAGAAGCTAAACAGTATTCAAACTGCACTATTTATACGGATTAGCTTAGTCTTATACAGGCCCTGGAATAGCTTTGCGCTAGTTCACACCATGTTCTCGCTGATATTCAAAACCGTCTGGCCCATTTCTCTTTAACATCTACTTCTATCTAGTTTTTTCTGGATACTGGGCCACGTTGGTATTCGTGGGAACGAGCTCGCCGACACAGCAGCTAAATCTATCTGCTCTGGTACTACCACCGCTGTGCCTGTTCCATTCATGGACTATGGTCCTGTTTTCAAGGCTTGGCTCAATGCCAGCTGGCAGTCGACTTGGAGTGAGCAACACAAAAACAAGCTTTTCTAAATAAAACCTTATATTGGACTTTGGCCGTCTTGTTTCCGTAAGGATCAGAAAAAGGAAGTTGTTCAAACTAGACTACGTTTTGATCATAGTTTTTTAACTCGTCGTTTTCTTTAATCTGGAACTGATGCACCAGTGTGTAGTCTGTGTAACACTTAGGTCACAATAAGCCACATTTTACTCTCTTGCCATCGTTAAAACTATCAACAACGGCACCATTTTAAACATGTTCTGTCTCAAGGATTGTCCGTAATATTAAATAGTATTATTGGTGATAATGACACTGTCCGTCTTGGTAATGTTTTTAGTTTTTTAAGAACTATTAACCTTTTTAATGCCATTTAAGTTTTTTTTTTAATTCATGCATTAGACCTTTTCTTAATGTGATTTTCTTTTAAGGATCAAAGTCCATCTAGTTTGATTTGAATTAGAAAATGGCCATAACGTGAAATAACTCGAAACCAGGATTGCAAAGGCCAACTTCAGGTGACTAACACTGCTGTTTGAGCTACCTGTTAGTCATCCTGGCGAGTTGTTATTAACATTTCGCTACAAGTCTTTTAAAACTTTTATTACTTTACTTTCTGTAGATGGCCATAACGTCAAATAACTCGGAACAAGGACTGGAGAGGCCAACTTCAAGTGACTGACGGTGGTTTTTGTATTCACCTGTTAGTCTTCTTTGCGAGTTATGATAATTACCATTATGCTACAGAAAGTCCTTTACAACTTGTATTACTGTAGTTTTTCTCTTGACGTTGTAGACTGGATGTAAACATTGGTTTTATGCTATTTATGTTTTATTTAAACTTTGTTTTGTTTTACCTTAATTTCCTTTTATGAATTTTACTAAATTTACTTTAATTTTAACTTTTCACCGGATGTTTGGCGCTGATAGCCTACCTGCTTTGTGCCATAAAACACTAAATCAACCAACCAACCAACCAATCATCCAATCAAATGCGTAAAAGATGAATGTGTAATAAAGTGCTTTCGAAACTGTGAATTTATTCTTGATAATGGCGGAGATTGTGGAGAAGTTGTTTGTTATGATGATTCTAGTAAAATCCAAACTATGATTGTGAAGATTGATGTAGATGATTCTGTGAACGCAAAAAAGTTTTGTGAACGTTGACAAGAATGTTTGAACAGAAACTGGTGAAACTGATTTAAAATCTATAATAGAATTGCAAAATGGTAACAGTGTGAGAGATTCAGAAGATAAACAAAATGGAAAAGATAGTGAGGAAACAAAAATTCTTACTTCATTGCAAGTGTCAAGTTATATTAACGCTATCAAAATGTCTATTTTTGTTCTTATTCCAATAAATATAGCAAAAAACAATATAATAACTTTAATCACAAACGTCTTACTTCCCTTCAGTCAAGCAAGTGTAACGTTCCGCTCAAATATTATATATAATTAAAGAATGCATATTCACTGCTTAAGCCGGAAATTTTACTCGATTCCGTGCAATTTTACCTTAGACAGGTTTTCCTCTGTGTAATTTCATTCCAGCCAAGTTGGGTTTGTTTGTTTTGAATTTCGCGCAAAGCTATTCGAGGGTTATCTGCGCTAGCCGTCCTTAATTTAGCAGTGTAAGACAAGAGGAAAGGCAGCTAGTCATCACCACCCACCGCTAACTCTTGGGTTACTCTTTTACCAACAAATAGTGGGATTGATCGTAACATTATAACGCCCCCACGGCTGAACGGGCGAGCATGTTTGGTGCGACCGGGATTCGAACCCGCGAGACTCGGATTACGAGTCGAACGCCTTCACACACTTGGCCATTCCGGGCCTGCCATGTTGGGACTGGCAGACCATCAGAGCGTTAGAACCACTTTTCGACCAAAAGACGAAAATAATAGCAAACAATAAACGAAGAAAAAATATAAATATGAAGTCAAACTGAAAAAACATTGTTGAAAAGAAAAAGAAATAAAAGAATAACTAAACGGTTCAGTTATTATGACTTAGGTTCAGTTATTATGACTTAAGTGATATGTGACAACAGAAATTTCTGTATTTACGAAACCAATGTTATTGTTGTACAGCTTTAAGTTCAAACAGTGAACCCCGTGAGTTTTAGTTCATTAGGGAAATAGAATCACTTATACAAACATGCATACTTTTATTAATGTGACATTTTATTTCAACCCGAAGTGGGGTAGTGAGCCATCAGAAGGTTACGCCCTCTTCAATATTCCAATCATACTAATGTTTAATAACTTGTTTGTAATTATATATGTGGTGTTATTAATTCATTACAATGAGCTTATATTCATATATGTTTGGAAGAATATGCAGAACTGATGCTATTAATGTATTATTCCGAATTAATTATTCAGCAGACAGTGTGTTTAATATATAAAAAAACTCATTTGTTTTACCGCTTGTGACTAACCCTAAGCCAAGGTAAATCGAAAAACAAACAAACAAATCTAGGCCTCCAGTGGTTGTAAAATACGCACTGGACTTGTTTCTGGTAGTTTAGACGTAAATTCTACTTGGTAATATAGAAAAATAATTTAATTACATCAATATTAAGTATCATCAAATCCTATATAAAATATATTAACTATAGTAAGCAAAAGATAAGTAACAACACAAGATAAATAACTTGTGGTGAACCACTATAAGAAACGTAATATTGTTTCTTTTCATTTTATTTGTCCTTATTCGATATGTTCAGTGATGGATGATTCTTTATAAACTGTCATGGCACAGTGATAAGTAGTGAAGCGAATGTTAGACTGGGTTTTGTGTTTAGTTTCAATTATCTCAAGGTTATATCATTGAAGTACACTCAATTTCTATACGGTATAATTATTGTGAAATGATGATACTGTTGGTTAAACTTTTGTTTTCTTATATGCATCCTGCACTATCAATCCAAACAAAACAGAAAGACAAAATGCAAAAACTGCCATGAGATGTAATTTCTTTATATTTTTATTTTCTTTAATATCACAGAGAGAAAAAATAACATTTGTATTTGGTGATTAACATTCAATATAATCTGTATGACGGAGATTATTTCTTTAGTTTCTCATTTTCATACAAATACTAGTGTAATACACACTGTATTTAAAGTCTCTGAAATCTGTGATGACGAGAAAACCCACTTGTAGAGAACATTATATAATTAGAAACGGCTTGTGCGAGTAGAGAAGGCACAAATAGAGGAGCGAACAACGTTTCGTCACCTTCACACGTTTTCGAACACTGCAAATCAAATAAACACAACATAACCATAGAAAACACCAAAATACTAACTAAAGAAACAAACATAAACAAACGCAAAATTAAAGAAGCCTTACTTATACAACAACTCAAGCCCAAAATAAACCAATACAAAGGAACACCTTTATACCTATATTAAAATAATATATATAACATCTAAGCACGCCCTCTACATTCCTACTCTCAATTGCACAACCGCCTTCAAACATGTGGTCAGCTACCGCTCAGTAACCATTTCTTTTTTTGTGAACCTGACGATGGCCGAAGTATTATGATTTTGTGCGCGTGCAAATAAGCTTAAAACATATTTCTGGATTGTTTAATATCTCTACAAATAACCCAATGTATATGTATATTAATGATCTACAAATAACCCAATGTATATGTATATTAATGATCTACAAATAACCCAATGTATATGTATATTAATGATCTACAAATAACCCAATGTATATGTATATTAATGATCTACAAATAACCCAATGTATATGTATATTAATGATCTACAAATAACCCAATGTATATGTATATTAATGATCTACAAATAACCCAATGTATATGTATATTAATGATCTACAAATAACCCAATGTATATGTATATTAATGATCTACAAATAACCCAATGTATATGTATATTAATGATCTACAAATAACCCAATGTATATGTATATTAATGATCTACAAATAACCCAATGTATATGTATATTAATGATCTACAAATAACCCAATGTATATGTATATTAATGATCTACAAATAACCCAATGTATATGTATATTAATGATCTACAAATAACCCAATGTATATGTATATTAATGATCTACAAATAACCCAATGTATATGTATATTAATATCTCTACAAATAACCCAATGTATATGTATATTAATGATCTACAAATAACCCAATGTATATGTATATTAATGATCTACAAATAACCCAATGTATATGTATATTAATGATCTACAAATAACCCAATGTATATGTATATTAATGATCTACAAATAACCCAATGTATATGTATATTAATGATCTACAAATAACCCAATGTATATGTATATTAATGATCTACAAATAACCCAATGTATATGTATATTAATGATCTACAAATAACCCAATGTATATGTATATTAATGATCTACAAATAACCCAATGTATATGTATATTAATGATCTACAAATAACCCAATGTATATGTATATTAATGATCTACAAATAACCCAATGTATATGTATATTAATGATCTACAAATAACCCAATGTATATGTATATTAATGATCTACAAATAACCCAATGTATATGTATATTAATGATCTACAAATAACCCAATGTATATGTATATTAATGATCTACAAATAACCCAATGTATATGTATATTAATGATCTACAAATAACCCAATGTATATGTATATTAATGATCTACAAATAACCCAATGTATATGTATATTAATGATCTACAAATAACCCAATGTATATGTATATTAATGATCTACAAATAACCCAATGTATATGTATATTAATGATCTACAAATAACCCAATGTATATGTATATTAATGATCTACAAATAACCCAATGTATATGTATATTAATGATCTACAAATAACCCAATGTATATGTATATTAATGATCTACAAATAACCCAATGTATATGTATATTAATGATCTACAAATAACCCAATGTATATGTATATTAATGATCTACAAATAACCCAATGTATATGTATATTAATGATCTACAAATAACCCAATGTATATGTATATTAATGATCTACAAATAACCCAATGTATATGTATATTAATGATCTACAAATAACCCAATGTATATGTATATTAATGATCTACAAATAACCCAATGTATATGTATATTAATGATCTACAAATAACCCAATGTATATGTATATTAATGATCTACAAATAACCCAATGTATATGTATATTAATGATCTACAAATAACCCAATGTATATGTATATTAATGATCTACAAATAACCCAATGTATATGTATATTAATGATCTACAAATAACCCAATGTATATGTATATTAATGATCTACAAATAACCCAATGTATATGTATATTAATGATAGGTTATTATGCTTGGCTGTAGAAAAACCTGTTATTGAAATACTGTATCACGAAAGAAGTAACTGTAATTTTGTATATAAAGATTTAAAATAAAAGTTATTCCAACCAAGTTAATATTTTTGAAACCAGAACTTCTTAAATACGAATAAATTACAATATAAACGAATAAACCATTTAAAATTTTTCTTTTGTTGAAGATACGTTGATCGGTTTCTGCACTGTTAAATCTCTGTTAGGTTTCAAGTCTTCCATAGCAAAGAACTTAAAGGGACAGTAGGTAAATAAGAAAATAATTATGTTGAAATACCACTGGAGTTGTATAAAATAATACCAAGAAAAAGATGCTAATCGGAAAGTACAATATAAGATTTTTTTTAGAATCAAATAAAATCGTTAAAGAACCCTAAATTAGATTCTGTAAGCCGTCACTTAGCGTTATCACAGACTAAAACCGTAGTTTTAAACTCTGTCACGAATTTTGTCGGTTTGATATGATTTATTTACTTAATTTCCTGTATCAATGCACAGAGTTAGAATAAATTATTCCGAAAATGAATCAAAATTTTAAATTAGTTTAATTTAAAAGCTTATTTATCTTTCGATGTTCATCTTATGTTGAAGTTTCCCACAATCAGACTACGAATTTGAATTCCTAATTTAATCTCCAAAGGAAGTAAAAGAACAGATCAGAAAGAGGGTATTTGTAACGCATGCTGTTAATATTTTGGAGATTTTTTTTGTATTTGTGTTTGATTGTTCTGCAAAAGAAAATGACAGCTTTAATATCAAAAGAGAACGAAGAATAAAATCATAAATGCTGTTTGCTACATTCTAATGAGCAGCTCGAAAGCGAATCTCTACTTCTTACACATATTTAGTAAACAGGAAATGAGATTTGACTGTGTTTAATTTTAATATTGTAATTTCTCCCAATGTAATTACATCGAAGAAATAACGTCATCTTATTATTTTTTCCTTTTCTTATTAAAGTAAGAGCTCTTTATAATCTTTCATGTAATTGTTGTTGAAATTTAAAGTTACACAATGGGCTATCTGTGTCCACGGAGAGAATCGAACCGCAAATTTTAGCATGATTGACTTATCTGCGGACATAATTATTTTTATTTCCGTATTAGATAGATTCCCCCATTGACATAATGTATGCGGAATTATATTACTGGAAACATGATTTTCATGCCCGCTGTGGGCAGAGCACAGATAGCCCTTTGTGTAGCTTTGTGCTTAATAACAAACAGTTACTAATAGATAGGTGGATATGTGTGTAAATTTATTAAAAATGGTTTTTCTTCTTTTTTTTTCGTAGCTCCTAGAAATTTCTAAAGTGCGCCTAAAACATTTTGACAAATGTCTGCAAAATACAAAGTAACAGAGAATGAGCAACCGGAACGCATTGAAAGGAAAATATTTGGCATCTCTTTAATGGATACTCTTAGAAATTACCAAACATGATAAAGCGTCAGAAAGTAAAAGAGAGGTTCTTTGCCATGGAAATGGTTCACTTGGTCCCATTTCAGGTAAAGAATTCAACTACGGGTTATGAGTTTTAAGAAAGGTTCGTCTTGAAAAAGGCTAATTTACCAGAAACGAGACAAAGGTTAATGTGTACATACAGGAGACGGGTGCTGCTGACAGTGTTTGTGTTGTAAAACTACACGTTTTCACGCACACATTTTTATGTTGTCTCCAACCACAACACTCTTTAGAAAACTGAAACCAGGTGCTGACAGTGTTACTAAGTATAACGAACACTTAGTGTGGGCATTTTTTTAAAAACGTCAACCCACGACAGCTTTGCCACCACAGGAGACCAGCGATGTCTCCATCTGTCACACGCTCAGGACTTGCGCGTGCATTTTATCATGTAAACCTTGTGTCCGTAGCTTCTTTTGAAGCGATCAGGTTTAAGAAACCAGAAAGTTAAGACGTTTCACACATGATTAATTTTAACGCTGACCTCAAGGGGGCAGATGCTTCAGTACTTAGCTAAACTGCCGTAACAAAACACCGGGGTACTTAAACTCCTACTTTGAAACGGGGAAAGATTATGAGCATTCTTTAAAGATAAATGCTCATGGTTTTAAATTTTGGATTAGTTAGTCGGTTATAGCTCTTTTTTTTTCCTTTCCTTCTTTTATCATATTCGTGACATAAGAAACAACCGGATTATATCAATAATAACCACACTAGTAAAATTAAAATACACATCCTGAGTAAACAATTAGAAAAATGACCAGGAGTTTCAACTGTTTGTGTTCTTAATGTACTGAAGGTGTTTTCAAAACTTAACACTTAAATATTCTGCTCATAAATAGATCTTCAGATCCTCGGAGATTTTTCTTATTGAACGAAAGCCAGCAACTGATACACAATTACGCAGATACGACCCTCAGATCATCTGACGAGTGTAACAATCCAGATTTTCAATAACTTGCAAGGATATTAAAAAGACAGTGGTTTATTGAAAATCACAATCATACAGAAACACATTGAATTATATTAAGGCAAGACTTTGTTTTGGGTGGGGGAGTATTAGGGGAGATTAGAGGGATTGTAGATTACCTGTGATACACACAAGGTTAAAACAATAAGAAGCAAACAGATCATCTTTCATTCATATGTCATTGGTCTTATAAACATGTTTGAAACTAAACAGCGAATTGTCACTTATTAACACTTAATAGCATATTACAATTATATATATATATATATTACTATAAAAAAACTGTTAATTTTTGTACGCCATTCATTTCAAAGCTATTTTTTCCCTAATTTGCAGTAACTTTGTTTTTTGAATTTCGCGTAAAGCTACTCGAGGGCTATCTGCGCTAACTGTCCCTAATTTAGCAGTGTAAGGCTAGAGGGAAGGCAGCTTGTCATCACTACCCACCGCCAACTCTTGGGCTACTCTTTTACCAACGAATAGTGGGATTGAGCGTCACATTATAACGCCCACACGGCTGGGAGGGCGAGCATGTTTGGTGCGAACGGGATTTGAACCCGCGGCCCTTGGATTACGAGTCGAACGTCTTAACACGCTTGGCCATGCCGGGCCCCTTGCAGTAAGTAGGGTATAGAATGAAGCATATTTTTTGTTAGTTGTGGGTAATTTGCCATGACGGAGAAAAAAGGTAGGAACCTGAACACATTTAACCCCCTACCCCGCCGCCTTGCGCATGTTTATGTTTTTTGTGGAGCAGGGGTTTACTGGTATCCTGAAGTAATGGATGGAAGGATAATACATTTGTTGATATGCATTACGAGCATTGTGAGAATGTACAAAGTTTAGTAAATGTAACTTTTTCCTAGTCGTATGTGTTAACGTCTCCCGGTGGAATAGCGGTAAGTCTTCGGATTTACAACGCTAAAATCAAGGATTCGATCCCCCTTGCTGGGCACAGTAGACAGCCCAATGTGGCTTTGTTATGAGAAAAAAACACACACACTCGTATGCTAACCTTGTTTCTAACAAGATAAGCTTCTTTGTTGTACGTTTCATCGTTTAAAAAGTATATTTAGCTTTATTTCTGTATGCGTGCCTCTTGTTTACAACGTTCACAGCCTTGTGCCACTTACATACCACATGAGAAAACTTGTAGAATACAGAACCACACTTCCTAAGTGGTGCATATACAAGAGGATTGAGCATAATACCGAGTCTTATTTGTTTATGTGTTTGTGTTTAAGTACAAAGTCACATAGTGGTATACCTGCCCTGTGCACATTTTGGGAATTGAACCATTATTTATTGAGTCGTGTAAACTCATTAAAGATTGGTTGAGCTATGTAAGCTACAGTGAGCAGTTTAGATTCCTGCAGTCCTAGTGATGTATGAAATAAAACACAGGCACCGGCTAGACACTAGCACATGGGGTTTGGACCCCGAATCTTCAGTTGGTGTCTTGAAAACTCGGAACTTAAACCCATGATCGATACTATAAAAAACGCAGAAAGTTCTGCCTCGTTTGGAACTGAGCTCCGTTTAAGAATCTAACGGAGCGTTGGTTAAAACATGAGATTTAAAACTGTGCAGTTCTTGCTTTAAAGAAATTAAAACGTGATTTTCAACGCTATAGAGCTTTTGTGACACTTGAGATTAACTATCATATTCAGAGTTGTGTAATCCTTGTGTTAAACAAGATCAAATATAATTGTTTGTGCCATGGAACCCCTACGTTAAACAAGTTCAAACATAATTGTTTGTGCCATGGAACCCTTACGTTAAACAAATTCAAACGTGAACACCAAAGCTGTGAAATCTTTGCGATATATGAGATCAAACATGATTTTCTGATCTATGGAATTATTGATGTATGACACAATATGGTCTCCAGGTCTACGTAATTCACGTGATAAAACATCAAAAGATACCAATTACTTACTTTTATTGTGTTATTTTTCTCCACACAGAATCTGAAAACAATAATAGCTGCCTCGAAAGTGACAATTAAAATGAATAGATACGGTGAATTTAATACTTGTTTACATGATCACAAAGTACATACTATTGTTTGGTTTGGTTTTGAATTTCGAGCAGAACTACACAAGAGCTATCTGAACTAGCCGTCCCTAATTTAGCAGTGAAAGACTAGATGGAAGGCAGTTAGTCATCACCATCCACTGCTAGCTCTTGGGCTTTTCATTTACCAATGAACAGTTAGATTAACTAAAACATTGTAATGCCTCCACGAATGAAAGAACGGCCTTGTTTGGTGAAAAGGGATCGAAATCCGGGACTGTCATATTGCTAGTTAAGTGTCCTAACCACCTTTAGAGTGTATCGATTGACTGCTGACTAGTTAGGGAATCCGGGCATTTTTTACGAACATTTAGTTACTGGACATGTCGTTATCTCTACATTGTTACTAGGACATCTTGTGAGGGGTGTATTCCATTTACATTTTTGTGATAGGTAGGTTTATAAATATTAAATTGACTAGTGACAATAATAAACAAGAGGAAATACTCAGTAGCCGCATCACTTGTAGTGCGGGGCCCGGCATGGCCAAGCGCGTTAAGGCGTTCGTCTCGTAATCCGAGGGTCGCGGGTTCGAATCCCGGTCGCACCAAACATGCTCGCCCTTTCAGCCGTTGGGACGTTATAATGTGACTGTCAATCCCACTAATCGTTAGTAAAAGAGAAGTCCAAGAATTGGCGGTGGGTGGTGATAACTAGCTGCCTTCCCTCTAGACTTCCCTCTAGTGCTAAATTAGGGACGGCTAGCGCAGATAGCCCTCGAGTAGCTTTGCGCGAAATTCAAAATAAACAACCTTGTAGTGCGACTTATACCCGATTCTCTTTTATTAGTCATCAGGGTCTCTACCAGACTATCGTCAACTTGAAATTATTTTAGATAGTATTAGAGTAAGTTAACCTACGAAACCTTGGCAGTGGCCAAAAACATCAATCGAAGGGATTTGATCTCGTGAATCCAAAATTGTAATCAGACCTCAAATCGTTCTAGAAATGACGTAGCCACAAGATAAAAGTTTGTACTTGAAAGAACACACAAAAATAACTGAAAGCTATTCTGTGAGCCGATCTGCCGCGGCTAAAAAATTTGTCCTAAATTGCACAACCATTTGGTTATCATTCAAAAACTACATCACTTATGGTTTGGGAGGTTGTCTGAGCTTATATTACGATGTGTTATAGGGTAGTAGGCGGTGTCATGAACAGTGTTACATGAAACATGAACTACATTTATTTTAATTTAACTTACTTTAATAACATTGAACATTTACAAACATAAATGTATCATGTATCATTTTTATTTCGCAATGTCACTGAGACAAGTTTTCGCCAGTACAGGCCCTTTGTTTGGTGTATACAAAATCATTCACGATGGACCTCTAACCATTCCTTAAAAACGTTGGAAATTTAATTCTCAGATATGCCATATCCATCAATGGGAAAACTTGTCAAACTTTAAAAAAATTTGATCATTCTCCGAGGTAGAATTTTTAGTTTTTGTTTTTTTTGCGCAAAGCTACTCGAGGACTATCTGTGCTAGCCGTCCCTAATTTAACACTGTAAGACTAGAGGAAAGGCAGCTAGTCATCACCACCCACCGCCAACTCCTGGGCTACTCTTTTACCAACGAATAGTGGGATTGACCGTAACATTATAACGCCCCCACGGCTGAAATGGCGAGTGTGTTTGGTGTGACGGGAATGCGAACCCTCGACCCTCAGATTACGAGTCGCACGCCTTAACTCTCCTGGTCATGCCGGAACTCAGAATTTTTAGACTTTTAAAACTTTTGATTCCTTTCTGCGAGAGAGGGGCGAGGTGGTGTACTCTGGTGCTGAATTAGGTAGTAGTGCAACTAGTAACTTAATTAACTAGCTACAGAAAAAAACAACAAAACACATTTGTAACGAAACCTTTCGTAACGATGTGAAGATTAACTTAGATGCCGTAAGGAAATGTTTTCCATTACAAGAAATCCAAGTTACAAGCTTTCCGTACTGAAACGTTTTCCATTACAAAAAATCCATGTCACAAGCTGTCTGTAACTCATAGCTAGCTGTGTTCTTTGTTAAAGAGTTGTTACCACTTCTAGTTTTCTCCAAAACAATAAAGATTCGACCTTTGGTCTTGCATTTTATTACTATTTACAAAGTGGCTTGTGAAAAGTAAAAGTAAACAAAGATCAGTATATAAGTTTCAATCGGAGTGATGAGAAGACGTGGGTGTTTTGAAATTTGTTTCCTTATAAACATACCATATAGTAATAGTGGACCTTTAGTTTTTTATAGATTAAATTACCTCATATTGTATATTTACATACTCCATTATTTTGTTTATTTGTTGAAATACTCTCGAAGTCAACTATCCCTAATTATGAAGTGATAAACTAGATGGAAGGGAGTTAATGGACCACATCAAGGTCTGTGTTCTGATGTATTTTGTGGTAACGAGGATTACACTAAGGAACATCAGTGCCACAGTCCAGCACGGTAGCTATTGGTCTGAGATCTGTTCGGAACATTCTTATAATATTAAATGTAGAAAAAATAGAAGTGAAATGAAAATCGTATAACCCTACTACTTTCGAAAGGTGGATCTTTCGAAAACGTTCGGGCTATAGGTTTTTTTTTTTATTTTTATCAAGACGTCCCGGCATGGCCAGATGGTTAGGGCATTCGACTCGTAATCCGAGGGTCACGGGTTCGAGTCCCCGTCACACCAAATATTCTTACCCTATCAGCCGTAGGAATTTTATAATGTGACTGTCAATCCCACTATTCGTTGGTAAAAGAGTATCCCAAGAATTGGCAGTGGGTGGTGATGACTAGCTGCCTTCCCTCTAGTCTTACACTGCTAAATTAAGGAAGGCTAGCGCAGATAGTTCTCGTATAGCTTTACGCGAAATTCAAAAACAAACAATCTATCAAGACTTATTGAACCTACGCGTTATATAAACTATAAAATAAGTTTTTATGACGTCACGAATATGAAAAGAATTTAATTTAATTCGTTTAACGTTTCGCTTTTACATCAACAACATTGTCAAAGTATGAGTCGCTCATGAAGATGTAATTGTTGTTGTATGTTATTAAGCACAACGCTACACAAAGGGCTTTCTTTGCCCTGCCCACCACGGGCATCGAAACCTGGTTTCTAGCAATGTAAGTCGAATCAGATCAAATAACTCCACAAAATTCTGGTCTGAGCTCCTACAAAAAACAAATACATCGATATAAAACCGTACATATAGTGTCTTGTAGACTGTTGTTACTGTAGTGTAGCTTGTGTAGCTCGGCATTTCCCAGTTTTTGGTATTCAAAAATACTAACTATGTATATACATATATACTTATCTTTGTGTAACATGTATTTATTTATCGGCCTGTATATATCTGAAAAAACTTATAAACTGGTTGTTATATTTCAAAATTGTACCTTTGTATATTATCATCACACATCTGTTATGTGAGAAAAGGAGTGGCCAAGTAGTTATCAGTCGTAATAACATCCAGATAACCAGGTAATGGTTAGGGAAATGACCGACATCTAGTGGTATAAAATAGAAATAAAATGTTTAAATTCACATACTTTATACAAAGGCTTTGCTTTGAGAGTGAAATATGAAAAACATTTACTTTTATTTATAGATCACAGCGTATTGTTAATAAGCGGATAGCATTAAAGATTCATGTTGTAATATATTTCCTTTGAATTTGTTTCTAAAGAACAGTGCAAGTTATGAAAGCTTTGAATGGTAAATGTCACGTGATGAAAAGTTGTTTTTTTATATCATTAAATCTGAAAATATGAAGGCTTTCTTGAAACATTTGCTTGATAATAACAGTAATCACAATGAATTGAATAAAAACTATGAAAGAAGTTAAGCCCAATAATTTTAAGCTTAGAAATGCACGATTCTATAGCCAAGAATAGAGCGGCATCAAAGATTGGTTTGTTTGTTTTGAATTTCGCACAAAGCTACACGAGGGCTATCTACGCTAGCCGTCCCTAATTTAGCAGTGTAAGACTAGAGGGAAGACAGTTAGTCATCACCACCCACCCCCCTCTCTTGGGCTACTTTACCAACGAATAGGGGTATTTTGACCGTCACATTATAACGCCTCCACGGCTGAAAGGGTGAGCATATTTGATGTAATGGGATTCGAACCTGCGACCTTCGAATTACGAGTCAAATGCCTTAACCACCTGGCCAGGCCGGGTTCGAAGGTTCGTAGTTACAAGTGTTGGATAAGATGGGCTAACGAACCTTTATTCAGCTTCAAATATTTGCGTCATATAATCGATCTTAGGAACATTTACGAGGTTTTGAGTTTCTATTCTGTGTCTTTTGCTTCTGTATTTATTTCTAAAGCAAAATATTAAAAACGAAGTTTTTCTTTCTTAAGATCAAAGCTAAATAATGGATTATAAGTGTTCAACTTACTACAGGTCTCTTAAACCCGGTTTTTAACGTCATGAACCTACTGAACCACTTGGAAGTAGAAACAGAACAAACATTTCACATTTTATGAGGCTCAAATTCTTCGGCAACCTTAACATAAACTTCCTCAAAGTTATCATGAAGATTAATTTACGGAACTGTTCCTATATAAAAAAAAAGGGCCTTCTCGGTTGACAATTTAAACAATGTATTATATTGTTAAAAATTGCCTTTTTCTAATTAAAAAAACAACACCACCTGTGTATGAATACAAGTATATCTATGTATAACTAAGCCTAGCACTTCAGAAAAACTTGAAACGGCATTTTTTTAAAATAATATGTATAAATATATATATACACCACTGCAGATGAAATTAACTTTTTCAAACTCAGAATGTCACTTCTTTACGGTTCTATAACGCTTCTTTAACGCTCGAGTGATAAGGTTTTCATTGTTTTATTTTATGACTTATTGAGTTTACGTATTCTTGTGGCATCATTAACGTTTTATATATATGTACTGTAATTATCTCAATAATTATTAAGTCTCGTCTTAATTATTAATTTTATAATACTATCTTAACCATCATATAGACTTATTGTAGGACCATGTTTGAAGCGACATTAAACATGTGCTTATATATTATTACTCTTATTTGTACTTTAAACCATTACACAGTAATCAATTAAACTTACCACTGTATAAATATTGCTCAATAGATGGTACCACACACACTAAATTTTTTCTGTCTCTGGCTTATCCTTCTTCCCCAGTGGCTCAGATTTATAACGCTGTAAACTGGGTTTCGAAATTATTGTGTAGGTTTGTACTTAACAATGACCAAACCATAAATCTGTGAAAATCACCAGGTGTTATCACTTTTTTTAATGTGATATATTGATTTTTCATACAACGTATATAATGATCGGATATATGTATATATTGTCACAAATAATAGGACACTACGTTGTAAATAACAATAAGTTGACAGTATTGGTTTTAATTGTGAATCCAATGGCGTACTGTTGCGTAAAATATATGTTGATTAGAAGATACTACTGACAAATACGCAAGTCGGAGTCAAGCTTTCAAAAGCAAAAAAGTTTGCAGAATCATAAAAAAAATGATTTTTGGATGTAGCACTGATGGTATAAGTGTCCTAGATGTTTTCAGACTTTTCCAACTATTCCGAAATCTACTACAGGCAATGCACTAAAAAAATTACAGGTATGTTGAAGGAAATGTGAGAGATAACAACCTCGAATTATATATGATTTCAATAGTTTTGTGAAAATGAACCCTACACCTGGTATTAAATCCATCATTCAAGAAACTAATCAGAATTCAGGGATGCATAATAAAACTATCTGCACACCTTTACAGTTTAAACCGTGTACCTTGGGTGCAAGTTTTGTGACGTCACATACAGCCATATTTCAGATGATGGTAAAGTATTTATTATCTATGCTGTTTAATTTTACTGACGGACTACAGTTCATAAGCCACTCATTATAACCTTTAAGTCAGCTCTGGAAGTGCTTGAAAATCCATGAATGTATTGTAGTGTTGTGAGTGATGTTTCAATATCTGCAGTGTTGAGAAGAATCATATATCTTTAGACATTATGATGCTCCAAGGCAGACTGCAAAAAAAACAACAACAAGAACCTGTGTTAACCAAGTACAAAACCCTCACCGTAATCTAATCAATATCGCTTTGAAACATTTTAAAACACGGTGTAAGTACCAGAAGGAATATATTCAAAACTTCCTTCCATTTTGAGTTGTGTTGCAAGCAGTGTGGTGGTCTATTTCACTAAATGTGCAACAGTCGTTAGTGGCAAGTTTGTTGTTGTTGTTGTTTAGTTCAGACTGGTTGATAGTAAAGGAGGATCGACTCACTTTTAGAATATGATTTTAGTGAGATGAAATAGCGCCATCTTATCAGATTACTTGTTATAATAATTTTTATTGCATAATGAGTTTGAATACAAAAAGAAAACTGAAAACATTTATCCAGAAAGACTTCATATAGCAAAAAGCTCATTTGAAAAAACGGCATCACCAGATACATAAAATTTATACACAACAGGATCAATCTGGTCTCCTATGTGTTTTCATAGCGACTAGTTTCTAACTTTTCTTTCATTGCAATTATCGTAGATCAACATAAGACCAATGCCATAAAATGTTAACCGTTCTAAGTACTTAACATGAAGACAAGGCCTATCCTATAACAAAAAAAATTAGCACGTGTTAGGGTTGAAATTGAACACTTTAAGTGTAGTTTCCTATATACATACACGTGTCCGTTTGACAAGAAAATGTAAATCTTGATTAATCTGATCAAATTAGTTTTCGTAACAACTCCTCCCAAATCCCTGGTTTGTTTTCATCAGTCAGTTCCTCGAGTTAACGAATTAATTATGCATGTAGCTGTTTTACCATGGTCACAGATAACTGAATTCGCATTAGAAAGTTTTTTTTCCTTTACTCTAGTTGGTTGCGTCAAGCATTAAATATTGACCTCTCTGGATTACTTTACACTACCGTGTTTCTCCGAAAATAAGACAGGGCTTATATTAATTTTCACTCCAAAATATGACACTAGGGCTTATTTTCGGGGATGTCTTATTTTGATATATTAAAAAAATGAAGTTACAAAGTAAAACTATTAAATTAACCATTTAAAATAAACTATTATTAAACTATTAAACTAACTGATTAATACTTAAACAAACTAATTAACTAACTATTAAACTAACTGATTAATACTTAAACAAACTAATTAACTAACTATTAAACTAATTAATAAATTAATTTTTTTATTTCTTTCCTCTTCCTGCCACTCTTAACTAGGGCTTATTTTAAGGGTAGGGCTTATATTAAAACTATCCCCAAAAATCACACTAGGTCTTATTTTATGGGTAGGTCTTATTATCGGAGAAACACGGTAGTTAGTTGCGTCAAGCATTAAATATTGACCTCTCTGGATTACTTTACTCTAGTTGGTTGCGTCAAGCACTAAATATTGACCTATCTGGATTACTTTACTCTAGTTGGTTGCGTTAAGCACTAAATATTGACCTATCTGGATTACTTTACTCTAGTTGGTTGCGTCAAGCACTAAATATTGACCTATCTGGATTACTTTACTCTAGTTGGTTGCGTTAAGCACTAAATATTGACCTATCTGGATTACTTTACTCTAGTTGGTTGCGTCAAGCACTAAATATTGACCTATCTGGATTACTTTACTCTAGTTGGTTGCGTCAAGCACTAAATATTGACCTATCTGGATTACTTTACTCTAGTTGGTTGCGTCAAGCACTAAATATTGACCTCTCTGGATTACTTTTGCTCTCCTGCTTCATTGATAATGATGTTCCATGTACAGCGAACGTGATCACACATGCTGACCATATTTTACCACTTGTAATTCATGTTGGTATATACTCAAGATTATTATGTTTAAGATCGTGGTTACAGATGTATCTGCCAGTTACGTTAATAATGCCATCCTTGCTTAGAAATTTGTTAGATCACGATGCCAGGAAAATAAGAACAGCGAGGATGGATAGTTATAATTAGTTGTACAATGCAAAGAATGTTGAAATACGGAAAAACAATATCATTTCGGCAGATTCTTTATTATTTTTTGAATAAAAAACGTACTGATTCCGATACGAGAAGTCAGTATTTTAAGGATTATATCTCCTTTTTTTCTCTCACAAAGCTAAATATATTATGTGCTTATAAATATTACTTAGACAGAAACTAGTTTTCCAGCACTTTAGTTTGTACAACACCAACTTATTAACGTTTGTCACATCACCGAATATAAAACGTACACATAATTAAAAGAGATATAAGTATTAAATAGCATAATACTAATTTGTCATTACGAAATTTAATATTTCATCACTGCTTTCGATCTTTATATAAAGATAACAAGCGGGTTCCTTTTCATTTAGTATTCCAACCTATCCAGAATCATACGTTGCTAAATGGTTGTTTTACTATTATCATATTTTGTTCGCTCTTTGATTAAGTTGCAATTTTAACGTATATTTTCTAAGCCTGTAACTCTTTCTACAGGATTTGTTCTGATAAACCTCTTTTTTTTTTTACTATATTTTTTCCCACTCTAAATTTCCGAGTGTTTTTATAGTTATTATTCACTAGTTCCGTGAACTACGTTTTGTTCGGAATCTTTAAGTCTGAATACAAATTTGCTATTTTTTAACGAACATGCTGTACTCATTTCTTTTTAGTTTTTACCTGTGATCTGTTCTCAGGATTAGGAAATGTTATAAATTATTTAAAAGTAAGTCAGTCAGTTACGTCCTCTGATAATCAAATTAAGCTGTATGGAACGTTTTAGGCAACCAATCGCATAGAAATATAAAGGTTTCGTTTTATTAGTTCAGATAGGTTTAGTTTATATATATATACAATGTTTAACTGAAGCTAGTAACGCGCCATCTCTCGAAGAAATTGTTAGTGCATTATTTCGGTTTAATCGTCTTCTCCAATAATTTTTTTTATATTTTAAATAACATTTCACAATTCTTGATATTGCGTTTCTTAGTCATCATCATATACCTAACTGTAAAGTTTATCATATCTTACGTTTCGGGTATAAAAGTTTGACACTTATAAAAAATGTTTTAACTGTAAAATTTCTCAACATATACGTAAGTTTACCAGAACATTTGTAAAAGCGTGTTGCACTGAGTTTTTAAAATTGTCATCATTAACACATATCAATACCAAATTAATATTTTAAAATATCATCATTGTTAATTATTATAACTAAAATGTAAACCTAAAGAAATGATATACTTTGTATAATTTTACATCTAATAAATGGAAAGACAAGGAAAAAAACATTCATATGAAAGTCAGAAAAAAAACAAAATATGGAGAATAAGCAACGAAGATGATTCAAATAGAGTGAAAGAATGAAATAGAGAGTTATTTTGAATAAAGTTATAAAAATGACCGCGATTTTCTCAAATGAAATAGAAATAAGTTTTTTGTTACTTGTAAAAAAAACAATGAATCAAAATATAAAAATATAAAATTAGTACTGGAGATAAATTTAAGCAAACTAAATTAATAATGTATGGGTTGGAAAATTAAAGTAAATGAATTGGTTTTGACTGAGATATGGATACAGAATAAAATAATTTCGTATCATTTAGTTGGATATAAATTGTGTTATGATGGTAGACAGTATAACATATCTGAGGGAGTAATGGTTTATGTTAAGACTAACATGATTAGGATATATATTCATAGATCACACTTTATAGGCACATGCATATGTATAATTATATGTCAGGTGTTTAGAAGTAGAATGACCAAGAAGTATCTTTATTTTGGACGAAGAAAGAGCAAGAACTTCTAATATGGTCCATCAATAATTAACAAACACTAGGGCTGTAGAGTGGGACTGGTAAAAGTAATACCATTTATATCATGGATAATACACTAGGTGTGAAAACATTATTGTAAAAGTTTAAATTTCGCACAAAGCTACTCGAGGACTGTCTGCGCTAGCCGTCCATAATTTAGCAGTGTAAGACTAGAGGGAAGGCAGCTAGTCATCACCACCCACCGCCAACTCTTGGGCTACTCTTTTACCAACGAATAGTGAGATTGACAGTCACATTATAACGCCCCCACGACTGAAAGCGTGAGCATGTTTGGCGCGACGGGGATGCGAATCCGCGACCCTCAGATTACGAGTCGCACGCCTTAACACGCTTGGCCATGCCGGGAAAGTACATAATGCCTACAACTACATATTATTTGTTAATTTATCAGTTCTTATATTCTTATACTTCCGGATATAAGACGAGTGCTTCATCGTGTGAAAATAATTTAACCAAGTTTAAGGTATTTGTAAGAAAAGTTTGATTGACTATAAAAATATTTAGGATGTTTAAAGTTGATAAAATTAATTATTTTGAAATGTAAATTAAGTGTTAATAAATAAAATTATGAGTAATTACTTATATTAACCCAGATGAACTAACGTCTCTCTTTTGGGTTATTATAATTTGAATTGCAATTATAATAGGATTTCTGCCTTTGCGAGTAAACTATTGTACGCCATCTAGCGATATAGAGAAGCTGTATTTAAACATTGCATATATTCTGCCTTTGCGAGTAAACTATTGTACGCCATCTAGCGATATAGAGAAGCTGTATTTAAACATTGCATATATCAAACTGTCTAAGCGGCGTCTTGTATGTAAAATGTTCTGCGTATCGTAGGAACTACTATGTTCTCAGGATCAGTGGTTATCATACTCGCGTAGTAAATCTTGGAGCTCAGAATTCGCAGTCCGTTGTTGCAGAAGAGCGCTCCACAGTTTGTGGCTGTTGAAATTGTGTAAGAATAACGGTTAAACCCTAGTATTGGTAGTAAGTGTTGTTGATTAGCTGCCTTACCTAAGTCTATAATTTTAAAATTACGAAGGGCTTTACCCAGAGGGCTTTTTTGTGCAACTTTTCACGAAACCTTTGATACAACAATTAAACCAGTAAATTGATGCGATATTTTTTTTGTTTTTATATTTCAATTCAAACTTTTTTTTTAAAAGATGAAACGTGTTTTTCAAGTGGTTTGGAAACATGAGAATAAATGAAGATAAAGTTTTATGGCTAAATCCAACAAATTAACTTATTTACAAAAATACAATATAATTACATAATTTAGAGAAATATTTATATTACATTTTTTTTAAATAAATAAATTATATTAATTTACAATAATCAAATATTATTTCACTAATTACTCATTTGTCTGTTTTACCACAAAACTGAACAACAGGCTATTTGCGGTCTGTTCACTTCGGTTAATCGAACTCCGAATCTTAGTGTTATAATTTTTTAAGCATATCACTAAGCAACTGGCAGACAATTATATCTCAACTTCTCATTACTTTGTAGCTCTGCATTTCACTACTTCGATCTGTCACTACTCTGAACTTATAGAAAATATAATTACTGCAACCTAAATTGATACATACACCCTTGTGCAAATTAATTGAAACAAGACGGAAAATTACGATTTTTTTTCAATTTTTTTGCATTTTATTTCTGAGAATTCAAAAATTACTCACAAATTAATACATGATATGACCGCCTTTATTTTTCAGAAGATCATTAGTCCGCTTTGGAATCGAGTCCACGAGTTGACTGCAATCTTTACTAATTTGGGTCGCGTACCACACCTCAATTATGGCCTCAATTAGCTTATCTTTCGTAGTACAGTCTTTTCCCGGAAGTCTTTCTTTACAAATCGCCCAAAGATTTTCAATAGGATTTAAGTCCGGAGAGTTTCCAGGCCAGTCCAGCACCTTTATTCGTAGTCATAAAATTCTTCACAAGTTTCGATGTGTAGCACGGAGCCAGATGTTGCTGAAAAATACCAGCTCCACCTTGAAATCTCTTTTTCAATTCTGGAACGACTCTTCTCTGCAAAACTTCGATGTACTATGGTCCTCGCATCATACTTTCTACGATATGTATGCCTCCAACGCCATAGTAGCTGGAAAAGCCCCAAAACATCTTTTTAAAGGATGCTTTACGAACTGATTGATGTGAAATTCTCGAAGTTTCTCACCTGGAGATCTGCAAACATGCAGACTTCTTTGACCTTGTACGAAGAAATGAATAACACCTCCCTCCATTGTTCTTGCGTCCAGTTCTTGTATTTCAGACCCCATTTATACAGTTTTTTCTTCATTGAGTTGGTAAGAAGTTGTTTTTTGACTGGTCTCCTTGCCCTTTTAACGCAATTTCGAATGACGTAATATTCCTCAAAATATCGTCATATATCCAAAAAATAGATCGACCGTACTGCAAAACACCACTAATGGCGCCGTCTGTGTGAAAAAATGACTATTAAAGGAAATCAGCGGGCCCAGTGAGGCTACACCGACCGCCATGTTGAAAATATTGTAAAATGACCATTTGTGTCAATTAATTTGCACAAGGGTATAAATATCAAATGATGCACAGAAAACGTCAGTGCTCTCTTCTCAGTTCGAAAATGTTGTAGACGTTTGATATTTCGCATCAGTTTAAAAGTAAGTCTTAAATTACAGCTTCAGTTACCATGAGTAGTAAACGTATTATTTTATGGTACTATATTTGTGCAGGCGGTTCTTGCAACCGTCCTCAGGGCTAATCAGATAAGAATGATTTTCAAACATTCCCTTTTTATACACGTGCATTGTTTCATTCCAAAATGATTCAAGCTCTAACTAGGTAAGTGATTTGACCATTGTTTTTTTCATCGATATTTCAAACGTATTATTTTACCAGATTCCAGAAACATGAGTAACAGTGCCAAGAAACATAATTATACTGTTTGTTAACTGATAGTGTATTTCGTGATATTAGCACTGGGAATTATATAACCAGTTTATGGTTTGTACACGTAGGGTTTATCCATCCAAACATAAGCACTTTTGCAAGCGTTTTATTATTGATAAATGCATTTAATTATTAATAGAATAACACAAAGACTGTTGACTCTGTGTCAAATAATTACGTTTACAACCAAAGTTGACGCCATCTAGCGGTATGTTCGTCGTTAACTAATTTTACCAGTGACGTATGTTTTGATAAATGCGTTTAGACATTAATAAAATAACATGATGTTGTTGATTTAGTATCTAATAATTATTTTTATAATCAAATTAGACACCACCCAGTGATAAACTCGTCTCTATCTCATTTTATCAACAATTTATGTAGATTCTGTCCTGAAAGACGAAGCTTTTATAGTCAATTTAACTGAGGTTGAACTTCATTCGTCAGTTCTCGAATTAGCTGCTAGTGTATATTTATGTAAGGCTTCCGAGTGAACAGAGAAAAAAAGCAAGACAGGTACATATCATAATTAGTATTGTTTAAAACCTAAGACATCAACTCTTATGGACGTATGAGCGAAGAAGCAGAGACGTAGCATTATAAAGATATACCTTTTCTCTTTTGATCATTAGTAGTGTTTTCGGAACAAAAGTTCTAGAACTATCACCTCAAGCTAATAAATATCAAAACTTTCATTCGCAAAAGGCCCGGCAAGGCCAGGTTGTTAAGGCAGTTGACTCGTAATCAGAGGGTCCCGGGTTCAAATCCACATCACACTAAAGATGCTCGCCATTTCAGCCGTGGGGACGTTATTATGTATGATCAATCCCACTATTCGTTGGTAAAATAGTAGCCCATAAGTTGGCGGTAGGTGGTGATGATTAGCTGCCTTCTCTCTAGTCTTACAATGTTAAATTAGGGACAGCTGGCGCAGATAGCCTTCGTGTAGCTTTACGCGAAATTCAAAAACAATCATTAGTAAAACCAAAGATATGGTTACGAAAGAAAATCCGTAAACTTGGACAAACTATTGCGGTAAAAATGAGCATGTATCATCATTCTATGGACCCGAAACTGACGATAGCCGTAACAAAGAAACTGGCATCACAGACATCATGTTCGTCCACATGTACTTTTATGCTTTTATGTTACTACAAAATGGTCTTTTAAGACGACGCCCAAGTATTTGGAAAGCTTTTCTAAAAGTAGCCATGCCTTTCTTTGTAGTATGGATTTTTAAAGTAAAAACTGGCTCCTGATAAATGCCATATAGATGAACCTACTAATAAAAAGAGATTTGCTCAGAAAATAAAAAGATAAATTCTAAATCCGACAACTTACCTGGGCTTTCTCTAGTGTGTGACCAAAATAACGAGGCTGGACCAAGTTGGTAAAAGTTAATGTGGTTGTTATTATCAAATAAATAAAAAGACACTTGCTTCTACTAGAGTGAGTTTAGCTCCAAAGCTTTCTCTTTTTTGATTAATCTATGTAGAAATAAACATGGTATTCAAAAGGTAAGACTTTACTGAACGATCTCTTAACAGAACTGAACTAAGAAAGCGAGCCTGAATTCAAAAGGTAAGCTCAGTTTCTTTGTCCAGTTGACAGTGAAGCCTCATGATCTATACTTTCTTACAACATTTGTCAGATGTTACATTCAGAGAACGCCAACTCGGCAAGCAATGAAATTTCAGTTCTAATCATTTTAACCTGAATGTTGTATGTTACTGAAATATTCTTTAGGTCACGAACAGAGATGATCTAACACAGAGAATAAATAAGTAAGACAACCTCAACGAGTTTTTAGAGCATTTCTTTATGCTAAAACTGCTTACAGACTTATTAAAATTAAAATTAAATCTTATATAATAAATGCAATTGAAAAAGGTGATTGTCGTTTCACATAACACTGTTACGGTAAAAGTTATGATATCATGTCAGCAGATAATGTGTAACCATGTTAATCAGACTGGACATGAGCAACAATGGAGTGAGTACAGGGTAGCTCAACCCCCCGACATACCTTGTTTTGTCGGGCTATTCTGTAGGTCTAAGGGTAACATAGACCTGAATAATTGTTTGTTGTTTTTATATAAAATTGGATGAACCCAATGTTCTCACCTGTTCTTTAAACGTGTTAAAATTGAAAAGTCTCCATTAACTGTGATTAGCTGACTACTGTTTAGCAAACAACATAACTTTGGTTACCTCTTTAATTTAATATAATACAGTAAAACCTGTTTAAGCCTGAAACTGCATAGGGCGGAAACATGTAAAAGCCGGAAATATCAAACTTTTGCAGCATTATCTTAAGATTTCTCTTATAAAATGCCCTCTATATGGCGGAACCTGCTGAACGGGAACGGAAAACTATCTTTCACCTATCTCATCTATCAACAAGTAGGATTAGAACCTGAGTAAGGTGGAAAAAATGTTTTTGATTAAATATTAATTTCTTATTTAATTAATTATTTCTTTAAATATTAACAAATTCTTGTTTAATTAATAATTTGTTTAAATATTAATAAACTCTCGAACATTATGTTACAGTAATTATTGGTTAAATATATTTGTCTTTTAAGGGGAAAATTCTACTCTTTAAATAATTCTCACGAAAAATAAATTCCTGTCTTCCCTAATTTTAAACGATAGTGAGGAAATAGAAATTCCAACTTCATCGCAAGTGTCGAGTTATATTAACGCTATCAAATTGTATCCAAAAATATAGGGAGGAAATGAACTTCATGAAAAGGCCGTAGGATTGGCGTTCACCGCATGAGAAAGCCAATTAAAAAAAAAACGAAACAGTTGAAACTGGACACTTTCTTCAGATAAATTTCATTAAGATTTTGTGTACTTATGTATATGTTGAATGTCTATTTTTGTCCTTATTCTAATAAACAGTGTAATAACTTTATTCATAAACGTTTTACTTCCCTTGAGTCAAGCAAGTATAACGTTTCGCACAAAAATTACACATGATTAAGGAAATGCATGTTCACTGTCTAAGCCGGAAAACCTGCTTAAGCCGGACATTTCACTTGGTCCCGTGCGATTCCACATTAAACATGTTTTACTGTAATATAAAGTATGTTTTCTTTTCATTTTGCCCCGCTATGTGGCACTATTAAATACTTCGTTTGTTTGTTATGGATCATTAAAACAAGTGTGAATTAGACTTAACCCTAAAGTACTATAAACAAATATTCTCATACACTATCTTCCCAATTTGTGTTAAACTCTTGACAAATCACTTTCTTTATAACTGTAGTTAAACATATTAGTTAAATATCTTTAAATTATATAGGATATACAAACGTTTTACTTAAACCGTATGTTCAGCTGGTTCAAGTTGTTGCATATAATCGCTCATTATTCATAGACTAGCTGTCTTTCCTCTAGACTTACACTGCTAAATTAGGGACGGCTAGCGCAGATATTCAAAACATAAACAGATATGACTGGAGATAGTAGTGTTAATATCCCAATTATCTTCATTGTTACTGTTATTTTAACAAGTAAACATGCAAGAACATTCAGAGTTAAACTCTTCTGATTCGGCTCCATACCTCAAACATTATTTTTTTCTTTCTTCTGAAATAGTTCCCGTTGAATCTCATCTAAGAAGAGACTCCTCACATTAAGTTTAATATTCGTAAAACAAGTTTAAGTGGAAGCTAATAATTATTTCAGGAGGTTTCGTCACCTTGTTTACTTTTCGTTGTAGTTTGGATACCATAGTAATGACACCGATGACATTTTAAGTGTTTGTTTTGACAGACCTACCTTTCTATACAAAATTTTAATTTAATAACATCTTTAAGAGAGATCAAGTATCTGAATAATCAGATTTATTAATCTTGGTTGCTGTAATTTTTCAAATATTTGTTTTTTTCTTGATCCTGTTTACTGTTTCTGATTAAAACATGGACGTCTACATCGTAAATTTCTACTAGTAAGCTGTAAGGCTACAGATATTGATCCGTCGGAACTAAATCCAGAAGGGAGTTCACAAAAAAAAGAAAACACGAAAACAACAATGCTTTATTTGTTTTGAATTTTGCGCAAAGCTACACAAGGTTTATCTGCGCTAACCGTCCCTAATTTAGCAGTGTAAGAATATAGGGAAAGCAGCTAGTCATCACCACCCACTGACAAATCTTGGGTTACTTTTTTACTAACAAATAGTGGGATTGACCGTTATATTATAACGCCCCCACTGCTTAAAGAGCGAACATGTTTAGTGTGACGGGGATTCGAACCCGCGACCCTTAGATTATGAGTCGAACGCCTTAACCTACCTGGCCGTGCTTGGCCGACAACGATGCATTCACAGCTAAAAGTGAACTTGAAACTGTCGTATTGTGAAGATAAAAGCAAATAATGAGGGTTAACCTGTAGCACTAAGGTCATGGAATAACCAATCAAGAAACGAGAGGAAAACAAAGCTATCTTTTTCTTGCTGCTGTAGAGAGCTACTTGGATCGAGACCACACTCAGACATAAAGGTTCAGGCGTTTATGTCTCTGCCACCTATGGGACGTCTCAGACAACAAAGAGATGTTGTCAACAGTCTAGCCACTCTTTAGTTTAAATGTGTTTGTCTTGATATCACGTTATGTTCGATGCGCGAAATTACAAAAGAACTCTGAACGAGCAATATGAACTATTTATGACAGGCTTATTAGATTCAAAACAACAGTAGAGGGATTCCACTAGTCCAGTTGGTGGAAATGTCAGAATAGTATTCAAGCAATGTTATTTAACAATATCAATTCAGGTAAAGTTCGTATTTTTGGTAACTTGTTTTACACATTTAATTTAAAGATCCCATTTTAACTGTTTTATTTTCAAAAATATTCTGAACAAACTGGCCAAGGAGCAACTTCTATAAAATATCATCGTCTGTACTTGTATATGTATATTTACTTAACGAAATGTTTAAGTTAATAATTTTCTTTTTAGGATTACTACGATAAACAAAATGTATTTCTCGTATTTGTTTTCTTATAATTTTTGTGTTATAACGCAAAATGTCTTATAAGATGTGTCTCAAATCATATTAAAGTGGTAAACAAGCTTATTCAAGATAAGATATAATATGGATCGTTAAACTTAGCAACCCCAAGTTTTCCTGTCCCAGAACGCTCAATCCATGTTCTTGGATTAACATCTGCTGATCACGTTCTTTGAAACAGCTTTGACTAATTAAACAAACACTTTAATTAACTTTACTTGCTTGGTGTACAAAACAAACTAAAAACCACTTAGAGAAGTTTATCACTTCTTTACTTTCCAAGTGCTTTAACACAATGCACAACGTTATAACCAGCTAGGTCTAAACATGGATTTCTTTGAAGTTATACATGTATTACTCAGACAAATTACAGATTTAGTAAGAGCGGCTTTCAAGTAATCAGAACCCCAATCAACGACTATAGCCACGCTCCAATTTGAATAAGTGGTCTGGTGTGTGTGATTTATTATAGCAAAGCCACATCGAACTATCTGCTGAGCCCATCGCGAGGAGTGCTCTGGTTTTTACTGGCCTACAATTTCTTAAGTTATCTCAGAGTTTTCGTGTTTTATTTCACAACTCACTAACAACTAACTGCTATTATTTTCTGCGCCATTACAACAAAGGAAATACTGCTTGCATTTCAGTGGTGCAGTGGTATATCTGCGGGCTTATACCACTAGAAACCGGGTTTCGATACCCATGGTGAGCAGAATACGGATAGCCACTTGTGTAGCTCTGTGCTTAATAACAAACAACAAAGTAAATACTAATAAGCGTGTTTTCACTATTTCTCTCTAATCAGTTCAGTACTGAGGGACACACCTTGGCGAAATGAAACACAGAGTTGGCCGAAGGCAAAATGGTGGCCTGTACAAATTTTATATTCGGCATCACTGCTAATTTCAGCGGTAACCGCCCTGTGTAAGATGATGGTATGTGTAAATAACCTTACAATACTATTAAGATGATAGCAAGTTAGAACAACTTTACAGTGCTATCAAGATAATGCTATGTAAAAGTGAATTTGAGATACTATTATTGAAATACTACCAGGAGGTTCAACTACAGTTGTTCTTTTCAAGGTATAATATTGATCAGATTAGCAAAGATATTGGCGAAAATACACGTTTTGTATAATTACATGGCTGTTCCAAATACATTTTCACATGTAACTTATTCTACCAAAATAGTGCTTTACACAATACTTATGAATCAGATTTCATGGACATGACATAACCAAAGTGATATTCAACCTTTTGAAAGATATAATGAAAGGGAATTCACAATAACATTTCTTGAATGTTTTTCTCTGTGTAACAGTCCATTGTACCATCAAGGATTTCAGGTGTTTTATTTGCCAAAACAAGTTCTAGAACTAAATTAAAATGAGAGGAGACAGCTGAATCAAGTCATTCGTCACGAGAACAACAATACTTTGCTTAAGAAACAGCAATGCACAGCAGACCGAAACACTTACTTTGTTACCAAAGATTACAAGTTTTGGGTTACTTCTGGCTTGTTAAATCTACATTTTTTTTAATCATTGCAAGTTGGTTTCGATTTTCTTCACTAACTACGTATATTGTTTGTTTATTTGTTACTGAGCAGAAAACTACACAATCTATGCTGTGCCTACCATGATTATCGAAACGCATTTTTTAGCATTATATAGATCACCGTGGGTAGCACTGAACCCAATATATACGATGCTTTCAAGTTCGACACTGTTCATTTTGTATCTGACTGTTACAACTATTCTATTAAACTTTCTTTCTTTATGATTTTATATTTAACACAGATGTTTAATTTGATTATTTAACAGCTTGAAATGACACATAACTTAACATTATCAGTAAATATATGGATAATGTTACCAAACACGTACATAACGTGATAAGAAAATTGTTCTATCGAGTCAGCACGTCTTGTCTGACAACTCTCAAAGCAAAAGCCTGTATCTAACTAACATTAAAGTCACTTCTCAGTTCACCATCATTTTTCATTTTAATAAAAGCAAGAGATATGGTTTTTGCATTTGTATCTTGTATGTTTTGCATCATTGTTATTGATTAGAGGTAGAAATCTCTGATTTATCTCAGTATCATTTGGCAAATCATAAAACAGACTGAACCTAGTGTTTACTTTTTCGTCTAATACCTGATAAAGGAATCAGAAAAAAGAACATGAAAAATCTGATAAATATAAAAACCAGGTTCCTAGCTTATTTTCTACTCTAAATACTTCCAATTTTCATTTAAAGTTTAAACCTATAGTTTACTAGATACGTTAATTATAGACGTTGAATGGTGATATAACACCTAAACAAATCTTATTAACTCACCTAATGTGTCACTTTAAATGAGCTTAAATTAATTATTTTATTAATTAATCACCTAAACTATGTTAATATGTGAATTACGACTCAACAAAGTGTATGTGGATTTCATAAAGTAGGTGTTTCAGCTTGTACTTTGATAGGGACATACCCTGTTGGAGACAACCTACTATTGAATTGTAGACAACACAACAGTATATTTCCACTCGTTGAAAGTGGTAGTACTGTGAGCACTAGCTTGTGGTTAGTAGATTTTCTCGTGGTTGTACAACGCATAACTGGTAACCAATAACGAGGTTCAGTGATTCCATCAGAGAACTGTAATTAGGCTGAACACGAGGGCAAGTGAATGATATCAGCTTACAGTTATGATGTTTAAAAAAACACGTAGGTTCAAGATGTATTGATAGAAGTGAATAAAAACCCCGCGCGCTTTCAAAAGGTGGACCTGTCTTACTTCAGGGGCCAAACTGGGAATGGTGGTGTAATTGAATGAGTGATATATATATATATAAATGGAGTTTAGTGCATAATGAAAGTTATAGAAAAAACAGAATGATCTTCATGACATCACTAAACTGCCTTTACACATGTATATAATATATGTATATATAGAATATTAATACTAAAGAGTTAGGGAAAATAAAACAAAACTAAAAGAAGGACTGAGTTAAAAACAGTAGATCCAAACATCTGACTAATGTTAGTTTGTTATATAACTAAAAACAAATTTTTGGTTGTAACAAACTATATATATATATATATATTCCCAATTTATGCCTGAAGAAGTAAGGTCCATCTTTCGAAACCGCTCGGGTTATAGGGTTTTTATATCTCTCTATCAGCTCACAATGGTGTAAACTGCACACTCGGTTTAGGTATGACACAAAACGATACAGTAAGACAAATAGATCAAAGGCAGAAATCGGAGCTAAATGTATAAACTAGATACTCTGTTGTCCTCAGTTTTAATGAAATACTGAAACAAACGTAGGAAACAGATCCCATTTTTATGGATGCTGCTTGGAGATCGTCACGTGTTAGTGCACAAAAGATTGTAAAACACTGGGCTGTAAATGTAAGAAACTCTGTCTTTGTTATACTTGAGCTTGTGGAAGCCAGAAATTTGAGAATATAGTTGACGGTGTGAACAAATGCTATGTATGAAAAAGTTTAACATACTAAGTGTTACAACTGTAATGCGTTTTGAAATGCGAGGACACGAATGAACAATCTTGGAGATGAGGAAAACGAGACTTTTAATTTTTGGAGCCTTTCTCTGAAGGTGTGAACTTTAATAAATTGAATTCACACTAGGGGTAAATTTGTAGATTATGTGGAAAGAAAGCAATTAATATATGATGAAGCTCAAAATGGTATTATGCCTTATTCTTTACGTCTTATTGCAGAGATAAAGATAAAATAAGCCCCATTAAAATAGTAACTACAGTTTAAAGAAAAGCTGCTTTCAGTTTGTTTCAATATTTATTTTAAGTGTATTCGCAGACATCAGAAATATATCACAGTATATTTGCGTCGATTATCTGTGTGTTGCTTTGAGCAACTAGTTTCATTTTAGTGTATACCAGTGTAAAATGTTTTCATTGCAATTTTAGGTCATGATTTTTAGTTGTTGTCAGGGTGAAGTGTGTTTCCATTAACATATTATTAATGGTCGTCAAATTAGTTTTTGCCAATATAAAGCATGTTTTCATTACCATATCAAGTCATTTTTTTAGTTTTTATCAGGGTGAAGTGTGTTTTTATTACCATATTAGGTCGTCGAATCAGTTAATATCAGGATGAAGTGTGTTTTTATTACAATATTAGGTCGTCGTTTTGGTTCATTTCAGAGTGAAATGTGCTTTTATTACCATATTACGCCGTTGTTTTAGTTTATATCAGCATGAAGTGTGTTTTCATCATAGAGTTGTGCCTCTTAATAGAATATTATCGATTGTCAGACATTTTTGAATTTTTGTTAATGGACTTTGTGAATATATTCTTTTTTTATGTTTAAGCATCCAGTAAAGTTATCAAAATAAGTTATGATTAAGTTTACGTCATATTTTTACTTTATAATTTCGTGTTAAAGAACCTTAAAATTTTGTGATCGGTAAAATCAACACCATAACTTCAATCTATGCAAAAGAGAGGCACCTACACGTCGTTTAAAAAAGTAACAGAAAAACAAACTTTAACCCAAACTAAACAAACTAGTTTCAAGAACAATGTGTAATAAATCAATTAGAATACAAAACTTAAAGCTGAAAGAAACACAAGAATTTATCTTGAACCATCCTTATTGAAATAAATATGAAGTAAGTGCATACCTATTCTGTGTAAATGTTTTCAACATCAAGATATAACCTAAAAGTGCATTAACTGTGTGATATGTTAATTAATTTAATCTATCTGAAATATGCTACTAGTGACCTTCTATTTTCAAAGATAAACACGTTTTACGCGATACATTAGTTGCTGAGTGACCTTTATTTTTAATTCTGATGTTGGTTTATCATCTATCTAAATGTCAAGGTTACATTTTAGTGAAACAGATGAATAGTTGTACTTATCAACAGTATTTGAAATTTTTATCTTGAAGTGACAGAATCTATCGGTTCTAATTTAGAAAGCGAAATTAATTAAACATATAGTTTGTGCATGATACAGTCCTCCGTCGCATGGTTTCAAAAGTCCATAATTGAAGTCATAACTTACCAATGACGGCAAAGAAACCGTTAAACTTTGTGGGTAGAAAATGGTGTACATTATTTTAGTTCATTCTTTCAATAGAAACCAATGAACTTCGAGAAGAGAATTCACACTGGGTAACACATCTACTAGGAATCCTTGGAGCACAGATTACACATTTACTAAGAATGTCTATAGAGTGTAAGATGTGCATTTACCAAGAATCCGTAGAACAAAAATCACATCTATCAAGAAGTCAAAGAAAAAAACACATCTAATAAGAATCCTTAAAAGAAACAACACATTTACTGCGACCGGTAACACAATAAAAATCGATAAAGCATCACTAGAAATTCGTGCAATGAGCAACACATCCACCAAATATTTTTACAGTAGATTACAGGGAGACTTACAGTACATTATCTATCTGCTAAGAATTGTGGAGCATAGAACACATCTACTGGAGATTTTCACAGTGTATAAAAGTTCTATAAAAATGCTTGTAGGCAACACTTCTACTAGTAATTCCTACATTAGTTAACACAGCAAAACTTATAGTATGAAGCACACAGATTAGTGGAAATTCGAAGGTGATAATACCTCACCATACTAGGGATCCCCAAAGCATACAACAAGCTTACTATCTTTCGTACATACACACGAGTAAAGAGTGCAAACGCAAAGTTTTAAATACAGATAAAATCGCAGAGAAAAACTGTTTTTTTATTTATTTTTATTTTCTTTAAGACCAAAAGACACAGTGGGCTATTTGTGCTATGTCTGCCATGGAGATCAAGCCCAGAATTTTAGTGTCATAAGTCCTCAATCTTATCGTTGAGCCATCATTGGACTAAACAAAACGTTTTAACAAAGGAAAATAAAAATTAAAATCTGGTTTGAAATTTAGACTGGTGTCTAATTTTAGTACGGACAACCCTAATCTGGCAAGCGGGATACTAACATTACTGATTAGCTGCAACCCTCAGTTTTGTGCATATTAATTATTGTTCTACTGATTCATAAATACCCCCTCAAGAATGTATTGTACGGTTTTGTATAATGTGAAACATCAATTTTCGCTAACGAAGCTTGATAGCTGAATTAACGTTAGTGCGATACATAAATTGGATTAAAAAATAACAGACTTGACCTAATTCTTGTCACTCCGTGCTGCGGATTATAAAAAGCTCGATCTGTTATATTACGCTGAACACATTCCAGCATCTCACTTGCGGAAACGTAATAACCATTTTTCAGTCGAGTGCCTTAACCACCTGACCATGGTGGAGGGACATGACGCAGAAAATGAGCGGTCGTTTTGTAGTATAACTTGAATATTCCATTCATCTAACATGAGAACCATTAAAATACTAATTATATTATTAAAAAAAATACACATCATTATTTATTTATTAGGTTTTAGATCGTTAAGAAATGAAACATAAAGAAACATAAACATAAACATAAAGAGCTTTTTTTCATTATCATACACAAAGGTTTAACACATACGGTTATTATGTAAACCTCACTTACTTTTCTTAGTGGCACGGCATGGTCAGGTGGTTAGGGTACTCGCCTCGTAATCTGAGGATCGCGCTTTCGAATCCCCTATTCCGTCAAAATGCTCGTCCTTTTAGCCGTGGGGGTCTTATGGCGTGATGATTAATCCCACTATTCTTTGGTAAAACAGTAGCTCAAAAATTGGTGGTGAGTGGTGATGACTAGCTATCTGCCTTCCCTCTAGTTTTACACTACTAAATTAGGGAAGACTAGCTGCCTTCCCTCTAGTCTTTCATTGCTAAATCAGGGGCAACTAGCTGCCTTCTGTCTAATCTTTCACTGCTATATTAGGGACGGCTGGCTGCCTTCCCCCTAGTCTTTCATTGCTAAATCAGGGACGACTAGGTTCCTTCCCTCGAGTCTTTTATTGCTAAATCAGGGACGACTAGCGCAGACTGACCTTGTGTAGCTTTGCATGAAATTCCAAAGAAACAAAAACCGTCTCTTACTTCGTTTTCTTATAATCGCATAAGGCAGTTTCTGGCTTTGGTAAGGTATGCTTAGTGGAATTAAAAACACATACAGATAACTTTATAACTTTTATCCTATAATATCAGTAGAAAATGGATGGGCATCTGTAAAAGTATGTTATTGATATTTAACTCAATAGTAGACTTTACGACAGTTCATAATTTTGTTTTTGTTTTACTCATTACTGTTATAAATAGTGGTGGTTGAATTATTTTTCCTTCTGGAAAACTGCTGGTTAACAGATTTTGGGACTTATTTACTTTTTAACTCATCAGACCTTTTTCTTCCATATGTTGTGATGTTCTGAGAAAAACATTGAACTAGAGTCACTTATATATGTATATATTATCTTTAAAGAACCGATTAAAGCATATTACAGATAACTTCCCTTCTAGCTGCACCACTAAACAGTATAGTGTGGTTTCTGTCAGTCAGTCAGTAGACACTAAAGTAACGGCCCGGCATGGCCAGGTGGGTTAAGGCGTTCGACTCGTAATCTGAGGATCGCGGATTCGAATCCCCGTCACACCAAACATGCTCGCCTTTTCAGCCAAGGGAACGTTATAATGTTACGGTCAATCCCACTATTCGTTAGTAAAAGAGTAGCCCAAGAGTTGGCGGTGGGTGGTGATGACTAGCTGCCTTTCCTCTAGTCTAAAACTGCTAAATTAGGGACGTCTAGTGCAAATCACCCTCGTGTAGCTTTGCACGAAATTCAAAACCAAACAAACAAACGTGGAAGTGACACCACAGAAAGAATGCCTAAAGTCATGACTTCAGTAAAACACACGCATAACATGAATCACGAGAAGAACTATATACTCTGTAAGCTACAACACAGCATGACATATAAACTTCAAAAGTAAAAATATTTGTTCGACTTACTTTTGGTTTTTATTTAGTCATGAAATAGAACATTTTCGGGGACCGTGCGGAAGGACATTTAAGTTAACACTTTATTTTGTTAAAGTGCTCTACTTATGCTCATTACATATTTTAGTAATAGCACTTAAATTTGATGTTTGTTGAATTTAGTGCAAAATTACTCGCGAGCTTTATAGACTAGATGGATAGCAGCTTATTCAACACCGACTTCTGGACTGCTCTCTAAAGGTCGCATGTTTGAACTTGACAGTTACTCTTATAATGTAACCACAGACTCATGGTACGGATTCTTTGTCCGAAACACTAATCAATGGACTGTGCTCGACCTCCCATTTAATATATCCAACTTGTTAACCTTAAATATATCTGTGTATGTGTGTGTAAATGAATTTAAATGTTTTAAATATTAATGTCAAATTAAAAGTATAAAACATCTATGTATTGTTGTTACGATCTAAACTTAATATATATATTTTTTAATTTATTATATCTAACTTGTTATTTTATTATTATTATTATATCCGAAGTTTCATTTTTTTGTAGAAGGTATAGAACTTAGTTTAATCGATATAATTATCCAGTTTCCTGTTCTTCAAAACCGTAGGACTATAATTAACATAAAAAAACGGGCAGTCGTCATGTCCGATAAAAAAAAAAAATTGCAGTTGGCAGTGGTACTATGTGAGTAACGCCACCTAGCAGTGTTGGAGGAAAATAGTGAAATTTCATGGTATATTATAATGTGTGCTGCAAAGTCAGACAATATCTATTATTGAATTTTATCCGAAAATATCATTGTAATTCAGGATTTTTAGCCATAGCATAGTGACTCATAGAACGACTCTGGTTTGTTTTTTTAGGGATTTTTTTTCATGTACAAACTTTTAGGTCACAGCTCCGTCATCTCTTGATATGTAATTAACTTTTGGACTCAGGAGGTCAACTCCTTTAGACTGATCTACTTGACCACGTCCAAGGTCTCATAGATTAATTTGCTTTAATTTTGCATAAAATAATTTCAATTCGATGGTAGGGTATTAGAGATACTGATGAGTGATAAGAGTGAACCTGATACAGGAGCGCTCCACGCTTGGTATTGATAGCGCACGAAACGTAGCTAATAAAAAGAGAAAAAAAAATGTCTCATAGTTTTATTTGCTCCAAAGAGAAATATGTTTTATATAAAAAGTAATAATAAAACTGATAAACTTCACGACAACTTAAAAATTATGTTCACTAAACTCTAGCTTAGAGGCTTTTTAGTGCTCTCTAAGGACTTCGAAATGTTTTCGTAAAGCTAAATTTATGCACAAACTAAAATGTGAGACGATCAGAAAAATAGAATTCAAACCAGTCCTTGTGAATGTTTGAATATCAGGTCATGGTTTTGTTATTAAACAACACAAACAAATGGAGTGATACCAAAAGAGAACTGTCTTATACACAGATATATATATATATATATATATAAGCTGGGAATGCCACATCTAAGAAAATTTTCCATGTAAACCTGGAGAGAAAAATCTGTAACGTAGCCCATATTCTGGTGTTAATAGTCACGAAATCTCAAACATATACCTCACAGATTCCATTTCTACGACCACAAAAACATACTTCTCAGACTACAATCGTACTGTCTCATCTTGTTGATTCAGCACAACCTGCCGAAGAATTTGACGATAATGAAAGTTGATTCTCAGGCATTTAAATGTTTCGTTGTTGTTAAAGTTTAAATTATGACAATACTTTTTAAGACATGTATTTTTTGTCTCCCGCTACCAATTTAACAATGTTCATGTCCGCTAACCTCGTTTTTCGGACGTAAATTTATTCGCATATTTGCTCTGAGTTTGTAGACAAAGATGGATTTTAACAAAAATATTTGTATCAGTCAAATGCGAAAGCTGCTTGTACATGAAGTATGAACAGTAGATAGCTAACTAATTGTAGCTACAGTATATTAAGCAAAGTAAGAATAGTTGCTGAATGACCGCCGGCCCGGAATGGCCAAGCGTGTTAAGGCGTGCGACTCGTAATCTGAGGGTCGCGGGTTCGCATCCCCGTCGCGCCAAACATGCTCACCCTTTCAGCCGAGGGGGTGTTGTAATGTAACGGTCAATCTCGCTATTCGTTGGTAAAAGAGCACCCCAAGAGTTGGTGATGGGTGTTGATGACTAGCTGCCTTCCCTCTAGTCTTACACTGCTAAATTAGGGACGGCTAGCACAGATAGCCCTCGAGTAGCTTTGTGCGAAATTCCAAAAAAAAAAAAAAAATTCTTCCCTCTGTGGATCATTTTATTATTATTGGTCGGTAAAAATAATATAAAAGTCTGGACCATACGACGATAACGAAAGTGATCTATTTTTTAAACTGTAACGTGCAAGTTGTACAAATTACGCTGACAGGCCTAACTCATAAATAAAATTTCATAGTCACTTACGTATTAATAAATATCCTTTCGCGTCTACGATACAACACAGAGGTATCCGATCAACACACTAAATAATTAACACAGCAAGAGTGTCTAATTAACTAATGATTAAGATGTTAGATTTTCAATCTGTAGGTCGAGGGTTCGAATGCCCATCACCGAATATGCTCGTATTTTTAGCTGTGGGTACGTTATAACGTAACAATTAATCTCACTACTCGTTGGTAAAAAGTAGATCAAGACTTGAAAATGGGTGGTGTTAATTAGCTGCCTACCCTCTGGTCTGTTGCAGCTAAATTACGAACAACTAGTGTAAATAGCCCTTGTGTAGTTTTGCGCGAAATTCAAACCAAACAATTCACTAACTGACTAACTGTTTCCCTGCCTTACTAATCAACTCTCTCCGAATCAGTATCTAAGTACCTAACAATATTATGGTGTTATTATATATCTATTACCTATTTTACCCCACCGTTTTAAAAATATTGAAATGTCTCGTGCTCAGCATGTAACTTGGATTCTAGAATTCATGAAACTTTTAAATATGACATGTCATCATTATGTTATGCCAAAGTCCCTCTAGAAAACAAAACATTTAATTCAATTTACTAAAGCCTTACCTTAGACCACTACACCCCACTGACACGTTATCTGTTCCCGGAAATGAGTGTTAATAAACTATGCTGACATTTACGAAAGAGGAAGGCTTATAAAATATAACTTGGGTTCAACTTATCGTGGCAGTTATCACATTGTATTTTATACATAATGTTGGTGTTGTGTTCGTCAGTGTAGGTTTTACATAGTATAGACCTCAGTTTTGTGGCTGGTTTTTGAATAAATTTGGTATTAACTGGAATGTCATATTTTGTTACTAGTTTTTGCCAACTGTTGGTTATTTTTCTGCTGATGTCAGGAATATATGGTATACAGCAGTATATGGTTTCGTGATTTTTTGATTCGTGAGATATATTTACTTTTGTTGGTTGATTTTGCTTTCTGTCTAGGTGTGTGCGTATAATGTTTTCTACGGATTGTGGAGGAAACTTATTGATGTTGATGAACTATTGTTTTATTTTGTCTAATTTATCGTTAATTTTATCTGGTGAGCATAGTTTTATGGCTGTGTTTATTTGGTTCCTTTGTATGTTGAGTTTTTGTTTTGTTTCATGTGCTGAGTCCCAAGGAATGTATAGTCCAGTCTGGGTGATTTTTCGGTGGATTTCTGTTTTAAATTGTGTGTCGGTTCTTGTAATAGAAAACACTCAAATTGCTTGAAACCAACAAAATTAATATAAAAAAAATAACTTTGACTAGTTAGTTTCTGATGACCTTTCCTGCTCGTCTTCAGTTTCGTTTTCTTCTAACCTGAGTCGCGTGTGGTCTGATGACAAGCTGTAAATCCGGATATTTCGACTTCACGATCCACTGCTACAAAAACGCGTTTTGCACTTTGGAGCCTAGATGTATCATAAGAGTGACGGTAAATTCTCATTCTTTGGGCTGATAAGAGAAGCCCAAGAGTTAGCGGTGAATGTTATTGACCAGCTGTCTCTTCTCTTCCCCCAGTGACACAGCAGAATATCTGCGGACTTACAATGCTAGAAACCGGGTTTAGATACCCGTAATAAGCAGTTCACAAACAGCCCAGTGTGTAGCTTTGTGATAAATTACAAACAAACAAAGTCTCTTCTCTAGTCTATTAGCTGAAGATTAGAAATGATTATGCACTGGTAGCCCTTTGAGTAACTTTGTACGAAATTTCGAAACAAACGAAAAACTAGGTATTTTTTGTTTATGGTAAACAAAATTTTATACTAGAGTTACAAACTTTAAGAATAATTAAAAATTTGTATTTATAGATCAAACTAAAAATAATAAAACCACCATTTAGTATAAAAAATTTATTCCGATTTAAATACCCATTACCTGCGCTGATATTTCCAGGATCATGTATAGATATACAGGTGGTGGTTACAATGCCAATTATACTGACAAAACTATACGTATGTTACGCTTGTCAACATATGTCAGCATCAAGCGTAAATGGTAAAAAAAATATCAAAATCACCAGACTCAACAATTTTGTTGAATAATTCAAACAGCTTCCACACTATTCTGATTTTAAAATTTGAATGTCATCTCATATAGATCATCAGATATTAAATGTTTAGTTAAAGAGGGCTATAAATGAACTCACAACTCTAAATAATTTCCGAAATTCCTCTAAAAACTGTAGCATTCTAATAATTATTGTATACCTATACTTCTTTGTCTGAACTCATTTCGTTCTTTTACTTTGTTTATTAATTCCACTTTATAAGATTTTGGAAACTTATAAATTTAGAAATCTTTGTATCTAATATTTACCTGGTCTAATACAGCGTACTGAATATGGAATATTTGTATCTAATATTTACCTGGTCTAATACAGCGTACTAAATATGGAATATTTGTATCTAATATTTACCTGGTCTAATACAGCGTACTGAATATGGAATATTTGTATCTAATATTTTACCTGGTCTAATAGAGTTTACTGAATATGGAATATTTGTATCTGATATTTTATTTTGTCTAATAGAGTTTACTGAATATGTAATATTTGTATTTTAAAATGTTTGAGTAATAAATGTTGCCCGCCAGTGACACAGCGGTATGTCTGCAGACTTACAATGCTATAAAACGGGTTTCGATACCTGTGGTAGGCAGAGCACAAATAGCCCTTTGTGTAGCTTCGTGCTTAATTTCAAGCAAACAAACAAAATATTAAATGTCTATTGTCTCTCACATCTCAATAATAAAGGATGCAAATTAAAGTGGCGTGATTGAAAGGTTTATTTGAACGAGTACACCCATAGGCGCACCCATTACAACCAGGATTCAGGGGTTACTTTAAAACCCTGGAAGATCCTAGGTTTCGATTAAACTTTATGAACTCTTTTGCTCTTTCGGAGAATAGTTTTCCTAATTGTGATTTAGACTGAAAAGTAGGAGGTGTAACAGATTTACTGTTGTACATTTATTTTAGTGCCTACGTTTGTTTCTGTGTTGTTTGTTGTTTTGCATGTGATGTATATTGTTGACTGTCTATTGAGTAAGTTCCGCCTATCCTCTTAATGGAAAGAATCATCAACACTCGTTTTACGAAAACGCTAGTATGCTTGATCATTGTTGAAACTTTAAGAAAATCTGTAATTCATATAAAGGCAGTTAAGCGAGAAACAGAAAAAGAATATTATTGGGTAGCTACAGTCAGTGTGCTATAGGCCTAGGAAGCTATGATTGTGATTAACGCCTACTAGTCCAAAAACTACAGCATTTAACTAAAAATGTTTATAGATGTGGAACATTACAAACCGTTTAACTTCAGTGAATTACTTCGGACGTTAGTATTCCTACGAGAACATTAAATATTGTCATCGGTAAAAGTTAGCTTGAAAAGGTGTGAGACAAACCAAGCTAGCTAGCTTGAGCGAGGCGTGACAATATCAACTCAGAAGTAATTTGTTCGTCATGGGCCTGTATCGTCGGTAAAATATTCAGTTGTAGAATGAATATAAGAATCAGTACTGTTTGTAAGTCTGTAAAACTATTAGTAATAACCGTTATTATGAATTGTATTTTGTGTTTGTATATTAAAATATATTTGTGTTTAAAAAAAACAGAAAATTGTGCGTATTAATCTTGTTGGCAAAACATCATAAATTTTCTACATATTAATATGTTAGTAACTTTAAAATTATTTAAAATACTAATACGTATCGTAGGTAATATAACGAATCGGAGACTCGTCCGAGATAAACTATAATACGAAACTGGGGGAAAGAAAGGAAGGCTTAATTTCACGTCACTGCACGTGCCAAATATTTGTTGCTGTTGCCGAAGTACCTCTATTCAGCACAATCAAAAACCATTTTAACTTGAGAACGGTTGTGGTTAACTAGTAACTCTTTGGAAAGAACGCCATATATTCTTTCTTATAAAAGTATTTTAAGTTACTGAGGTCGAACACCTCTAATAACATTCTTGTTCCCATTTAAAAATCCAGTTTCAAACAATGCAGTTAATTTCCAAGTTAAAAGTAATTTCATGCTTAGTTTAACAAACGATCTCCGACTCAATGGCAGCAGAAAACATAGAACACTCTGTAAGAGCCATATCCGGCATTTAATTTTTTTTTTGTAGGGGGCTGAGGATTTACAGGAATATGTTTTTTTAATGATAAATCTGGAGGCGTGCGCTGATCTATAACTGGATAACATTCAAAAGGGTTATAATTATATTTTGTCATTAGAGTTGGGTAATTGTTTGACCCTACTTTAGGCAACGATCATATCATTGACGTAACATGTTACCTATAAAACAGTCAACGTTCTTGAACTGCATGTGAAACTTGTGAGAAACTGCTGAGACAACAAGTCAGAATCTCTAAGAGTTTGTTCTTGTCGAAATGGAAACGAGGTCGGATTCAAAGCTAATTGAAATGTAACGAAATGTCTGAAATGTTATAAGTGTAGCAGGTGTGGATGGATTCACGATGACACGTCAGTTGTTCGAAATGTTAGCCGTAAGAAAGGTCAGAGGAGCTTCGAAGGAAGAGGTTCTGTGAAGCGCCCAAAGAGAAGTACTTTTTTTATAAAGGAGCAGTAACGTTACAAATATAGACGGTGACTTATACTGGGTCCAGAGTAAAAGGGGAGACAGATCAAGATCAGGTAAGGACGAAAGTACACGAATATGTTTTCTGAGTTAAGAAGATTATTACAAGGATAAGAGTACTAACCTTGCTGGAGAAATAGCATGACGACAACGTGTGAGTGATTGAATCTGGTAGGATAGAAACATCTTAACGACAGCTCGGATCAAAGAAAACAGCATAATAATTCACGAGACATGCTCTGAACAGTCATGTATCTCACTCAAAGTTTCTGGATTTCCGGATCTGACATGCTACCCCTTCACCTACAGAAATAATCAGATTATCTGCCGTTAAGTGAGTGTAGTAGATGAATGAGACACACAAGAAATTTGTAAAAGATTTTTTTTTTTCATTTCCAAATTCATGTGTGTGTGTGTGTATATGTGTTTCTTTTTGCAAAGCCACATTGGACTATCTGTTGAATCCACCGAGGGGAATTGAACCCTTGATTTTAATATTGTAAATCCCTAATCAAAATTAATACTGATCTCGCCGATAAACGACCACTTATTTTCACTGAAAACTTACAAACATTCGAAGGTAAAGAAAGAAAACTTTTAACCTATGGTAGTTTAATGTTAAAGGTAAGGTTAGAAAATATTTCATAAAGTTAATTTAATAACTGTTACTTATCTTAGATTTTCAAATAGTTTCCAAGTCCAGCTGAAGAATGTAATGTTATTGATTTTTCTGATCAATTATTTACTGTGATAAAGTTTTTGTTAAGACATAAGAATGTCACATACAGAAGTGTACCACAGCTATTTACTTGTAAATCATGTAAAAAGTGAAAGACTTTTAACGTTATGCTTTACGGTATAATTATTGGAATGAAATATAGTTTGCTTTTCGTTAATAAATGTTTTATTTTTCGCTAAAAACCTCACAAATCTATAATTGAAATACATGTAAAGTAATTTCATGTTTAGGGCTTGAGTTCAAAACATTTGAATTGGGTCAATATAGCATTTTTGAGTTTGCGTAGTTTATCTTTCGATGTAGTCTAGACTGAGTTTTTATACAGACTACTATGTATAATGTAGTCGTCTATATCTATATATAAATACGAAATGTCTGTTTCCAATCGTAACTTCTCCGAGCCTATTAGGCCAATCTCAACTAAAATTGTTATGTAAACACTGTAAACTACGGAGAATATCCTAAGGGGGCCAAAATTAAACTTAACCCTATTTCTCTTTTGTAAAGCCTGTTGATTAATTACTACCAGCCTATCGAGTCAATGTCGAACAATCTTAGTTAGCTGATCCGTTAGACAATGTTGAATATTCTAAAGATATTCAAGGCCAGAGTATGAAAGTTGCTGGATTGTTTCTCAAACAACCACGCTTCTCACGTGGTCAATGAGATGTAGGGTATTCACGTGTGAGACATGTCGTTATTACGCTTCCCTTCGTCTGTCTAAGGAGATAAAATTTAATAGCTTCTCTCACTAAATAACGTGACCAACCATCGACAGTGACAGAAAGTCTGAGTGTTGTTTCTGGACGTAAAGGTAAATGTTTCATTTATTCGATGAGAACGTTTATTAACGTTATGTCCTCTTACTTAAGATCCTTATCACTGTAACTTCCTTTCTCCATAGAAAAACACATGAAATGTTTTTTTTTTTAATTTCGCGCAAAGCTACACGAGGGCTATCTGCGCTGTATAAAACGTTGTTATGTATTTAATTACGTCTTTATTTTATATAGCCGGCTTTAACCATGTATGGGCTATAAAATAATATATTATTCTTTGCTGTATATGTATAAATACATATAGAGATCATACACCTGTATTAAACGGGGCGTTTTTTTTGCGAGATTTTGGCATATAATTATTTCATGTATTTAATTACATATCTGTTTTACATATTAGGCTTTTATCAGGTATGTTTCTGTAAAATAACCTATTATTCTTTGCTATACATGTATAGATACAAGTACAGTATTGAAAGTATATCTGTACTAAACAGATTTCGTGTTTGATGTTTTTATCTTATAGCGAGATTAAAACAAGATTTGTCATTCTAAACGTGAATTTTCTTACAGTTTTAATACTCTTCATTGATTGATAACTTATAAGATATGGCACCTTATGGTTATTTTTAACAAACTTACGTAAATCAGAAATGTTATTTTATCTGAAGAAACGAAAAGACACTTTGTTCGATAACTACAATCTTCATAAACTTAAATCTAGTCTTTATAAAAAGTACATAATACTTCGAGCATATCTCACACAAGGCCCGGCATGGCTAGGTGGTTAAGGCACTCGACTCGTTATCCGAGAATCGCGGATTTGAATTCCCCTCACACCAGAGATGCTCGCCCTTTCAGCCGTGGGGACGTTATAATGTGATGGTCAATCCCACTATTCGATGGTAAAAAAGTAGCCCAAGAGTTTTTGGTGGGTGGTGATGACTGGCTGCCTTCCCTCTAGTCTTACACTGCTAAATTAGGGACGGGTAGCGCAGATAGCCCTCAAGTAGCTTTGCGCGAAATTTAAAACAAACAAAACATTTCACGCGAACCTCGATCCGTTATTTCCAAATACTAGATTTATTCTTCTATCCTCCAGTTTGTTTATTTCTGCATGTTTACTAATGCTGTGACAAATAATCATGGAAAAAAAATATTTAATAAGTGTAGTGATCATTTTTTGTAAAAAGAAGAAAATATATATCTTCAAAATCAACATAGTTTTATATGTTTTCCTAATAACATCTGTCAAATCACATAACTACAATAAATTTTCTATAATGTCTGTGAGATATTTGTGATAGGTTGAATATGTATGTCACAAATACGCATAAACAAGATGGGCCAACAATCATTAAACTGTATTTATATTCTCACTTATCAGCTCATTATAAATCTTCAAAGTGTCTGTGTTAAATCACATAAAGATTCCAACATAAAAAAGTAAAAAAAAAAAATACAGTGTCATTACCGTGAGGTTTGTTATTTTACCTACACTTATAGAAATGGTATTGAAAGTTTATATCATAGCAGAGTTAAGAGTTAAAGCAAATACATTAGAATAAAGTAGAACCGTATTTAGCCCGGCATGGCCAGATGGTTAGGGCACTCGACTCGTAATCCGAGGGTCGCGAGCTCGAGTCCCCCTCACACCAAACATGCTCGCTCTTTCAGCCGTGGGGTCGTGATAATGTGGCGGTCAATCTCACTATTCGGTAGTAAAAGAGTAGCTCAAGAGTTGGCGGTGGATGGTGATGACTAGCTGCCATCTCTCTTGTCTTACATTACTAAATTCGGGACGGCTAACGCAGATTGCCCTTGTGTAGCTTTGGGCGAAATTCAAAACAAAGAAACAGAACCGTTTTCTTTTTAAATTTCTTTTAGCAATACTCAAAATGGGTGTTTTTAAGTACTGCTAAAAGAAATCAAACAACAGCTAATAATGCATTTTGTTAGGTGAGTTTTTATTAAGAAGATGATGTCTGTTTTCATTTGTTTTTACGTGACAAACAAACCACATATAACATTAAAAATCACAGAACCACTTGTAAAAGTCAGCAGAGCAGATACAAAATATTTACAAAAACACAGAACTTAATTCCACTAAGTAACTGACATTACTGAATAATTCTAGCTGTGCGTAACAAACAGATTCAACAAACAGAAAAATAGCAGAAGGATTCCGTGTTACTGCTAGCGTTTTTATGTACTAAACATCGCCAAAAGTAAGAGCTATTTGACGTACATCAAGTAATACAGTGATGTCATTTTAAAGTGCATGGGTCAGACTGCTCACTCCGTCCACTAAATAGGTATGTAAACAGTGAAAGGAATCTGGTCGTCTCGATTTACAGAACTGCGTGACAAGATCTGGAAACTGGCAGAAGTATTGGGTTTATCAACGTTGGGTGAGCCTTGAGAGAAGCTTCACTCTCTAGGCTAAAATATAAGCCATCCTCTTTTGCGAGAAATGCATGATACGTATTGTAAATTAAATCTAATTTGAATTCATGAATCATTTAATACGTAACTTAATAATATGATGCACACAAACACTGATGATATACATACATAATATCAACACAAATGAATCATTGATTCATAAGATTATATCAGCTTGTATGAAAAAAAAAGGCTTGGAAACATGAAAAAGCAGAAATATATTTAATAAAATTAAAGGTGTAGAATGGGGGCACCAAATAGGGCGTTCATGATGTTTTTATTAAATTTACTGGTACGTACAGAAATGTGTCTACGATTGTATATACAGTAACGAATCTATGACGTAGATACATAGAAACCTCTTTGAAATTTTTACCTTTGTATATTAATATATTAATACACCTATATAGCTAATGTACTAAATCCTATTGGTTTCTCGTGCAATTGATAAAGGAGGGACAAGTTGTAAAGTTATGGGTCCACACGAATATCTGATTCATCCGCTGTCATATAAACAGACTTCAGAATGCGTGTTTCACTTCCAATAATTCATTTCACATAAGCCTCTTGTCATTGGGTGATAAATATAACACAGTTTTTTATAAATATAGTGCATACGTACTTTTGTGTACAGGATAGAAAGAATCAACGAAATAGATATGGATTAGAGGCTGGACACGCTCCCTTTACAGAGGAAGTTTTATTGCACCACGCCCATTCCTACCTTGTTTCCTTACTTTTTGGTGCATTCATTCTTATAATTTCATTTTTTTAAAATATTTCTTTTACTTGTATGATTTAGTATATGAATATTATCATCATTAACACGTTGACTCCCAAGCCCATTTTGTCGATACATTCTAGGGTCTCGCTAGTCATTTTACAATTACTTTTATAGGAAGAGTGTATGTGTGACCATTTTGTTCCAGCCAATAAGTGGGCCTTTAAAAAGAAAATAGAGCACGACCTCTACCAGTGAGTCGTGTGGGAGCCAACATGTTAAGGAATACTTTAAGATGTTTAGATTAATTTGACTGATTTATTCTCAGTTAAAGCATAAAACTACATACTGGGCTACCTCAATTCTGCTCACCACTGGTATCGAAACCCGGTTTCTAGATTTGTAAACCTGCAGACATACCACTGTGTCACAATTTCATTAATAGGTTTTGTTATTGTTAATTATTATTAAGCACAGCTCTAATCACGAAGAAAGTGTCTCGAACGTCAATAAGGTCTTGATATACAAAAACGAAATTGTACTTTAAAACTCTATACTTCCTGGAAGAACACCTTTAAGTTTGTAACACAAAATTATAAAAAATTATGAATATAAACTGCATCAATTATAATAATAAAGGACTAAAAGTGTAACATCATCTCTTGAATGTCTTTGACAGTTGAGACATTGTGAAAAATATTTAAAGCTTTCCATAATTCCAAAAATTGTGTTTTTGCGATTTTCATTCTAATTTGTGTATTTGTTTGTTTTGGAATTTCGCACAAAGCTACTTGAGGGCTATCTGTGCTAGCCGTCCCTAATTTAGCAGTGTAAGACTAGAGGGAAGGCAGCTAGTCATCACCACCCACAGGCAACTCTTGGGCTACTCCTTTACCAACGAATAGTGGGATTGACCGTCAAATTATAACGCCCCCACGGCTGAAAGGGCGAGCATGTTTGGTGCGACGGGGATTTGAACCCGCGACCCTCAGATTACGAGACGCACGCCTTAACACGCTTGGCCATGCCGGGCCCTAATTTGTGTATGTGTACGTGGATGAGTGATGTATTTATTATGGCTTGATACTTCAAGCAAGGGTAGAGAAGTTTAGAAGATATGGTAATATGCTGTTTTTTGATATTTTTAACTGACTTTAGTATATAAAAATACACGAAGATAATTTCATCAAATCAAATAAACAACAAAATTGTGATGTACGTGTTTGGTAAACATTCATGTCAAAAAACTTGTATCTTATATTTTTAGATTATCTACCATCACTGGATATTCTCAAGATGCTACAATGGGGTTTAGATATAATGAGGCATCTAGGGTGAAAGTTCAAACATTCCAAACTTTTCCTGTCCCTTGGAATATGTGGTATCTTGAGATCCTTAGTGACGTATTTTAGCCAATCGAATAGCATCGAAAAGTGAAACTAATGCCACTAACTGAGAAAGACATTGACTACGAAACCAACACTAGATTGAAAGCTTTAGATTTTATCAGAGGGAAACTAACGCTGAACACAAATCAAATGAAAGGGTAAAGACCATAAAAATGATGATTACAAGAAGTCAAGGAGCCTTTTGAGTAAATCTCAGTGTATTCCGATAGTGAACATACATTAACTTTACAAATATTTTTGTGACTTCAAACTATAAATGGGAAGAACATATTATTGAACTTGAACAAGACTACCTATCAAAACACAGAGAAACATGGAAACTGAGGAGTCAGAAAACTTCAGTGTTTCCAAAAACGTAAGTTTAGATGGAATTGTTGGAGCAAAAATGGTTTTCGTTACTAATATAAACGAAAATGGTTCTACTGAACAACAAAACAAGGGAAATAGAAGAGAAACTGACTATTTGTTTAAGCAACATATATTTCCAGATTTGATATTAAGTCCGGAAAAAGATTCAGATGTGGCATCAAACGCACAAAAAGCTCCATCTGAAACAGAAAAGTCTCAGAATATTTCAGACATGATTTCAAAATCAGAGAGTCTTCATGATATGACATCAAATCCTCAAAACGTTTCAGATGCAACAGACTCAGATTCTGAACTGAATCTTTACGAGATAGAAATGGAAAGGCGTCGAATAATCGACAAGCAGGTTGTCAGGAAAAAGATAATCGAGCAGTGGGCGTTGAAAGACCAGAAAGATGATATGGATGAGTCAAAAACTAACGAGGACAATCTGGGAATTCTTCGGAACTTGACCAGTATGGCATCACTCAAGAATCCCTGTTCTTCATCAAATAATTTCCAGGAAAGCACGAAGAAGTTTGATAAGCAAAACAAACGGGAGAAAAACATCACTGATCAGTTTCGGAAACATCACGATACAAGATGCCCATCTAAGATAGAAGATAAGACTGATTCTATAGGTAAGATGAAATTTTATACGATCCTTGATTAGATGAAATACTCTATCAATGAAGAAAATGTGATTTATTTCATTACAAAGTCTGGTAATGAAAACCAAATTTTGTTCTTTTTTACATTTTGCCGCTGTTTACAAAGTCACAATGATACTTTCTAGAGGTTATAACATAACACTGAAGAATATGAAAATATTTTTAAAAAATGCATGAAAAAAATGACAAAATGCATTTTGGCCATTGGAATTAAAGTACTATGTAAAAAGTGTGAACATGTGTAAAATAAATGCATATTATATGGTCTTTTCTATATGAATGCTCCTTAATTAATTTAGGGTCAATACAAACTGTGATTGCAGCAGCATCTAGTGGAAAACATTTTTAAAACTTTTAAAAATTTGTTTAGCTCTGAACTTTTTCGTCATGTAAGTTTTCACAAACTTACACCTAAGTGAATAGCAGTTTTCACTCATAATAAAATGATCTCAGTATAGTCTGGTGAAAATACTAGAGACTAAATTATATATTATCATTATATATGATAATATTTTCGGTGAGATAAAACCTTATGATGTTAGAAATCGTGACATAATAATAAAACCTGCTATCAATTTATATTATAAAAAAGTATGTCAATCTACTTACCACATGTTTGTTTTAGCACAAAGATACACAATATACTATATTCGCTCTTTTTACCACGGGAATTTTAACTTCAGATTTTAGCGTTGTAAGGCTGTAAACCTGCCGCTTACAAATTGGTTGACATCTGTCACATATTCTATTAACTCTATGCAGTTGTACTTATGAATACTAGATGGCGCCACTAACCTACATATATTTACGTACTGAATAACTACCTATTTTTTGTAAAAACTGTTATTTTAATGGTGAGTTGCTGATAAAATGTACTTTTTGGCAATTTATTGTCTTTAAATACTTTACAAAATATCTAGTTGGCTGAAAACGTCATAAAAGTTAGGTAGAATTAGTCTCTCATTTGGTTATTTTTTTTTATTTCTTAACCCTGCACGTAATGTAATTCTTAAATAATAAAATTATTCGTATGATGGTGTATATTAACTAGTTTTCCAAAATACAAAATATGTTATATATATATGTAATTTGTACATAATATTTCTTGAACTATGATTATAAATACTATTTTCATTGATGAATAATGTGTATATTTAGAATCAAATTCAATCTCTTGTGTCAGTCGATCATTGTAAGATTGGCTAGAATAATGGCCGAAAATGCAATAAACAGCAAAGTGCCAACTGATGAAGCAATGCGATCTAATACCATAGGTCTTATTTTCTGGTTTATCAACTTACAAGGGTTGAATAACACTTTTCTTTTCAAGTTTTAAAGTTCTAAATACTATATTTCATATTAATTGCAAAACGAGTTACAGCAGTAACATTCCAATCCAAGAAAACTTTCTATGCTCTTTCGATCAGCATTTATAACTTGAACTGAAACGACTGATAAAGTTCATAAGAACATTTCTGAATTGTTTAGGTTTAGAACTACATATCTGATTAAAAACTCACTGGATCACTGTATCAGATATCAGTCTATAAAGTTGGAACTTACGCAGTTTTGTCTTTACAGTATCTGAATATACTGTTTTGCTCATTTTAACTCATTTTTATAAATGGTTTCGGGTTGACTAGTGATTAACATGTCAAACTGTGGTCGGTGGTCCAAAGTCAAATATGCGATATTCTACTGATTATCCTCCGCACAAGAAGCATGTGCTACTGATTGGCTACCTTATCTCTGGTCGGTAGTTTTATATTAATGATCATTTTGCCTGAACCGTAGAGACTTCTCATCTCGCCGTTTAGCCTAGGTGTTGCACAAGGTGTCGTTTAAGTTAGAAATACGAAACAAATAACATGCTAAACGCACAACCTACCCTTTTTTTTTTAAGATTTTGTCTTCCATTTTTGAATTATGGTTCTCTTCAACCAAAAACCAATGAATATAAATTCAACTTATTTATAGTGTCGGTATGAAAGTAACAGAAAGTGCCATGTTACACGTTATAAAATAACTCTATTGGCTTAATAAGATGACGGTTGAACACAAAAGTGAATTATGAAGATCTTATGAACTCATAATTGTATGTTATTTATCTTATTTTAAATGCCGCGAAAAACTACACAAGGGATATCTGTGCTAGCTGTCCCTAATTTAGCAGCGTAAGACTAGAGGGAAGGCAAATATTCATCACCACCCACCTCCAACTTTTAGGAAACTCTTTACTAACGAAACATAGGATTGACCGTCACATTTTTATGTCTCCACGATTGAAGGAACGAGCACGTTTGGTACGATTGGGATACGAATCCGCAACCCTCAGGTTACGAGTTGACCGCCCTAACCATTTGGCCATGGATATTTACTTTAATTCGATTGTGGATCACGCGGCAGTCCTGAAGATCATATATAACACAAATGATCACACAAGACTATTTATTTATAGACGTCTCCAGCCCGTCGTGCAGATCTTATATAACACAGATGATCACATAGGACCCTATGCCTCTAGCTTTCCTAGCCCATCCGGCAGATCATATATAACACAAATGATCACACACGACCCTATGTCTCTAGCTTTCCTAGCCCATCTGGCAGATTAGATATAACACAGATGATCACACAGGACCCTGTTTCTGTCATCTTACTAATCTATTTTTAATATTCTTAAGATGAAATAAGGTGACTCACGCTGTCCTTTTTTAAAGAGCCCAATAGCTTCTGAAACCTCCACTCAAACATCATTTCTTTCAGTATAATACGGAATTGTTCAAGTTTCACCTTCTACATCCATGGTTCATCTGTCTACTACTGCACGTACTCTCTTTGCTGATTCTAACAAGCGTGATACTAGTGCCGTCATGGTTCAACTTTCTACTCCCTGAACTCATCGCTTTCCTTGTTGACCTTAACAAGCAAGTTACTACTGCACGTACTCTCTTTGCTGATTCTAACAAGCGTGATACTAGTGCCGTCATGGTTCAACTTTCTACTCCCTGAACTCATCGCTTTCCTTGTTGACCTTAACAAGCAAGTTACTACTGCACGTACTCTCTTTGCTGATTCCAACAAGCGTGATACTAGTGCCGTCATGGTTCAACTTTCTACTCCCTGAACTCATCGCTTTCCTTGTTGACCTTAACAAGCAAGTTACTACTGCACGTACTCTCTTTGCTGATTCCAACAAGCGTGATACTAGTGCCGTCATGGTTCAACTTTCTACTCCCTGAACTCATCGCTTTCCTTGTTGACCTTAACAAGCAAGTTACTACTGCTCCTACGGCGAATTGTCCACTCCATAAACTCATCACTTTATTTGCAAATCTCAAGTATGTTAATATTATTCTTAAAATCCAGAGTTCCTCCATAGATTTCGTAAATTACCAAATGATTCTGTTGATGTATCAGTCAGTATATTATCAGCTTGTTTTATCCACCTTCTGCAGTTATCAGAAGTGCATCTATCACCCACCTTTTCCAGTATATACCACACCCAGTTGAGCTACATCAAAATACCACAAAAACATTAACTTGTGCGATTGGAGTGTCCCTTTCACAGTCTCCTAAGTTCGACAAACTTATCACGAGCAAACATTCAAAAAACAAACCACCTTCACAAATTCACAGATCAACAGTATTGAATCTCCAGATGTAACAAATACAATGTTTTGTTCGGTTACGCCCTCTCTTCGAAATAAAAATTCCTAGTCCAACATGGTGATATCACTAGTCGAAAAAAAAAAAGGCCTAGTCTGAACGGCGTCACCTTTTTGAGCTGTGAAGTCCTTGAATTCACACAGTTGGCAACCAAACTCTTATTAGAGATTTATGTCATTTCTAAACAAATGTTGCCCCTGGCTTCATCTTTTCCATTAATATTTTTTCTTGGTATTTTTGTTTTAGTTTCTTATATTCTCCGATGAATTAACGGGAAACATGAGAAAATTTATATTACAATAAATCAGGGATCATTCTTCATAACAACTACAGATTAAGTATCTCATTTTATAGCTTTGTGATTGAACAAAACAAACAGCCTGCTGTCTGCTTCATGTTGTATTTTCTGTTCGATTTTCCCAGTACTTATTAATTCACTGCATTATTGTATATAGATACATAACACTTCTCACTATCTCCATTTGAGTCATTCCTACACGTTATATTCCTTTAGTTACGTCTTTCTTTCTCTTAACACTGCCCCCCCCCCAGAGGGACAGCAGTATGTCTGTGGGCTTACACCGCTAGAAGTCAGGTTTTGATGCCCGTAATGGGCAAAACATAAATAGCCCATTATGTAGCTTTGTGCTTAATTCTAAACAAACAATTAAAACAAGCAGACCCTTTTAATATTTCGACTTTTCTCTTAGTTTACAGTAGCTGTCTCCTCTTAATGACATTCAAGTGTCTTTGATCCCTATATATCTTGTTTTTTTTCTTTTACTCCACGTTTGTTGATTCATTACTTACAAGTCTACCATTATTTTTAAGCATCCTATATAAATTCACTTTGATAACTACCGCGAGCTATTCTTCTTAATTAATGTCACGATTATTTTTGTTATTTTATTCTTTTTCTCTCCCAAACTGGACTTCCAAAGGTATTTTGTTCTTTTACCACATGCAACTATTTGAATGCAGACGTGTTTTTCAACTGTGAGTGTCTCATCAGGCCACTTGCCACACGCATCTGACTTCATTGCTAGTCAGCTGACGTTAAGAGTTAAAAGAGTCCCACGCTGGTACAGCGGTAAGTCCACGGATTTACAATTCTAAAATCGGCATAACCCGATGTGGCTTTGCTATAAGAAAACACCTACCTGCACCTGACGTTAAGATAAACAACGGAAACCATCAATAATTATCCACAAAATATAATTATCCTTTCCAACTCTACATCCGCTGTAATTTATAAATTTAATCTAGACTGGAATTCATTGCTCTCGAGATCATTTTCTGTGAGGTAAAACTCATTCAGAATATTCTGAGGTCTTCTTTTCGAACTTTGTATTCTTTCGAAAACTCTACGGTGTCTGCTCAGGAGACAGATAAGATATTACATTTGATTTTCTCTAATTTTTATTTTTTTTTTGCAGCGATTCAAGCAACAAATCATCTGTTCGCTTCTTCCATGGCATGTCTGGAAAGACTATTAGTTTTATTATATACATGTGTTTTCAAATTCATTTCTTTTTGGTTTTCCCGAGACATTTTCAACATCCGCACTTCCCTTCTGTAATTGAATTAATTTATTTGATTAATAATTTATCGGCAAACACGTTTACCTGTTATTTTTTACTGTCTGTTACCGAGTTTTGTTATACAGTCGATTCATCTTGACTCAGTGAGTTCACTTGTTGTTCTCCTTTCATCTCATTAACCTCAGTATTTACATTTAACATTCTTTTTATATTTCTTTCCACCTCATTTTATTTCTATTTGCTCATGGATTGGATTATGTTGCAGGTACCATTTCAAACATCTCTTGGATTTGTACTAAATTATTGAAACAATTATACTTAAACAGCAACATCCAGGCTGTATAACAAGTAAAAAAAACAAACCTGCCTAACATCGTCAGTTAAAACGAAACATAGAACGTGAACAAACTGTTGTTTATGAGCTATCAGTCCTCTCATCCATGGTATCAATCACAATATCAAATGTACAAAAAAATAAAACATTTCCTGAAGAAAACAATGGGTTGGGAATACAAACTTACAACCAAACTTGTTGTTTCCAACGGATGGTTCAGCATTAAGTTGATAGGTTAAAAACGCACAAACAGCCATTATGTAGTTTTGTGCCTGACAACAAACAAACAAGTAAAACAAACTTACTGCTGGAGAGTTCGTTTTAGCAACAATTATACAATTTAGATGCGTTTAAAAGAAATGTGTTCTCCAAAAGTAAAATAATGAAATGGATTTCATTGCTTTTATGTAGAATTATGAATATATACTCTTCAAAAAAAGAAACGCAAAAGGGACATTTTTTTTATTTTAAAGAGAAATATATGTAATAACGTTACAAGCTCAGAGTATGTGATGTTACACGTGTTAAGGCACTGATTGTCAGACCAAAATGACAATAAAAGTTGTGCACTTTGAAAACGGAGGAAAACATCGAATTTTTCGCCAAAACGCATGCGTGTCCAATCAATTTGTTTGAGAGATCTGCATGTTCTGCAAGTGCAACATGTGCAAAATCCCTATAAAAGTGACTGGTTCTCAGTTTCCATAGCTCAGTGTTAAGCCACCTACACGCAATAGAGACCGTACGCAACCGTCTACGAGATTCTTAGGCCCCGTGTGCAACCCATCATGGTGAACGTCAACGACGTTTTTCAACATGACAACGCCCGTCCTCACACAGCCCGACTCACCACTGTCTTCTTGAGACACCACAACATCAACGTTCTTCCCTGGCCCTCCAGATCACCAGATTTAAACCCCATCGAACATTTTTTGGACGAGTTGGACCGACGTCTGCGACGGCAACAACCTCAACCGCAGACTCTACCTCAGCTTGCAGCAGCTTTGCAGGCTGAGTGGACAGCCATTCCACAGGATGTGATTCATCATCTCATCGCTTCCATGGGCAGGAGATGCCAAGCAGTTATTGATGCTCACGGGGGGCATACTCGTTATTGACGTTGAGTGACGTTAAACTTCAACTAGTAAACGTGGACCCTGCCTTTGCAGACTTTGGATGTTCAGCAGTGAATGTGCAAAGTTTCACACATGTCATACGGAACTACCCGGAATAAACTTGTTAACAGTATGTCTCAAATTTTGCCTTTTGCGTTTCTCTTTTTTGAAGAGTATATTTTAATCCTGTTTATTAATATCTGTTTGGTATCTTTTATTTATCCCTTGATCAATCGATAAGGGCGTTTGACCAGTTTCACCAGTTTGAATCCCCTTCACACCAAACATGCTCGTCCTTTCAGCTGTGGAAGCGTTATAATGTGACATTTAATCATACTATTCAATGGTACAAGAGAAGCCCAAGATGTGGCGGTGAAGGGTGATAACTTGTTGTCTTCCCTACAATCTACAGAAATAGGTAAATATTGTGCAATCGTACACTGTTATATTAGGGACGGCTAGTGCAAATAGACCTCTTGCATCTCTGCGCAAAATTGAGAAACAGACAAACTAAACTACTGAGTCGCCTAGCAAAAAATAAAGCATATAGTAAATGTTAACCATTCTTAAATTAAAAAAAATAACAATTCGTTACACCAAAATAATTAAAGTATTAAGGAACTAAGAAATGTTGAATAAAATGACTAATAAAACACGAAATATTCTTAACCGTATTTATTTACTGTATTGGAGTTCTTTCTTTTGTTTATTTTTTTTGTTTCTAAATTTTCGCGCAAAACTACACGAGGTCTACCTACGCTAGTCGTTCCTAATTTAGCAGTAGAAGACTAGAAGGAAGGCAGCTAGTCATCACTACCCACTGCCAACTCTTGGGCTACTCTTTTGCCCACGAATATTGGGAGTGAACGTCACACTATAATACCTCCACAGCTGAAAGGATGAGCATGTTTGGTGCGACTAGGATTCGAGCCTGCGACCCTCAGATTACGAGTCGTGCACCTTAACCACCTGGTCATGCTGGGCCGAGTTCTTTCTTCAGATGAAACGAGTGAACTGAATGTTGTTGTTGTTTTGAATTTAGCACAAAGCTACACAATGGGCTATCTGTGCTCTGCCCATTACGGGTATCGAAACCCGGTTTTTAGCGTTGTAAGTCCACAGATATACCGCTGAACCACTGGGGGGGGCCTGTGAACTGAATGAATGTTTATTATTTTTTTCAAAGTACTTTTGGTGTACGGTATGTATTATCTACTGAAGTGAGGTGAGCGAACAAGATGAATGTGTATTTTCAAATACGTTGAATGGAATAACTGATCGTGTATTATCATTCCTTTGGAGTAAGTGAATCTGAATCCGTATTTCATCTTCAAAGTAAATTGGGTGGCAACTCATAAGTTCTATTTCACTGCTTCTTCTAAACAGGCATTTAAGTACGTTAAAAATATCGTATATAAATAGAAAAAAAATCAGATTTTTTACTAATTGACTTAATTGTTTTGAAGAAGTCAGATAAAAATCTTGAAAACGCAATTTTTTTTAAATCAAGTTGATCTGACGTAGTTCAGGTTTATCACAAAGAACTCAAGGTTTCGGCTTAAAAACTCTGTTCGTATAATCTCAGAAGTTGTTTCTGAGCGGTATAGCCCATTTTGAATTATCAAGGATACCAAGTCATCAAATATGGAAGTTCTTCCACGATTAGGTAGTTAGGGTACTCGCCTCGTAATCTTTGGACCGCGGGCCCAAATCTCCGTTGCATCAAAGATATTCGCTCTTTCAGCCGTGGGGGCGTTATAAAGCTTGTTTGAATTGTATCAAACAATATTCTTTTGACTTTGGCATAGCATGGAACTAATGTATCACGTGAAATACAGTTTTTACGTCATGATTTGTCATCACTTACTGTGTTCAGAGGATAATATATAATTTTTTCAGCCCTGATTAGGAGACAAAGTACATGAGTCTCATAAAGAACATTGTTGTTGTTTTTTTCTCTCAGTTTTCACGACAATAACTGTCGACTTTTTGAATAGCGATTCTAAGTATACAGGTTAATGTTCATGTGATAACTAGTTGAAGATGGCTGTTTTACATAACAGGAACAAAGAAATCTGTGGAGGATGGAACGTAGGGCATACGTTGGTGTGACCCAACTTTGGAAACAGGGGTGAAATGAGACGTTATGCCAACCAGTTCTGCAGGATCCGATAGAACTAGTGCTACGAAGTTTTTGTTGGCTTGAAACTATTGGTGACAGACTAAACGAAGAATCTTTGCATGTAATTTAGGATGAACTTACAATGGTCAACAATGGTACGATGACTCTATTCACTTGGAAGTTGAGTTTACCATATTGAAATTTTAAATAATAATAAAACTGATATATTAAAAATGATGCGATGATGACATCCGGGTTAGTCACAAATAATAACATTAAATAACACCCATGTGAGTATAAAAGGATTAACAAGTTCAGTAGAGATGACTGATTATTCGTTGGGTTAACCACTGATAACTAAACTCAAACGAATGTTACAAGATGTGTAAAGGTTATAGTTGTGACAATCAATTGTGGCTATGAGTAAGTGGCGGGTACGGTTGTCTGATTCTTTATGCTCAGTCTTTGTAAATTAGGAATGGCTACTTCTGAATCTTAGGTTTATTGTCCTATTGTTTGTTATTAAACACGAAGCTGTAGAATGGATTATCTTTACTTAACTCACCACGGTTATCGAAACCTAAATTTTAGAGTTGTAAGTCTTCAGCCTTATCACTGAGCCGCTGGAGGAGGCTGGATTTTTGGAATATCTGATCTACCCCTTTAGTTCATATATCACATAATATACTGTTTGGGCTGAAATTACCAAAATAAGTATCTGACCACACCACGGCAGGGTGTGGCCTAGTGTTTATCGTTTCTTTTTGTTGCTATAAATCTGAGGATTCGTGGTTTGTGGTTCGTAACCGCAAAAACACATTCGTCATTTTGTAGCTATGGGCACGCTATAAAAGTGAAAAGTAACAGTCATATCCTACCATTTGCTCAAACAAAACTCGCTCAAGAGTTGGTAGAAGGTGTTGCTGACTAGTTGTCTTCTCTATAATCTATCAATTCAATTTTATGGACTACAAGGTGCAGATAGCCCTTTATGTATCTTTGTGTCACATTACGAAGCAAACTTATATTGAATGTTAGTATGTAAACCTTTGTGATGAGAATGAAACAAAGAAATTGGCCACACCACCCAAGCTTGCTGAAAAGTTTCTCTCAGCCTTTCTATGGGCATATCTCTTAAAATAAATAGAAATAGTAAATATTTTATGTCTATTCTTGATGACGAGAAATCCACTTGAAATAAAAATATATCTCAGAACAGCTGGTATGGGTATTAACACTTTTATTGATAAGCAGAGACACATATAAAAGTGTTAATACCCATACCAGCCATTCTGAGATACATATTTTATGTCTAGTTGTAAAATCTCATTAGTTCACTAGCCACAATTTTCTTAATGGTAAAAAACATAGGGTAAAAGTTAAAACATACTATAAATAAAGAAAACATTTTTTGAAGTATATAAGGCAGTAAATAATATTTCTTTTTCGATATGTATACAGGCGTATTGTGTACCAAGATAAGTACATCAAATCCGTGTACCACTATAAGAAACAATCAAGTAAATTTAACGTTTATCAAAGTGTGAAAAAAACCCATAAAAATATGAGTGGGTGTCGACTCTGTAAATATTTGTCGGACACAACTTTATTAAATTAGGTTAACCTGTTATCTAAGTCCTTCCTGCCCCCCTCCCCTCCCGATGACCACAAACTCCTCTGATCACAACTTTCCAGTATTTTTATGAGCAGCAGTTAGAGTCTTTGGATCGATTTTTGTGATGAGTACAGCGCGTATAAACTATTGTGTAGCTATGTGCTAAAAGAACAAAGAAAGAAGTTCCCTATGTTCGAAAGATTTGTTGCAATTTAGCCATTTTCTCATTTGGTACTCGGAGTTCTATTGTGTAAAACTTATCTTAAATAAGTTAAATAAAGACATACTCAAAACTTTCGATATTTTTTGTCTCGGATTAAAATGAATAAAAATAGTACTAAAACGCACTATGTTTCTTGTAAACTTGATATATAAAGCCCTATAAGAGAGGTATCGTACTTGTAATTCTTATCTTTAATTCTTATTTATTCGTTTCATTTTACAATGTTTTAACCACCTCCAAAGCTAATGATTTGAGGTGAATATTTAACATTAAAAAATTTAAAAACCTTTTTTTCGTAAATATAGTAAGTTGTTAAGAAACAACATTTGAATATAATGTATGTTCCAAATAAGAACACTCCGGGAATACAATGAGGAATGTTTATAAATTTTAAGTCAAAATTCAATTTACTTAATAGCTTAAACTCTATATAAACCCTGCTATTTAATGAGTGAAGAAAATAAAAATTTGGCACTTTTAACCTGCAGGCTAAAAAGTAGTTGGAACTGAGTATGTTAAACAACATTTGGTGTCTTTTTTAAAACCTTGAAGAATAATGGATTTACCGCGGGTATTTCCCACTTACTACTTAAAATCTTTATAAGTTGTCTGAGATCATGTAATTTCAAACACACAACGGATGTAAACCTTAACTCATCAGCACAGAATGTCCTCGTAACCTATTTATATAAGAAACTTTATTACTTTATCTTATTTTGAAGATGTTTTGTGGAAAATGATTGTTAATCACGTTCTTTGTAAATTTAAGCATCATAGAATCAGCCATATTCTGCATAACGATGCGGAATATTAAACAAAAATTGCACAGCAACAGAAAAACCGGATGTTAATAGTGTTCTTAGATTGTTGAGTGGCAATACAGTAACAGTTCAACCTGATGTTAATAGTGTTCTTAGATTGTTGAGTGGCAATACAGTAACAGTTCAATCTGATGTTAATAGTGTTCTTAGATTGTTGAGTGGCAATACAGTAACAGTTCAACCTGATGTTAATAGTGTTCTTAGATTGTTGAGTGACAACACAGTGACAGTTCAACCAGACGTTAATAGCGGTCTTAGATTGTTGAGTGACAACACAGTGACAGTTCAACCTGATGTTAATAATGTTTTAGACAACACAGTGACAGTATGACCGAATGTTGACAATGTTTTGGATAAAACATTGACAGTTTAACCAGATGCTAATGGTGGTTTCAGACAACACAATGTCTGTTTGACACTGCTTTTCAACCTGAAGCTTTGTACTGTTAGTTTTAGTTTGTGTTTTACTGAACGTTCTTGAAGATGGTGTAATACGAGACATTGAGTGTCTGATTAAATGAAAACAACATTTTGGTGTTATAAGGTCCTTATTTCTAATATTAATAATGTTCTTGCGTAACTTTATTAGTTTTTACGAATACGCTGATATGTCGGTATTTCGAATGTGCAAACTGATAACATAAACAATTTTAATGTGCAGATACACTTGTCTGTGATATTTCAACTGTGTAGATGAGAATATGTGATAATTAATGAACTTCCTCAAGAAAAATTATGTTTGCAATGATTAACATAAAGCTACGATGTGCATTGAAAACATGTTGTTTAGAACAGGTTTCCAACAAATCAGAATGCTTGAGCATTTCACTTTCCTATTATTATTTGATGCCATGTATCTCAGATTAAACAACCAAAAGTTTAGTATTTACAGAGACCAGAAAGTAGTTCGTAAATCACTTATGAGTTGTTTTATAAACACACAAACTACTGATTTTTTTCTTCTCTTAGATTACTAGACTCATTTCAAAATATAGTCAAACAATCTGACAGGTCATTGCCTTCTGGTGGTGATTTATATTTAACGATTTCAAATTTAGAAAATCAACTTACTTTCTAAGCCTAATAAAATGGTGGTCGAAGTCTATTTGTAAAATGAAAAGAAACTCTTCACTTAAACGTATATAAAAAAGAGTACTTATATGTTGTTGTTTTGAATTAAGCACAAAGCTTAATAGCTGTGGGCTATCTGTGCTCTGCCCACCACGGGTATCGAAACCCGGTTTTTAGCGTTGTAAGTCCGCAGACATACTGCTGAGCCACTGGGGGGCGTACTTTAAAAAAAAAGAGTACTTTTATGTGTTTCTCAGTTTATTGTAGTTGTTTCTTGATTCCTCGATCCACAAGTACTTTGACAAACATAACCAGTAAATAGTGACTAGCTGACAAAGATGTACTTACAAATATGTATTCACCAGCTGCATGTCCATTCAAAACTTCCTTACTACTTATTTAGTAAAATATTTTTTATTAAAACTCTAAAAACTTACTGACTCTTCACTCAGATCCATCATCAGCTGTTAATTTCAAAGGATGTATATCTTAACTTCATTCCACCCGTTCTTTCCTAGTTTACAACTCAACAGAGTTGTAAGTAAAAACTCACGTCAGGACCTACGGCTGTTGAACTTCCTTGGTGTATATGAAATTTAGGAACCTGCATATAAACAAGTAAAACAAAATATCAGGTCTGGTGTTATATATGATTTGTACAATCAACTCAATGGCTAGCACTCTGAGCGAACTCGTAATTCAGATGAGATAGAAATAACCTTTTCGCGTAAAAATAGACCTCTTCCTTCTATCAAGTGTTTGACCGCAAAAGCCTCAAGATGTACGTTTCACCTTTATTAACCAGTCAATCAACAAACTAAACATTGACATCACCAATAAGCTAACATTAACCTTTTGTCTTGATAACATTTTGGTTTGTGTTCGTTTTTTTGCGAGTTAACACATGACTAAATTTATCTCTTCGTTTTGTGGATTGCAGTAAAATCCAAAAGGCAGATGTTTACGTCACAGATAGCACATTTTTTGATGATCTTTTATTGTTAAGCACAAAGCTACAGAATGGGCTTTCTGTGCTGCTTTCAGTATGAGTATCGAAACCCATTTTTAAACCTTCAACCTTACTGCTGAGTCACTGAAAGGGTAAAGCGGGCCTTTTTCTAGTAATAATAACCAACGATACCGTATTTTCTAGTGATATTAACCAACAATACCGTATTTTCTAGTGATAATAACCAACGATGCCATATTTTCTAGTGATATTAGCCAATGATGCCGTATTTTCTAGTGATATTAACCAAAGATGCCGTATTTTCTAGTGATATTAACCAAAGATGCCGTATTTTCTAGTGGTGGTACCCATAAAAAATGCATTTTATGAAGTAATTAGTTTTACCCTATTTTTAAACTTTAAATTATTGCACACTAGTTTGTACTTCCCTTAATGACGGCGAGTGCTGCTAGATGACTATCTTCCTGACTTAAGCAATTAGCCTACATGTGTATAAAACATCGCTCAGGTTGAGATTCCAAGAGGCGTCATCAGCACTTTTATAAAGAAAAGTTGAATGACACCCCCCTAATAAGGCCCCCAGTGACACAGCAGTAAGTCTACAGTCATATAACTATAGAAACCGAGTTTCAATAGTGATGAGTAGAGCACAGATAACCCATTGTGCGGCTTTGTGCTTAACTTCATACAAAAGTTAGGCTCGACAGGCAGTTCGAATCCCCGTTCCATCAAACATGCTTACTCTTACAACCGTTATAATGTAACCGTCACTCCCATTATTCGCTGGTGAAAAAGTAGCCTAACAGTTGGCGGGTGTTGATGACTTGCTACCTTCCTTCTAGTTCTTCAGTGCTAAATTATTCTCCTTCCTAAGTTTTACGACGTCAGGTTTATCTAACTACTCACGTTACTAGGGTTTTTATGTTGTGACTTAGTATTTAAGTGATATATACAGCATGAAATTTTCAGATACAAATATGTAATTGAGCAAAATTGAAACTGAACATTTAAAAGATATTCGAATGGATCGAAGCTATAACTGTGACGATTTAAGAGAACCGTTCAGTTTGGGAGGTTTTCAACGACAAAGCTTTGTTTCGAACCCCGTTATTACAAGTTTCTGAAATCTTGAAACACTCTATATATTGGTGTGAACGTGTCTAATTACACTTGTTCTTAACTTCACATACCAGTTTTGTTCTAGTGATTACAGAGCGTGTTCAAACTTAATATGTTTTATACTTTTCGTTGTGATATAGGTTCATCTTTTCCCTCTTTGATTAACTTGTGTTCAGGGTTACTGATAGGGAATAGGATTCCCCTAAACTAATATAACCCAAGAACACACTTTAATTAAAGTATAAGTTGAACTTAGACTTCGAGATTTAAGAATTTTCAAAGTACTAAGCGTATTTATTATTTCTGAATCTGTAGCCATAGAAGATATAGTGCTATTTTTAAGTGGCTTTTATCTCCTTGTTTCTGTTTTATTAGTAACAAGTAGAAAGGCCAATAGAAATTTTTTATGAATTAAAATTTGACATAATCTTGAAACAGGATATTGTAGTCAATAATAAGTTGGTCTGGCACAAAATAATTACTTAGAAAAACACTTCCTTTTAACTCCCAAAGTGTTACGGATTCGTTAACCAACACTACAAGTTTTATTATGTCCACACGTGTGTTATTTTAGAAGGTCGAAAATGTGGGTTAATTTCCTCCTTCTTCTTAGTTTGTGTGTTTAATTTACTTGATTCGAAGAAAACTTTGTTTTATTAAAGCCCGTTAAATAACAGGATAAACTCAGCAACTCTCATGTTCAATATTTCTAAGGTTCTCAAAAATAAAAGGTTTATTACATCATTTGAAGTCCAAAATGAAATAATGCCGGTAATTACGTGAAACAGATCATTATTCATTTTTTTGTTTATTTCTTTTCCAGCTTGCTGCCAAATGAAATGAGTGATAAAAGTGCCCTCTCTTGGTCAGATAATGCCAGATTTTTTGATAAGATACAAATATGGTTTACCTATTAGGTATAGTTGGGCTAAGTAATACATTGCTTCTTATTTGCTCTAGTTTTACTGAGTATTATTAGCTCTAGGAATTCTACACAGTCCACGAGGATTTGTAAGTCGAGAAGAGTGCACTTGTTATTGGTGTTTTAAAGGAGGAAGCCTAACGAAGAATGGCTAGGTACGTTATAATGTTTCGTTACCGTGTGTATGTTCGTAATAAATGGTCAAGTATTTCTTATCCTTCCTAAATTATAACACGTCAAGTTTATCTAACCACTCACGTTACTAGGTTTCTTATATTCTGACTTAGTACTTGAAGGTGATATTTATGGCACGAATGTTTTTTAGATACAAATATTCGTTATCTGACGGTCGCAGGTTCGAATCCCGTCACACCAAACATGCTCGTCACTTCAGCTATAGGGGCGTTATAATGCAACAGTGAATCCCACTTTTCGTTGGTAAAAAAAGTAGCCTAAGAGTTGGCAGTGGGTGGTTATCACTAGCTGCCTTCCCTCTAGTCTTACACTGTTAAAGTTGTGACGGCTAATGCAGATAGCCCTCGTGTAGCTTTGCGCGAAACTCAAAAAACAAACAAACAGATACAAATCTATTATTCTAGTTTAAGTGATATTTTCCTTGTACAGTACAACAATTCTGAAAGAATACTACATTATATTTAAGTTAAGGAAAATTAAAAAAACACTTGCCTATGAAGTTAAATTGTCATACTTTATACTGTGAAGCCTCAAATAGCAAACAGAATTACATACATAGATAAGGCCCCCTGCTAGTACAGCGGTAAGTCTATGGATTTACAACGCTAAAATCAAGGCTTCGATTCCCCTCGGTGGGTCCAGCAGATAGCCCGACGTGGCTTTGCTATAAGAAAAACACACACACACATAGATTGGTGAATATAAAAATGAAAAATCTAGAAAAAGTAAGGAGTAGCAAACATTAGAAGAAATAATACGTTTTGATTGTTCTACACGGAGTTAGTTCTACGTTACAATAGGTGACTTTCTACACGGGCCCGGCATGGCCAAGCGTGTTAAGGCGTACGACTCGTAATCCGAGGGTCGCGGGTTCGCATTCCCGTCGCGCCAATCATGCTCGACCTTTCAGCCGTGGAGACGTTATAATGTAACGATCAATCCCACTAATCGTTGGTAAAAGAGTATCCCAAGAGTTGGCGGTGGGTGGTGATGACTAGCTGCCTTCCCTCTAGTCTTACACTGCTAAATTAGGGACAGCTAACACAGATAGCCCTCGTGTAGCTTTGTGCGAAATTCAAAAAACAAACAGACTTTCTACACGCTCGTTAGTTCGGGTTATATTTGTCTTCCAGGCTGTCTGTTAATGAGTTACTTACTCGTGGTGACTTGTTTGTGCGCCTGTTTACCTTCGGTTTTGGCAGCAATATTTATTTTAATTAAATAATGTCTCTAACAATCAAAAGTGCTAGCTCAATTCATTCTGTTAGAACTAATTAAAGATGCAAAAGATTTTTTAGGCTTAGCTGTTTTGTTTCAGCTAGGAAATAGACTAAAGATTGGAAGGTCGTTATAACTTAAATCTATTTTAACCTATACTCAGGTGTACGTTTCTCGTTATTTTAGTGAAGTATTATTATGTTTATGAGCCAGTGCTGTAAGCCAAATATCAGTTGCGTGCATACTTTTCAAGAAATCAAAGACATTTTACCAAAATCACAATTAAATCTTTGGCCTTGAGGTCGAGTTTTTTTTATAAAGCTTAGACTTCATAGACAACGCACTGAATCACATGAACACCACCATGAAATCGTGTTCATTTAGTTTTCAAACCAGTTTTAGCACTGTTCAGACCTCTCTTTAAACCAGTAGTGCCTCCACCCAGTCTGCGGTGCCAGAAGGATACTACCACCAATAAAGTATATTGAATTATTTATTTATAAACATTCCAGTGACAAGTAATATGAAGTAATAATTCTCACGTATATACTATTTTCGTAATATTTTGAGGTCATATAATAATTAGTTTTATTTTTGTTCTGAGCAAACATAAACATTAAAACTTGAACAATTTTATTATTGGCTTCTTGCTATCTTTAGCTTGTTTGTTCTAGAACAATGCTCGTAAATGTCTGGTTTAGTTTCTTCTTATTTTAATGAACAAACAAAAACTGTTTTAAGACAAGTTAAAACTGGATTTTTGTTATTCAATTTCTCCGTATTGTATTATGCACTATACACAATTTACAATATATTATCTTATTTCTTTCTTAACAAGCTGGAAGATAAAGAAAACTAATTTTCAAAGAAGTCCAAATAGATTTCTTTTGGTTGCGGAAAGCGCTGTACATGCCCCATCGCATCAGCTTGGTGATTGTCTCGTCAATCAACAGCATTTTGGCGTCACAGTTTTTCAATGGACTGGAAAAATACACAGAAAATAGGTAGTTCCTTATATGGCATAAATAGTAATAGTAATAATAATAGTAATAAAGAAATTTGGGTTTGGGAATTTTATGAGCAATTTTCGAATTTAATATAATCAGGTAAGTAGTGTTAAACTTCTTTCTCATGATATACCGCTAACAACAATAGTGGTTCATAATAGAGGTCGCAAAGAATTGGATAAAATCTTAATAAACCGTTTGGGCAAAAGAGCCTTAAACAGAAAAGATTAAGTTCAATTAACATTTCAAAACTGTTACTATTGACAGCTACAAAAGGCCGTACAGATATTAAAATGCACAAAAAGTACACATTTTATTATTACAAGGAAAAAATCCGCTCGAGACAGCCCGTTTGTAAATATTCCTATTATTAATTCCTTGCCAGCCTTTGTTTTGTTTGTGTTTGTTTTTGAATTTTGCGCAAAACTACTCGAGGGCTATCTGTGCTAGCCGTCCCTAATTTAGCAGTGTAAGACTAGAGGGAAGGCAGCTAGTCATCACCACCCACCGCCAACTCTTGGGCTACTCTTTTACCAACGAATAGTGGGATTGACTGTAACATTATAACGCCCCAACGGCTGAAAGGGCGAGCATGTTTGATGCGACCAGGATTCGAACCCGCGACCCTCGGATTACAATTCGAACGTCTTAACACGCTTGGCCATGCCGGGCCACCAGCCTTCAACAAAAACAAGTTGGTATACGGCATCCAAACCTGTCACGGAATAGTAAATAAGGTATTGCAAAAGGCAATGAAAAGACGATTTTTTTCTATATTTCACATAAGCCAAAAAACCATCATAATGATGTTGTCATTCTCTCGTTGGAATTTGCTTTCTTATAAGTATCTGGTGTTCGATTAAAAAACTTAAGTACACAGTTTAACAGAATTACCACTCAATAATAAACGAAGATTAGATTGTTGTAACATATAAATACTCAATGCTTTGTACATCATACAATCGGTGTCTTTAGAGAGCCAGCACCTATATTATGAACGAAGCGAAGACGTAAAAAAAATTATACACATAATTGAATTGACTGTCACTTCTGAAACACGCCCACAGTTGAAACTGTGAGGAATGTTTAGTCTGTAAATACTCCCATCGGCTCAGCGGTAAGTATACGGACATATAACTCTTAAAATCTGGTTTCGACACCCCTTGTGACCACAACACATATAGCCAATTTTGTAATTTGACGCTTAACAACAAACATATGGTGCGCAGCCCAACACATTAACCATTATGTTTCACCTAGACCATTTTTATATAACCCTTTTTTTTTTGCAGCAAGCTGGTTATGTTACAATAAGAGCTCACATAAAAGAAAATATCTATTTGCAGTTTCATTAAAACTTTGTCCATTATGAAAAATACTTGCCTGTATATTTTATCGTGGTTTTATCAAGTTATCGTACTAAGGAATATAAAGATACGTAATAAGCATATTACGTACGACCTGAATTGATAATTAGGAGAAATTCGCGTTTATACAAAGCAGAATTTACATAAAGTTGACTGTTATGAAAATTTTAAAGATTGTTTGGCAAATAGGTTCTGGTAACTTTAATTTACCTGTTATATGACCTGAAATCATATATATAATAATATAGAAGTCCTTATTAACCTTCTAAATATGAATTATTGTGAAAAACATCAAGTAATCGAAATAATGAATCCGTTGTTAAATTTGACCTTTCCAATAGAAACGACAGCGTTTTGAGGGCTACACAGGCAGACGTAAGTCTGTGGATTTCTTTCCAGGCAGCTACTGCAGGATGTAGTTAAAATAAAACAAACTGGTCACTAACCGTAAAACAATTCCACAACAAAAAACTACATACTGAACACAACAAAGATTTGTGTATTTACAATTCAAATAAGAAATAAGATCGTCGCACGTTAACACGGCAAACATTTTCACGAACGTTTCGGTTCACTGGTTCGATCCCAGTCTTCCATCGTTTCAGTTGTCACGTGCATGAAATTTTGAGATGAAAAGAAAACATTTGAAATTATGTTTGACTGTGATCTTTAGTCGAAATATTTGTTATGCTTTACTGTGATCTTTAGTCGAAATATTTGTTATGCTTAACCACAAGATCTTGCCACTTTCCATGAGACTTGAATATTTTCTGTTGAGGGTTAATAACCTTGATTTGGCTGGCTAATGCATGCTGTTGTCAGCGTATATGCAAGAGGTTAATTCATCTACGAATTCTTCTTGGGGTTTACATAATTGTATTCTAATTATCACTTAATATGCATCTAATGATTATACAAAAACACCGTTGTTTCTGCAAGTCTGAGCTATAAGTACCACTCTTTATGCATGTAACTAAAAAACCCATGAGTGTGAGGCCCACATTTACAGGGCTGCTATAGTGCAAATGTAATGCTTGAGCTATTATTTTGCGTTTTAAGGCTTAATAATAATTGCCGTTTTCATACAAATTTAATAGCCGAGTAACGAACAGTCATTAGTTGGCCTACTTATTTACGTGGTCTACCGTAAATCAATGCCAATTTTGGAGTTCGTTTTCGGGGAATCCCCGTGAAAGCGTTTTCGCGAAATACCCGAATTTTTTAAAGAGTTGAATGAAAACCTCGGATCCGAGACAATTCATTTGGCACCATTTAAATGTTAGAACTTAATGAGTCTAGCAGGTTAGGACAAGGGGTTTGGGGAAATCCGAGGATTTCTTACGGAGTGGATTGAAACCTTTTACCTCTCAGGAAACCCTGGAACCGAGACGATACGTTTGGTTCCACTTAGAAGTCCGTACGGCCATCGGTTTGAGATGGGTTACGTGACACACACACACACACACACACATAGATACTGAAAATTATATATTAAGCGGATGCGTGTGCGTGTGTTTTCTTTTAGCAAAGCTACTTCAGGCTATTTGCTGAGTCTCACCGAGGGAAATCGAACCTTTAATTTTAGCGTTGTAAATCCGTAGACTTGCCGCTGTACCAGCGGTGCACTATATTAAACGAAGACATTATAACAGCAGTAGGTCTGGCCTGTTATTTTAACTTTTCACTCATATAATAGTTATTCAAAGACACCATGATTTCAGTACGTCTTGTCTTGTATCACAATAACATTAAACTCGAGAATAATATATTGTGTTTGGTTCTCTATTTGTGTTTTTTTGTGTTGCTTTTTTTGTTGCATTTAGTCACTACCTAAAAAAGCACAACATTCTAGCTCTTCCCATATTTATTATCCTGAAAGTAAAATGTTTACGTCAAGTCGTTTCCTCTCTCTGTACTAGTATCACGAATGAAACAAAGTTCCAGCAAGCTAAAATAAATTGTAGACTGTTTTATATTAATGTAATCACGTTGGTACTCGATAATGGAGTATTCAGCAAATAAACAATAAATTTCACAATTATGTTAAAGAATTCCTTTCATCTAAATTAGTCAAAACTTGTCTTACAAGTTACCATATATATAGAATCTTTTCATTTCAATTGTAATATTAAGACAACGGGATCTCGTTTTAAGCTTCATTTTACCTTTTCGTCAACAGCAGTGACAACACTTAAAGGATCACTTGTACTTCAGTAATGTGCTAGATGTGGAACGAGTGCAACTCACCTGCCTATTCGTGCCGTGTTTCTTAATGAACATAAGGTCTTATGGGTGGTTCAAATTAAACGTGTTCACAGTGAGGATGAGAGCGTTGATATACTCGATACAATATTTGTCAACCTGACTTTGGTAGATTAATTATTAATGATTTCAACCTGACAGCACATTACGTGGCACGTGAGTTAAGCGGCTGGATCAGAGACCTCTAATTAGAACTGTTAACCAGAGACAGTACGATTAACCAGCAGAGTCCACCTCCTCAAAATTATTTTTAACCGAATAGCGGGATTTACTGTCAGAAAGAAACAAAATTAACCGTGTTGTAGAGTAATTATAAATACATTTTGTCACCAATTATGAACACTAAATAATTTAGTAACTACAATTATGAGGACTTAATTTTTCAGTTTTCTTAACACTAAATAATTTAGTAACTACAATTATGAGGACTTAATTTTTCAGTTTTCTTAACACTAAATAATTCAGTAACTACAATTATGAGGACATAATTTTTCAGTTTTCTTAACACTAAATAATTCAGTAACTACAATTATGAGGACTTATTTTTTCAGTTTTTTTCTCAATACATCTCTCCCACGTTTATATGCAATTTTAGTTATGTGACTTGAGTTTTCTTTGACAAAGTTACAAACGTTAAACTCGGGTTCCCGACAACTCGAAATCTAGTGTGCCAAACAACATTCAAACTTATGGTTATAATCTCTACGTGACTAGATCTACTAATCACACTTGTACCGCAGAATTATACAAAGTATAACATATGAAAGTTTAATGTGCAGCAGTGCTACTACTCCTATACAGAAAATACAGCACAAAATCTAACTATACGGAAGAGCTCCTACAGGTGAGGTCCATATAGTGCATCACAGGTAATTTTATGTTTGCCTGTTACAGCATTTATTGTAAAATCCTGATCTGGCAAAAGTGAACAAAATTATTTATTTACCATGGGAATATACACATAGAATGCCCCAGCAATATCAAATGGGAATAATTTCAATACAGATGGTAATTTTAACTTTTTTACTATACGAGGTCTGTTCAAAAAATACGCGGACTGACGTCATAAAACAAAATGTACTTTATTTTTGTTTTGGAATTTCGCACAAAGCTACTCGAGAGCTATCTGTGCTAGCCGTTTTAGCAGTGTAAGACTAGAGGGAAGGCAGCTAGTCATCACCACCTACCGCCAACTCTTGGGCTACTCTTTTACCAACGAATAGTGGGATTGACCGTCACATTATACGCCCTCACGGCTGGGAGGGCGAGCATGTTTAGCGCGACGCGGGCGCGAACCCGCGACCCTCGGATTACGAGTCGCATGCCTTACGCGCTTGGCCATGCCGGGCCTGTATTTTATTTAGAAGTTACAGGTCTGGGACCCCTTCAAAGTACTCTCCTTCCAACGCACACACTTATCCCAATTGTGTTTCCACTTGTTGAAACAGTCTTGGTACGCTTCTTTTGTAATGTCCTCCAGCTCCTTCGTCGCATTTGCCTTAATCTCGGGAATCGTCTCAAATCTTCTTCCTTTCAAGGGTCTTTTGAATTTGGGGAACAAGAAAAAATCGCAAGGAGCAAGGTCAGGTGAGTAGGGGGGGGAAGAACAGTGATCGAGTGTTTGGTCAAAAACTCACGAGTTCTGAGGGGCTGAATTTTGCAGCAACGCGGTGCATCTTCAATTTTTCGGTCAAAATCTCGTAACAAGATCCAACTGATATCCCACACTCTTCACCAAGCTTCCTGACAGTCAGACGTCGATTTGCCCGCACCAGAGTGTTGATTTTGTCGACGTGTGGGTCGTCAGTTGACGTGGAAGGACGTCCAAAACGCTCATCATCTTCAATGGACTGTCGACCATCCTTAAAACGTTCATGCCACTTGAAATATGCCGTACGCTTCATAGCAACATCACCGTAAGCCGTGTTAAGCATAGCAAAAGTTGTAGTCGCAGATTTTCCAAGTTTAACACAAAATTTCACAGCAAGTCGTTGTTCCTTCAGGTCATTCATTCTGAAATCCGCCAAACGCAAAAATCGCACTTCACTTAAAACCGCATAGCTAATACATAAATGAAGATATCTGCAATCGGGAAATGGCGTCGTAATCAGCTGATTTGTGGAAACCTAGCGACACCAAGCGGATTCCTCTGGAACCAACTGGAGTCGCGCAATTCAAACAGTCCGCGTATTTTTTGAACAGCCCTCGTATGACTCATGTGTTATTAGGGACCCTGTAACTAACAAGGTCATGAGCCCACAAGCAGTATGTATTCATAAGATGGCTGGTATGGGTTTTAAAACTTTAATTAACCCGAAGATGACCTAAGAAGGTCAAAACGTTGTCCTCAACTTTATTTTAATTGAAGTTTTAATATCCATGTCAGTCGTTTTTAGAATACATTTTACTTTAAGTGGGTTTCTCTTCATTATGAATTACTTTTAAAAAATGTGCGTAAAATTCTGATGGGAACCACTTTGGATCCAATCTGTTAATCTAGGGTTAAAATATTTCAGTTCATCATGCATTACAAGTGTTTAGATTTACTGAGCCTTACAGAAGAGAGAGAAAGTAACAATAGTCATTATATTGTTAATTATAATTTGTTACTGGGGTACATTTTCAAGATTTAAAGCAAGTAACGCCAGTCGTATGCTTAACTAAGCGTAAACTCTGAATTGAAGTACTTCGTGACTCTTATTTAACTAGGCTGACCAATCAGGTGAGCTTCTGTTACATTTTGTTCCGGCACACCATCTGGCCTTAATAAGAACCTCACTTGTTTCGTATCACTTGGGGATTCTCAGAAGTTTCTATCTTTACGGCGTTTTGATTTAGATATACATTAACTAACACATAGACAGATATAAATGCGTAAGTCCTCGAATTTAAGTTGGTTGTTGAAATGTTTTGTCACCAAGAATAAGGTAAGTTTTGTTAATGGGCGTTAGAATTAATGCTGTTAATTTCACGCTCGTGCCATATAAGTTAATCTCTCTCGTATTCTTTCATTCTGAATGTGTGAATACATACGCGTGTATATAGCTATATATAACATTTTTACAAAACTACAAGAACTGCAAGAAAAGCGGTAAACATTAGCACAACAAGCAGCAAATACAATGTTTATAACAAATTAGTGCGAATGCTAACAGTAATTATGTAGGTTTATCAAAGCTCAACAAATACATATTTTCTTTCTTTATCAATCTAAATATGTAAATATGTTGACAATTTCACTTTTTATTTTTATGTATTATGCTGAATTGTTATCCTACAAGATTTCCATTCAAGTTAATCAAACTTCAATAATATGAGATATTGCTGCTTATCAGAATAGCATAGCATCGTCACTCGGTCTTTTTCCAGCATTGAAAGCTGTTATACGTACACTGTCACAAAATCAAATGTTTATCAGTAGTTTAGTCATAAATGTTTATAGATGTGTCTCAGTGAGACAAATAAGATATTGTTCTCTTGTTTTTTTAATTAGCAAATTAGGTTTATCGTATCGCATATTCTTAATACTTAATTAAATACCACTCCTTCAAACAGTATTTATATTTATATGACTGTCTTGTCTGTAATTCATTTCAGTGGCTGTCATTATGTTAGTTTAATTCGTGATATCAGTGTTCATTCTTTAGATAAATCACAAAACAAGTAAGCTAATAAGGAGGGGGGAAGGGCGTTTTCAGAATACCGTCCTTTCTTCTACAGATAAGTTATCTTGTTAAAATGTGGTCAGATCTCATTTCTTCTGTAAATAAGTTTAACGTGTTTAAACGTGAACAAAATATAATCCCTTCTTCAAAGAAGTGTATCTTGTTAAAAAAAAGTGCTCAGTCCTTCTAGCTATGGTTTAACTTACAAAGCAAACACTTAATGCAACAATAATAAATTAAAGGTTTAATAGAAGAGAGGTCCACCCTTCGAAAGCTCTTGGATCATAAGGTTTTTATTCATTTCTGTCCAGACTTCTTGAAGCTAAGTGTTTTTATAACATCAAGAAATTAAAGAGTTAATTATTTTTGAGAATGTTATTCTTTGATCTACAATAAAATAACAATGAGAATGAAAGTTTTGTCGATGTCCTTTAACAATATCTTTACAATATTAAATATCTAAAGCAGAGATTCCTTAACTGACTGGTATCTATTTCGTGATACAAAAAAGTCAACCCTCACAAACCGTCAGTAACTAATAAACTAGAACAAACAGCATTCGCCACCAAACAGACTGTCATTTTTATAGCAAACTCTTAAACTAAAGTGCAATGTACGTTTCAGCAGTCACGAGCTGCATACCACGAGCCCTGCAATTGACAATCCGTGTACACTACCACTAAGTTACGTCTGGTCCATGTACTATTATTATACATCCTTCGGGTTGATTCAGAAACCTTAGCTTACCTGAGACTCGACATACAAAGATCATAATAACCTTGAAACTATCGTGTGTATTTCAGGGCTGGTGTAATACATTCGCTGAATACTTTAGCTGCCCATCCCCCAGTTATTTATTTGTTTCTCGCTTTGAGCTTATTTTTAAACATAGGTTAAAAGGTAATCAGATAGTTTTCAATGCTACATCTATCATGAATCAGGTTTTAAAAACGAAACTCGAAACAAGGAAGAATCGTTACTTATACGGTGATCGGCTCAGCTTGTGACACAGTTGCTCTAATGAACGGTTAGCTTGACTACGTGAAAAATCAGAGAAATTACAACTCTAGTTTAAGATATTCGATTTTTTTTAACAAAGGCTACTGTGTTCTGTTTTTAACCTAGAGCCATTTTTCTTTGTCTTTAAAGCTCAAATTTACAATCGAAGCATTCAAACAACAGGTTCAAAGTTGAAAGGTTCCAAAGTTCCTATACTACTTTAATTAATCCCAGCACAAACTGAAAGTTTAACAAAATTAACATTCGATAAATTAACGATACTCGTGTTGTTTTCTATTTGTTTGCTGTTTTTTACCAACGTTAAATTTTAGTAACTGATTCGTTAGTTATAGATTTAAACAAAGGCGCGTCATGGCCATGTGGTTAGAGCGATCTACTCGTAATTTGAAGGTTGCGGGTTCGAATCCCTGTCACACTAAACATGCTCGCCCTTAATAATGACGTTATAATGTGACGGTTAATCCGACTATTCGTTGGTAAAACAGTAGCCCAAGAGTTGGCGGTGGGTGGTGATGACTAGCTGCCTTCCCGCTATTCTTACACTGTTAAATTAGGGAGGGCTAGCGCAGGTAGCCCTTGAGTAACTTTGCGTGATATTCAAACCATTATCTTTCCACGTCTTGCAGTCTTTCCTACCGTGTGTTTTGTCTGTTTTTGAATTTCGCGTAAAGCTACACGAAGGCTCTCTGCGCTAGCCCTCTCTAATTTAGCAGTGTAAGAAGAGGGAATGCCATCACCACCCACCGCCAACTCTTGGGCTACTCTTTTACCAACGAATAGTGGGATTGACCGTAACATTATAACGCCCTCACGGCTGAAAGGACAAGTATGTTTGGTGCGCCTGGGATTCGAACCCGCGACCCTCAGATTACGAGTCAAACGCCTTAACCCACCTGGCCATGGCGGGCCGATTCAATAACAGATTATAGGCACATTTCACCTTTAGTTCTGACGTTAAAAGGACAATGATCTTTTAGTTCAATAGCATTCGATGATCTCTGATCCAAAGATGGAAGAAGATTGTACATGAGGGTATATTCAGACAGTTTTGGAAAGCTCTAAACTGTATTAATAACACAGGTCTGAGATGTTTTTACTTTCTTGACACTTCTACTTGTTCATTAGTAGTTCCTGTTCGCTGAATCTGAAAACGATATCCATTGTTCTCTAGCACGTACAAATTTTTCACAAAACGTCATATGTAGTTTTACAAAAGTGAATCATTTTCTTTGAAAAGCGTCACGTCTTTTAACCCTTAAAATGCTAACAACCACTGACTATAGATTTCTCTTGATCATTTGCAATAATTATAATAATAGAATATGTTCACTGTTCAATAATTTGATCTATGGTTGAGTTTTTTTCTTCTTCTCAATTTGTAAAAAAAAATCCTTACATGATAGAAATAATAAATATTAATTTCGAAACTTGCGTAACTGAATTATGGAAAATCTATTATGAAAACCAGACAACTTTCATAAAGTTTAAATTCACAAGCCTGTGTTATTGAATGGATTCTACCCACCATCAGGGTTAGCATTCAATATAGTTTCTCGCCATTGACACTTTGTATGTCGGTGGGCTTATAATGATAAAGACTAAGTTTCCGCCCCGGCAGGCGTTCGACTTGTAATCTGAGGGTAGCAGGTTCGAATCCCGGTCGCACCAAACATGCTCGCCCTTTCAGCCGTGGGGGCGTTATTATGTGCGATCAATCCCACTATTCGTTGCTAAAAAGAGTAGCCCAAGAGTTGGCGGGGGTAGTGATGACTAGCTGTCTTCCCTCTGATCTTACACTGCTAATTTAGAGACAGCTAGCGCGGATAGCCCTCGAGTAGTTTTGCGCGAAATTCTAAACAAAGAAACAAACATACTTGGCTTCAGTACTGATTATTATGTTGCTTTGTACTTAACTGCAAAACAAACAAAGAGCCCAATTTGTAGAATTTTGAAGTAAGTTTAGATATAATAAAAACATTGAACACAATTTTATATTTTTTGTTTTATGGTCAATGAGGTAAACTTGTAAATGTTCAAGACCCTAACAACTGTCAGGGCAAAAGTGTTTGTTTTTTTTTTTATAATGTTGCTCGTGAGGTAAAAGTAGGTACATTCGATTATTATTATTACACTTTCCCTCCTGGTATTACTGTCACTGGTTAAGCACGAAGCTGCACATGGGTTATCTGTGTCAGGCCCACCACGGGTATCGAAACTTCTTGCATTATAAGCTCTCTTATATACCTCTGAGCCTTCAGGGGGTGTTGTTACTTAAGAACAGATTGTTGCAATGTTTTTTGGCAATTTCACATGGTAAAATAAAAACGTTATGTGTAAATGTATTTTATTTGTTGACCTCGGGTAGCCCAAGTTATGACAATAAATGTTGTTAATTAGTCGCCTTCCATCAAGTGTAGCAGATCAAAGTTATAGAATGTTGTGTGCACAATTTCTCAGACAGATTTAGTTAAAATTTGCAGTAATTGAAGGTTGTTTCTCTTCATCGGATTACTGATATGTTGAACGCAGTTGAAACGTATGTGTTACACACGATAAGCAGAAAATGTAGCACTTAAATTTAAACTTTACAACAGGTCGTTTTGGAAATACATTTGCGCTGAAGTGAAATCAAAGCCAATTGAGGACCGAAAATATATCAAAATGGGCTTAGGTTAGAACGTGTATAAGTGTGTCTGATTATATGAAAACTTTTGAGGTACAGTGAAAGAGCGGAAGAAAAACGTACTTAACTTATGAAGTTTATTTGTTAGGACTAGAGAAAAGCCATCTTAAAGTGAAACGCGAGGATTCGAGACATGGATATCAGCACTCTAAGTCTATAGGTAGGTTATAAAAGCTATGATCAAATCTCACTATTCGATTCAAGTAGCTCTTTAATGCTACAGGTAAAACTTGGAGACAAACTGAACCACCTTATAAATATATGGATAACAGAAATCAACTGCAGCTTAATTGGTTGAAAAAAATTGTTAGGTTGTTGTTGTTTGAAATTAAACACAAAGCTACTAAACGGGTTGTCAGCATTGTAAGACCGCATACCTGCGCATGTGTCACTGGGTTGCCAGCTTTTAGGTTTGTTTGTTTGTTTGTTTCTGACTTTCGCGCGAAGCTACACGAGGGCTATCTGCGCTAGCCGTTCCTAATTTAGAAGTGTAAAACTACGGAGAAGACAGCTAGTCATCATCACCCACCGCCAACTCCTGGGCTACTATTTTACCGACGAATAGTCGGATTGACCGTCACATTATAATGCCCCTAAGGCTGAAAGGGCAAGCTTGTTTGGTGAGATGGGGATTCAAACCCGCGACCCCCAGATTATGAGTCGAGCGCCTTAAACACCTGGCCATGCCGGACACGGCTTTTGGGTAAAGAGATTATGTTATGCTGTCAACGTTTCGGCGATTGACTTTTAATAACTGATTTTTTTACCTCATAATTTTCTACCTAGATACAATTGTCATTTGAAATCATTTAGACAGTGCAAAACATTTATTTTTGTTGTTGTATTTTTTAACATTTTAGAATTATCCAGAATATGGAGATGAATACAAAAATTAACTTTAGTGAGTTTTGATTCAATATGTTGTTTTATTGTGTGAATATTTTCAAAACTTTCATTTGGAGAAACCTGACTACTTTTTGTAGGATTGTCTCCATAGGTAAATTTCATGTGGTACTCGATTTATCATTAAGTTACGTTTTACTCCGTATTTTCTTTAAAAGTACTGGTTACATTGTTTCATATATATATATATATATATATATATTGTCCCCCGCTAGTACAGCGGTATGTCTCAGGATTTACAACGCTAAAATCAGTGGTTCGATTCCCCTCGGTGGGCTGAGCAGATAGCCCTTTGTGGCTTTGCTATACAAAAAACACACACACACACATATATATATATATTTATTCTATTGTTTTTTATTTGTTATTATATATGTTTCATCTTTTAGATTATTTTGCACTGCTGTCTTAATATGTAGATTTAGGACTAACATGGTCAAACCACGTGAGATGTTATTCTTACGACTAAAAAATTAAATTTGTTGGGATCATTATAAATAGGAACGGCATTTCAATTTAGCTCCGTTTAGTTCTAACCTGGGCCCGGCATGGCCAAGTGTGTTAAGGCGTTCGACTCGTAATCCGAAGGTCGCGGGTTCGAATCCCGGTCGCACCAAACATGCTCGCCCTTTCAGCCGTGGAGGCGTTATAATGTGATGGTCAATCCCACTATTCGTTGTTAAAAAAGAGTAGCCCATCAGTTGGCGATTGGTGGTGATGACTAGCTGCCTTCCCTCTAGTCTTATACTGCTAAATTAGGGACGGCTAGCGCGAAATTCAAAAAACAAACAAAACAAACAGTTCTGACCTATAAAGAGAGTTTGCTTTGTTTAGCAGGTAACGACTCGTGCTTTAACATTAACACGAAACTAGTATGATTCTAGAACACATAATGGTAGTTTGGCCAATCCAGACTCCCCTGTCATCTATTTAGAAATGGTGTCATCCGTTTCACCATCACTTTAAATTTTTCACTTAAAGATCAAATATAGAGTAAGCTTTAAAAAATAAGGGCTTTATGAACCACGTTTTGATATTCAATTTCAGAATTTTTATAAATATTTTAAGTAACCTTTTTTTATTTCATGGCATAGCGGTATGTCTGAGGACCCAAAACGCTAGAAACCGGTTTCGATACCCGTGGCGGACAGAGTACAGATATCCAATTGTGTAGCTCTATGCTTAACTTCAAAACAAGAAAAATGAGAAAAACTTGGATGTCTGAACGTTTTGCAGCAAAACTAAACAAGTATTTGGCTTAGCGCCCCCTAGTAGCAGAGCGGTATGTCTGCAAACTCACACTGCTATAAACGGGTTTCGTGGTGGACAGAGCAGAGATAGCCCATTCTGTAGTTTTGTGCTTAATTCTAAACAAACAAATAAGCAAAATTTGGTTTAAAAGCTTCGGTATTGTTTATAGTTTAGCAAAACAGTATAATTTAATTTATTTAAAGTCGTAAACTATACTCCAGAGAAAAAGTAAGCAACAGAAGCGTATACTTAGCTTTGTAAGTGAGCGAATTGACCACACTAAGTCTTACTGGGATCAAAATTTAATGATGTGGTAAATATTGAATAACATCTGAAGCAATAAAAATGTTGAGGTAAACCGTCGATCATTTAACATATTTTAAATGGATTTCATTTTTTCAACATATAGATTCGAGTTCCCTGCCTCTAAACACCACGAAATATTGGAAAACAGTGAGAATGGCTCATCAGAATTTTGATAGTTCAAAAGTAGTTTCTACTATTTATTCACGAACCGAGGTTAACAACCCAAGCTTGATCTGCAGAGAGAAGCTGACTGATCATAACGAACACAATAAATATAACACTATGTCCAAATCAAACGGTGACACTTCTCATAAGGAAGCCACTCTTTTCAAACTGAACGATTACTATGATGCTCCATTAGATACTACTGTGAATACTGTTTCTGGCACCCTAGCACTGGACAGCCTTGAAACCGAGCACAGACGAAAAAAAAGTGGTAATACATTGACACGACTACTTGACTGTTCTCAAGATTCTTTGCTGCGGAGCGACCATTTAGCAGACAAACTCTCGGATGAAATTGTTGAAGTCGGTGAAGCAGAAGATAATTTTCCGAGTGCCGACGTTAATATTGATCACCGAAATGACAACGATAACAAAACAATCGAGCCAGCATTTTACACACAGACAGCTGTACAGTCTTTTGAAATGGAGGAAAATTGTATTGAGCGAGAAATTCGAGTCCAAAAGGAAAGGGAAGACATGATTGTTAAAGAAAGACAAAACATTTTTCCGAGTGCTATAAATCGGCTGTCTATTAGCGATAACCCTTCGACAATAGTCGATAAAATTTTGGTACCTCAGCATCCAATAGAAAGAGTGTCATCTTCTACTCCTCCCATGCACCAAAAGACACAAAATATTTACAATGGTCATGACACCAATATGAAGATTGCCATGGAAATTCGAGAATTCAAAGAACGGGAGCTTGAACTCAGGCAACTGCGAGAACAAGCTCAGCCACTTCTTAGCAATGAAACATTGCCAAGCAATGGAAATAATGGTATTTACACTGGAACTTCCCAGCCTGAATGTTCTCCAAAGTATGAAAGCTCCTTTGATGACAATTCGTGTTCTGAACGTCAGACTCCACTTACAAGTTCTATCCAGCCTGAAAATAATGTCACTTCGGCCATTTCATTCAATGGTTTTTATGGTGGTCAACATTACGATTTGGAATTTGCTTTCGCTAATAAACGGAAAGAAAACGTAAAAGTGCGTCCACTTTTTGACCAGGAGAATGAGAAAACAGGACATTTTTGTAAAACATTAAATGAAACCCCCGTAGAAAGAGAAATTCGTTTATATAAAGAAAGGGAAGATGCTCTAAGGAAAGAGCGAAGTTGGTTAACTCCAGTAGGTAAAGCACGGAAACCTCATCCTCAAAGTCCTGTCTCAAACAACATCCCACAATTAACATCACTTACATCTTCGACTTTTAGTGGTAACACTCAGAAAATGCTTGCCTCATCTAGAATCCAGAAGGAAATAGATGAACAGACACAACGTGAGATGGCGCTTCGAGCTGATGGTCACATTCAAACAATATCTCAAGAAAGAACTGATTCCAAAGTTACCCGGTTAGGTGAAGGTGATATTATCATACAAGAAAAAGTACCTTCAGAAACTCTAGAACCACAACAAAATAATTATATAACTTCATTATCAACCCAACAGAAAGAACCCCCATGCAGCATTACCCCATCATCACATTTATTATCAGTTCAATCGCGTAACATGTGTTCTGATAATGCTTTGTGGCAAATGCCTTCTCAGATTCGTGGTGTAGCAGTGGACAATGCTCCATCACCAGTCAAATCGACTTCTCTCAAGAATGATTTTATTTATCAAAAAACACCCAGAAATATTCCTTCCCCTCCTCACTCCACTGGTTCTTCTAGTAACATCATCTTGCCAGGACGAATTTTCATTCAAAATCCAACAGGAAATAGAGGAATAAGTATGCATAGGTTCATTGCTAGTCGAGGAAAGGAAATTCGTGCTTTATCTAGCTCGAAATGTCCCCCTACCAGCAACCCGACGAATTACAAAGAACGCCTCGCACAATCTTTACCAGTTAGAAGTTTTTCAGTTGTAGAGCAAACAAAACACACAAACGATCATTTCAACACCTTGCCTCCTGTGGTTCCAAGTAAGGACATTAAGGAAGAAAAAACACCTATGTTTAATAAAAAGTTTCTTCCATCTGTGGAATCAAAAATTCAAGAGGAATTAAAGCACCTGAAAGATCGAGAAGAGGAAATGAAGTAAGAATTCAGATTTGTATTACATTGAAAAGTAATGTTAGCAACTTAGATGTTAGATACCATTATGTAGTCTTAGCAACTTAGAAATTAGATACCAATATGTAATGTTAGCAACTTAGATGTTAGATACCATTATGTAATCTTAGCAACTTAGAAGTTAGATACCAATATGTAATGTTAGCAACTTAGATGTTAGATACCATTATGTAATGTTAGCAACTTAGAAGTTAGATACCATTATGTAATGTTAGCAACTTAGAAGTTAGATACCATTATGTAATGTTAGCAACTTAGATGTTAGATACCAATATGTAATGTTAGCAACTTAGAAGTTAGATACCAATTTGTCTGTTGCCAAATCTGTGGTTCCTCATTTTGCATTTCAAGAACACATTTACTCTTTGTTGTTGTAGTCTGTTTTGTTTTTTATTGGGGGAGGGGATATTTTACTATTCTTTTTTTACCTCGATGTCTACTATGTCTGTTATGTTTCAAATGAACGGATGATCTCTGGTATTGGAAAAAAGGGTTATTCGGGTTCTAAATACGGTATATGTAGTGTGGTTGGCATATGATTACATTCTTTCATTTACCTTTAGTCATATGTTTTCAGAACTCATTGTTTGATATATCGTTTGGAATAACATAATAAGACTGTTTCCACAATTTTGAGGAGATAGTGGCAAATATTTCTTTAATTGTTTTAAATGGTAAGTGTATCCTAAACGTGTAAATATTGGCATCTCTACTATTTAGATGTTTCGTTAAATAGTTTAGCAAATTCAAGTTGTTAAACCAAAGACCTACACACGGATACTTCAATCGGAACTTAACAATATTTAATTACATAAGCGAAAACTGTGGCTTTTAAAGTCAAATTTATCTTTTTAAAAACCCATTTTTCTTTGGAAAAGGCCCGGCATGGCCAGGTGGTTAAGGTACTTGACTCGTAATCTGAGGGCCGTGGGTTCGAATCCCTTTCACACCAAACATTCTTTCCTTTTCAGCCCTGGGGGAGTTACAATGTGACTGTCACTCCCACTATTCGTTGATAAAAAAGTAGCCCAAGAGTTGGCGTTCGATAGTGATGACTAGCTGTCTTCCCTTTAGTCTTACACTACCAAATTAGGGACGACTAACTCAGGTAACCATCGTGTAGCTTTCCGCGAAATTCTAAAAAAAATCTTGCTTTTTTTAATTTTGCGCAAAGCTACTCGAGTGCTATCTGTGCTAGCGGTCCCTAATTTAGCAGTGTAAGACTAGAGGGAAGACAGCTAGTCATCACCACCCACCTCTTGGGTTACTCTTTTACCAACGAATAGTGGGAGATGACCATCACATTATAACGCCACCATGACTGAAAGGTTTGTTTGTTTTGTTGTTGTTTTTTTTAATTTTGCGCAAAGCTACTCGAGGGCTATCTTCGATAGCCTCCCTAATTTAGCAGTGTAAGACTAGATGGAAGGCAGCTAGTCATCACCACCCACTGCAAACTCTTGGGCTACTTTTACCAACGAATAGTGGGATTGACCGTCACATTACAACGCCTCCACGGCTGAAAGGACAACCATGTTTGATGCGACTGGAATTCGAGCTTGCGATCCTTAAATTACGAATCGAACGCCTTAACCACCTGGCCATGTCGGGCCCAAACAAATCATTCTAAAAGGACTCTTGCTCAACTAATTGCTACAATCGTGTTTAAAATGAAACAAGTGTATAGATTTCCATGGAAAATAGCTCTTTGTAATAGACGTAATCGTTGAACAAAACATAAGCGAGAAATAGGTGGAGTGTTACGTAATTTTACTTGAAATTTGATTGTATCACGTTTATTCGGAGAACTTATGGCTTATTATTGAACGTGCAAACCTGTAGAGCAATATTAATATAAATAAATAACGTGAAAAAGTGTGCCATATCAAGAAATAGACATAGCTACATAAACAGTTCCAGTATAATTTGTGGAACGATAAACTAGTTATACGTAGTTATTTTACCTACCGCATTAAGTTTAGGAGCCATATTTCATTGTACTTCTCTTGTTGCTTTATTACACGAATATGATAAAACTAGTAAAACAAGTTTGTGCCTAATCTGAGAATAATAAGTGCTTCTTTCTTGGCATCTGTGCTATTCTTTCTTCTAGTAACTTTCTAAACAGTAATTTCTATATTTGAACCCTATAATTACATATGGCATTGTAGTATTTTGTGAAAGGTACTCATTTTGTTCAGAGAAAACGTACTAAAAAGTTGCTATTATCGAGAAAATTCACCTATATATTTCGTCTGAACCAAAAAGTAATATACGCGTCCGCACACGTAAACTCACATACACACACACACACCATAATTATAATACGTGCTTTTTCCTCGGCTTTTTCCATTACTATATAATGAACTTTTCAATTGTTTGCAGCGTATGAGTGTTTGATGTTGTTACTTTATTTCTTTTTAAATGCGGTATTTTCAATCAAAATATGTTTAATAATAGCTTGATCTCATGTTTTCAGAATCTCTTGGGTTCATTTTCAGAGTTTATTTTAATTCGGTTAATTTTGTGAAACAACCAACTCGAAATGTAACGTGTAATTAGTTTTATCTTAAACTTACACCGACATTTATACTGAGTAAACCTTTTATATAATTGAATTGAAGACTGCTAATGTTACTCAAAGCTGATGTATTTTAATTGTGTCGACTTTTGTGTCTCATATTGTAAAGCTCTTTTATTTATGAACTAACTTGCTTACGTTTGATCATAAAACAAGTTACAAATAATAAAACAATATTCATATTTTGTTAAACATTTCGTTCGTCATATTCGATTAATTTCGTTCGTTATATTCTCTTCAACATCCATCTGAGTGCACTTCGCTGAAGTGTTACTGATCCAATGTGGTTTGCTTTTTATTAACCTTCAATGTATTTGAATCTCTTTGAATTCTGTCCTTTTAGACTTCAGAGGGCGCACCTTCTCGCAAGTTCTCAACCCAATCTCCACAACTTGGAGAACGACGACCATCTTGAACCATTAGATCTAGAGAGATCAAACAGCAACCCTGACCTATCCGAAAATGGTGTTTTAGAAAGTCACGTACAACCAAAGGTACGTTGGTATAACTTGTTTTAAGCTATCGAATAAAGTATGTGTACAACATTGCGATAAATAGGAGAAAGAAGTCATGTTAAATTACATGTTTCACTCATAAGTTCCTAGAATAATTAATACAGTTTTCTTCTGCTAATGCTGAGGTTGCTGGACCAGATCTGGGAACAAGAAACTGGTACTTCAGTTCTTCTGAATCATAGTAAAGTCATGGATAAATAATTGATATTAACCATTCATATACGGATTATACTGTAATACCAGTTCTTACCCTAAAGTCCTCAGTGAGTCAGCGATAAATTGACGGTTGATTGATTGGAATTATGTATAAATCAGTACCATGGGCTATCCGTGCTCTGCCCACTATTGATATTGAAACCAAATTTCTAGCAGTATTAGTCCGAAGACATATCGCTATGCCACTATTTTGGCGAAAATTGACTGGCTTAACAATGCCAAAATCCGGGACTCCATTTCCTACAGTGTACATTGTACAAATAGTCCAATGTGGCTTTGAGCTAAAATAAACAAGCATACTTTAATCTGATTAGTAAATGATGTAATAATATAGTTTACACTGTCAGCTTTTAGATCGCTACTATGCCTGTTTTTTTTTTTTTTTCCAGTCGGCGTCGTGAATACTGGTAATATGCGAAAGTCCTCGTCGGCACATGATACAGCAGATATAGTGTAGTTGACTTATTATAACATATTATTATACATTATGAAATATCATTTGCCTTCATTTATGGATGGCCCAGCATGTCCAGGTGGGTTAAGGCGTTCGACTCGTAATCCGAGGATCCTGGGTTCGAATCCCCGCTCGCACGAAACATGCTCGCCCTTTCAGCCGTAGGGGCGTTATAATGTGACCGTCAATTCCACTATTCGTTGGTAAAAGAGTAGCCCAAGAGTTGGCGGTGGATGGTGATGACTAGCTGCCTTCCCTCTAGTCTTACACTGCTAAATTAGGGACAGTTAGCGCAGATAACCCTCGTGTGGTTTTAAAACCAAACCAAATCATTTATGGATGTTAGAGTGCATAGGTGTTACGTGGTTTTGTCTAACCAGCAGGTGTAGCATTTAGAGTCTGCTTGTTTGATTGTGTATTTAGTTTTAGCCTAATTCTAGATAATGAGTTAAATGCGCGATTTCCACTGCAAGGAATCAAATTCCTGATTTGTTAGTTTTAAGTCCGCAAACCTATGATTGTCCCAAACAAGATCATGTCTGTATATGAAACTATCGACCAAATGCATTGTGTTTTATTATTATTGGGTGTTTTTATTTTAGCTGACAGCTGAAACTCCCATTAAAATATTGGAACACGTTAAAAATACTAAATATTCAGATAAAATAAATGAAAATTATAAGCTTCAGTCTATAAAGATGTTTTTGATTTTATTGTGAGACAAATGCTTAGAATTATTCTGTCTTTTGAAAATATAGTGATATAGGGATTGAAAGATAGAATTTATCCAAATCAACTTCTCTACAGTGTAATATATCGTCTGGATAAAATATTTTTAAAATCGAATTACTGACTTTATTTTTTTTAATATTGATGAGTTTTGGTTTGTTTCATTTTAGATATTTACACAAAACTGCTTGAATGCTATGTGTGCTAGTTCTCTCAAAACTCCTTACTTTTTATGTTTTTTTGTTTTTTGTTACAAGCTACTCGAAGACTATCTGTGCTAGCCGTTCATAATTTAGCAGTGTAAGACTAGAGGGAAGGCAGCTAGTCATCACCATCCACCGCCAACTCTTGGGCTACTCTTTTACTAACGAATAGTGGAATTGACCGTCACATTATCACGCCCCCACGGTTGAAAGGGCGAGCATGTTTGGTGCAAAGGGGATTCGAATTCGTGACTCTCAGATTACGAGTCGAACGCCTTAACCCACCTGGCCATGCTGGGCCTGCTTTTTTATGATAGACCAACGTAAACTAAGGCAGGTAGTCAACAGCAACCATTGCCAGCTCTTAGACTAATCGAATAAAGCGATTTGACCATTACCCTTATAACACAACTACGGTTCCAAAGCGCGGAGAACGATTTTTTGCCCAGCACGAGACACAAGGGACGGTAAAGGTACTTGAGAGCTATATCTGCGCTAACCGTCCCTAAGTTCGAAGTAATAAATTGGATAGAAAGCAGCTAGTCAACACCTCCTACCGTAAACTCCTCGGACTACTTTTTACCAACAACAAATAGGATCTCCTGCCTTATCACAACGCCGTAATGAATGAAAGAGTGAACATTTCTGCTGAAGAGATTCGAACCGCCATCCGTGCTCTGCGAATCAAACTCCCTAACCATGAGGTCGTGCTAAGCCTTGCGAGTGGTGGACTCGCAGATCCATAGTTCGGCACGCCAGTTTCTGAGCCAAATTCGTCTCACTTGTGGAGTGCACATGGTGTATCATATTAAGAAATGTATATGCCAATTATACTAATCAGTTGCACAAACAAACTAAGTAAAAACTGTAAAATCACTCATTCTCTATTTAAATACATATAAAACCAAAGGAGCAGTTACTGAGATTAATACAGTATGAGAATACTTGTGTTTCAATGGTTTATATGACTCATATGATATTAAGAATTCGTAACAAGCAAACACATTTTGTGTGTGAATATTTTAAAAACACTTATTTAAAAATCCACTTGTTCCAGATCTTGTCAATAATCTACAGCTAATAAATCCGGATATTTTTTAAATTATTATATTATACTTTAAATCGTATAAAAGCTACTTGAAATTTAAGCTCGAACGTCATTGGAATTATCACCCTTGTTTCAGCATATTTTGAAAATAAAAATAACACAGATTTTGTTATCTTATATGTACATTGTAGTTAGCCTTTCCAGAGTTAACCTCAACTGTTGTATTGACAATTAAGAAATTTAAAAATAACTTGTAAAAATAGCTGAATTAACCCATTTTCGACAGAACTATTCTGAAAATTTGATTCCTTTAGATGGATAAACTTCTTATCTTATTTTGCACCACAATCCCCACACACACACGCACACGCAGTAACTCATTGGAAAATTGCAGAGCACAGATAGCTCACTGCGTAGAGCTGCTCTTAACTGCAGCCTACTAACTCCATATATTCCAAATTTGTCATTTTTCGTAAAAGAAAATGCGTATTTCCCGAGATTATAGAAACGTATTATTAAAAAAGGATAAAAATTAGACACAGTATAATACCAATACTGTTTGATAAATGCAGACGAAACGTATAGGTAATTATCTTTTTCTTAATGTTTATGGTATTGTACAGAACTAAAACCTACGTGAAACTTATTCCTTGGTAATGAACTCTTTTATTTCTTTATCAGCCTTCGATTCTCAGTGGTCAAAGAAAACGAAGTGTGCTCATCGCTCAATGGGAACAGAAGATGCAGGAAGCCTAGGTTAGATCTTAACGGTCAACGAACCTGGCTTGAACTCTATCTATCGCTTAAAAGTTGCAATGTTACTTTTTTGCTGACGAACTGGAATGCTGAGTGAGTATTACAAGAACCAACAACGAAATCTATATATGTTCTACCTACCTATGCTAAACTTTTTTTCGGGGGGGGGGGGGGATTCATAACACTGGAGGCTGGAGCATTGCAGGAATCTTAACAATATCATGATAACTTTGATTTTTTATGAGGTACTCTAAGTATGAAAATAAAGAATTATTATATGGCTTTTAATTTTCCACACACACTCTCTAAATGAGATCAGTGAGCCACATCTTTCAGAGCTTTGAAGCACACCATTTGAATAAAATCATTGAATTAGATCCTTAAATAAATTAGGAATACACCATCCGAATGGCATCAGCGAGCAAAATCCTTCATTAGACCAGAAATGTACCAGCTGAATGGAACTTACGAACTAGAGGCTTCAGTCGATTTGTACTACAGCGTCTGCATGAAATAAATGAACTACCTCCTTCAAATTGCTTGTAAGTACATCATCTGAACGAAATAATTGAACTACATCCTTCAAAAGGTTGGTATAACACCATCGGAATGAAATCAGTGAGCATTGACCACCAATAGATCTAGGATACACAGTTGCATGAAATCGGTAAATTACATTCTTCAATAGATTTGGAGTACATCACCTGAATGAAATCAGTGAAGAGTATTATTCTTCAATAGTTTGTGAATACACTATATGAATGAAATCAGTGAAGAGTATCCTTCAGTAGTTTGTGAATACACCATATGAATGAAATCAGTGAAGAGTATCCTTCAATAGTTTGTGAATACACCATATGAATTAAATCAGTGAACAGTATCCTTCAATAGTTTGTGAATACACCTTATGAATGAAATCAGTGAACAGTATCCTTCAATAGTTTGTGAATACACCATATGAATGAAATCAGTGAACAATATCCTTCAATAGTTTGTGAATACACTATATGAATGAAATCAGTGAAGAGTATCCTTCAATAGTTTGTGAATACACCTTATGAATGAAATCAGTGAAGAGTATCCTTCAATAGTTTGTGAATACACCTTATGAATGAAATCAGTGAACAGTATCCTTCAATAGTTTGTGAATACACCATATGAATAAAATCAGTGAACAATATCCTTCAATAGTTTGTGAATACACTATATGAATGAAATCAGTGAAGAGTATCCTTCAGTAGTTTGTGAATACACCATATGAATGAAATCAGTGAGAGTATCCTTCAATAGTTTGTGAATACACCTTATGAATGAAATCAGTGAAGAGTATCCTTCAATAGTTTGTGAATACACCTTATGAATGAAATCAGTGAACAGTATCCTTCAATAGTTTGTGAATACACCATATGAATGAAATCAGTGAAGAGTATCCTTCAATAGTTTGTGAATACACCATATGAATGAAATCAGTGAACAGTATCCTTCAATAGTTTGTGAATACACCATATGAATGAAATCAGTGAACAGTATCCTTCAATAGTTTGTGAATACACTATATGAATGAAATCAGTGAACAGTATCCTTCAATAGTTTGTGAATACACTATATGAATGAAATCAGTGAACAGTATCTTTCAATAGTTTGTGAATACACTATATGAATGAAATCAATCAGCACATTTTTCAATAGAATAGAAGTACATCAGCTCAATTTAATGGATTAACTGCATTCTTCGCATAACTGAGAGTATATCCTCTTCGTGAAATAGACGAGCTACTTTCTTCAACTTTCCTGTCTTGATCATTGTTTCGTCTCTTTTTGCGCGCCAGTTGCTTCAGAAACCTTATTTTTAAATATCTAGAATTATTACGTTATCCATTGTTTTCCCAAATACAACAATGAGAAATAAATTAATTAAAAAATTGAAAACCTGTCAGTATAAGTGTGAAACATTTCCGTATCACGACGGGAATAAAGTTCACACATTCAAAGTATCAAGTATAATTGTTCCAGACACTTTGCTTCCCTGTTAAACATTCTTGTTTGGAAAAAAAGATTTTCCGATGACAAATTTATGATTGAACTGTTTCTGATGCTGTCGTTTAGGTCCAACGATAAAGAAGAAAGACATTAAAATGAAAACTAGATACATTGTCAAAATGATAGTCTGATACCAAAATCCGGATACAAATAGCCATAGGTGCCTGCCAGGAATAATTATTCGTGTGTGTATATATATTTATATACACGATAAATTACCCCTATTATTTGATTGAACATTGCTTTAAATGTGTAATGAGTCAAAACGTGCTTTGTTTCTGTAGTTTCTTTGATTCCTAAAATAGTTTATACTGATCACGAAAGCACGCATTCGTTCAGTGGTTTCCGTATGTGATTTTCCTGTTATTTTAGGATTTATATAAACAGTTTATCATTTGAACTGTTACTTAATGTTTGTTTGCATATATTCAGGCGAATACTGGTGTATAAAAATACAACATTTTGTTTTTTATGTTAACATTATAAATGTCCCAAGTTCTTAAGTCTGTGTTTGGTTCCCTCTTCCATATTTTGACCCACGTGAGTATATGAAGTAAGTAACAACGTGAGTAGATAAATATATATATATATACGTATATGAAGTAAATAAGTAACTGTATGACTACATGTGGTGAGTAGCCATGTGATTATTTACGTACAGTAAATAAATATCCACGTTTTTCTTTACGAAGTTAAATTACTGAAAACTTTACAACTGATTGAAGTTCCCTCTATTGTTCAATATTTCAGTTTTGCATATTATGAAAGTAGTGTTACTTCAGCTGTCGTATAAAATATTGAGTGTCTCTTCTATAGGAACATGGAAAGATTAATGTTTGTAGTTATAAGATTTTGTTACAGTAAAATAGCTTTGAATAGTGATTTCAAGAGAATCTAATATTATAATGTGTTATGATGTCATCTGGTTTTAACAACAGCATTTATCTTCCTCGATGCTAAAAACGAACCATAAAGAAAAGATTCAACCTTTGATTTCACGTTAATAGTAGTTGTTAATTTCAGGGAATCGGGTTTGCTCATGTCGATGTTGAAAGCAGTATTATTATTCTACTATCTTGAGTTAAGAAAGTTTGAACTTAAAAATATTAAATACACTATACAAAGGGCTATCTGTGTTCTGCCCACCACAAGTATCAAGCCGCGGTTTCTAACAATATAATTCCGCAGACATAACACTCTTCACTGGATGACGAATTAAATACTGTCTGGTATTTTACTTTCTACTTTTAAAGATACTAAAAAAAAAAAAAAAAATTCCAGCTGTAAAAGATTTGATTAATAACATATTTATTATCTAAATTTATAGCGTTATCAAACTAATGAAATTCATTAACCGTTTTGTATTTTTGCTTCAATATTCCAAATAAAACAAGCTTCACTGACAATGTTTTACTAACGTTAGTGTTGTTTATTATTAAGCACAATGCTACACAAAGAGCTATCGGTACTGTGATCATCATGGGTATTGAAACCCGATTACTAGCAGTATACGTCTGCAGACATACCGTTGTGCCACTGGAGGACGGGTTACTAATCTCTGCAGAAATGTATGAATACTTACTTGAATCACGACATTATAACACTACTGTACTGAGAAAATGAAAGTATTTCTTTGAAGTATTTCTATTACGTTGATGACTTCAAACTAACTAAATTATTGTACTTTGGAATAGAAAAAATGAACAAGTTTAAAAGTAATTTATTTTTCAAAATAAAAAAGTCATTTCAATTATTAAGCAATTAACAAAAGCTGATGAAAAGCTTTATGATAGTAAGGACTTTTTTGAAATATTGTTGTACTTCATCCAAAAGTTTATTATTGACATAATCAAACCTTATTTGGATGCTAAAATAAAGGTGAAGAATTGAGATGATTTATTTTGGTGACTTGTTTCTTTGACCAAGCATGACCAAATGGTTAAGGCATTCGACTCGTAATCTGAGGGTCGCGGGTTCGAATCACCTTTTCAGTCGTAGGGGTGTTATAAAGTGATGGTCAATCATATTATTTGTTAATAAAAGAGAAATCATTTAATAAAAGAAAGTTAGCGGTGGGCAGCGATGACTAGCTGCCTTCCATCTAGTCTTACAGTGCTAACTTAGGGACGCCAGCGCAGATAGCCCTCGTGTAGCTTTGCGCGAAATTCAAAACAAACCAAATGTTTATAGATTCATTAGTGTAATAATACACGGACAGATGGCAATACTGAGTAATAAATAAATGATGATTTGGTTTGAAAACATATAATAAACAATTTGAATTTGGTTTACAGATATTTAGTGAAATATTACTAAATGTCACCAAACACTAAAACAAGTATGTTGTATGTTTTTAGAGAGACATGATGAAAACAAAGATTTTAGTCTTTATGGTTTTTATGGACATGTGTATAATACCTACTTTATAATATAGTTTATGATACCTAGATGGCAGGACCTTAGATGAAAATATCTGGTGTTACTCAACAGGTTTGTTTAAGGTTAAGCACACAGCTCCACAATGGGCTACCTAGGCTCTGCCCACCAGGGGTATGAAAATCCGGTTTCTAGTGTTGTAAGTCCACAGATATATCGTTATGCCACTGGGGACTGTTTAATAGGAATCACTAATAAGGTTAGCCTGCTATCATTTAAGTCTTGGGGTTTTATTTTTTCGAACAATTTTCGAACAGATAGAAACGCCATATTGCGATCTCAGATCTGACACTTATTAAGAAATTATAGTATCTTAGAAACATTCTTAAGTGTAATATATATAACCCTAGTGCAAAATAGAACCTCAATAATACAGGTTATCCAGTTGTAAAATATGAATTATAATTTCGAAACTGCAAAGTACGTATGACAAACGAAAGAAGTTTCAATTTTCACACCATTTTCTTTAAACCTGAAATTATTTATTTTTTCAGAGTGAGAGGGTACGTAGTAATACAGTGGTCGAAATGTAGTTCCAGTTTTTTTATCCAAAATCTGTTGTTTGAACAAAAATTTTAAATGATTTTTATTTTATTTATCTGGTTTGTCGTAGAGTTTCTATTCATTCTCCTTTTTTTAATCAAATTCTTCTCAATTAACTGTTAAGACAATGAAAAAACAACTTTGAAATGCATGTCCAAAGTCCTCTTAAAAAAGGCTTAACATAGCAGCATTATAGCCCTCAGGGAGTGAATAAATTAACCATTATCATTCAATAGTTACGATATTTATATTCGATGGCCGCTACTTGAGATTCACAATGAGAAGTCCTTGAGAGCCAAAGAATACTTTGCTGTCTCGTGCTGCAAAGAGACTGATAATATATCTTTATCTTCTATAAGGGCGAGTTGGGGATCACGTATTCACTTTTTACTTCACAGGAACCCTGCTTTGACCGTTTTAATTTAACTACTGGTTAACAAATTCCATTAAAGCTGTCTAGAATTCCTTTTCTTTTTTTGTATGTCTGCGGGCTCACACAGCTAGCCGGATTTCGATACTTGTGGTGGGCAAAGTACAGATAGCCCATTGTGTAGTTTTGTGCTTAATTCTAAACAAACAAACAATACTGGCAGTAATTGCAGTGGCCTTGGTTAGAGCAAACATGACGTGGTTGTTATTACGAAAATAATAAGATGTTCACTTAAGGAAACCTTTATAATTTCTAAACATTAAAAATTTTAAAGCCAGCCTGGATCAATACATTGACAGCCAAGTATACCATATATACACCAATGCTGAGGTACATCCGATTAAAACCATAAACTGAGCTTTAAAATTAAGTGTCGCTTTTCTTATTGCGCTAGGTTTTATTTTCAGATTAAATTTTGTTACGCCTACTTGTAACACTAAGGAGCAAAAGAAAGCATAACGCAATCAAAGGTATATTTTTAAGATATCTTAACAAAATAAAAAATATTTTATAATTAATATACCATAATAGTAATTAACACATTGACCCAAAAGTCTGAAGTTTCACCCAGTGACATCATGGAGTTAAACTGTTGTGTGTGCTGTTGTTTTTTTTAAGAGGAAGGTTTGTTTGTTTTTGAATTTCGCGCAAAGCTACTCGAGGGCTATCTGCGCTAGCCGTCACCAATTTAGCAGTGTAAGACTAAGGGAAAGACAGCTAGTTATCACCATCCACTCTTGGGCTACTCTTTTATCAAAGAATAGTGGGATTGACCCTCACATTATAGCGCCCCCACGCCTTAAAAGGCGTACATGTTTGGTGCAACGAGGATTCTAACCCGCGACCCTCAGATTACGAGTCGAACGCCTTAACACGCTTGGCTATGCCGGGCCTTCTGGGACAGCGGTAAGTCTTCCAACTCTACACGCAGGGGTTCGATTCCTCTCGGTGGACACAGCAGATAGCCTTATGTGGCTTTGCTATAAGAGAAACACACCCAGGTTTATGAATTTGAGAGTTTCTGTTGTTTCTTTGTGCCTCTTGCTACAAACAACAGCAACACATTCCATAATTTGGTTAAATTTAATTATTCCTTTCCATTTGTCAGAAGCTGGCGATGGATGAGATTGGCCAGCTACGTTTCCTCTAGACTATCTGTCCAAAATCAAATATGGCTATACATAGATGTCCATTTGTCTAGTTTTGCGTGAAAACTGAAAACAAAGAAACAACAGTAAAAGCATTTTAGAAATTGAAATCTAGAGCTTGCCCAAAGATTTAATTTAGTTTTAGCGTTTCAGGCAGTTTTCTTTGTGTAAAACGTTTCGATGTATACTTATAAATATTTATAACCCAGGTTATCATACTTCCATGCTGTACGCTTATTATATACATTAACTTGAAAATTAAAATTTTTTCTACAAGCAAAATGATAGAGGGCTCACTTTTCTGAAAGGATGATTAAAGTTTGTTTGTTGGAGTTTGTTTTACAGCAAACTCGTAATGGACTATTAGTTTTTCTATGGCAGGGAATCGATCCCTGGATTTTAGCAAAGTTGTTAGACTCTCCCCTGTTACACCAGGAGGCTCTTGGTTAAAGGTTTTCATATTCTTATTTGAAAATATGTTAAGCAATAATAAAAAAGAAAGAACATTGATTTACATGTTGTCTAAAATCGGGAAATTCACCTAAAAATTCATGTCCAGCCATTTGATAGAAATCATTCGTATAAAACAATACATTTTAAATGTACTTGGACTATTATTTATTCTATGCTATCATTAGCTACTACTTTTCAAAATTCCCATTGAATATATATTCAAGCTTCTCTCTCTTTCACTGGCGTTCTTTTTTTTCAATTTTATTATGTGTTTTACCTACAAGATAAAACTTTCTTAAGTCCAAAAGAACCGGCATAACGAAGGTCTTATTTGTACTGATAATTTATAGATATTGCAAAGACCTTTGTAACTTGGTGAAATCTTTAGTCAGTCCACACAGGTGTGAGTTGACATTTCCCATGAAGAATGACAGATAATCGATAGCTTCTACTAAGAAGTAACATAATCAGACTTCAATAAAATATGTCAACGGGTATTGCGAAATTATATATATGTATATATATATATCTACACACAAGTTAAATAATAGACAGCATCGCAAAGGCTTAAGAAGAATATATTAACAACCACGTCATTAATTTCAAATGAAAAGATTATTGTTTTGAATTTCGCACAAAGCTACTCGAGGGATATCTGTGCTAGCCGTCCTTAATTTAGCAGTGTAAGACTAGAGGGAAGGCAGCTAGTCATCACTACCCACCGCCAACTCTTGGGCTACTCTTTTACCAACGAAAAGTGAGATTGACCGTCACATTATAACGCCACCACGGCTGAAAGGGCGAGCATGTTTGGCGCGACGGGGATGCGAACCCGCGACCCTCGGATTACGAGTCGCACGTCTTAACGCGTTTGGCCATGCCGGGCCTGAAAAGATAATTCATTGCATATATTTATATTATTTGATTCTATCTCTATTAAACAATTATCATACTTAACAATGATCATACTTTACAAAGTATTATAGTAATCGAATATTGTTTTCTCGTTTCTTCGCGTAATCTTAAACAAAAACAGTTTGATTTAAGGTAGTCAGTGCTTCTGTTGAATGTAAAGGAAATAAATGTTCGTATTTTTTATGACAATGTTCATAAAATGTAACAGAGTCACTCGGATTCTAGTCTAACTTGTTCCATCTAAAATACTCTCATTTAGTCAGAAATGTAAGAAATGAATGTCAGTGTTTGGAATCCAAAGGCTTTTCTTTTGTTGTTGTTGTTTAAAAATACACTTATATATTATATATATGTAAAAATGGCTCGTTTGGGTTGAGAAATTGTTTTACGTAGATGAGTGAACAACGTTTCGACCTTCTTCGGTCATCGTCAGGTTCACAAAGAAAAGGTTCACATTTATATATTAATTTATATGTGATATGTTAATATCACATGAAAATCATTTTAACCATTCTTTTTTTATTCTTTGTTTTTTGTTGAACTTCGAGGGCTATCTCCGCTGGCCGTCGCAAATGCATAAGAGGTAGACTATATGAAAAGTAACTAATTAATATGTGATCGACGTTCTCGTTATAATAAACCCACAGCTGAAATAACGAATACGTTCAATACGGAGATTAAAACCCACGACTTTCACCCTAACGACAAGCTAATACTTACTGAATCTTTATTGTTTTGTACAGTTGACTCCAAATGTGATTTCACATTGCTGACTAGATAAGAGACTTAAATACTGTTAGAATAAGATCATGCACTTATACTTAATATTTGTTAAGTATTCTCTTGTTCTTGACCTAGGAAGCATTATTCGGTGAGGTATGAAAAAAAAAAACATGATGTTAATAATACAATATTGTTTCTAATGAAGTATCGGACTACTGAGTGTTCAGTTTCTCTGGAAATATGTCAGCATTATCTCATTTTTATTTAATATTTGGCACCGTTTTCTTGTATTCTTGATACTGTATTATTCAGAGTATTATAGTTTGTTTGTAGTTAGTCAAGCATAAAGCTACGTCACAATAGACTAACGGTGCTGTGCCCACCACTGGTATCGAAATCCGGTTTTCGGTGTTATAAGTCTTCAGACCTATCTCGGTGCTACAGAGGAGAGGGAAGAGGAAAAATGATTAATGTATTGTTAAAGTGCCAGTTTAATTTAAAAGCACTATTTACGTCTTTCCGTAAGAGCTATTGTACTACACAATTTGGTTTCCTTGTCATGTTTACTTTTCAACAAATAATAAGTCATTGGTGCGAGTAACTGAGAAGAAAATAAGCATTTTTATTAGTGTATTTCAAACTTCATTTTTGCATATGTGAAAATAGAGGGCGTATTTCATATACATAGAAGAAAAAAGAAACTTGTATTGAAATTAGCTAATAAATTAATACTGGCAGGTGATTAAGTTCTCAGAATCACTTGATCACAACCAAATCGTAGCATGTAGTCAGAATGTATTTTACAATGAAAAAATCAAACTATATGTAATCCTGCTTTATCGTACCTGTAACTAAAAGAACACTACGTAATAATGTTTTACTGTAACTAACAAAACATACGTAATCATGTTTCAGCGTGCTTATAACTAACAAACACTCTGGTATTATAATACTGCTTTAATATACTTGTAGCTAACAAACGCTACATAATGCTTTTGCGAACTTGTAACAAACACTACATTTATTTTTTGAATTTCGCGCAAAGCTATACGAAGGCTATCTGCGTTAACCATCCCTAATTTAGCAGTGTAAGACCAGAGTGAAGACGGCTAGTCATCACCACCCACCGCCAACTCTTGGGCTACTCTTTTACAACCGCATAGTGAGATTGACCGTCACATTATACCGCCTCCACAGTTAAAGGGCGAGCATGTTTGGTATGACAAAGATTCGAACCTGTGAAACTCGGATTACGAGTCGAGTGTCTTAACCATCAGACTATGCTAAGCCCAAACACAGAGTAATCATGTTTTAATGTGTATGTATCTAAAATCGTTTCCCAGTATTCCTGTAGAGTTATCTAGAGAACGAGTTTAGTCCTATGTTTCGAAAATTCAATATAGATTTATTACTGAATTAAACGTTTTCCAGTACTATTAATCTCATTTTATTATTGTTAAATTAGCAGTTTCCAATAGAATTAATCTCACCTTTCTAGTATTAAAGTAGCAGTTTCCGATAGCATTAATTTCACTCCACTGATATTGAAGTAGCAGTTTCCAGTAGTATTAACCTCACTTCTTTAGCATTAAATTAGCAGTTTCCGACAGTATTAATCTCACTTCTTTAGTGTTAAATTAGCAGTTTCCAATAGTATTAATCTCACTTCTTTAGTGTTAAATTAGCAGTTTCCAATAGTATTAATTTCACTTTTTAGTGTTAATTTCGCAGTTTCCGATGGTATTAATCTCACTTCTTTAATGTTAAATTAGCAGTTTCCGATAGTATTAAACTCACTTCTTTAGTGTTAAATTAGCAGTTTCCAGTAGTATTAATCTCACTTCTTTAGTGTTAAATTAGCAGTTTCCAGTAGCATTTAATCTCATTTCTTTAATGTTAAATTAGCAGTTTCCAGTAGTATTAAACTCACTTCTTTAGTGTTAAATTAGCAGTTTCTAATAGTATTTAATCTCAATTCTTTAATGTTAAGTTAGCAGTTTCCGATAGTATTAATCTCACTTCTTTGGTATTGAAGTAGCAGTTTCTGGTCGTATTAATTTCACTTCTCTAGAGTTGAATTAGCAGTTTTAAACAGTATTACATTCACCTCACTGGTGTTGAATTAATAGTATCAATGTAGCGCTAAGCTCCAAATACACTGTTAATATTTTCTAGTGTTATTAAGCTTATCAGTACTGAATAGTAGTTGTTTTTCCACTTGTACGATACTAATTTCATCAGTATCAAGTTACTAGTTTTCCCTTAGATCAGCAGTTTTCATATGTTCATCTTAACATGCAATGTTTTTTTGATAAAGTATATTTCTGAAAGCTTGTCTTTAAAACTGCACGTCGTACTGCAAAAGTTTCTCCTTATTTTCAGCTACAAAATGAATTACTAAATTTTCGTCTTTCTGTAGGTTTTATTAATCAATAAGTTGAATATTTAAAATAATGTGACTTGCTAATAAATAATGTAGTTGTAAGATAGAGTTGAAAACTCATACAAATGTATACAATTTGATACGTGCACTAATCAACAATCACAGACTTAGATGTTTTATGTAAAACGAAATAAGAGTAAATAAATGAACGAAAGCAAAGAAAACACTTATAAGCACGCGACCATTCTGTGAAGTTTAAAGTCTAGCTATATCTGTGATGAAACAGAAGATAACTGGTATAAATCAAAGGAAAATAGTTTTATAAATAAGAAAAAGAAAATCTAGCCAAAAATATGGCATATATTAAATACAACTATTGCCCTAAAATACACATAAAATCATAAATTTCAAACGTTCATTCGTAAGTATTCGATATCATATACTTACGCGTGTTTACAATATTCATAATTATCACTTTGTTCATATCACCTCAAACATGGTCTAAAAGTAAAAGTGTTGTATTTTATGATGTTTTGATCTTAAATAAGTTGTTGCTTTAGGAATATTACATAAATAAAAATGTGTCTTATCTGTTTCTTGAAGACATGATAATAAGTGTTTACACAGCCGTAATATTATCCTCATTGGGAGGAGTAGTGTCCCCTGAATATTCTATAGGCGTTTGGAATTTTCTGTACCTTGCGATCCAGATAATAAGGAACGACAATGGAAATAAGACTCGAACCTCTGTAGACTATGGTTCTCTCTCAAATTACATATGTTCTATTGAACTGTCTTCCGCTTCCTTCCATCCGGTTATTCCAGGTGATTGTGATATCTGATAACTGTAACGGTGTACATGGTATAGATGGTAGGCTGGCTACCGATTTGGCTATTGATTGCGCTATGGCATATCAGAGAATAAAATCATCACAGGGGGGATTATGTTTCGTTTGTTTGTTACTGTACAATTCCAGAGCAGCTTCCCACAACAATCACGAAATCACAAGGATAGTTTCTATTATTACAACATTCATGACATTAATGGATACTTCCATTGTGACAACAATGATGACATCGCATGAATACTTGTATTGTTAAAACAGTCATGACATTACTAGATACTTCTATTGTGACAACAATGATGACATCGCATGAATTCTTCTATTGTTAAAACAATCATGACATTACTAGATACTTCTATTGTGACAACAATGATGACATCGCATGAATTCTTCTATTGTTAAAACAATCATGACATTACTGAATACTTCTATTGCTTTACCAATATAAAAAGCTATTTCACAGTCACATTCTTTGTAAGATTTTCTCTGCAGAACTCTGAAATGTATTTGCACCTACGTCAAGTAAAATCTGAGAAGTGCTTACACCTTCACTGATTTCATAAATTAGAATAAATTTCTGTGGTTTATTTTCTGAACCTGCATTCATAAAAATGTCAATTGTAGTGATATATCCACAAAAGTAATAATACAGTGTCATTACGACAAACAAACTGTTCTGATCATTAATAGTACCCATGGCAAATGCTACCATTTGTGCATCTGCTTATTTCTGCGTGGAATACAAGTGAGCAAAGTAAATTACGAATGCACGTAATATCTCTTTAACAGCTTCACCGCTCCCATGTACTCCCGTATTCAATATATATGTTCTTTTCCTCAAATATACAACATTATTCATATGTTCAAAACTAAATTCATCGATACTTTACTGTTGTAATTTTGCTTAACTATCTGATTATGTTTGCATATTGATACTTCAGATACGCGGTAAGTCTACGGATTTACAACGCTAAAATCGGGGATTCAATTCACCTCGGTGGACTCATCAGATAGTTCCACGTGGCTTTGCAATAAGAAAACTCACCCATCAGATATGTGATTGGTTTATCACCCTGTCTAGCGTTTTACACGACCACAGAGAAGGGCAAACATAAATAAACTCAATCAGATCTGGCGTGCATCAATGATCAACTATTAAATTGGATTGTATGAATATTTGCACTTTATACGGATTTCTGAAAATGGTAATACTAGTAAATTCGTATATTACTGCATCTAAATAGAAACGCTTCCGCGAATTATACCAGTCAGTGTTTGGCTAACTATCCATTTTGGATGACCAGCATAATATCTTCTCAAATGATACCAAATAACGTGGATCGGCATGGTCGGGTGGTTAAAGTACTCGACTCGTAATCCAAAGGTCGCGGGTTAGAATCCCCGTCGCACCAAACATGCTCGCCCTTTCAGCCGTGAGGGCGTTATAATGTTACGGTCAATCTATTATTCGTTAGTAAAAGAGTAGCCCAAGAGTTGGAGGTGGGTGATGATGACCAGCTGCCATCTCTGTAGTCTAACACTGCTAAATTAAGGACGGCTAGCGCAGATAGCCCTCGTGTAGATTTCCGTGAAATTCAAAACAAACAAATCAAACCAACTAACATTTCATCCACCATGTGAAGGGGTATCGAGTTAACATTTTACCAAAACCTCTAGACTCTGATTGCACCTAACTTTCTTTGATATAAACTAGCATTTCATCCATTACGTTGAGGAGTATAAAGTTAGCATTTTACCAAATCTGCTATACTCTAACTACACTATATTTGGGGGCTGATACGTGAAAGTGATTTACATTACAGTGGCAAATCTCAAAAAAAAAACTACTCACTTCTAAACATTTTTGTACAACTTTAGTTTTAGTACATATAAATCTTGGTTCATATGTTGTTTTAGTCAGACCTCATGTAAATGAAAATGTACAAATTTGCACATTGTTTAACTTGCATCGAACTATAATTTTTTCATCGTATCTGATGTTGTGTTTATTTTTATTATTCAACTATTTTCTTTGCGGGATTATTTCTATTATTAGGTTATGTATATATAGACTAAAACCAACGTCACGCATAAGAAATATGTTCATTGTACTTAATTAATTAACAATTTACATAATTTAAAAAAAAATCGTACGTTTTAAAGTAGTTCCTAGCATTCTGTGCCTCCTGATGCATGTTGATTTCTAATAACTTAAAAAATCTATATTTTGTGTTTCTCTAAATTAAAGTTTTATATTTGAGTGTTTACTTAAACAGTAGTTCCATTATAAATGGATGTTACCTATCAGCTCTTTAGCATATACTTCATCAGATATGCTGATAAATGTATATACGAATTCATTAATAAACTATATAATGCCACACAATTAATTATAAATAATTCCCTTGCAGCTCATGAAAAAAAAATCAGAACATTAAAAGACCCTGTATGGTCAGGTGGGTTAAGGCGTTCGACTCGTAATCTGAAGGTCGCAGTCTCAAATCCCCGTTGCACCAAACATGCTCGCCTCTTCAGCCGTGGTTGCGTTATAATGTTACGTTCAATCCCACTGTTCGTTAATAAAAGAGTAGCCCAAGAACTGGCGGTGGCTGGTGATGACAAGTTGCCTTCCCTCTAGTCTCACACTGCTAAATTAGGGACGGCTAGTGCAGATAGCCCTCGTGTAGCTTTGCGCGAAATAAAAAAAATCAGAATGTTAAAACCTTAAATTTGTGTGCGTTCTTGTGTACGTTTCACAGGTAAAAATGAAAATCTTTATAAGAAATATTAACGTTTAAACAACGACATCTTTGTTCTAAGATTAAGACTTCTAGGCATATTAAATTGTATTTATTGGTGTTACTGACTGAAAATCCTAAGAAACTGCCTTTTTTATTTTGTTACACGCAATGTTTATTTTATTTACTTATAAACCAGATTCATCTCTTCTAAGTCTTTTAAACAATAGTTGTTTCCGAGCTTTAAGTCCTTCTTATAACGCTCAGACCTGCACCAGAAAGTCCCATGTTGTATTATCGTTCAATTAAGAACCAGATCTTTTCGACACATTACACCAATTAGAGTTGGTATGTAACAATTGTTCTAATTCATTACAGCATTATATATATATATATAATGGTTTTAATACTTTATATGATGTACTTAGTGAAGCTGATGAAGCTGATTTACTTATAGTTATTTCTTCTGCAAGCATACTGTTTCTCTCTTAATTTTTGTACTATTGGTGAATATACTTCTGTTAATAATACCTGTATATCTTGGGAGAAAATGTAACTGAAAAGTATATTAAACTCTTATGATAAAACTGAACTTTCTCAGTGAAGAAGGCTGTTTTTTTCTGAATTCAACTTTCCCTGAAAATTTTCTTGTTGAATGGAAAGTACTTGGACAAATAGTGTATGTTGTCTCATAGCAAAGCCACATCTGGCTATCTGGTGAGTCAACCGAGGGGAATCGGTTCTCGGATTTTAGCGTTGTAAATCCGTAGACGTACCGCTGTACCAGCGAGGGACTGGACAGACAGAGTTTCTTCTGTATATATAAGTATTTGGTGATTGGCATATTTTGCTTTTAATTACGTTATTTCACCAGTCCATTCTTGTTTGTGAGATAAACATCCGGTGAAATAGGTTATCTCTTTGTTGAAAGCAGTGTTGGTTCGTGAGACAGGCTACAAGTTGGAGGAGTTGAATCTCACTTTATTAACCAAGTGAAGAGACTACCCCTCCACTTTTAGCTCACCCCACAGCCCTGATGGTGTTTTTTTTCTGTTCTCGCTTTACCATATCAGATTATTCTGGAACATAAACCTCTCGGAACTTGCTTGAAACCTAGAATACTAAACACAATTATTTTGTTACAGGAAAGAAAAAAATAGCAAAATAGCTTACTTTTGTAAAATTCGTATCATACCAATTCTAATATATAATTAATGTAATGAAATGAACAACATAATTCCGTACATACACTGTAGAACGAAAGCTCATTTCCATACCAAAGTCCTTAATATACTGTCCTGAACAATCTGACATTTTGTGCTACATTCTTGTCCTCTTCCAAATGAATACCGAGTAATAAAAATATTTCTCTTGTATTGTTGTATTTTCTAGATGCTTGTTAAGTAATTCATAATCGCTTCTGGTCTGCTGCCGTCCACAAGTAAAAGCCGAACAAGAATCACAGTGACATTTTCTTAAGTGCATGTTCTTCCTCGTACAGTCAACACGTAGACTTCAATCAGTCTTTGTTCCTTCAGCGTGTGTCTTTTCCCGTTTTTCTCTAGTTATTTTTCTGAACTTCAACTTTCTTAAAGTCGTATCCTTCTATTTTCTTCCTGACGACTGTTTTGCACATGAGTGAGCTGGAAGAGTTAGATCTGACATATCTTTAGGTAACTCTCATGTCAAGACCTCTACTTCCAGCTCAAACACACACATAAAAACTATTTGTTACTGATGGTGCGTTACTCCTCAATCTCTTCGTCCAAGAAGATAGTTACCTGAATTGCGTCATCTACAGTGATGTTCTGACGGAATCTTACACAAATGACGAGGCGTCGTGTTGCAGTAAGGGGTATACATCCGGAATCTAGACTTCTTTCAGATAAGCTAGGAAAAGTACCCTCTGTCCTATAAGCCAATGAATAGCATATGGCATTGTTTACAGGGGGCTTATTACATTTCTTATCTTTGCATCACGCACATTATCTAAAATGCAATTGGGGATGAGGCATTATTAGAGTTAGGTTCTCTTCAAAGTTTACACATTACTACTTAATTTCTATGCTTGTTCAAACAGATTATAATATATAATGAGTAATTAATTCTTGCAGAGATAGAAGGGAACTGAAATAAAAAGAATTAACAAAATAAATTCAAACTTTTATTTTATTTTTCCGTAAACATATACACCGCCATCTGTTTCAATACATGTGAAACTAAGTGGAGAGCTAAACAAACAACGTTATCAGTATCGTTAGTCAAGCAGCAGTTTGAATCAAGCTAACACAAGGGACTTTGTACGCATATAAAACGGGTTGATACGTGACTTAACCTCGAAATATCTTCATGTATGATCTCCCCCCCCTCACACACACACACCCAGTTCTGTATTTTTAACAGATTACAAGTGAAAGCTGAATTAAAAGGGGGAGAAAAAAAGCAAAAATCGTAATTTTTTTTTATTATTTATTATTATTCACCCTCGAACTGTAACGCTTACTAACTTATGGGGACGTCCTCTGCAGTTTAAGCGATCGTTTATGCATGGTTGTATTTCAAAGCTAGTGATTTTACAAACAGTTCAGTCTGATAAAAGACTTACCAGAGATTTTAACCAAGTTTTGTAATTGGGAAAATTGTGACCGAAACAAATTCCAAATTTCGTTAAATTGAACCCTTCATTTGTCCTAATTACTAGTCTGTCATTAAAAACTAATTTCTTATATTGAAATTTTATACTTGCATTTAAGAAAATACAAACGAATAAAGCACTTGAAACACAGATGATAAATTCTTACTAACACAAGTAATTCTTTCTCGTGCTTGTACACATAATCACGTCGTAATTTCAACATATATGTCTTGACATGACGTAATGATTAGGGCATTTTGTTCACAGTCTGCGGGTCGTAGAATCCAACCTCGATATCGAACAGGCTCGTCTTTTCACCTGTAGAGACATTATAACGATACGGTCATCCTGTTAATTATTAGTGGTGGGAGGTACTTAGCTACATTTCCTCTAGTCTATTAGTTTAAAATTAGGAAAGGCTAGAGCAGTTATCTCTCGGGTAACTTTGAGTGCAGTTCATCAAATAAACAATCGTTGCATAAGTCCAGAAACAGTTAGCACGAGTTTTGTTTATCCCAGTGAAGTCTTATTTTTATCCATTGTTTTTTGCAGTTTTAACATAACCTATATTACACAAAAGCCAATTTATATTTTCTTTTACAACTAAAATCACACCTTTAGAAATTGTATATTAATAAATGACACATCAATACATGTACTTAATCAAGTAATTAAATCAAATTACTTATGGTTTTAACAGATCGTGTTTTATTTATTTTTAACAATAAACTGAACTCTTCAATTTACACTACAAACATCAAACTCTCATAAACAAATAATATAATTATACCATATATTCGACTGTGAGGGCCTCTATATTTATTTAAAGATAAATGCAACAATATTAATATTTTAAAGCCTCTACCTTTCACCTTCATTCTTTTTCGTTTCCCGGTTTCGTGACTTCGGAGATCACATCTCATTTAAACGGAACCTAAAAAGACAACAGTTTCTAAACAAAGTTTCCTAGCGAAAATGAAGTACATATTTTAAAACAATATCCACTAATAAAATAAAAACTTTATACAAATAAATAATTTAAAATATCAAATGATTTAGACTTGTAAAATATTGTTTGCATTATTTTATATTCCATGGTTTTCATTGAGATTAGAATTTTACTTCAGTAACACTTTCTATTCATATTATGTATAATCACTTTATTTCCATAATGAATCTTTAATATCTTCATTAGGATATCTCTTTACTGTCCTTTTTGTGATTTCTAATAATCCTAGAATTGCTGCACAATAAAACATTATTGACCAGTTATGAAGCAAATAGTGAACCATTGCCTGAAATCACAAGTCAATAAATATTTTATTAATTACCCCTTCTTCTGTTTTCAGTTTTACTTAAAAATCTAATTAATTAGCTGTGTCATATGGTATATATAGTCTCCATCTCCTGATCGGCATGCGAATCTGAAAATTAAACATTTCATCGAACTTTTTGAGAACAGATAACAAATCAGCAATATTTGGAAACTGTTTGATTTTCAAGATATAACAGTCCACATCACACAATAATACCAATAAACATAAAATACGTACCTGTCTAACTTCAACACAATTTTTTTTCTACAATGCTTGTGAGATTACCGCCCTTAAAACTGTTCGTAAACTAGGCCTCAGTAAATCAGCGTGTTTTCACTGTGCTGCAAAAAAAAAAAAAAATCGTCTGCAAGTTTCTGCTACGACGTCATGATTATTTGGCAACTGGACAACTTTGAAAAAAATTGTTGTTTCAACTTTCAAGACATTTTAAAGTGTTTCGTGCCATATGATGCATTCTAAGACAATTATGACAAACAATTGATGTTGAGGCTAGAAGAATTCAAGCTAACATGACTTACATTACCTGTTGAAAAAGGTAATACATGAACACAGTTCCTTCAAAATTTAAAATTTGTTCATAATATCTTTATTAAAATGTTTGCAAATATATAGCATATAGCAGGTTTTTTCTCGGGAAATCTAACATCAAACGTATAAATTCGTCCATATTTTACTTACTAACGTGGAATTTATCACAGCTTACTAATTTTAAAACAAATATAAGATTTTCTAAAAATAAAATTTAAGAAACAAAAATAAAACGTTTCCACGATTTTTATCCAATGCTTTTGTAGTTTTAATATAACCTACGTCGCGTAAAGCTTACATTTTTCTTTAACAGTTAAAATATGTCTTTATAAATTGTGTATTAACAAATAACAACCAGTCGTTACAAAATATACAATCTTCTTTCTAAGGTTAATTATTTCTTTTTTTTCCAAAACAATATTTGGAATATGAGATATGAGTTTTTCTTATAACAAAGCTCCATCAGGCTATCTACTAAACCCAACGAGGTAAATCGAACCCTTAATTTTAGCGTTGTAAATCCGTAGACTTACCGTTGTACTAGAGGGAGGCGAATATGAGATAAAGAAAGGGTTTTGTAATACATCCAAAAGATGTATTAAAAGATGGTTTGATTTTATAATTACATTCTACAGTTGGTATTGCATAAATACTAGATTTTTCAAACATCAATTAATCATTTTTTGTTTTTTTAGACATTACATCTTTCAGAATGTACAAACTGTAGTGAATTCAATGCAGGTGAAGCAAATTATTTAAGATTAAGGATTAAACTGCATGCGTTTCATATCAAATACCCCCCCCCCAAAAAAAAAAAGAGTTAATGAAAGTATTATGAAAAATAAAAATAAAAATTCTGAAAAATCAATATTTTTATTATTTCTCTCTTTTATATGGCCCGGTATAGCCAGGTGGGTTAAAGCGTTTGACTCATAATTTGAGGGGCGCGGATTCGAATCCCCATCGCACCAAACGTGCTCGCCCTTTCAGCCGTGGGGGATTATATTGTGACGGTAAATCCCACTTTTCGTTAGTAAAAGAGTAGCCTAAGAATTGGCGGTGGGTGGTGATGACTAGCTGCCTTCTGTCTAGTCTCACACTGCTAAATTAGGAACGGCTCGCGCAGATAGCTCTCGTGTAGCTTTGCGCGAAATGAAACAAACAAACTCTCTCTTATATGTAATATAAGACTTAAAATATTATGTTTTCAAAATAAGTGAACATTTTTGGGGACATTTTAAACAGGTAGGGAGAGAATAAAATTAACTATGGTTCAGTGAGGTTAATCACAAATTTTGCCGGAAATTGCAGGAAAGACAGTGAATAAATATTATACCTGAACTGTTAAAGATTGTGGAAACAAGTGGTTTTTGTACCATACTGTATTAGAAGTAATTGTAATTGAGTAAAAATATGAATCTGGAGATAATGAATATTTTATAAGTTTAAACAAATTTATATCTTAATATATCTTAACTTACTAAGTTTGTATGAAGACATTATTAAATTTTTATCTTACATTTACGTTTTTGAAATATGTGCTTAATTAATTTTACGTATTTTTACCGTTTAACATCTGAAAGCGTTTATAGATTGTTTTCAAAAAAGTGAAACCTAAGGACTGACTTTAGAGGTCACAAGAAGCAAAGAAAACAAAATAGAGAAGATACAATATATTGTTGTGTTTTAATATTTCTATCCAGAGGATAAAACTTGTATTATTTTTCTTTTTTTTTGGTGGACTCAGCAGATAGCCCAATGTGGCTTCACTATAAGAAAACAAACGATTCCGGCCCGGCATGGCTAGGTGTGTTAAGGCATTCGACCAATCATCTGGGACTCGCGGGTTCGAATCCCTGTCATACCAAATATGCCCGCCCTTTTAGTCCTGAGGACGTTATAGTGTTATGGTCAATCCCCCTATTCGTTGGTAAAATAGTAGCCCGAGAGCTCGCGGTGAGTTGTGATGACTAGCTGCCATCCCTCTAGTCTTACAATACAAATAGCCCTCGAATAGCTTTGCGCCAAAATCAATATAAAAACCCTTTGCTCCTAATCATGGGATTGACAATGCCTGTTAAAACACACCCACAACTAAAAACGCACAGTGTGGTTAGCGTGTAGCTTTGCGCCAAATTAAAAACAAATCTTTTTTTTCGTTCTACTTACATTCGCGTATTCATTGTACGTGTATATATGTAAATTCATTTCTACCTTACTCAGTACGATATATTTAACGTTGGCCTGAATGCTATGACATAAACCAATAAAACATTATAATCGTGATGTACTCGTTGACTTGAAATAGACATTTTTGATATGTTCGAACATCTCTTTCGTACCACTCCTTCACTACAGTTTTGGTTGAAGCCCTCGCCTATGTTTGTATAAGGCACAGTTATACTGATAAAAGAAATGAATTTACATGGTGTGTTAAGATCTTTTATCAAATAGACATAACACTTGACCTGTCTTCCAAAGTTATCATAATATCTTTTTCACTCTTAGTAACTACTTTGGGATTTATAGAGATGGAGACTACAACATCGGAATTACATTTCTTGTCTTATTTTTGCTTTTATTATATGCGTGAATGATAAATAACTGGATGTAGAAACCAAATACGAAACGTTTTGAAGGCAAGATCTTTCACTGTTCTTGATAAAAATGTAAAACCTCAAGTAATAGAATTTTTAGAGCAGCAACGATACCTGAAAGCACATTCCAAGTGAATCCAAGTAAAGATATTGTCCAGAAAGTGAAGACTGGTTTAGGAAACTAACTGCTGATGAAATATTTTGTAGAGGGTGTTTATAATTTCAAAAGCAAATTCTGTTTATACGTGTCCTTCTGTTTAGAGAAATAATGAAAATCGTCTGAACTTGGGTGCTTAGTACTAACAATGCAAGTGTACTTAGGTGATTTAGAAAATTTCCTTTCGCCTATGCGCAGCTGATAAATAAAAGTGTTTAAATCATATAAAAACAAACAAGTGTCAACAGCCATTATGAGAGACTACATCTATCAATTAAGACAAAGTACATCAATAGCTTCCACACTTTGCAGTGAGCAGCCTTAGTAGAGGCAGTTTGCTGTAGTTGTCATAAAAGACCCATACTTATTGAAGATGCGTTCTGAGTTTGAAAAATAAAATTCATCCAACTCTTTCAGTCTGTAATCCAATCAGCTAGAAGAACAGAAACAAATACAACTACGTTCTCTGACATCAAGACAGAATTTATTGCACCACAACAACGCATAAAAAAGCAAGCCGAATTATTTCACTTGTTAAGGATTGGTAGAACATCTACTAGCAATTCGACCAAACTATCATCAATCCAGTTCTTATTGCTATATGTAGTTGACCCATGCTACCAAGAAAACATTCTGAAGGATAAAAAATTTGATTCAAGTTGTAACTTTATTGCGACCAATTTTCAAAGCAGTGTGTGTGTCTTCTTAAGCAACTGATTAATTTTCAGTCAATAAAGAGTTCATTTGGTCATAAACGCCGTGAAATACTGTGAAATGTAAGGTGTGTTTTTTTCCGTTAATATAACGATAGGATGTATGTTTTTCTTATATTTTAGCCACTGTAGCTAACATTCTTCTGCTTCTTCGTTGAACCACTGCGAGTAGCAAACAGAACTGATCCGTTTGGAGAATAGTGGATTCTAAATCTTTGGAAATTTGGCAACTTATACTATTGTCAGTATTTGAAGAAAACGATCTGAAAAACGCTCTGTGTATCTCAGTATCCGCTTACTGAAGGTAGAGTTTGAAATTAGTGACGGGAAAGAACAAAAAAGAAAAGAGAGAGAAAGAAAATGGCAAGAAATAGGGAATAATTGACAATGGAAAATGAATATTTCCTTGGACTAACATGAGCTTTAGAGTATTTTCTATTAATTTGTAGATTTGATTTTAAAGAAAGAGATAGTGAACATTTAAGGCTGCGTTTCAGACACATAATTTCTCTATGTTTAATATTAATCTTGCATGAACCTTTCGTATAATAGATAAGGCCTAGCAAAATAAATGGGACATATATCAAACATTTAATAATATTTTATCCTATTGTTTATGCAGATCATTGGCAAACGTTGTTTTTTTTTTACAATACCCAGTCTTATAACATACTCAGCTTAAAATATAGTGAAGGTTTGGATAATAAATTCATAAGTTATGTTTATATATGTATGTATAGGAACGCATATCTAAGTTGAATTATGTGAAGAAAATCTTAAAAAATAACGTCAAATTGCTTAAGCTAAATTAATTTTCAGTAAGAAAGATTGCAATAAATAAAAAACTACAATTCGTTGTTTTTCGCATTGTGTTAATTACTAATGTGATGGAATTTATCCATATCCCTCAGACATCTTCATACAGCGCAGATAGCCCTTGTGTAGCTTTGCGCGAAATTCAAACCAAACCAAGCCATATTCATACCAACATAAATCTAAGAAACAAAATACGCAAGCATTATGTAACTATATTGCTTTTAATAAGATAATAAGTAGCCTTGTAAAATTAATTGAGTACCTATCTTCTACATCAAATATGAACCCTAGATGCATCTTCCTAAACCCAAAAAGTACATATATAAAGAACAAAAATACCTTATATTTTGAGACCCACATCTTAGCACCTGAGAATGGAAGTAATGTTTCAAATATCCAATACTATTTAGTATAATAAAAAATATCGTCTGCTCTTCACAGTAATCTTTTTCTTTACCATTTCTACTAATAGTGTGAAAATGATCAGAAATGTTGCAAACTAAATTTTCTCCTGATAAAAAAATTGATTAATTACTTTATATTATTTTCAGTTGTTCCCGATATATAGTATAGATGCCATACCCCAGAGTGACAACGGTAAGTATACGAATTTACAACACGGTAATCAATGTTCGTTTTCCAGTGGTAGACACAGGAGATAACCCCATGAGGGTATACTTCAAAAACAGTCCATATCATTTTTGTTAATTGTGTGATTATGGCCATCAAACTGAACAGAAATCAACAATATTTTTTATACAAAATGGATAACTACATAAAACGAAAAAGTTGCTTAATCAAAAGCAAGCCTACTTTCAACAACTCATAAAGTCACTTTAAGCTTAACAACTGCTAGTATCAGAAAAGATGTTCACAGCTCAGTATTAGAAATGAGATTTCTTGAGTTTATTTAGCTATTCTAATAATTAGCGAAGAAATTCTGTAAGTTTGTTTATGAATGAGGTGTACTTATCATTAGTCACGTAATTTTTGTTCAAACATTATTTCGGCACTTAGGCCTACAAGTTAAAATAGCTGTAAAATGTTAGGGAAAAAATAGAAGAATTTTATTTTGTTACGTGAACAAGATTTAACATTATTTTTACCAGATTATTCAAAATAACACGTTCAATAAAATAAGTTTCAAAAGTATATTTATGAAACTAAAATACAGCTTTGATCAAATTTGAACTTGAATTGTTTAGGATAACGACAAAACAGGCAAGAAGCGAGATTTCTATCTCGCTTGAACTGATGAAATATTTAAATAAAGGTTCAGAATAAAAAGATAAAAAAAAAAATGAAAATAGAATGTGAAAGGTAAATATCATAAGTTGAAAAGAAAAACATACAATTAAATTAAGATTAAGAATAAAGAGATAACAAATTAAAAGAACAAGAAGGAATTTAATGGAGAAGTTTGAAAGAGACGAAATATTTAAAGAATAATTAAGCTAAAATACATGCCTTGTTGAGGATAAGGTTGACGAAACTATTAGAGACCTGCAGAGAGGGTACAACAACAAAATTAAAGAAGTGCAGACAGACTGTACTGACAAAATTATAGAAGTACAAAACGAATCTGGAAAACGAATAGATAATTGCTAAGATTAAACAAGTCATATCTTTTTCTGCATCTGCTCCAGAATTCCAACTGAAAACAAGATTTTCTACAAAGTATGGAATAGGAAAACTTATTTATCTGCACTTATTACTATTACTGCTGTGTCATTTGTTATTGCGTGACTTTCCTGAACAATATCAACTAGGTCACCATCAAATCCACTATGAAAATTTAACTGCCTAATTCAACAAGAGAACCCAATTGAGAAACCAACAGATTATGATAGAAAAGTACCATGAGAGGCATATCAGGCTCACTTTTAACAGATGAAATAATGTATACCAAGATATTCATCTTGCTGCTCATTTAAAACGACCACCTTTAACGACATTTAGTAATCTTCCAGCTGAGAACCATAATAGCTATCAAATATTGGTAGATTTTTTTATCTTACAGGTTTAAAACCATACACCAATTTTGGAAAAGGATACAGATAAAAGAAAAAATCTTAACTTAAACTGCAGAAGATTTGGAAAGGCTTGCCCAATTATTATACCCAGATGTTCTACATGAAAGGAAGGATTTGTGGAAAAACCAATTTATAGATGTTACAACAGATGAGAGTGCAAATATTAGACTAAAGCAAAGTATTTGCAATTCTTTAAAGGAAGATGCAATTGATGATGAAACTGGAATCCTTGAATTACTAAAGGTATTTTATAGAAGTTGCTAGGTCATCAGATAGAGTAGTATTAAAACATCGACTTCCTTGATGATAGGCTAAAAGTGCTGAAAGGTTTAGTCATATACAATAGAATAAATGAAATATAATAGAATAGGCTTTTATTTCTTATCTTACAAAGATATGTTTCCTATAACTGCAAGCAAAAGCCCATATAGAACAATAGCTCTTCTTAAAGGATATCGTAAAGAAAAAAAATTGTTGTAACAATTATGTGTCGGGACTGTAAGAAATCAACAGCTGTTATTAAGCCAAAGAGATAGAACCCAACCAGTTCAAAGGAATAACATACAACTATCCAGACGTTAAGAAAGCGGGACTAAGCTGGATCTATTGGACGAAATTCAGCTAAAAATGCTCAGTATGCTTCCTAAATGAGATAATAAATTCATTATTTGATGAAAACCATCCACGAGTTTATTGATGGAAAGTCTTGGAGTATGTTGATCAGTACGTGTTCTTCAGCGACAATTTTTAGATATGATTTGGTAATGTAAGGTAGGAAATATATACCTATGGTTTTTAAATCACTCTTTATATTAAAAACGTATATTTGACATTTTTCACTGTTTTAGAATCTCACCTTCATGTTTCCTTTATAATCAAAAGACGATTTTGTTTGTTTTTGAATTTCGCGCAAAGCTACTCGAGGACTATTTGCGCTAGCCGTCCATAATTTAGCAGTGTAAGATTAGAGGGAAGGCAGCTAGTCATTATCACCCACCGCCACCTCTTGGGCCACTCTTTTTACAATGAATAGTGGGATTGACCGGCACATTATAATGCCCCCACGGCTGAAAGTGCGAGCATGTTTGGTGCGATGGGGATTCGAACCCACGACCCTTTGGTAAGGAGTTGAGTGCTTTAACCACCTGAGCATGGCGGGCCTCAAAAGACGAAGTCACAATAAAGCGTTTTATTTAAATATTTTTATTTTTAAAATAATACGCAACATTAACTTTGTAACTTCACTTTATAAAAACAGGTCTGGTTTAAAGATTTAACTACTTGTGAAATTAATAGATTAGCAATTCTATAAATGACTGTGATTTTAAAAAATCTAAGTCACTTCAAATAGCGAATTTCATTATCAGCTTGGATAATTTCAATCAGAATGGTACCTTATGTATAGGTGGACTAATCGGTTTTGACAAAACCCATTATGATTCAAGTATAACTGTCCTTACTTTTATATCACTGGAGAGAGAGAAAGCAGCCAAGAAGCATTATCTCCATACGAATTTTATCCATCTCCTGGAAATGAATATTAGAAATGAGTGTTGTTTTCATAATGCCCCTATATAGCCATTGCAAGAGCATCCATGTCGTGGTTCTGGGTATCACAATCTACTACGATTGCTAATCTCTCAACCAGTACTCATTCCAACTTTACTGATCAAAAAGTCTACGGCCAAGACAGAAAAATAGGAATATTCCAGTAGATAATAGTGAGAGGCAGATGATGTGACATTTATAATTCTGCCACAACTCCAGGTCCTCATTCACAGTAGAAATTATTGCTGTAGCTAGTAAAAATGTGATCAGATGTACAAAGTACTGGATGGAAACTATTTAAGAATGGATAGGCATGACAAGAAGAATGATGTGTCTCCAACTGAAAGTATAGAATATCTTCAAACCATGTCTTGATCTTTGAAAGTGTCCAATCTGCACCCTAACATAATTAGTCTACTACTAGGCCACGCCTAGCTTCAGAGGCGTCCTAGGTACTTAAAATAGTCGGAGCTGGAGCCCATAGGCGCTGGAATTTTCGCATATCAGTATAATATCAATTATACTGATTTTCTATTCTGGTTTTCCAAGACAACAACTGGGGGCTCAGGGCAATAACAAATAGAATCGTGGACGGTCCCCATATAGCGGTACATAGCATCACCTATATTTAAAATAATACTGTTTTGCTCTTATTTGCAAAAAAAAAACCATTGATAAAAACTTATGTTGCATAATATATGTTTTCGATCTTAAGGACTAGGAGGACATTTGCTAGTTTAATATTTGTTACTGTCCCACACTGAAATTTAAAATTTTTGTTCATGACACTTTTCTCTTAAGTATAATTTTTTAGTTATTCCCTTAAAGGCCAATGCAATTAAGTATCTTTTTCAGTTATTCTCTTAAAGGCTAATGTAATTAAGTATCTTTTTAGTTATTCTCTTACAGGCTAAGGTAATTACTTAAAGTCTGTATATCTAAATTTGTGTCTTGCCAAGAAACAAAACAAAAATACAACAGAAAAGCGTTCTGCAAAGTAATACATATTTCCAATCGTTCTGTGTTAAAATTTATTACTTTTATGCTAAAAAATAACAAAATTGAACAGTGCAGCTTTAATTTATTGTTTATAGACCTGCATCGATTAGGTTTTTGCGCCATCTAATGTTTATATACAAAACCTAATATATAGAAACTGGCTTACTATACGGAATAATCCTGTTTATACAGAATATTAAAAAGAAAAGTCCCTTAATGTGCATTATTTTACTGTAACAGCAATTTATATAATAAATCAATTATTAATGGTTAATTATTATGTTAATTTTTTTACAGTTATTTTTCCGTATGTTACATGATTATTATAGTGCTGGATGACTTGAATGAAGTAGGCTTCTTGGTGGTTTTGATATTTCATTACCTAATTAAAACCTAAAGGTTGTAATTAGCTATGATTTTACACTATTTTAGCATATATATTTTAGCACAGTTTTTATAAATAAGGAAGAATCAAGACATTGATAAGAAAACATTATAATTTTTGTTGTTGTTTTTTTTACTTGCACACAATAGTTGGTTACAAATATTATATCAATAGTCTTTATTATCAGTAGATATTTAATACTTTAATTTATTGTCTTGATATCTCTGCACTATTCGCGTCTACCTTTCTGTTTTATTTCTATAAACCATTTATTTTATAGTGTATAGTGTAGTGCTGAAATATAATAATTCGTGAGAAAAATAAAAACGATTCTGTCCTTTTTCATCCAACAGTAAGTTTTGTTTGTTTAGCCTTTTCCTATTGGTGAATATTGCCTTTCTTTAAACTGTATCTAAAAGTCGTAAAAGTATAAATATACCCCAGTCAGAGTTTTAAAAATTATCAAGTGAATGGTAAGCTGCAATCAGTGAGGTAGAACGTTGATTTTCAGTACATACAAGGAATTAACAAGTTTCGTATAAAACTTGACATGTCTTTCCGAACCATAACGTATACTACAGCGAAACAGATGGTCTGAAATGGCGAACGTCGAAGTGTCGATAAACCTTAAATAAAAAGGTCATGCTTCGTACGCTTGAATTATTTAAGCAGCTGTAAAGTGACACCTGCATTTTATTTTTAAGAGTTCTTTCTTCCCTTCGTATCTCAAAAAGAACATTAATATTTTCATAATGACAGATTTTATTTGTTTTTGAATTTTGTGCAAAACTGGTTTGGTTTTGGAATTTCGCACAAAGCTACTCGAGGGCTATCTGTGCTAGCCGTCCCTAATTTAGCAGTGTAAGACTAGAGGGAAGGCAGCTAATCATCACCATCCACCGCCAACTCTTGGGCTACTCTTTTACCAACGAATAGTGGGATTGACCGTCACCTTATACACCCCCACGGCTGGGAGGGCGAGCATGTTTAGCGCGACGCGGGCGCGAACCCGCGACCCTCGGATTACGAGTCGCACGCCTTACGCGCTAGGCCATGAGAAACTACACATAAGAATGAGCAAGTCAAGTTGCGGCCTATTACGTCTGCGATTCGATGTGGCTGTTTGTCTGACGTCTTTACCATGAAAACGGGACATTTTGTGCGTCTCAAAAACTTTTATTAGGACACCAGGACAAAATGCCAAGAAAAGGGCTGCCCCAGTAAAACTGGGATGTCTGATCATCCTAGGCAAGGTACTCACGATCTAATTAAGGGAGTAACTGTCACTCTTATAACGCACTTTCAACTTAAAGTGCGGAACATTTTGTGGAATCGCAGGAATTCAAATCCGGTTTATCAGCCCCGAAATTCAGTTTTATATCACAAGGTCAGCCCGCTTTCACTACGAAAAAGAAACTTAAGACCCAAATAGCGACATATTTGTAAAGAGTCCGAAATTACAGTTGTTACTAACAACTTTCATTTTTTTTCAAATTTAATTTTATGATTACGATGCTTTCACAAATTTAACAATGTGGAATACGAGTTCGATTTTGCGATTATGGAAATAGCTTCAAACACATGGCCTAGTATGGAGTGTAACTTTAGAATCCGAAAGGCCTAGAATTTTTCTTTAAAATATTCCATCTATTGAATCAATTGGAGAAGCATTAGAAATAAGTCTTAAATACAAATATTTTCCAATAATGTTTCCAGTTGGAGAAACAACCTTTCAAGAGCACAGCAGCATGTCTGCGGAATTACACGCTAGAAACCAGTTTCGATACCAGTGGTGAGCAGATCACAGATTGTCAATTCTGTAGCTTTGTGCTGGACTCTAAGCAAACAAACCAGTTCGAGAAAAAATTATTCCACACGCGGGGAAATAATGTACTCCCTTTCCCGACCTCAGTTCAGTTTTTTTATATTTCCTTTATCTTTGGGTATTGAGCCGGGCCTTACGTTTAACATGGCCTGTAGGTCTAAAGTTACACAGTTTGCGTTTCGTTACTGAAAATTGCATTCCACACTTTAGGACCGTGGGTGCGTTAAAAGAACGATTGCTAATTGGTCTGACAATAAACAGTCTAAAGCTAATTGGAGATGCATTCAATACAATTAATTACGTTAAAATTTGGGATGGCTACTCCATACAGTCCTCGTGTAGCTTTGCGCGAAATCCAACAAAAATGAAATTATCTTTGCCTATTAGTCTTTATATTCCAAATAATCGTACTTGTACGATTTTTAATTTTGGAGAAATTTTCCATCCCCACACCATGCTTATTTGGAATTGCACATTTTTTTTCGGTCATCTTTAACGAAAAGCACAAAACTTAATTTCATACTATGATTTTTACATGTAATTTGAGGGCTTAATCTTTCCATCCTGCACTATTATTGGAACACGAGAGTATACAAGCGTTTCTTATAGTTAATTTGTAGTTAACCACAAAGTTAAGCAAAAGGCTATCTGTGCTCTGCCTACCACGGGTATTGAAACCCGGTTTCTAACGTTAAAGCCAGCAGATATACACTGTGTCACTAGTGGGTTGTTTGTTACAGAAATAGATAACAGACATGGAAGGCTTTCCGAAAAACATCATCTTCCTTCGCAAATCGTACCTCCAAACAGTTGTTTTAAAATGAAATCGAATATTAACGGTAACTGTTAATATGTGAAAATATTAATTATAATTTTTAAAAGTGGCGTACGTTTTCTAATCGAAACACACACACACATAAATAGTTTTGTGGTATTTTCCATGGCCTTAAAATCAGATTTTAATAAAATATTACATTGCTAGCTCCAACGCAATAGTAAAATAGAGCAAAAAAAAAAAAGAGAAACAAACAAGACATAGAAATGATTTCAAAGTACAGAACTATATATTTTTCAAATTCTTTATTACAATTCCTACACAATATACATACACAGCGCTTCTCACTAAAGGGCACCAAAAGTGACGTCACACACATGTATATATGTATATATACGAAACTTATGATGGCCATCGAGTGGTAACTTAAACTGAAGTTTCACTTGAATGATACTTAAAACCAAAAACATTGAGATCACCAGATGAAAGTTTTGTCGGCAGGATTGTTGATATGTGGCAAAACACTACCAGATAAATTAATAGCTTAAATATTGAACCATTTTGTTGTTGTTTTAAAATAGAATATCAAACAATAGACAACAATATGGTTTCCTTTTAAGTTAAAGATAACGTGAATAGTACAGACGCTGGATTTGTAAGAAAAAACAAAATCTATATTTTACTTATAATGGTGATGGTTTTGTTTTTTTTTCAAACCTTTGAAGATCGTGTATATTTTTAAAGGCACAGTTTCATTACCTCATAACAGTAAAACAGACGTTTTGTTACAAACATGTCCACCATGATCAAAATTTTAAACCTTGAAAATTTAAAATACATTAAGATACAAGAAATAGACCAAAGAAGGAATTTTCTTGTAAGTTTATAATTTTAGATAATTACATAAAAGAGCACTTGCACAGTGTTAGTACAAGTTATTACTACAAAGATAAAAAATTACAAATATAAGAAAAGCAAAATTTTTTAGATTATACAGAGAGAAATCAATTTTATGTTGTTACTTTTACATATTATCAAGGAAAATACCTCAAATGCACTAAAAGTTAACTACAGTCAAAGATATGGTAACTTTTTATTTTATGAACACTAAAAAGGAGGGTAATTATTATATTAATTTTTAACATAATACAATTTCATTTATTTGATACTCATGTAACAGTATCACATCGAACCAGACAATAGACATAAACCTTTGGTTGTTTGAAGCAATCAATAGCATCTGTTGTCTGTCTGTATGGCTTAATAATAGGTTGAGCAAACATGTTTCACAGGTTTTTTTATCTCCTGAACTAGATAAAAAAAAGTAATCTTAAATTACAGTTCATTAAGACAAGTTTCTCTCGTCTATAGGTGACTATTCATATCATTGTTACTTATGAAAATATCAGACGAGAAGACCCTGAGACATCACGCAAACACACACACACACACACACACACACAAAATCCTAAAATCTTTCCATCTCATGGAAAAATGATTTATGTAAGCTGAAGTAAAACTTGATGACAAACTTCTCTTGCATTTTTCTTTAAACACTCAAATAAATTACTTGGATTCTTTTTTAATCTTCCTTCATAACAAACTGAAAAGCTTGAAAAACAAAAAAAGGAAATTGACTTAATTATACAATTAATTTATACTAAAATAAGAAAAAACTGGAACCCTTAGTCAAGCCCCTCACCAGGGGGAATTGAATCACAAGAATAAACAAAAACATTTTAGAGAATACAACTAACTAAAGTTCATGGTGTGCCAGAACACAAAATAATGAATTTATAAACTTATGTCAGTAACAGACACTGTACATACTTTCTTACTGTAACAGTAAAAAAATGGCAGTGATAGAACAAGCTAAAGACTTATCACCATTTTAGTGCTCAACCACATGTTCAAGTACTTGGCAGTGTTTAAACAAATTACCATGGTAAAACATGAAAGCTTTCCTTGCAACTGTAAGCCTTTTGTACTAATTTCACATTTTGTCCCTTACTTTAGAACTATTCAATTTACAACTTATTCAAAGTTGAGAACACTACTCTTATTAACTTTCCTTGTTTGTACAAGTGACAGGAACAGATATGCCCATCTGGATGCCCAACATATGCTTGCAAGTTTAAATGATATTAATAAAGAATCATACTGTAGCACCTTTAAAACTTTCTCAACTGAATTTGATATTTTGTCTTTAGACACATTTTGGAAAAAAAAAATTCAATTTTTTTATATTCTGGTACAAAATGTAATCTTAGTCAATATTCAAGTTGTTGGAGTTTTAAATTAAATAATTCATTTATTAGTGGGACAAAAACCAGTTTATAATTGATCAGGCTATGATCGTCACTAGAATATATCACTTAGTCTAACCTACTACTCAATACATGATACAGTACAAAACATGTTACAGTACTAATATATATATATATATGAATGACAATTTAATGTATATTAAAACACCATAACACTATTTCCACAGAGCATTATCTTAGTTAATAAGTTTAATAAAATTATTCTTTACCAGCTTTCATCCTTCACTAAGTAATTCTTTGCATTATTCCATTCTCTAAACACTTATTTAACTCTACTCAACCTTTTTGAACTGGGACTTCTCTATTGAACAAAATACTGAAATCAAATCTTACCAATCTCATTCCAAAAATCTTCTCTAACCTAAACATTAATTACTTGTGAATTTGCAGTACTAATGCCCACAATATACCAAAGCTATATTTTCAAACATAAAATTAAGATCATGACAACACATTACCAAACAGTTTAATTAAGATAAAAGATAAATATTTAGAAATAATAAGATACTATCTTTAAAGCAAATTGCTTTTAAACTTCTAAAGTAGAGCCAAAAAAAATGTTTTCATCTAGTACATTTCCCATTATCACGAGAAAATACATTAATCAAACTCAAGCTTCTTGTACTTGTATACTTACTTCTAAGACTATCTAAGTTCATCACATCTGTATGAATACATTTATAGTAGACAACATTCATAGCTATCAAAGTAACAATATAATGACTTAAACTAGAAACACTATAAAAGTTCCAAAGTGAACTGTACAAATTCCAATATCAAGAGATAAATTTGAGTTTTCAATAAAACAATTTCCACTAGAATAAACAAATTATCAATGGTTAATTTTTTTTTTGCCCAATCGAAATAATATTCACTAGCATCCAACACAGATGCTTTATTTTGTTACATAAAGTATAATAATGGATGAAAAAAGTTTTTAAAAGAAGAGTTGATAAAGATATTTAAGTCTATAATAACACAGAAGGCAAAACCTGTCAGCTTATAAAGTTGGCTTGCCTTCACAGTTGGATCGGATATTAATGGGTTATGATTGAATGGTCTGAATAAAAAGTTAAAATTGATGAATGAATGGAGTGCTTCTCAAGATGATGTATGAAAATAGAGGAAAAATAAAAAATGTAATGAAAGGACGGGATATGAATTAGTGAGCAAGGAAGAATTTTTCATTTTTAAGCCTGATTTACAACTTCAGCTACAAACTAAGTTCAAATCCCACAGCCTTAAAATCACAGCAAAATTGTTCATAAGCAAGTGATTATGAGCAGTTTTTATATTTTATTTATTGAAAGTTTTAAATGATCAGATTACATAAAGAAAATTGTCTTTTGTACTTATGTTGTTTTGGTAGAAAAAAAAAATATATATATATATAAAAACTTAAATTAAGATTTTAAAATGAAGACACAAGACTCAAACATCTGACTACATTTTCCACAAAAGAATCTCTAGGTTTCAAACTATAGTTAAAATACATAAAACTTGCATTTCTCAAGTAAAAAAACAGTTTCTTGGCTTGGTGAGGTACTCTGACATCTTGAAAGGAACACAACCATTACATTAACTGTACCTATACATAGCCCTCATAGAAACACTGTTTACAAAAAAAAAAAAGACAATTCAATTATGGGTACTAATTGTGAATAAACCAAGGATTTCAACTGCCAGTCATGTAACAATGGCGAGCATGAAAACAACATATCCATGTTACATTCTGGGGAAAGTTGTTACAAAGTCAAGAGTTGCGTGGATTGGCTGAGGTAGCTACCTTTCCAACAATGACCTAGTCACTCTCAACTGATGCTGGAAGTTTAAGAGACAAACTGAGTAAGACCTGAAATTTAAGATACAATGGTCAGTAAATCAGATTCTAAGAGGGTAAAGTATAATTATTATCAAGAAAAAATACTTCATTAGATTAATAATTATAAAAAGAAAAAAACTTGTACTCTTTCCCACGTTGTTTCTAGGACTTAAATTACAACAATTTAAGATGAAACAAACTGAATTTAATAAAAGCCTAAATGCAAGTTAATTGGAAAAGTTCGGAGTGAATATTGCTAAAATTATTCTTTAATTACATATATAATATAAATAAAAGTGAACATAACTCATCATATTATTGCCTATTATGTTTCACACATTAACCAATATCACATTTAAAAAAACAAAAAAAAACTTGTTTTATCACTTAGCTTGTTAAAAGAAACTGTCTTTTACTTTAGTTTAGTTTTAATCTAATTAGAATTACACATCTTAAATGTCATTTTAAGCAATTAAAAAATATATATATTTCTTCTTAGTTTTTGTTGCTCATTTCAAACAGTTCTGCAAATTAAGGTATTAACACAGATAAAATGAAATCCTAAAAGCTTTTCAAATCTTGACCTAACTGAACATAAAGTCAGAAATACAGTATAGGTTACAATATTTTGTAACCTATAATTTTATCATGCTTTAGATAGTTATTTTGAACTGTTTGTATAGATGAGGTTACCTGGGAGATGTTGAATACAGCTGGTGTTGCTTCTTCGAATACTGGAGTGATGTCCTGACTTACGACTTGCTATAGACCTAGTTGGGTTGATCAAGTTTATGTTGGTTGGGGGCATGTACACTGAATCCTTGGGTGGCTCAGTATCCATTAGCTGGGACAGAGCTGAGTGAGAAACAGTTGGGTGCACTTGCTTCTGACTGTAGCCATTGATACATAGAGATGGTGTTGTTGTGACATTTTTTCCACTGACTTGTGCTGTAGGTAACACTGTTGTATTTTGAGAAGGTGTTTGAGGCTGATTCATTTGGTTATTCACTGGCACTAAAGGAGAGAGTGAAATATTTGACTGAAGTCCAGGGAGCAACTGGTCAGGAGTAACTGGTTGAGGCTGAACACTTGGAGTACTAACATTCACAGTACAGTTAACTAAGGAGTTCAGTTGAAGATTACCAGTAACAGGAGCTGATCCTATATTAGGTGGGGGAACACTGAAATCTGGCAGTGCTTGTGGTGGTAGCATATTGGCAGAAGAAGTAGGAGGAGGCATATTGAAACTTGGTGGGGGAACAGAAAAGTCAACCATAAAGGGAAACACTGGTTGAGCAGTACCTGTTGCCAGTGGAAATGTTGCCAAATTTACTTGAGGCACTAAGGTTGATGACTGTGCAGGTCCCACTGCAAAGGCAAAAGCTCCTGCAGAAGGATCAGAAGATGAAGAAAGCGTTGATGGAGGATGTTGAGAAGGTGGAACAGAAGGTGGTGGCAGGTTGGTTACTTCACCAATATTAACTGTTCCTTGGCTGACGGCAGAAGAATGATGAAACACAAACTGACCAGTGTACTGAATACTCTGAGAATGAAGGTTTCCCACAGAGATGATAGGAAGTCCTCCTACATAAGCTGGATGGGTCATCATGGCTGTACATGAAACTGGCTGAGACAAGGAAGTTTCTACTCCTACACCATTAGTTTTGTCATCTTTCCTTGGGGGAGCTATTGCAGTGCTTCCACACTTACTCCTCTCAGTAGATTTCTTCTTGCTTTGAGATTTTCCTACATTTGTACAGTGATGATGGTGTCTCCGAGACTTTGAATACCTTCCACTTTCACGGCTACTGGTAGAATCCGAACTGCTCGCTGACCCAGAACGGGATCGGGAGTGGTCACGTAAATGACGATGTCCTCGCTTCGTGATCATAACAAGGTGGACTCACTGATCTACTCCGACTTCTTCTACTACATGGGCTGTCAACACTGCTAATTGGACTATGGCAATGGTGTGAAGAACCAGTTGTGCTCAATCCTATAATACGTTCAGGGGATTCTGATGGTGTACTTGGTGGTGTGTTTGGAGGAGTCCTTGGGCCCTTTCTTGGTAAATGTAGAGAGGTGGCTTTGCTGTGTCTTAATCTAGTTGGAGGAGATCCTCGGTGATAGTGGTCTCGAGTACGATGGCTCAAAGTTTTTGCTTGAGTTGATGGACTCACAGCCTTAAAGGTTATAAAAACAGAGTTGTCCTGAGAGCTGGATTTGTGATCACCATGTTTGATGCTATCTACCACCCATTTTTTAGATTCTTGGTGAGATGTTGTTACTTTGGTGGTGTTCTTTCGGGAGCCACTGTAAACATTTCCCCGTTTTTCTGGCTTGAACAATTCTTTCCTTTGGCTGTCACTAGGATTTGTAGCTAAAGCCAACAATTTGTCAAAACCACTACAGATTTTAGCTTGCCAGTGTCTTCCCTTTGTTTGATCTGCATGTTTACTAATACCATTCTCTGTCTTTGTCAGGTCTGGTATGACTGTAATGATAATGTACACAGTTGTATCTAACTGTACAAAACATAACAGAATTATATGTTTATTATAATACTGGATAAAATAACTATAAAATACCTAAAACACAATATCAGTTATGATATAAAAACTGTTCATCTGCTAAAATTGTATAGTGTAATATACTATTGTAAGCAAGAAAGTAAAAACAAATAAGGAAATAGAATTTTTTGGTTGTTTTTGATAGCAAAAGCACATCAGGCTGAGTCCACCAAGGGGAACTGAACCTGATTTTAGCATTGTAAATCCACAGACTTACCCCTGTACCAGCAGGGAATGTGTAGGCAATTAAATCTAGAAAATAATGCATGAAGCAATTTTTAAAATGCAATGATGTACTAAATTTTGATCTATTTACAGGTTGATGCAATAAAGGACAAGATGTTGAAAAATCCTTGGTTATAAATAAAAATTGGATTCATGAGTACTGGCATAATTTTGTGATCTTTAAAACAACTTTACAAAAAAATTAATTCACACACACAAACAAAGAAAAAAATAATAACAATCACAAAAAGCTTCATTGCTTTCCCCTGGCCACACACTACAGTATTAACAAATTATCAGAATCTTTAAAAAAACAACAACAACAACAAACTAACCTTCAGATCTAGCCAGGTTTTCCAACTTTTCCACAACTTTGGTTGGTGAGACCCTGTTTGCATCCAATCTTTCTGCAGTTGAACAGGTACCATTTGCCTTAGGAGATGCATCTGCTGCTGAAACACTGCCAGCACTAGGAGGTCCACTACTGTGGGAAACAGACCCTAGACTTTCAATGCCAGAGTCAGAAGCACGACTAAGAGGTGAATAACTACGTTTTTTTGATGGACTAGTTCCACAGTAACTAGAAGCAGAGTTGTGCTTTCTCTTCTGTCTTTTAAGCTTTAACTCATCATGTTTGGGACTACCTTTAGGACTTTTGGAAGCCAAAAGACTTCCTAAGTTTAGTACTAAGCCATTCATGACTTTTGGATTTGGAGATTCTTCCTGTATGTCTTGCTGATATGATTTTATGTTTGAACGTTGTCTCCGTGATTTTGACCCACAATGTTGACGATGACTTTTTTTCCACGTTTTACTTTCCTTTAATGGTTCTGCTTTTAAACTACAGGATAAATGAGGTTCTCTACTTACTTGGAGTGGTGGTATAGTTTTGTCAGAGGTTTTATGACTATTCTGAACTTCTGCAGAGGTTATAAGTCCACAAAGTGATGGAATATCAGTTGATGTAGAAAAATTTGTAGTGCCAATTCCTTCTTGGTCAAGAACTGGTGTATCAGACTTAGATAGAGATGGTGGTAAGGGTGACACAGGTTCATATTGAGGCCCTGAAACAAAGTTTTGAGAGAATGGGCTTCTGCTTGGGCTTATTGGAGAGTACGGCATTGTATCTAAAAGATCATCTGGGAAACTACTATTGTTGTTGGAATGTGTGCTGGTTGTAGAAGAAAGGGTTGACTTTATTACACTTTGGTGCTTTAGAGATGCATCTTCAACATTACCATTGCTACTGGTGGACACAAAACAGTCAGAACTGGTCATTTCCAATCTTCCTTTCAATTCCTGTTCTCTGCAGCCATTAAAATGTGATGAAGGTGCTTCTGCATCTCTTTCCCTAATTCTACCAGAAAATTTTGAATCCTGGGACACAATGACTGAAGACGTTGTAACAGAAAGAGAGTAGTTTTCATGTTCTTGTTTTTCCGATTTCGCGGAAGCAACTGTTCTTTCACCACATTAGGGCCAACATGGCTACTGGGAACACTAAAATTAATCTTTTGTTCCACATTATCTTTACAATGATGGAGCTTTTGTTTTGTGACGGATACTTTTTCAAGGGAGTAAACCTCATTTTCCAGCTTTTGTACCTTACTGTGCAGAACATTCCGTTGGGTAAGAGTGGAGGAGATCTCTTTCAAGATGTGATCTTGCATCACAGGAGAATTTTCCACATTCTAAAAAATAATATAAGGAATCTAGTAGTTAGATCTACAAAGAGTTCTAAGTTCATTATAAATCATCCCATCTCCAATACATTACTCACATGAGAGGGACAAACAATAGTTTGAGAAAATGAGAAATTATAAAAAAAACAAAATGATACAGTCAAGTAACAATGCTGCACTGCATTTAATATTCATAACTTCAGTTTCATTGTTTATTTTAACTAAATTATCATATTCAATTTAAATATCATGTTCAAAATAAACATCATGATACATAACACAATTCAGTAACATAAAAAAAACACCAAGATGGAAGCAGTTATATGAAAATTCATATAGACAAACTATTCATTGGGAATTAAACAAAGACATTTATATGCATATTCTTGTACTACAATGAAACTGTGAAACTTTCAACTTCTGATGTTGTAGGTGTGTGAACACAAAGCAGTTGCATCATTATATAAAATATGAAAAACAATAAATAAAAAGGATTTACTGATTTAGTTAGTCTTAAGTTTTATATTACATAAATAGCAGTAATTTTGTTGAGAAATTGTCCTAAAAATATGTAAACCCACTGAAAATAATTATTTCATATTAAATGTAAGTTTGTTTTTTTTAATGAAATATAACACTAATATTAGCCAAACCACTATGGATACACCAAGCATTTTTTCTGGGAAATGCTAATGACAAAATACACACAAGCTAAAACAACTTCAAAGCTTCAAACCCAACTTTATGATAAACACTTAATACAATTTCTATTATCATAGTGAAAAATCATTTACTCATTTTAACAATATTCGAATACTGGGCTTTTTTTCTCTCTCTAAAAATAATCTCCACACAAAATGTTCAGAGTGCAATTTAGTGAGTTAAAACAAAATATTTGTTTCACAACATAAGGGAAGGAATGTGACAGACTAAACTTTGTTTGATGGAAAAACTGTCACATTATCTAGTACAAATAACAGTATATTTCTAAAGCTTACCTTTGCTAAACCATTAGACTCCAAAGGCAAGTTCATCTTATTGTTTTGTGTAGCAAGCAACAAATTATTTTCTGACTCCAGCGACGAAATTTGACATTGCAACAATGAAGCTTTGGTTTGTAATTCCTTGTGCTTCAAAACAATTTCTTTGGTCTAATGTAAGTTTGAGGAAAATTAAAAAACTTTATTAATCAAAAAGAAAAAAAAATAATTAAAATTCTAGTATTATTAGCTGCTTCCTAAAATTCCCTCAAAGAATTACATATGATAATGTGATACCTTTAGGGCAGTTAGAATAAGGTGGAATGTTTCAGAGAATAAAGGTTTACTGAACAGTCATAAAAAAGCTGTATGTTTCACACACTTTTGAATACTTAGAAGGAAAAAAATATTATCACAGTTGAGTACAAATAACCATTACCTTCTTTACAAATCACTCATATAATTTATTTTCAGAGTTTGTGAACAATAATTAGCATGAAGAGTCAATAAATGTGATCAAAGATCAAAATAAAGATAAGTAAATAATCTCAAGGATCACTGAACAAACAACCTGAGGCTAAAGAATTGTTTTCTGTAGAGGTAAATGGTTGATCCCAGTAACAATATAATAACATGGTTTCAATTAATATCAATAAGCAATCAGTGTTGCTATCTGTAATCTTAAGCTTGCATGATTATTCATTATTTCAAATAACCATTTTACTTACCTTCTTGAGCAGATCTGATGGTAAGTTTGCATGAATACCCATTTCTGACATGCGAGCTTTTAGGAGTGATACACCATCTTGGCTAAGTGCTTGAATCTGTTTCTCTAACTGGGAAGCACTTGAACTCAGTTTAGCCTTTCTCAGCTATGGGAGAAATAACAAGAATTTTATTTTTTTTGTTTACACAAAATTTATCACTTCACATTCAAAGCTGTTACTTCAAAACTTTCTAAATAAACTGTTCATGAATTCTCATTTGCTATTAAAAATTAATTACTGTAGTCTAGGGGTTAGTAACCATGACAATGCTCTTTCACTCAACATTACTGAAGGTAAATATTTCCAAAGAAGAAATCAAGAATGATGAAATTTTTTCTGAGGGAAAAAAAGGCTTTAAGATTTTGATTTTACAGAAAATTCTAATTTTAGCCTATTACATTCAAGAAAGCCTGAAAATAAATAGTCATACTATGCCTAATCTTTTAAATTAACAAAACAAAGAAAATTTTATGTTACAAAAAATAAGGTTTTCAAGTTGTTTCATATTCCTTTATTTGCAGATTGGATGAAACAAAGAGTAATTCAATCAGTTTACTACATCAGATGTGAACAACATACTGAACTTTCAGTTGAAGGTTTAAACCTTTAATATTTTGTGTGTTAAGTATTTCCCAATGATGCTGTAAACAGACAGAGCTTCAGATAAATAGTTAAGTATCTAGAGTTATTTTACCTTTTCTTTTTTCAATCAGACTTTTCAAGTTCTCTTTATACTGGGAAGTTTTCATTTTTTGTATAAAGTGTAAAAGTTGAGTCTTATACAAGTCAAGAAGTTCTTGCAGACCAGAAGGTATTTCTGAAGTAATGGCAGTGTTAGCTGGATTCACAGTCAAAGTGTCCAGTTTTTGGTCAATACAGCCAGGAGCAGGTTCAGACCGTTCACTCGCTGAATACAGAGAAATAATAAATACATATATACTATATGTCTGTGTGAATGTGCTTGTACATGTATGCTTTGTAGCTTATATCTGGTATATTTTCTTAAGTGTAAATAAAAATAATCAAAAAATTAATCTTACGATAAATGTATTTTTTTTGCTTTAAACCATAGAAATCATTAAAAATTTAGAGACATTTCACATTTTTATATTAAAATTGCTTATATTTTACACTTCATACAAGCCACTGATAGTCTGTGATTGATTCATTACCACGTGACCACAGTAGAATGATAAATTTCAGCAACTTTCAAAAAACAAAAGATTGAATGACTCTCAGACATTTAAAACTTACTGATATTCAGAATTAGCACATGTGAGACAAAAATCTACGAATTACTTTTTACCTTTGTTTGATGTGCTTAGAACAGTTTGTGTGTGAAGAAGGTCCAATCCACTGAATGTTAAAGCTTTGCGAAGCTTAGCCTTGACCATGCCCTTTTTAGGCCGTCCAGGTTTTTTCTTTTGTTCTTTCATCTTTACTAACCTCTGTTGCCTCTGTCTCACTGCAGGTCTTCCTGTAGGTCTTTTAAGTGGTTCTATGAAATAAAAACACCTTATGAGCAACTATAGTATAGGAAATAACATTACAGAGACAAGTAGGATATCATAATCTTCAGAATAATGTATTTCAGAGTAAAACTATCTTGTGTGTATGTATGGCATCAATTACTTCAACTCCAAAATAGCATCATCTATGAAATACACTTGTGACATCCTTTTGTTATACATGATTAGAACAAATTTAGTTTCTTAACATCTGAAGAATGAGAGGAATCTTAGTAATAAAATAATGTGGTAAAAAATGTATTGTACTTCCATGGTATGCTGATACAGAACTAACTCACACAAAATACAGAAATCTACATCTTAGCCATAGATGATGTCAGAATAATGGCATGTAAAATAGTATGAACCAGCTAAACACAGTAAAAGTAAAGTATAATGGTATAAGTAAAGTACAAAGAAGAATACAAATGAAAAAAATCAAAAGACAGAATAATTTATGCCAAATAAATTTAATACAAATTATAAACTATATCCATACACATAGCTCACTGAGGTCTAAACATTCTACTGTGAAATGAAAAGTTAGTTTAGGAAAACAAAAATACCATTTCATATTTTCATAAGACTTTTCCTTGCATTTAATTATTCAATAGAAATAACTCTTAAGTGTGTAATCATCAATATGGCAACCAACAGCCACCAATTTCCACCTCTAGTGAGAATAACACAATTTAAAATTATTAATCTGCTACAAGTCACTCACAAGAACAAAATATTTACATTCACTCAATTTAGCAAAATACGTATAGTGTAACTGCTTATGGTAATCTTAAATATTGTTCACTAAGTAAACATTTCATTACTTTTGTCACAAATTATAGAGAGAACATAATTCACATTTTTCTCTAATGTAAATAGGAATAAAAACACATGCCATTTTCTTCATTGCTGTCTTGTCCACTAGTGTTACTAGCTATTGATTTGTTTTGGCTGTTGCACCAAGCAGTCCAGGCTTTTCTTGTAGTTGGTCCAAAAATAATTGTTTCCTCTTTATTCAAATCCTTGGAGTCATTAGACGAGGAGTCTATGAGGAAGTGGTTATTGGCAGTGTTTTTACATTTTCTAGCACGAGTGTTACCAACTTCCTCATCCTACACACAGAAATAAAAATATAAATTTCATACATGAATAAAGGTTAATTTCTCAGTATAACATCATTATGGTCTAACCAACAATGCTACTATAAAGTTTAATTTTGTTATTTGAGAAGTATATATGTAACTAGGCAGTGGATGTCTGCATGGCACAGATTAAGTGGTTTTATAGTTTAGGAACAGATTACAGTTCATCAGTTGAAAAATCCTGCTCTAAGATTTCCTAACGTTAATTAATAATTGTACAATGTTTTAATTCTTACCCTGAGTTTTGGATTCTTCAGCTTCTGGAAGTAGTGCTCTAACTGAAAACAAAACAAGAATAACCTTTTTTTTTTTTTTAATTAATCATAATACTACCAACAAATATAAAAAGTTATTTTTATTGTATGGCAGTGTTTGTACACAGCAAAACTGCATGCATTGCATTTCAACATAAAATATTAAAACAAAGAAAAAATTTATAGTTTTACAAAATAAAAACAGTTTAAGGTGATAAATGTTAAAAGAATGCAGAAAGACAAAATAATAGTAATTGAAGTCTGTAATAAACATGCCATAACATTTTCTGGAAAAAAAAAAATATTTCTGAAATTTTAAAGCTGAATTAATAAAAATATCAGATATAAAATCTAGTTGCACAATTTCATTAAACAGTGTAATACAAAAAACATGCACATCAACTTAATGTATCTTGATCCCATACAGTTAAACATGCGAGGTAGGGATTGTTTCCAAATAGCAATTGTACACAAATATACCCAGTATTTAACAGAAAAAAATACATTATAAATAAAAACATTGTGTGACTTTATTTATGTTAACTGTTTCATACAAACAAAAAAAATATTAATTTTAAATGTTTACCTTAGTTCGATCTATTGTGTGTACAAAGTAAGATACAGGTTTCCCAGTCCATGAAACTGAACCTTTAAGGGGCGTAATTTCTTTCACATGCATAATGGTTCCAATATCTGAAAGCAAAAATGTGTGTTAATTTTCTAGAAGTAAAGATTACAAGATAACATATTTAAAATTGTGTATAATTCATTTCAAAACTGTATTTTCAAAATTAATCAAATATTGTACATAACACACAGCTTTACAACATTTTTAAATACCATGCGAACAAAAGTAACACTTTCTTGAGTTTGATTAAATGCAAGATAATTGTTATTCTTATATTGGAAAACTTAAGTCATTTGAAACTAGTTATTAGCTTTGAACTGTTTATATTTTGTAATAAAGATAATAGTTTTCATCATTTAGGATTACTATGTATGCAAAATGAAAAAGTGCAAAAACAACAAACTCTTTTTACATGCGTAAAATGTCCTACTAGTAAGACACCTAAATAAAATTAAATACACATACCAAAGATACTGCTAAATTAATTGTTTCAACATACCCTTTCTTTTATAATATAATTAAAACATGATCTCTGTGAATTTTAAGGCAAAATGAGGTGTTTTTTTTTAATTTGAGTTTAAACAATTACTTTTATAAACAGTGAAGATTAAAAAATAACAATCAATAAATGTGCTAAATAGAAAATGCAAAAACTAAAAAAGTGGTGCAGTGTTATTGAATAATTTTTCCTATTCTTAAGGAAAGTAATTTTCATCTAAATTTCACTTCCTTTTTGTATATTGAATCCTTTTAGAAACACATAATTTTATGGTTCATTCCTTACATACCACTCATGGTCCTGTCTGTAATGCGAAAGTTTAGAGGACAGAATTCTTTTGATGATACTATCCTAGCACCATCTCTCATATCAGCAAACCTTTCTTTTAGCTGTAAAGACAAAGTTCACAAGTTTAATATGTAAGAACTTCAATGAAACAAATATTTAAGTTACTTGTACAAACAAAAGCAGAGCACTAGAAACAAATCTTAAAGTATCAACGTAAAAATTCTGGACAGTAAGTTATGATTGACAAGATCTTAGTTAGTGGTCACAAGAACAAAAGTGAAGAAATTTCTGGCCCAGTAATTACCCCATACCACCCTTTAGTATCAACATATTACAGTTAAATGCAAACAAAAAGATTTCTGTCATAAAATTTGAACACAATCACTCAAAAAAAAGTAAAAATAAACTGAATAATAAGTTTAAAATTTAAAAAAATGTCCAAAATTTAGAGCTTGGAAAAAAAAAATTTTATTCATAAAAACAGTTCATTGTTTTTACTGCACCACCCATAAAACTTTTTGCACAAAGCTACACGAGGACTATGTGCACTAGCCATCCCTAATTTAGCAATGTAAGACTAGAGGGAAGGCAGCTAGTCATCAACATCCACTGTCAACTCTTGGGCTACTCTTTTACCAACAAATAGTGGGATTGATCAAACATTATAATGCCCCCACGGCTGAAGAGGCGAGCACGTTTGGTATGACAGGGATTTGAACCCACGACCCTCAGATTATGAGTCGAATACCTTAACCCACTTGGCAATGCCAGATCATTTTCAGATGGTAAACACTAGATGTCACATGAATAAAACTTCATAATGTAAACCATTATTTCAAAAAAGTATATTTGTATGCTTATATTGGTTAACGTCTAGCCCAATATTTGCCAAATCTGGCATGTCTCTTGGAAGTAGCATTGGACGGATTTGTCACAGTTTTTGACTCTCTAACAAAAGCCATGTGACAAATTCAGTAGTTTTGTAAGAATATTTTCTTTGGTATACAAAATAGAAATATTGTAATTTACAAACTTGAAATTTATAAATCAGTTTTCTTTTATAATGAAACTACAACAAAAAATGAATAATGCAGTTTAGTTCAAACTGAAAAATATCAGTCACAAGTTATTTAAAATGGTACATACCATGTGATCTACTGTAGGGCCAAAAGCAAAATTATTCACAAACACTAATCTGTAAAAGTGAATGTTATTAATTAGTTTGTAAGCATATGTAGACAAGTACAGAAAGTATTAATTTAAAAGACTTGTCCTCATCACATTATAAATTTGAACATAAAACAAATGTAATAAACCTATATCATACTGACATTTATTTCTAGGAAAACATTTATAGAAAATTAAACCATACAGACATTTACTTCTAAAATATATATATAGAAAATTATAAGCTGGAAGCATTATCAGATTAAAATTCATATTATAATATTTGTTCATTAAGGGTTATAAACCTTGAACTTCTACTCACCTTATAAAATACAAGATATTCAAAATTATTTATGCATTTTATTGAAAGAAGTATCTCTAAACTGCTTAGTTACTGGTTACTACCATTCACATTTTGTATAATCATAGTTAAGAGCAGAACAAGTTTAATAGTTTATGAATAGTTAGGATAATTTTTAATAATAAATGCAATGGTGGTATAAATGTTAAACAAAAACACACCACAACATTATCAGCTTGTTATGAAATTACTTTAGTCTTGTATATATATATTCACACCAATTAAGGTATACAAGCTATTCTAACATTTTGCTAGTCTGGATGATGACTGTGTAGATCACCACTAAAAGATGTGGGAAAAGTCCAACATCTCTTGATGTCCTTTTGATAAAATTTTATTGTATGATTTAAGTTTGGGATGTGTTAGTTTGATTAGAATGTTTATTAGTTTTGATTCTACTGTGAAATTACAAAATAACCTATACTAAACATGTTTTGATAAACAGACATAAAATAGTGAACCTAGCTGATCAGCAATGTTCTTAAATACTAGATAAATATTTTACATCTGGTACAAATATAAACTTCACACAACCTTTTACAACAGACAGAAATATAAAATTGTGACAGTGATGAAGTACTTACGAAGCATTAACAATTGTGTCTCTGTGCTCCTCAGTGAGGAAATCCCCTTTAAAAAGCTTGTATTCCCCATACTTCTTCCCATACCACTTCATCCAAAATTTGAAGTTATGATCCATTGCCTAATAACAGTTTAAATACACACAAACTAATTACACAAACAACATGTGAACTAAGAACATGAGAATGTGTTTAATGGCCATAAAAGTTGCAATTGAAATAATCTGAGCTAAAATTCCTGAATATAATTTAATTTTTTCTACCTCTGAAATCACTATCACAAATACTATTTGTAAGATATTTTTACAGTGTGAATATAAATGGACAAATTCGATATCCTAGCATAAATTTAATCTCTACTATCTTAAGTACAAGATGGAATATGATGGATGATTTCACTACCTTGGCATAATGTGAAGGCACGTCAGCTTTTTCAATACCAATGCACATCTTACATGGTGACATAGCAGCCAGCTGGAGAACAACTTGTCCAACTCCTAAAAAAACAGATGAAACAAGTTGGTATCAGAACACACACACAAAATATGGTAGTATCAGAACACAGAATAATCAGGATGGTATCTGAATACAGATAAGATAAAAACAAAGTTGTCCAAAATACAAAACTAAGGAAGTGTATTTAATTTATTTTTTCCTACATGATATTCATTTTTCTATCTGGCTGATTTCTATGTGAATGTAAGTACACATAAGAGTGTTAAAACTTTCAGGCACTGGTATCTAGATACTTTTCAAATTCATGGTTTATATAAACCTGTTCAAGGATTTACTTTGGTACAACAAATCTTCTTTAACCTTAATGGCTGGTATTTAGGTATACCTGAAAATATATATATGCATGTGCTACATGACTTGGATATTAAAATTGCCTTTGTTTTACCACATAACTCTTCATGCCCATGAACTGTGTACACCAATGTTTAAGCATGATTCTACTTGGAATTAATCACTTATTGCACTACATTGTTAGCATTAAGGTACGATAACCTTCAATTGTAACATAAATATAATTTGTACACCTTAGAGTCAAACAGAAAAAACTACACATATTTTCAATATCTATATAAATACTACTTACCACTTCCTAGGTCAATAAACACATCATCTTCACTGATGTCAATTTCTTGGATCATCTGACCGACAAACTCGTAGGACGTTTCCCCATACACCTGCAAAACAGAATTAAATCAAAACTTTAATTTACTATGAATAATGTTAAACTGCAACAATTTAGAAATGAGTAAAAAAAATGTCAAAAACTAATTGTATCTTTGCCTTTAATTTTCTATATTACAAACATAGTTTTACCATTCATTGCATGCTGAAATTGAAGTATTTTCTGCTTAAACATAGTTTGCCATAAAATATTCAAAGATCATATGTAAATAATAATGCCACAATAAATACTGTGCAACAACATATTGCCAATTCCACAATCATTTTCTGTATATATATTTAACATATGGAACATATATTTAAACAGAAGAACCACGAAGCATCATTCACCCACAAGATAAAACATTTGTTACATGTAGAAAACTGTATGAACTAAGGGACTCATTTACATTTCCATAATGGAAAGCTTCTTGTACATTTTTTGAACCAAATATAATTCTTTAAAAGTTTTTGATAAAAAATAACACTAGAAGTTCATACATAAGTCTTCAGTCATACCACAACTGTGAAAATATAACCCTCTAACAAACATACTTCAATAACATAACCAACTAATTAAAATTACAAACAAAAGAGAAAAAAAATATAAATGACAAAGATAAATTCTTACTAGGTAATAAACAAACAACCCACCATGCTAATTTCTGTATGTGTTACTATGTATATCTTAATACACAGGAAAATGTTTTTGTAAGATTCAAGTTTTCAAACTGCAACATATTAAACTTTATTATTATGATAATACAATAAACTAACTTTTAACACTGTTTCAATATTCCTAAAGTTAAGAAAAAAAGAAATGTCATTCTCTTCTTATCAATAAAAGTGTTAATACCCATAACAGTCATTCCGAGATACATTTTTATTGCAAGTGGGTTTCTCATCATCAAGAATTACTTTACCATAGCAATTATATGAGAAGTGCAAGTCTTTTGTGTTTCTTTGTGTACTGCATTATCTGTTTTAAAAACTCCATTATGCCTGAACTTACCTACATTATACTAATTAATAACCTAACATCTGCCTGCAATGCCCCCTACAATCCAGTACCCGTTTATACTATCAGCAACAAGACATGTCCGTCAATGGTCACATTTAAATTCTCTTTAACTTTTAGCACTGTCTATAAAATTTATCAAAGACATTACATGTATTGAGAAAAAGAATAATGTCGTTAATGAATCAAAACAAACCGATGATTAATCACTCACCTCTGGGGAAAAAGGTTCATACTGGTTTAACCTTTCAGGATCAGTGACTGAGTGGTTGTACACCTGCTGAATGATATGTCTCAACAATCCTGTTGTTGCTTGGCTGTCAACAACAGATGGGCTAGAAGATCCTTTACGCTAAAACCAAAATGGGATTCTTAAGAAACTTACAAGCTGCAGTAAGTGAAATTCATGAACGAGTGAAATGTTTAGAGTACTTACAAAGTAAGTTCATAACCTTATCTTAAAACAATTACTTCTTGTGAAGCTCCCATCTAAATGTTTATTAATATATTTAAACATTTTTAATCCACTAAAGCATTTGATATTTTCAATATGTGTGGTTTAATTTTCCAGATTTATCACCGAGCTATGTTCTTTACAACTTAATATTCTTGTAAGCACTCAATTGTCTTAGACTGGAAAACTTGTCTGTAACTGCACTAGTCTTTACACTGGAGTTTCAAAAACTGTTAGACTTAGAACAGAAAGTTCACAGGTGATTTCAGATATTGTTAATACATGTATTTACATTAAACTAAACAATTATATTTAACTGTTGTACAAAACAATAAAAAACTCACCAGTTGTAGTGCACTGTCAATAGCATGGTTGTATAAATCACACAGAGCTTTCATACTTTTGTAGCTGCAAAAAAAAGTAAAAATAAATCCTTTATATTAAAAATGGAATCATGTATTTGCCTTCTATCCTACAAAAGTAGCAGCTATTTAATCATAGCCAAGAAATTTCATACAGAAATATAAATTATCAAAATTTGTCAGATATATGTGCCCTCACACAGATGCTTATAATAACCCACAATATTTTAGTAGAAAATGAGTAATTTATTTGAAATTCATATGCTTTTATTAATACACCAGCTCTATATAATATATCCAATTTTATTAATATTTATTTTCATTCAGATGATGAGAATTTATTTTTAGGTAAACTGGTTTTCATGATTGTCATTGAGCAATTGTTTTATAGATTTAAAAAAACGGCTGGTATGGATAGTGAAAGAACTGTGTAGAGAAGCAACCAAAGAAGGTTGAAACGTTTGTTCCTCTACTAGTGTTTTCTCTACCTATACCAGTCATTTTTTTTACATATATAATTTTCTACATGAGTGGGTTTTCTCATCATCATGAACATTTTTTTTGTTGTTGTCTTTTGACTTATGAATGGGTTTTTATCAGATTACAAAGCAGAATAGCAGCTAAACTCATTAATACATTTTTTATAACCAGTTATTGTATTTAAAACATTAGAAAGACAATAACCCACATAAAAATGCCAACTAATGGATTTTAAAAGTATATGTTAATACTCAAAGCAATGTTTATCATAATATATAATAATTTATAAAAAGAGTATCTAACATTAAAAGGGTTAGAGTGGAATGACAAACAAATATTCGAACTACAAATTTAAAAAACAAGTAAGGAAAATATCAAAACTGCAACCCACAGAAAGTTCACCAAAATGTTTAATGTGTCATTGTGAAAGAACATTTCAAACATTCTTGCAATACTTGTGTCACCATACAAATAAATTTTTACTCAAAGTCACATAAAAGTGCCTTGTTCAAAAAGCATTAGTGGGTTAAAAAATTTGATTTAAATCTACTTGCCACATGTGTTCTTTACTTGTACTTGATCTTTTAGAAAACATTTACAGTACATCATAAGAATTCAGATTCTACATTTGAAGTTTTAAGTATTATTTGAGCTAACAAATCACATCTGTATTAGTACCACAAAAGCCTTACAGTGTCAAATATTTTGCTTAAGTGTACACATAGCATACTATAAAAACCAGCCATATAATAAACAGCACGTTTAAAAACCATGCCAACTAAAATAAGCCATTGTTGTATTGCTAACATAATACAATAATAGATAGACTTCCTGTCTAGCCCATTAATTTATCACACCAACACCAGGTGGCTATTGCAGAGTACATGAGAAGGTCCACCTGCCATTTGACCTTGTATGCTTACTGCCTAAGGCACAGGAAGTTATAAAGAACAGTTATATCCAAACTTTGTTAAACCCCTCTCTTAACCCAAGTATTGTACTAGTTGAAGTTGCTATCTGAATAATAGTGTTTGTTGTGGTTGAAGTGGATAGCAGCAATACTTATTTTGTGATGTTGATATTCAGTTAATAAGCCTGCTGTTCTTTTTAGAACATATTCTCAAAGCCTGTTTGAATAGCTGAGGCAAGTGTACAAATCAAATATACACACTGTTTTGCAATACATTTATACAAGTCATTTTAACCTAAAAAATAAACTGTATATAAAGTATACTGATTATAATATTTTTGAAACATTACTTTGTTCCTTTAAAATTGAACATACTTTAATACAGAAATATATTCAATGCTGAAATTCTTATACTCAAATATATTTCCACCTTCATATTATTGTTTTATATTTTTAAAAAATTATGAAGCATCTTTTTAGTGTTTTAAAAATTACCTAACTTACAGAAGTAAGTGTGGAAAAGTTTTATTAAACTGAACAATACTATTGAAAATAAAGTTGAAGACAAGTAAGAGCTGAAGGGTATAAATTAAAAGATATAACAATTTTTGCTTAAAATATTTTACTATTAGTTGCTACAATTTCCAATTTTTATGTTGTTGCATAGAGACTTTCCAAACACTATTCAATCAATTGCTATTTCTTCACTTCTTGGATTAATGACCTCGACCTTTGTAGGGTAATACCTAACTTCAATATCCTCAAACACCTTTTTCCTTTTTTAATTTAGGACCTATTAGGATTTTATGAGGTCAAAGAACAAACAACCCAAAAAATATATATATTTTGGGCTCTTGTACAGTCATGATATAAAATGTTTATGCATTCAATGCACTGGCATATAAATATGTTGGATCTAACCATTTTCAGTCTTTTTAAGGGGGCATTAGAGCTTTAAAAAGCATATTCAAAATTTTTTTGTCAATTAGTTGGCCATATGTTGACCAACTTACATGGGATTTAGGTACAAACATACTCTTCTACAGATCCCACACATTAGCAAACATAAATTTTGAACTTAGCCATTTCTAATAACTATGAGATGGTCCCAATTCCACAACAAGCATAATTTTAGGTTTATTAACAATTATCATTTTAAAATTTCAGCCAATTTACATGGAATTTGGTACAAAGATACTTTTTGTTTATTTTTACAAGCAGTGATAAACACAGTTTGCAATTCTTCTATGTTTTTTATGGTTCTTCTGGGGTCCAAGTTGGCCAAGTAGCAACTGTGTGGTAAAGACATGTTGCATTCACCTACAAATCTTGGCCTCCTTAAATTAATTTGTTCACTCAATGGTACATGTTCATGAAAACCCTCAAATTCCAAAATTTACATCTTTTAAAAAAAATTTCTGACCTCTTAAAAATTCAAGGAAATTATTCATTGACAATTCAGTAACAACAGTTTGTTTGAAACTGAGCACAAAGCTACACAATGAACTATCTGTGTCTGGACACCACGGGTATCAAAACCTGGGTTTTTAGCAGTGCGAGTCTGCAGACATACCATTGTGCCACTGAGGAGTAATAATATCAAATGTGTTAAGATGTTGCTACATATTACTTGAACATTTTTAAAAAAATTTCTAGCCTGGGAATAACACAAATTGCAAAATTATGACACCTAAATGTGTCATAACTCAAGCACAATGTGCAACTATATCTAATTAATATGCAGTTCTTACAAAACTACAAGTCACTAATACCTTATTACTTTATTTTTCAATCAACTTGATTTGAAAACACCCTAAAAGATGTCATATGGAACTTACCTTCTTGTATCATAATCATTCAGTACATGATTCTTTATAACTGACTTCAACTCAGGAAAGTCCTCACAGACCCACCTAAAGGAAACCAGAATAATCACCTAAGATTTAACTAGTTACATGACATTAGAGAAAGGTAAGAATTTTATTAATATTTTAAAAACTACATAAATAATGGACTTTAAAATCATTTTTTCAGTCTTTAATACATATAGTTATGTGTGTGCATGTTTATTTTGTTTAGTTTTTATCCCATTAAAGCTATAAAAATATCCTTGCAAAATCCTATATCATGAAACTCATTTTACTTTTAATGTCATTCATGAAAAAGTTGAAAATTTTTAGAAATAGTCAACAGTCATTCTATCTTTACCAGTCCAACTGGTACAAATATTAAAACAATAGAGTTATTCATTTAATTAAAAATATTAAGTTACTTTTGTCTCAGTATAACATACTTACTTTATCTAGTTGAAAGACTAAATGTAGAATTGCTGTCCTTCATAATGAAGTAGAAACTCAAGATGTATTACTTGCTACTCCATAGTGATTACGAATGCCACTAATATCCACCTGCTATTCTTACACTTTATTGTATCTTTATTTACTGCTTCAATCAGGGGTAAAGGAACAAGTACTAAATTGTACTGTTGGCCAAGGTTTCTGTATCTTATCTCTCCCATCTGGTCTTCCTTTACCAAATGAAGGTGACTCTTTTACACTACTTCTATTGACCACACCTTCAAATACCCTAAACACTATTTATAGTTTAGAAGAAAAGGGACATCTGCTTTTTTTTAAATGGTTTTACAACAGGCTGTAAATAAAATAACCCTCAACTTTAAATGGAAGTAGTATGCTGTCTCAATTAACTGGCTAGTGCTCCATATAGTAAACAAGAAGCCCACTAGGTAGGTATCTAGCTAGAGTAATTCAGAACTCTGAAAAGAAGGCCACACAATCTTATATAACCATCAGCCCTACAGTTGCAGCTCCAGCTGGGAACAGCGCAGTTATTTGGAGGAAAAGCTACCTAATGGCTCTTTACAACTAAATTTACTATCCACTACTGTTAAAAGACTAGCTTTTGTACTTTGCCCTGTAAAACATCAAACATAAATCTAACTATAAACACAATTACATATCTTAAAATTTCAAAAATTAAAATTTGACAAGTGACTTGACAAAAAAAAGCAAAGAAATCAGTGGTGTAAGAATTTCATTGAATAAGAAAAATGATTGTTAAAGTTTAACACGTCCAATCCTTCGATTTTTAACTTCTAAAGTTATGTTAAAAGAATGAATTTACTGCTTAGACATGTAAATATATAATTCTGCAACACCATGTCATAACTATAGCGAATTTTAGGCTTCACTTATTGATTTTAAGTTCCCACACTTACAGCTATATATTTCAGATGAAATGAAATTTTACTTTAAAAAACTGTGAAAATAGTTCAGGCCAAGCAGAGTCGGTGTAACAACATATGAACTGGTATTCAAACTACATATTATTGATGAATTGAGGTTGTTTGACTGAAAAAAAAAAAAAACATGCTTATCCTCTAGTATCTTTCTTTTACATTAGCTCTCTGCAGATTGTGTCAAGCTTCAGAAATACAAATCGTGTACATCAATTAATAATGTTTTTATTAAAACTGAAATGAAAATATGACCGATCCTTTAATGTTCAGACAAAAATTGAACTATTGGTTTCTCTACACGCAATTCTCTCTTACAATGATATTTCACAAGTTTCCTTGGTTATTTTTAATGCCACCTGAAAGAGGCATCAAATCTTTTATCTCCCATCTGACCCACACCAGCACACGTGCAACTTCCCTCGCGTCGCGTGCTTCACGGACGAGTTGAAAGACCTGATCGGGAGGCACGCCAGATTATGGCCTTGAGTTTCAGCGAGTTCAAGCGGCCAAGCGCCCCGAGCCCGAGGGGACGAAGGAGGGAGAAAAAAGTGAAGATTCTGGCTTCTCGTGCCTCACGACAACACAAAGAGAGAGATAGCCCAGAAGACGGGCAGCCAGAAGGCAGACAGGCAACCTTCAAGGTAGAAGACAAAACGTGTTCACGTTGTAAAGTTGCCATGGTAATATGACCGTCCCCGCTTGTTTTCAGACTTTTTTTCTTCTTTTTCTCAAACATGTTATTTTCAAAAACTGTCTGCAAGGGGCTACATTTCTTATTCTCACGCTCAAGTCTTAGAACAAAACTTGAAAATGTTCTTTTTGTCAGACCAGACGCTAACCTCAGAAGAAGAAGAAAAGCTGCCCAACTGAAAATGCTAAAAAATAGCGTACATAGACAAAAAGTTGATAACCACCTGCGCTTGCAAAATTCGCTACGAATAAGCAGGTGTACAAACGATGCCGGCGTCCGAATTAACATACAAGTCTCCACCTACATTTATTATTTGTTACCTATTCTATAAACAAAGATCGCTCCACGATGAAATAAACCTGCATATACTAACTGTTGAATAGTTATCAAGGTTTATAATTTATTGCCATTCAAATATTTGTCTACGACATTAAAGTATAAATATATAACATTTTAACACGAAGTTTTTTCTTTCTTAAGAAACAATAATAGCCGTATTCTTCGCATGTCCCCTCTCTCCCTCTGGTGAGAATAAAGTGAAAATACAGTCTAGTGTGTATTTTCCAACATATCTTAACAAACATGCCAGTGTTTGCAAAAAGATCTGTTCCATTAATTCAACACGGTCTCGCCCTGAAAGTACAGTGCATTTATTCTTCGCTTAACAACATGCCTTAAATCAGGTAACGGTGTACATACGAAGTTGTAACCAACATCATCCATTCATTGGTATAGCTAATACTAAAGCGTCAGTAGCACGTTCTCACGCCACAACAGGCGAACACCTGAAAATAAGAGGCTTGGCCACCAAGTCAAAAGCACCAGAGCGCAGATCGGTTCAAGAAAAACTGTCACGTGACTTTCGACCAGCCCTTCAAAGGCTGAGAACGCGCACCGACCCTCTCTGTGTGTGTATGTGTGTGTAGGGTCACAATATTTTTTATTACATAAATTCTGCAAAAACAAATATCAAATATCCATGAAACAAATGTTTCTGAAGTATATATTATAACTATTATAACGACACTAGGAGTGTTAAAATCATAGTAGCAATGACAGGACGCCAATGTTAATCTTTTAAGGACTATTAATACAAATTTATTTTTGAATACATATTAGGTCACACACAGAGAAACTGACCCAACTAATGACACGCAAACCCTCTAGAAACAAAGAAGGATTAAAATTCGAATTGCAGAACCTAAAAACCATATTAACATATTTAATATATCCAGGTCTCAGATTTGCAGAAGACTAAACAATTTTTAAAAATAGCGTCTACATAAATCTAGTTATGTCTAGACGATAATCACTAATATGTAAACAGGACTGAGACAGGCTGTCTGGACAGTTTTATCATTTCCAGAAGGACATTTCGAAATGGTGAACTTTGCTTCTGTTTTACATGTTCAATAAAAAAGGGACATAACAATGACCAGTTAATTACATTAAAAGTCAAAACTGGATAAAATCGTCTCAGAATGTTGTCTAATGAAGTGTATAATGCCATTGTTACCAAATAAAATGTTTAAACGCTACATTGTGCAACATATATTTAGTGACTGCATACATACAATGAACACAAATTACTTTCAACTGATGCAGGCAGGACCTTTGACTTGAAAGAAATAAAAGCGGAAACCATACAAGTTGGATATCGATAGATATTTTAAACTAAATTCCAATACACATTTCAACTTTTATAGCAATCTCCTATAAAAGTACTTACAAGAAAAAAAACCTCGAAAGTAAAACTATATATTTCTAAATTGAAGATAAAGTCAGTTTATTTGCTTTTTTCTTTCTTTTTTTTTTTGAGAGGCGCACGCCTCATTTCCTTACTGAAAATACATTTTTCATAAATAATATCCTGAAATGCATTTTAGTGTTGTAACTCTGCAGATATGCCACTGGGGGTGAAAGTTAAAGCAATAATAATCTTGATAAATGTCGTACTCAGATTTTTCTTATCCCCATGGCTAGGTGGTTAGGGGGCTCGACTCAAAATCTGAGGGTTTCATGTTCGAATCCCCGTCCGACCAAACATGCTCACCCTTTCAGTTGCGGAAGCATTATAATGTGATCGTCAATCCAACTATTCGTTTATAAAAGAGTTGCCCAAAAGTTGACGGTGAGTGTGTGACGCAGGTACCTCTCGTGTAGTTTTGTGCGAAACTGAAAAAAAAAATCAAAAAATCACCTATTCCCGCCAAACACCCACAGTGGTTGGCTTTTCCCTGATGTCAACACAATAGACCAATACCAGTTTTCTCCATTCCCCGTCCAACCAAAAATACTTATCGATAAGGCCAGGTAAATAAATAGAAGCCTCCCAGTTTCTCCCCCTGGCAATTTATAATTCAAAGTCAACAGTGTCACCACTACCTAGCCTTACTCTCAAATTGATTACACTAATAATTAAAATTAAAAAAAAAAAATTGTTGTTGCAAGGTTGGTTTCTTAATTTTGTAACAATTAACATTCGTTATTCCTCGCTCGTCAAACAACAAATAGATGGATTCTTAAAGGCATAATACAACATGCGCCGCAATGTAAGCGAACTAATTTACGAAGTTTTAAGACGCTTCGCTCGCCAGCTCTACGATAAAGAATACTGACGTTACACATATCAAAATAATTATGTATCTTAAGGACATACACCTAGGTGTAACTGAACAACGCATTACTGCGTGTTTCTCACGTGCATGCCGATCTTGTGTATATCGGTTGTGGCACCCGGAACCTCCATGCAAAATACTTAACCGCTCGTGGCCTGCAGCGTGCAGACGTACACGCACATACACATGTACAGATGCATTGGAAAATCCAAAGACTCTGTTACTCTGTAACTTTAAGGCAGTTTAAAAATTTCAACATGAAGAAACATACTAGTCGGATCATTCACAAACTTCTGAAAAGAAAAACAAGAAGTGTAATATGTTTACAAATCTGATTGCACATAAACTGTAATAAGTACTTTCATAACCCTAAGCAATTAATCACCCAAGTAATAATAGTGAAGTCCCAATCATACATAAACCTATCTTACTCCCACACACACACACTGTGTTCTGCTCACCACAGGTATCAAAACCCAATTTTTTGTGTTTTAACTCTGCAGATATGCCACTAGGGGTCAGATAGAGCAATAATAATCTCGATAAATGTCGTACTCAGGATTTTGTTCTCAAAATTTCAACAGAAACATACAGAATACATTTCCTAGTACCTATTATTATTATTAGCCCTATTATTCCTACTTTGAAATTATATCAAACAAACCAACACCGGTCCATTTGTAAGTTACGTTTATTTCTATTTGCTATGGAACTTCCGGGGAGGTTAAATGAATAACAATTCCCACGCCATCTCGTATTTTTTTAATAATAAAATTTTGCACAACAACGCTAAATAAGTGTGTGCAGGAGATTATGCCAGTAAAATAATTATCTGTGAAAACATGTTATTCACTTGGATTTGTTGGTTTTCAAATATAGTAAATATTAAAAAAAAACAAAATCGCATAATTGTTTATAAACAAGAAAGATAAACGTCCGCAAAACATATAAACAATTATAACCGTCTTTCCTGTCTTGTTTGACACAGCTTTGCGGGTGTTCAGGCCTGGTAGCATTTGTACACACAGATAGCTCGTAAGGAATAATATGACAAGCGGGCATTGCTGCTACTAACCACAGTGTATACGCGTATTGCATACACGCTTGTTTCTTTGCGTCCAACAGTTCGCGCACAAATTCTAAGTCCCGTCGATTTGCGTCACGCACAAAGGCTGTATTGAAGTGACTGACGTACATTGGCTCATTAGTCAATTCTGCGCATGCGACAGAAGACAAGGTAATGTTGGTGAAATCGAAACCCACTCTCACGAGTTCCAATTATGTTTTACGTAAACTTGTGACGATTCTCATTTGCAAGAGCGTCAAGTTGTTAAACAATAAAGATAGATACCTCTCTGTGTTTGTATATATGACAGTTATATATATCATATATATAAGATGAACACCGTATCGAGGTCTCTGAATAAAAGGATTTGTTTGTTTGTTTGTGAATTTCGCACAAAGCTACTTAAGGGTTATCTGTGCTAGTCGTCCCTAATTTAGCAGTGTAAGACTAGAGGGAAGGCAGCTAGCCATCACCACCCACCGCCAACTCTTGGGCTACTCTTTTACCAACGAATAGTGGGATTGACCGTAAGATTATAATGCTCCCACAGCTGAAAGGGCGAGCATGTTTGGTGTGACGGGGATGCGAACCCGCGACCCTCAGGTTACGAGTCGCACGCCTCAACACGCTTGGCCATGAGGGGCACTGAATAAAAGGTATTGAAGCGCAATTAGTTATTCACCAACGCGAAAAAAAAAAGCGAAAAACAAACAAACGCGAACTGTGTACAAAACGAGGGGAAACGTTACAACAAAAAAGTATCAAGTTGAATTTTGTTTATCTTCTGATTTAAGCTTTTTTTTTTTCTTGGCAGACAAACTATATAACCGTTTCCCGTTGGCCACTTCCGGTCCACAAACAGGATGTGAGGGAGCCTACAATTGCTATAAACAACTAACTAGGTTAGGCCCAGTACCAATAACTAATGATATTATTAAGATCATCTCTCAACTCTTTCGTTCATGAAAGATACATGTTTAACGTGTAAAACATGGAATCTAGTTTATAAAACAAAACATTACACAATCTCCATGTTATATCACAATAGCCGTAATAATTTAATTCTACAGAAACCAAGAACGTCAAAAATTCTTGTTAAAATATCACAAACTGTTGCTAATTTAAAAATATTTGCCACTTAGAATGTACGTGGGAAGCTAGGCTTATGAAACAACAAATTACGTCTTTAAAATATAAAATATTAATCAATCTTTAAATATATATTTACTCTCATGTAAACGCGAAATCATCCCAGATAAGAATTATTTACACCCGTTAAGATTTGACTTACTATGCTTGTGTTACGTGTGAAGCTATCAGTGTTATGCCTACCACTAGGACAGAGCTCCGAATTTTAACACTATAAGCACTCAAGCCTTTCACTGAGCCATGTTTGGAAATGTCTCCGTTAACAGAATATTACTGATGTATAAAAATACATAACCCTAACCAGCACTTATCGCTTCAGGATTTGCTTTTATTTACACAGAAACGTGCACAGGTAGTAAAGAGCTTAGAAATGAAGTTATTTACTGTCCTTTCTCTTTACGTTAGTAACTACTAAAACAGCAGTTATGTTATACACAACAATCCATAAATTGTAGGGGCTTCTAAATTTGGAGTTGGTTTATAATATCTCCTCTCCCCAAGTTTATACTTCTAATAAGATAATTTAAACAAAATTAGAAATATAATAGTAGCGCATAACAACTCAAGAAAACTGACTTAGGAAATAATCACCAAGCTTAAGTTATATCAACATTCTATCAAACGTTCTAAAATATAAACTAACACGGATAAATAACGAAAATTAAACACGTCACTATAATAAGAGCGAAGTGGCATGTGACGTCACGAACAACACAAAAATGTCAGCTGATACTTCGTAACCTAAAATGGATTTTTTTTTTCAATTGCTAAACCTTATATTTAAAATTTTTAGATGCAAGGTTATTTCTAACACCAAATGATTAACTGCACATGCGCGAAGTGCCTAATATAGTCTTGACGTACGAACCAACGATTATGCGTCAACTAATCGGCACTAATTCTTCACTAAGAGGTCAGTGTTTAAACTTATTCGTCATTGCTGTATAGCACAGAAATGGTAAAAAGACAGGTTAAGCAAAATATACGGAATCAGTCCTGATTGTTCAGAATAAAGTTCTTTAGCTTTTCTTTATGTAATCCAAATGCACCATCATTATCATGCTATTCACACTCAGTCCTGGGGGCTTTAGAATGAGTTTGTATTACCGGTACAAACTCACCACACGAAGCACACATTTCTCCACATTGACTAAAGACACCCGTGAGAGAATTAAGACCACCAGGTATCATATACAATCTTTAAAACCAGGAAGTTGGTCATGTTGTTAATTACTGCTTGCCCAGTGTGCCTGTCGTTATCTGTGAGAATACACTCTTCATAGAATAGTGGGGGTAGGGGGATTTCCGGATACAAAAACAAGATATTAATACATATGTATATAAACATAAGAGTTATACTAATTGTAACCTCTCAAATGTATGCGTATAATAAACCAAAAATTACACTTTACATAAAGTGGGTCGTTTGAAGTCAAACAACACAATGGGTAGTATGTACTCTGTCCACTACGAGTATCGAAACCTGTACAGTTGGGGAAAGAAAGAAAAAGGATAACAGTATTTATAAAGAATGATAATTGGGGCCAAAAAGAGAGAGATATGTGTGCGTGAGAGAGAGAGAGAATGATAGATGATTAAAACACATTAATGTTAACCATGTCTAACGTATCGCTAAATGGTTATCGTACACACATGGACCAAGGTTGTTGTTTTCATATGACAGTGTGGAAATCTTTCTTCCCATTTTTTTTCTTTTCTAGATAATAACTTTTGATGTGAAAAAAACTTAGATCCATTAAAACTGTACCACATTAGAGATACTTGTAAAAGGAAAACAATTGGATATACAGGGTGGCCCGTAAGTCCCTACCCATCCATATATCTTATGTATCCAGTGTATCTGTGTGCTGTCCCTCATTCTCGCTGCACTCATGTACCAACGCATTTGTCACAATACGCTCTTCAAGTGTAAATGGGCTTACATCGGCCATATTTCTCTGGGAAAAAAAGAAACAAATTTATAATGCATGCGTAATTGAATATAACATGATAACATATGGATGGGTAGGGACTTACGGGCCACCCTGTACAATGATGTCACGTTTACGGACATACTGAGATAATCAGTTACTCCTCCCCCTTAAAAAGAGTTAATTTTTCTTGTCCCCTTTTTTAAAACTTACATATTTATTATTTTTAGCTTCGACGTGATTTCGTGTTATTTTTGTTTATTGTTTTTCTCAATACGAGAACACTAAGAGGCATCTTGTTTTTCTATATTGGTAAACGATGTGAGAAGCAACAACTGATATTATGTTCTGTAAACAACTACTATCTCCATTTTTTTCGTTATAACCAGTTTCATTTATGTATTGGATTATTATGTTCAATATAATTTTTGAACATGTTCATAATTAAATTTCTCATTTACGAATTTTAAGAGCTTATGATTGAAAGTAAAATTAATGTATAACAATCATACAACGACACTATATCCTGCTGTACCCTATGTTAACGAAGCCTTTAGCACAATACCAGAACTCATCAAACCAGCTGGGATACAATAGACACAGTAACAGTTCAGATGCTATTTATATTATCGGTTTATATGAACAACTGTATTTGGTGTGAACTAGATTAAGCTAGTGAAGTGCAAGTTTTATGGCATTAATGGTTTAGTACATGGATTTAGGTCTAACCTAAATTTCTTACAGCTGCGTTAGCTGACACTTGTGAGATATTTGGAGTTGGACTAGAACTAACGTTTACAGCTAGGGTTACAGAACTGACGATTCGATTCAGTATAATAATGATTGGTTTTATTTCGGCTTTCTTTATATCATATATAACATCATATACTTATAGTTATGCAGGAATGGTATCACTGATGTATAAACAACATCCTAAAGTTAACTTAAGTCTCTTCGTAATAAGATCATAAGTACATTTTAACCGACGACTATACAGAGTACTAAAAATCGGAAATACGATTGAAATATCCACGAAAGGCAGTTTTATAAAATAATAAAAACATCCTGCTCTTGTATAATGTTTATAAGTTCCAGACTAGTCCAAAAAATTATAATTACAAGTTTGTATTTCTCACGAAGAACAATTAATTTAATTAGGCAGCAGAACATTATCCAACAATAAAACAAGCAGGGATCAGTACCCGCGAGTCTTTCGCGTAGCAAATTACAAAGCGAAGGGGCAGTAACTTCTGTTGACAGTACACGTTTAATGTGGAGAAAAACTCGACTGACGGATCTACGCACACTGGTATGTGGGGTAGGTCTACGACCCCAACCCCTTCAAGGTTACCAACATTCATATCACAACGTAAAGCGTTACCACGAAGCCGTGCTTTTAGAGACCTCACCTAAGTTTTTATATATATACAGAGGAGAGGCATTTCAGAAAGACCAACCAACTTCCAGAAGAAAATAAGGCTGCCGAAGCCATAGAACAAAACTACGTTTCAAGACGTGTGTTTCTCATCAAGCAAGGCAATCTGTTTATGAATCCAGGTACTCTCTTTCAAGCACATATAAAGAAGCTTTCCGATAAAGATTGGAGTCACCGTCGGGAACTGCGACTTCTTAAGAAATACCCTTCAAAATAATTTCTGACTCTTCATACAGTAGATTATTAGCAGTTCCACGTCGTATTTAATCAAGCAAAATGTGTTTCATGTTACTTCATTTACAGAAGAAATAATAAATTCCTTCGAGGCGTAATACATTCACTTTTCACAGTGTTAAAAGTGTGAGTACAAAAAATCAAGACAATAAGAGAATTAGTAAGAGAGAAAGAGACAACTGTTGAGATTACAACTGTATTTGTGCAATGCACCTAACTGTGAAAGGTCCAATGCGGACAGCTATCAGATAATTTCACTAAATAATTACGAATTACAAAAAGAAAATTCCAATATGAGGAAGCCCATAAGTCTTTTAACGTTCATTATGGTGTTTCACGAGCTTGAGTGTTAGAAATGTACGCAACAAATCTAAATTTAATACATGCGATAATAATAAAATCTCCAAATCATTAATACTTTTGAAAAAAGGTACGAATTATTATTTTTAAATTTTCGTCAAAGTTACTGCTGCTATAAGAAACAATCCCATAACGTATTTCATTCCGTCAGTTGTTTCAGAATTTTTCTTAAAGCTACACATAAGCATCCCTAATTTTTAACCGATACTGGCAGCCATGATAGAACGCAACTGGTTAATAGAATTCACTGTCAACTGTTGTCTGGCTATTACACTTACATTGTACAACGGCCTCTAGTACCAAGCACATTTGTATATCCCAGTATTCACAGTCTAAGCACGCTAACCACCAAGCTACGCCTAGCCCAAATTTCGTTTGAAAAATATTATAAACAACGAGTTAAACAATAAAAAATAATAGCGAATGAAAATAAACGTGTCGTAAGTTTACATGCTTATTATAAAGCCTAAAACAAGGCTTAACCGCAGTTGGTTAACAGACACAGTGAAATCCACAAATTTTAACGATTTCTTAAAACTTAGTTCGTCAATGGCAGTGCAATACGAAATCTATTTTACTCACATAGTCTATAATGTTATTAATTATACATAGTTGGGTAAATATTGATCTCAAAAGTGAAGTGGCCCCGTAGCCTGCATATCTCATGCACATACATATCAACATAAACTCCTCACAGCAGCCTTGGCCCAAATGGTGGTACTTCCGGTTGAAACCAACACACTGCACATTATTCCACATACACAAATCGTCTAGCAAGTCTTTCAGTGTAAACTCTGTGATAATCCCGTTCACTGTGTTTATTGTGCATAGTATAAATAAACAGTTTCTTCTACGACCAATTTAGTATTTTCAGTTATATTCTTTTGTTTCGAAAGTTTATTTCTGGTTATTCACCTTTTTCACAGACACTAGAACGCGAGCTGTAAACTGTCTGAGAACGAGGCTGTAAGTGGCATGTTCTCAACAGAAGAAAAAGTCTTGTAAGTCTGATAAACAAACGACATATTCCAAATTTTTTAGGTTATTCGTTTGTTGTTGTTTTTTTCAGTTTGAAGATATTTACATCATAAAATTATAATTTCAAAATCTTAATGAGTTGAAACACAGATATCAATTCAGGAAATTAAATATATGTAAACATCTTATTCGGCCCATCGATATCATTCCCTGTTTCAAAGGGGAAATAATATTCAACAGTTTCATTTATTTGTTTAACCAGTATAAATATAATCAGTTATATCCATATACCCAAGCCCTCTCTGAGATTTAGAGGCCTAGGAAACTCCTATCTTTTAAGGAATTTGGGTATAAATAAAATAAAAAAGAAAATAAGACAATCATTAGCCCAAAGGAAAAGTTAAGTATAATTTTAATATTTAATTAGTACATACAATTTTCAGTTCTAGGCTGGCAGTAACATAAAGAAACTTAATTTAAAAAAAGTATAAATATGAGATCACTTTTGAGCCTGAGACCAGGACCAAATGATCCTCCTGGCCCCCTTCTAATTGCTCTTACATATATTTATCCAACAAAACGTTAAAATAATTCATACTAACAAAAGCCTACGAACAACTCTCCATGTAGTCTTCCAAAAGGTTGCATTTTAAACGTTTTCATTTCACCATTCACAGATATTCATCCCCTAACAATCATAAATACAGACTAACTCAAGGACAGCGTCAACACTAGTACTAACTTTCGCTGTGATTAGCTGGTTAACAATTAACTGCAACATCAGTCTTTTACTTAATGTCTGTTTCGTAATGCATTAAAATGTTTCACTTATTTTGATTTATGATAGGAACAATTTTCTGTAATTTGGAAAATTGAACCCCAATAACAGTAGTTACTTATACTATGTTTCGTTCCCCCCTTATTTTAAAACATTTCAGATACTTTGGGTTTAATTCAATATATTTCGCTATGCACACTACCCAACGAAAGTACCTCTTTTAAATTTTAACATTGCGTTGTAATGATGACTTATGTTAATACTTAAGTAGTGCTACCGAAGCAAACACAGCAATATGTAATACAGATACTACGATCTCGATTAACAGGCTTAGTTCATAATTCAAATGTTACTGCTATACCAGTTGCTACTGTAATATGAATACTATCTTGGATCTGTTTTCTCTGAAATGCTGAAAACTGCGCTCGATTCGGACATATATTCATAACTGTTAGGGGGTTCTAAAACGAACGTTAGGATATAAATCATGTGAATGTTACCCAACCTATACCACGTACGATACCCGTTAGGCCCAATAGTTCTGAGGTCAGCTGACAACAGCTTAAACTGCCAATAAATAAACAAACTTTTCGACACACATGCCAGTTACATATCAGTAAAGGAATGGTGGGGAGGTTAATGACCTTAACATATATACTTTTATATGTATATGTGTGTGTGTGTATATATATATATATATATATATACACACACACATCAACATAGTAAAGCCAGCACTGTACACCAGCTATTATCAGCGGTGCTACAGAACGGCGCCGGAGCGTCTGGTCACGTGGTCTACATAATGAACAAAACTTAAGGACTGATGTTGATCACCTGCATAGCAAACATTTCAGACCCCTACCAACATTTTTCCAAGTGTGTGTGTAATACTATTAAAGAACCCAAAATCGGATTCTCTCGATCACCCATTATCTTTTCCGAGGCCTGTAATTATCTTTCTCTCTAGCAATGAATGTATATATAATAAACAATGACTCCCTGACGAATTTCATCTCTACACAATGTATTACCAAGTATGTATTAGACCCAAGCACCTAGTTACGATACAATTCTACGAATTTATGAGAGAAAGTAAAGAATAATGTGCTGCAACTAAAACCACATTACGTACGCCATATCAAATACCGAAGAGGCTTTTCACTCGATACCATGTATCATCAACCGGCTTGAAAACAACACAGTAATGGTCTAAGCGTTATTGTATCAGCAATGTTAATGAAAAACATTATTTTTATTAGTACCAAAATAAAAATTGCGTACAACGAGTAAAGATGCTAAACGAAAGATTTACTATTTCCAACTTTTAATAACTTAGCCAGCTGAAATGTTTACAATCAGATACTGAACACAACTCTTTATTTAACAATATGTAAAAAACCAAATGTATAAATTTATTTTCTAACGCCATAATTAATGAATATTTTATAACTCAAGAACAAACCTTGAAAATAATTTTAAAAAAAAACCTAACAAAAACTCTGGAAAATGTTTATATATTTTTAAGAGCAATATCATGCTTTACACCCAAGTGACTTAAATAACATTCATTTCTTTAAACTAAAGTAAATAACAAGTCTCAAAACAAAATTTGTTACCGTCGCAACAAGATATCGAAATAAGCAACCTTAAAAGCTAATGAAATGAATATTCGAAATGATTAACTTATGATACTGACTACAACGCCTAAAATGACGTATTATAAAAAAACTGCTAATAGCTAATCGTTAGTGACTTAGTCCAATATAAAAAGTCAGAAAAACATCTACGAAAATAAACTATTCAGAATCTTTTGTTTAAGAACACCGAAGGTCGTAAAATACGTCGAAAAATGTGATAAAATAATGCAGTCGACAGTTGTATGCAATATTTAACTTTTTTTGACATGTAGCAAAAAGAAAGATGGTGTATTCACTTTTACAAACGAGGACTTCTATTTTTATAGAACCTTGACATAAAAACTGGCAAAAGTGAGAAATATCTCCACTTTCAAGTTGCATTCTTCATATATGAATCTCTTGGTCCTAAGCATTCTAAAATTTTCCATTAACAATAATGTTAATTGGAATTAATCAGATACACTACAAATTACCGTGGCAACAGTATTTATAATTTTATGTGTTCAGAAACAACTTCATAAGGCCTGCTCTACTGAGCGTATTATACAGATTTATCTAGCTTCAAATAAAAAAAATATTTAAAATTCAGAGAGATACTTCTACAAACTTACTCAAGTGGTTACTGATGCATGTTTCTAAATTTGTTCTAACACATGATGCCTCAGTTTTCAAACCAGGTCTGTCACGCCTCAAACAGAAACGTCACTCTTGGCGTAACAATGACATCGACTCTTAGAGGCACACGCCGCCACGCCCCCTAAAGATGGCAGCTTACGCTAGACTAGCCTAAAGGGTTGAGTCACCAGCAGGCATCGAAAAGATAGCGGTATTAGATCGTTTTCTTTCAACACCCACCTACACTATTTTATATGTTCACGCGCGCGCACAAACTCGATTCACGTCATTTTAACTATAATGAACATCATCCTGATTACTAAGCCTTTTAAAAATTCTTTTCCCTGGGGATATCCATTTACGGGATTTCCCAGAAAGTCGCAGAGAATGTATACTATGCGTCAAAAGGATTGTATACACTAACATGGCCTTGGATCAACTGAATTAACCTAGTTTTTGCAGCATGACTTGATTGGTGAATAATCTACTATTTGATAATAAAATTTAAACAAACTCCCCCCCTTCAATCAAACACTAGAAAGCATACGAAAAAAAAAAGCATCTTCAATAATAGCTTGTATATTACGTCTTGTAACTTTACTATGAATGGATAACGCATGCGCTAATTCATATATTTGGGTTTAACCATAAACTCCCATATTCCTTTAACATATTACTGTACATTTTAACAAATTATAGGTACCAGGCCAAAAAGAGAGTGAATTAAATCAATATATTCCTTTTACCTATGACTCATTATGGTCAATGATAACACCAATTAAAAATGGAAATGGATATTACCTATTCGTATAAATGTTTTTTGTCACGTATATATATATGGTTCACCATGAATACCATTCATTTTTCTCACAGTTCTAGCTTGTCTTGAGAACTGACTTAAGTTTTCTTAAAAGTAGATTTCGGTCTCATATGTCAGCGCTTCAACAATAACAAACAAACAAACATATTATTTACTTTTATAAATAAAAAGTTTATCACAATTTGAGCCAAGTTATTATGATTTCACCACAGTAGTATGACTAATTTGTGCAAGTTTAATATTTTAGCAGTGAATCTTGAATACAAAATCCTACGATTACTTTATTTTGACCTTTAATTACATAAATGTGAAAACAATCAACTAAAACCGGTGATTTTTTCTAAAACACTTGTAACTGGGAGATAAGAATTCAATTTTGAACCAGTGATAACAGAAAAGCTTATAAATATAGAAATGTAGTAACTAGACAATTTTGTCACAGGTATGACAAAACATTTGATGTGTGTCTCTTGCATTACAACAGCAAGAGACAACCAGATAACAAAAGTTATTCAAACAAATCAAATTTCTCGACTTATCATACCGTTGTACACTTTACGTATAATCACACAAGATTAAACAGATTATTTATACTAAACACGTACATCACTGACAAAAAACAATATTTTAATAAGTACTAGAGTGATCACTATGTATTTTTTTTTAAATCAGTGCGGTATATATTTAGTATTTGACAGTAAAAATATAAATTTTTTTTTCATTTGTAAAATAAATAATCTAGGAAATATTATTTTATGACTGTGTAAAAAATTAGGCTTTAATAACGTACTTCATTACATCTTATGCCGTATTTCAGTAGCATAATTAGGTAAAACCTGACATGATTGTGATTTCATTACATTTAGTAATTTTCGATTGGCATACGCGACAAATAAAGCTCTCAGGAGTCTGTTATATTAAGGCTGACGGCTTATATTATTCAGGTTTTGTTGGTAGCCACATCCGGATCACGTGTGTTTGTTTCTCAAATAAAATTGATCAAGCTGTGTTACGGGATAACGGCTTAGTTAACTACTCACCTAATAGTTTCCACAATCTCAACAGCTCCATCATTCTTGTCCTAAAAGATAAGGAAATTCGAAAAATTACTAGGATAAACGAATTTTATCGATTTGAAACTAGTGAAAAGTCTAAAATTTATAAAATAACTGAAACTTAAGTACTTCTACGGATAGGACTAAACAACCACACATACACATACGCGATTAAGGACATTTCCTCGAGCTTGAAACTATGCCTAACGCCAAGACTCTTGGCAAGAGAGCACGCGTATCAAAGGGCCATAATAAACTGTTTGGTTGAGAAGATACTTACTGACGATGACAAAGGCCAGCGGTATATAGCCGGCTCTGAGCCGGCAGGACTGTGTAAAATTAACTGTTGAGCCATTATCCTTCTCTGAAAACAATCTATTCCACTATGAGCAAATATCTTCTAACTTCTGTCCTCATATATTTCTCATTTTCCAACGAAACAAGGAACCACGGAAGCCCCCGCTCACACGTCCATGTGTGACGGAGGCGTTGTCACGTGACTTCAGAAAACGAGCCTATGATTGGATAAAATATCAGTAATGGAGTCTCTCGTCACAAGATCGTTGATTGGCTAGTCGGACATTTATGTTCCGGAAAATCAACACTTTGCCGCGAACTTCGACTTCGTCATCAACCCACACAAAGAACAAGAGTGTCAATTGGATTAATGTGGTTTTTTTCCCTCCGTTTCCAGTATGTAGTTGTTTTGTAAAGCTTTCAAACTGTTAAATGAACAATTAACAATGTTCTAGAAAACACTATAATTTTATTCCCTCTAATTATTTTTATTTTATAACAACCTTTCTTGAGTTCAAAATCTTGATTGATAGGTTTACTATTATATAAGTGTCATTTTGTGCAAATTAACATTTATTTCTGTATTAGGAATATTAATATAATATTTGTTAAAGTTATTTTTTTCATTTTCTTTGTACAAAGTTGAACAATGGGCTATCTGCAACTTTCTTGACCAGGAATATCTGAACCACGGATTTTAACACTGCACTCGCCGTTTTTAATTTAAAAGTGTAAGACTAGAGGGAAGGCAACTAACCATCACCACCCACCGCCAACTCTTGGACTACTCTTTTACTAACGAATAGTGAGATTGATCGTACCATTACAACGACCACACAGTAGAAAGGGTGAGCGTGTTTGGTGCGACAGGGATTCAAACCCCCGCCCCTCAGATTTTGAGTAAAGTGCCCTAACCACTTCGCTATGCCGGGCCTAATAAAAGAAAAAGACGCCTGATTGTTTTCTTATATAGAAGTGATGCTCCATGAGATAAGATATACGTTTCGCCACTGCAAACGAAAGAAATTTGCCCCTCCTTTATGGCAGCTTTAAATTTCCTATTGTTCGCTGGGTTCTTTTGGATTATTCGGTAAAATTAATGATGCAAACTCAAACCTAATTACCGCTAACGTAAAACGTTTCATTTGTTCAATTTCTATGCTTAATGGAACCAACGATGTCCTGTAAGCCTAAATTCACAAATAAACAACTTCTCAAACTAACAGAAATTCCACTTACTTGTTAATTCTATACCTCTATTTCTTCTTTAAAACACAGATTGAGGGTTAACAACACAAAGATAATTGTCTGACTACTGGCTGACAAAAATCTGACTAAACCATAAACTGATTAATCATTAACTAGTTAACAGACTTCTTAACTTAATTACTTACTCACTAAAGCTAACGTGAAGTTCCTTGAACAGTTTTATTATATACCCATATAATGAAACCTCAAGTTTCCATAATTAGTAGTAAAATAAATACTGACAAATTAACAAATATGTAAAATGTAATCACAATTTTCTTTCTTGTTTGCTTATTTATTGTCCTCAATACTGTCTACTCTTCAAATATTTCTTGGTGGTTTTATTTTCTATGGTCAGTAGTACACAGATAGGATGACCTTTGGTTCTTTATCATCACTTGCCATCATGCTGGTAAATCCACTGTAAGTGATAATACATATGAGATGTACCTCAACAAAAATCTTGAACATTCGAACCTCTGGTGAAATTTTATCTGAAACTAACCAACTGACTGGTCTCACATTGAAGACAGCCACGGTGAATGGTTTTTGTTTTGTTTTTCTGGATTCTACTCTGTAGCAGCTTAGGTTGATCGTCTTTGCCATCTTGTGCTAAATGTTTTGTTCCCAATGGAAGTTCGATCTTTTAATAATGTAATTATTGATTAGTGTACATGAACTGTTTAGTCATAAGTTATCAAACTATGACATGTGAAGGTAATTTTACTTTTGACGTGTTTCCATGAAATATATTCCTAACATGTATTTTTCCTCAATGTTAATTACTCGTGTATCATGTTGTGTAACAAAATTTCTCAAAGTGAGAGTGACTACTAGCTTTTCATTTTCTGAAGCTTTATGGCCGCTTGATGTTTACAGTAATCCTTCTCGTGCTTCATCTACAGAAGTAATTTCCCAACTTTCAATACCAAATCAAACCAGAATATCGCAGCTGTAGAACCAGTGTCAATCAACATGTTACATGAATCTGAGTTTTTAAATAATGCACCAAATGTGGCAAAACAAACATTGTCGTCAGAATATGTTCTATGTTGTTTTTTTTATTAATGACTATTCCCTATAGTCACGGAGGTAACAAACTTTTTGGAGTTTTCTGTTCTTCTATTTCTTCATCAGAATTTTGTGTTCCTAAATGCTTTTGCCTACAGCCCCTGAGAACATGTCCTTTTAAGTGGCAATTGAAACATCTTCTGTCTTATGGTTTATTTTTTTCATTGTAAGTTAACAGTTGTCTAGGCTTGGCATGGCCAGGTGGCTAAGGCATTCGACTCGTATTCCTAGGGTAGCGGGTTCGAATCTTCGTCACACCAAACATTCTCACACATTCAGCCGTGAGGGCGTTATAAAAGTGGCGGTCAATCCCACTATTCGTTGGCAAAAGAGTAGCCCAAGAGTTGGCGGTGGGTGGTGACGACTAGCTGCCTTCCCTCTAGTCTTACACTGCTAAATTAGGGAAGGATAGCGCAGATAGCCCTCTTGTAGCTTTGCGCGAAATTCAAAACAAATCAAAACGATTGTCTGATTAATAATTTCAGATCTTCTAGACCTGCATAGGAGGGAATTTGTGTTTCCCATTATTTGATTCGACCATCTCATAATTCCTCGGTAGTGTTTTTAGTTGCTTATCTGCAACACTGATTTTAGTTTCATCACTAATTCAACAATTCCCTGAAAGATATACACCTACTTTGATTTACCATAAATCCCACAGTTCCTTGCGTGGTTCCATTTAATCGAAATATAATAGGAAAAATCTTACATGTCATAAGCAAATGATAAATGAAAAATAGAAGCTGTTAACGTTCACGACATTTCTTGCTGGGATGCTCTTCTTTTGTTCATTTTAAATCTGTTCATTTTGGGAAATACTTTAAATTGTGCTTCCTACGTCTTCTGAGTGTGATACCTTTCCATCATAGTCTGTTGTCCTGTTTGTTGTTTTTTCAATTGAGTGGTGTTGTTGAACTGACTCTAAACTCTAAACTTGATAAGGTAGCGTTGTAATAGGAGTAATCTAGAAAAGTTCTGAAATTACAGACACTAAAACAGGGAGGGTAAAAGATTGGTTCTCCTATTCCATACTACATAGTTAATGATATTTCAGGTTGAAATGATTGGGCAGATGCAGAATGAGGTGCACCTTATAGCTGCTTTATATACAGTTTATATATCTCATGACTTCTTCGATCTTGATTTTATAATTTTGTGTACTTCATTAATGTACTTCTAGTACTTTCACTTTTGTGCTTCGTCGATGTTCTTTTGCACATTTTCAATTTTGTTGTTGTAATTTTTCTGTAGTTTTTATTTTACCTTCTTAACTCTTGTCTTTGCTCAAGTCGATTTTTGTTCGTAATTTTACTGTAAATTTCATCTCTCGTTCTTATAATTATTCTCTTAAATTCCTCTCTCTAACCATCACCTAATCACCTCAACTTTCTTTTAATTTTCTACAAATCTTCATTTTTACCACTGTTTCATTATTTCAGTTGAATTCTCACACTAGCTTCGAGCAGGCGTCATCTTGAAGTTGAGTCAAAATTATAACTCATTCTACCAGAATAACGCCACTCCTGATGTTATTCTTTGTGATCGTTTAAACTGCTCCGTGGATTCTATCTGATTATTGGGTAAAAAGAATAAGTTGAAGTCAGGCCCATTGAACTATAACAAAAATAAGTTATATTTCTTTATCTTCAAGTTCTACCTTTTACGTAACCAAAATTCGCCGTTAGTTCTAGCTTTCCAAATAGGCTTCGTCTACAACTAACAGAAATTTCACTAAGTTGTTAATTTTGTTTCTACATTTCTTCTTCAAAAAAACAAATTCAATAAACACAGCATTGTACTAAATAATTGAAAATCGATGGCAGTAAGACACAAAATAATTCACTGAATACTCACTAGGTGATGAACAAACTCGTCCTAAGAACTCCCTCACCAACTTGAGCCGAATTCATTATTTTAAATACATTTATTTTTCTTTACATAGAAGGTTATTTCTAATCACTCACTTACAATAAAACTGTTTGTAGACTGTCGAATTATAGCTTTTAAAACCATTGTACAGTTTCAAAATGTATATCAGACGTGACATCATTTTTAACGTACAGGATAGCAAGTTGAGTGGTTCATGGTTCTAATCGCGATATGCCACTGAACGTGTTCGGCTCTTTCAGGTATGACGAAGATGTAGTTCTAACAGTTAACCAGTTTCACGATTAAAAGTAACCGCGGTGGTGTCCAGCACTGTTGGCAAATCGTCATACCTATGGTCAGCAGTTTTTACTGAAGAAAGCCTATTACTTAGACGTTTAACCCATGATGTTGTTTTTTTTTCACATTACCCTTAATATGTCCATTTCGTATTTTAATTCAGAAAAGTGTAAAAATAACATTTCAGATCTATCTCTGTTCACACAAATTACTGTTCCAGATACTTTTTATACCACCAGAGCTCCTAATTAGGATGGACTATTTGTTTGTTAGTTTGTTTTTGAATTTCACGCAAAGCTACAAGAGAGCTATCTGCACTATCCATCTCTAAGTTAGAAGTATAAGACTAGAGGGAAGGCAGCTAGTCATCACCACTCACCGCAAACTCTTGAGCTACTCTTTTACCAACAATTATTGAGATTGACTTTCATATTATAAAGCCACCACGGTTGAAATGGCGGGCATGTTTAGTGTGACTGCGATTCGAACCCGCGACCCTATTATTACGTGTCGAGTGCCTTAAACCTCCTGGCCATACCGGACCTTGGAATGGACTGTGAGAATAAAAAAAAAACAACCAACAAAACAGTTACAGTTTATGATATTTATGATATCCTTATCATACATTTCAAGTTAGTCGTTTCTCATACTTCACCAGCTTTAGAAGTTTAAACCGCTTGTTATGTAAGTATGAATAACGTTTCAGATAACCTTATGTCCTCCATTGTTCAATTCCAGTAATGAGTACCGTCCTTGTACGAAAGGTCTTCTGGACAATAAGTTGTGATATTTTTTACCACTTGGATTTCGAATAGGAATTAGAAAAATTAACAAAAATGTAAAAAAAAAAATCTGCATTTTCTCTTACTTTTTTCAGGAATTTTAAGCCTAATGGTTTCTAATGTTTCAATAGTTTTCAGGATTAGTTTGAATTGCAACTTATATACAAAGATGTAATGCCAAAAATAATATACACAATACATCTACACATGAACCATAATTTGTTGTCAAAGAAAGCTACCAATATAGATCGAAAGCAAAATTTATCTCAATAAATAAAAAACATACTTTTAACAAGGTCTAATCTGGAAGAAGCAAAATGTCATAAAACAAAAATTTAAAGTGATCAGAACGCATTAATTTAACAGTTTAACACTCTCGGTTTGTTTTAGAATTTCGTGCAAAGCTACACGAGAGCTGTATGCGCTATCCGTCCTTAATTTAGCAGTGCAAGACTAGAGGGAAGGAAGCTAATCATCTCCACCCACCGCCAACTTTTGGGCTACTCTTTTGCCAACGAATAGTGGGATTGAACGTTGAATTATAACGCCTCCACGCCTGAAAGGGCGAGCATGTTTGGTGTGACGGGGATTAGAGCCCGCTACCCTCAGGTTACGAGTCGAGTGTCTTAACCATCTGGCCGTGCAGGGTCTTGACACACTGGACCTTATTTATATTTTCGTCTATGATTCCATTTCTATCCCACCAGATTTGAACATTTTAGAAAAATTACGTTAGTCTTACATACGTATACATGCACAAGGATGATACTGTAATACAACTATCATAATAAAAATAATAATATAAATATATATATGTACAACAAAGAGGTACATGTATAGGAATCGAGGAGGCTACCTATATTTTGAATGCGGTTTTCACCAATTAGGATGAATATCATGAGAAAGATCTTACAATAAACCCATGTTTATTATAAATGCCGTTTTAGTTTACAAAATTGACCATAGATCTTCTCTTTTATATTGAAAGAATATACTTCTCGTTGTTAGGTGCTGTTTATATATATATAAAGGTAAATAAAAATGATCCTAAGAATGGGGTTAGCTTATAACAAGTTCGATTCAAAATGTTTGCTCTTAGCAACTGCATTTAAATTACTTAGATCTTAACTTAAATACGCCTGGCGGGGAAAAGAAAGACCATGCGCAAGTTGTTCATGATATAGGATAATAGCGTAAAAAAAACGTGAGTACTAGTGTTGGGTGAGACAGCTGTCTTACCCTCAGCCACTCGGCGTAAAGCGATCGCATCTTATAAAAACATCAGTAAACGTGAAATGTGTTTCCTTTACGGCATGTTCGGCTGCCTGCAATTCTTCTTTGTTTAAAATCATCAAAGTGAAATCCCTTTAACGTATTTTCTATAGATCAATGTCGTTCAAAACCAACACAACAAAATTCAGGTATTGATAATTCACATTTGTGTCCATCTATTAGTATGTTTACAAGTAAAGAAAGAAAAAAAACTCTTCACAAAAGGAAGTTAATATAGAATGAGTTTGCTTATTTCGAATTTTGCGCAAAGCTATACGAGAGCTATTTGCGGCTGTCCCTATTTAGTAGTGAAATACTGGAAGGAAAGACAGCTAGTCATTACTGCAAACTCTTGGGTTACTCTAGGTCAATTAGTCAGTCCTGTTATCTTGTCTGTATTGTTTTTCAAGGACTGGTATTAGCCATCCCTATATTTACTCCAATATAATCAAGTTCTAAATACAATGAAATTCCAACTGTAATATTTATCGTTTATCTATTATCGACTGGTAATTCACGTTTCACTCTGTACTTAATTTTTTACATGAACGTCAATTTTTTATAAAACAGTTAACTTCAAGGGGCAATGATAACATGGTCTATACTAGAATTATGATTGTTTAAAATAATTACAACTAATTAACAATACTTATATAAGCGGATACTTCGTTTGTAATCATGCAATCTCAGTGAAACTGGTTGACACCACTATTTAGGTTTTCGAGTTATCATGTATTAAAAAATAAGCAGAAGAAAAAGATGATATTTACAAACATCCTCTGAACATGTAACTCAATCATTACATGGATATTGTAACAAAATGAAACACTGTATAGTACTGTAAAGTTGTGATGATCTGTTGAGAAGTTATTTAAAAATACCATTTCAATGAACAATCAAACCGTATTTACTTACGCAGTACCGGGCCTGGCATGGCCTAGCGCGTTAAGGCATGCGCTTCGTAATCTGAGGGTCGCGGGTTCGCGCCCGAGTCGCGCCAAACATGCTCGCCCTCCCAGACGTGGGGGCGTTATAATGTGACGGTCAATCCCACTATTCGTTGGTAAAAGAGTAGCCCAAGAGTTGGCGGTGGGTGGTGATGACTAGCTGCCTTCCCTCTAGTCTTACACTGCTAAATTAGGGACGGCTAGCACAGATAGCCCTCGAGTAGCTTTGTGCGAAATTCCAAAACAAACAAACAAACTTACGCAGTACCATCGCCTGCCTGATACAAGGACACACGTGCACAATATTACATATAATTCACTCTAGATGGCAGCACACCTTAACTGATATATATAAAAATGGCTGTTTTTGCAAGGGGACTGTCTTACCTCACATTCTTCTTTATATTAGATATTGTAATAAATACGGTTAACAAAATTACCATTAAAGATATCTGATTTAAATTTCAGCTTATTCACACGTAGTTCACTTTTTTGTAGCTAACATTTTAGTTATGCATCAAAATGTATCGGTTCTTTTTCAGTTTGTGTGCTGAACTTATTTGGTCTTCATATGATCTCACATCAATCTGAAACAGATGAGGTTAAGAAATAGTATACTGCTTTGTTGTACCTGACTTTCGGACTACCTTTTATATTTCTTATTCTAATTTTTATTTGGTTTCTTGTGAATTTCGCACAAAGCTATACGAGGGCTATCTTCGCAAATCGTCTCTAATTAATTCAACAATTATAGATTAGAGAGAAGGCTGTTAGTCAACACCACACACAGTCAATACTTGAGCTAATATTTTACCAACGAATACTGGGATTGACTGTAACAATGTAACGCCTCCACGGCTGAAAGGGTGAGCGTGTTTGTTAATGGGAATTCTAACCCGTGACTCTTTCTTATTTTAAGAACTGATGGTTTACATTAGTTGCATTTTCTGCCAAAAGTAGTTTTAATTTGTGTCAGATTTATTTATATATGGCAACTTGTTAATCAAATAAAAATAAGGATTATTAAACTGATATATTTTCCCAGGCTCACAAGAATATAAATGAATTGAATATGGCATTTAAATTAATTTTTATCTAACTTAACTGTTTAATATATATATATATGTGTGTGCGTGCAGTTGCTCATGAATTATCTCGAGTATCCAATGGTCGAGGTGAAACTCAACTAAATTTATTTCAACAAAATAATTTATATATACCATGGGATTAATTACGGTCTAACATGCAACCATACTAAATTTATAAAATCTTCAAAAGAAAAACAGCTCAAATTGTGCCAGTCCATAAATTGAAGTATTTAACGAACATTCTAAACACTAGGGCACTTAGACGCTCTTCATGTAAAGTTACTTGAAATGACGTACTTGTTTCAGATAATTCATTAAACAAATATTTAAATTGAACTTAAAACGTACAAAGAATTTGTTTGTTTTTAGTTAAACACAAAGCTCCACAGTGGGATATTTCTACTCTGCTCATCACGGGTATCGAAGTTCGATTTATATAGCTGTAAATCCGCAGGCATACCGCTGTGCCATTTGGGGACAGTATAAGTGTATAAATAAGTCAGATAACTCATTTCAATACATTAGTTCTTGTTTTATAACTTAGCTAATGAGAGATGATACAATTTAGAAAAGAAAAAGAGTTTAAAAAATGAATACGTCAATTACAAATAAGGAAAAAAAAGAAACAAATATTACTTAATTTTCATGGATACTTTTACATATAAACACTGAAACCTGTGAAGGCAAAGCTTAATTGCAATATGAAGAAAAACGTTGTGTGGTATGACCGCATTTGTCACAGCTATTGTTTGTTTGTTTGTTTTAAATTTCACGCAAAGCTACACGAGGGCTATCTGCGCTAGCCATCCCTAATTTAGCAGTGTAAGACTACAGGGAAAGAAACTAGTCATCACCACTCATCGCCATCTCTTGGGCTACTCTTTTACCAACGAATAATGGAATTGACTGTCACATTATAACTCCCCCACGGCTGAGAGGACGAGCATGTTTGGTGCGACCGGGATTCAAACCCGCGACCCTCAGATTACGAGTAACCCAACTGGCCAAGCAAAGCCACAACTGTTAATCACTCTGTTTGTGTATCGCCTAAATATCTCGTCTTCCCTAGGTTATTGAAGCCGATACACTGTTTAGAATGCTAATATTAACAAGTATTATAGAGTTCTCAGTGAAAACATTGGTACTGTGAATTTAAGTTTCAATATGCTGCCAACCGCAAGAGAAAATTTACATTTTGTAGATACTTTCACTTGAGACTTCGGGTCAACATGTGAAATACGATAGTTCCTAAACTATTTACTTTGGTTACCTGTTGAATTTACTAACTAGATCACTCAGCAGAGGAATATTTAGTACGTTAAGGATGGTCCGAGTAAAAATGACTGCTGTATTCAGTCTATTACAAATAATTGTATCCAATGACGTAAATTATTCTTAAAGGAGAAAATAAAAAATATTAACAAATTAAAAACAGATCATTATTGTGAAAATATTGAAGAAATGTTATATTAATTTATTGGTGAAATGTCCACACATAAGGACTTTTTTGAAAGATTTAAATCAGATAATGAATTAATACAATACAAAATTAAAATTGAAAAATTCGTTAATCACAAAATGTTACTTTAAGGAAACAAAAACTTTAGAGTCATATATTAGAAGAACTATGTTAAACTGGAAAAGACCTGATAAACATCAGAAGTCAAATGAGTGTCTTTAGTGCAACACTAATTCGTTCAATACAGGATTTCTAGAACAATACAAAATAATTACAGTTGATATTTACAAATCCAATTGTCTTAGGTCCAACATTAGTTAAGCTTTTCTTGATGTTGTTGTACGAAATGTCTAGTAAAGTATATTCACATCCGCCTTTTGTTTACGTCAGTTGAAATGAAGAGCATATGCGCGTGTGTTTATACAGTAAGGTGCCTGCGCATTTTCAGGACAAATGTGAAACTAAGTATTACTGTAATAGAAACGTATCACGGATTTTCTTTCATTTTAAGTAGAAAACAGTTCGCTTTAGCATAAACATATATATACTAAAGTGGTCAATATATTAATAATAATATAAACAGACAATTCTTAAAATATATATGTTGGTATTGATTAAACAGTTACATGTCCTGAATATATTTATTTAATTGTAGAAAACACCTCAGAAGTTGAGAAAACACTAGAATATCAGCCTATACTATTTTACCTCCTTATTAATTTCTTCTACCGGTTTCGTGACTTCAAATATCACTCTTTAGAATATACATTTTACTGAGAATCTATAATAAAAACATTCAAATACCGTTTTTCAACCAAACTTAAATGCTGTAAATTAAATACATATATTTTCCAAATGTACCAACATACAATACACTCTCATGTACAAATGAATTGTAATAGTAATCTTCAAAAATAAATAAATTAGTCAAAGTTTATCCAATATACTTTCCTTTCTAAATTAAAATACTGTCTTAATTATACCTTCTCTTATCAATATTATTGTTACAGAAATGCAATTTATTTATATTCTATAATTTTACATATCTTACTGTAGTGTGTTTTCTGTAAATCTTAGTAACAGTTTTTACTGACTTTAAAGAAGCAGTTACTTCTGCCTTCCAACGTCTATTTAATCTGGCCCTAATTCATTTAAATTTTTTTTAAAAATTACGTTTCACGTTCCATACTCATATTACTTATGTGTTATTATTTCAGTCGAATTATTTATTCTTATCAGTCAATGAAATAGGCGTCAGTTTTTTTCTTCATTTACACTGTAACATAAACTTTACATCACTTGACATTACACACAAACATATACTTAACCAATCATACAAGTTACCGTTGTTATCAATTTAAGACTGTATAGTTTAAATGCTTTTATTCAAACCTGAATTAATGCAACTGACAGGAATTCAACATTTCGCATAAAAGTTATCCTTGAAAAGATTTGGTTACTTCTGTAGTGATTTTTGTATGGTTTTGTGTATTCATTCTTGCCTTTTTTCTGTACGATTTGGTATTGTTACCTCTACATCATACTTAATATTCATTCTTGCCTTCTTTCTGTACGTTTTGGTATTGTTACCTCTACATCATACTTAATATTCATTCTTGCCTTCTTTCTGTACGTTTTGGTATTGTTACCTCTACATCATACTTAATATTCATTCTTGCCTTCTTTCTGTACGTTTTGGTATTGTTACCTCTACATCATACTTAATATTCATTCTTGCCTTCTTTCTGTACGTTTTGGTATTGTTACCTCTACATCATACTTAATATTCATTCTTGCCTTCTTTCTGTACGTTTTGGTATTGTTACCTCTACATCATACTTAATATTTGCAATTTTTTATTATTATTTGTTTACTTTTCATTTTTAACACTTTTATTAGTAGGTTGATAAGTGAACGTTTTATTAATTTTTTCACGATTCACTGGTAATATATATTGCTAATATTATATCAGCCTTTAACACTTAACTCATTGCACTTGTAGAATGACCTCGGAATTGGCTACATTAGATTATTAAACATCATTAGTCATAATCTTGACTTCTTACGAGTAATTTTGATGAACCTTCAGTGAGGAAAGAATATATGATAAATTTATAGCTGCATCATCCCTTTATTCGTGTTTGCATTCTTTTTGGCATACGGCCCGGCATGTCCAGGTGGGTTAAGGCGTTCGACTCGTAATCTGAGGGTCACGGGTTCGAATCCCCGTCACATGAAACACGATCGTCCTTCCCGCCCTGGGGGCGTTATAATGTGACAGTCAATCCCACTATTCGTTGGTTTTTAAAGAATAGCCCAAGAGTTGGCGGTGGGTGGCGATGACTAGTTGCCTTCCTTCTAGTCTTACACTGCTAAATTAGGGACGGCTAGCGCAGATAGTCCTCGTGTAGCTTTGTGCGAAATTCAAAACAATTAACTAACGCTTTGGCACTGCCACCTGTACATCATTTTATATTTACTGTTGGCTCTTTTCTTACTTATTTTGTGACATTTTTCATCTGATTGAAAGTTAGTGTATTCTATCAGTGTGTATAATAACATTTAATATTACATAGTACAGGGGTTGGCTCACTAGAGACATCGATTGTATAGTGTACAAAGCATTCAGTATTCTACGTGTTACAGACATCTAATGCTCATCTGTTAGTAGCTGGTAAATATTGTTTCACCCTGAACTTAAGATCTTTAAAGAAAATCCAGATTTCTGTGATAAAGCTACCTTCAAAGGGGTAATCATAACATCGTTTACACTATAATTATGAAGTTTTTATGTTTATACTAAGCACTACCCCGTTTAATGTCTGTTCTTAAAATTATTTTCTGTCATATTAAAGCAACTGTGATAATTTCACATCTTTCTAGCTAGCATGGGGAAGAGTTGAAAACTTTGGTTATTTAGCTAATTTTCAATTCTCCACTTTAATAACACTATAATGCTGCTAGTCTCATAAACTGTAAAATACTCGATAATGATAATTAGGTGCTCAAATAAAGCCATAAATTAACTTTAGCAGTTATTTTGTACATGCGCTACGATAATTTATATTGCATCATTTTAAAACATGATTAACATCAACATTGTAAACCAAGTGGCTCATATGGCCATAGAATTATTGTTTATTAGTAAAACACAAAATACATAAAAACAAACAGAAAACGAAAAATTAAAGATTTAGTTTTACGTCAATATCACGACAAATATAAAGTGTTTAATGTAAGTAATTGTTTTTTTTCATACATTAATTGAGCTTCGTTTTGAATTTTAAGAAAACAACAGTATTTGTTTGTATAAAAAAATATAAAACTAACTATGACGCGTTACCATTGGAATAATTAACTAATGTTATTATAAATAAGAGTTGTTGTTATCGTAATATGTATATGTAAGCCGGCATGGCCAGGTGGTTAGGAGGCTCGACTTGCAATCTGAGGGTCGAGGGTACATATCCACGTCACACCACACATGCTTGCCTTTTCAGTCGTTGAGGCATTATAATGTGACGATCAATCGCACTTTTCATTGGTAAAAGAGTAGCCCAAGAGTTGGCGGTGGGTGGTGATGACTAGCTTCCTTCCCTCTAGTCTTACACTGCTAAATTAGGGAAGGATAGCGCAGATAGCCCTCGTGTAGCTTTGCGCGAATTTCTAAAACAAACAAACAATGTATATGTATATGCAGTAACAAGTTTATAAAGAGTAGCGTAATCTCCACTTGTATGTTTCGTAACTTTAATGCCTCACGATAGCTCAGCCGTAAAGTTGAAGACATTAAATTACACAACACAACACAAGAAGACCACTGTGTTGTTAGCTACTTAACGGCAAATAAATGGGCATAGATCTTCAAGTCTTTCCTCAATATTGTTGTCTTTCTTTGACATTAAATGTTGTGGATTTTTTTTTTTTTTTTTTTATAAAGCATCTCAACGTTTAAAACTGTTTATCAGATCTAAGTTGACGTCTCTTTCCAAATAAAATCGATAACTTTATAAACATTGAACTCTAACCGTATAATGTAAAATATTAGACGTTTCACTATCTTTATTTTCACTTTTGTTTCTCCCAGGTGTTTTTCTCTTCGAAATTTCCATGCGATATAATATGTTGAACGTGAGAACCTGCCTATAAATCTTTTAAAAGTGTAAAAACATTTCGTCAGACAACGCTTCAAATAAGTAAAGAAAACACCAACAAACAAAAACCAAAGAAGGAAGACAAAAAAAAAAAAAAGAGATATTTTACCTTATCTCATAATTACATATTTTCGAGAAGTGTATAAAAATGAGTGCATTTCGTAGCAAATAAATCGCTTGAAATTTAAAATCGAGTTCATTTGTTCAGAAATTATAAAAAGCCACGTGACCAAAATCTGTCAGTGGTAATCATTATTTTTTTATCAACTTTATTAGAATGCATTGATGTATTTACAGCTGTGTTTTTATACGTGCGTTATTTACCCACTTTATTTTTCAAATATTGAAATTATTTATATATGATAACATCATCAATAATGGCACGACACAAGGCTATATACTTCTGAAACTAAACTTATCAGATATTGGTCCCAATAAATCTACTTCGCACGAATAGTAAAAAAAAAAAATCATATATTTATGCATCATACCTTGCAAAAGAAACATTTGAGAAAGTATGATTTTTTAAATTTTTTTACAGACTTTATTTTAAATGATGACAAACTCCAGGTTAGAGACAATAAATGAAAGCCCATGATTGGTATATAAGTTATCAGTCACATGCTGCATGTCAATAATACCATAAATACCAGATAGGATAGAACGTTACGGCAGGCAAAGTACTAAGACGTCAAACTGTATCATGTACCTTTAAGGTCATCTGCCCTAGAAGACAGCGCCCTCTCTCGGTTGGCAAGGTTTCAACGTTCTTTTTATCGTACGTTTTTGAACATTGTTGAGATGATTCACAACTGATGTCATGTTTCCTGGCAACAAAACAGCTTAGAACGGGTTAGGATAACTTTAAAACAACCCATGTATGTCATCGTTTCAACTTTACAAGCTTTACTGAGAATTAAGTTATCACTTTCCTTCTTTTCGCGGGATATCACGCAGCTTTCTCATGAGTAAGCCAATATATTATGCGTCATTTATCATTACCTGATTGAAAAAATAAGTGATATACATTTATTATCAAAATAAACTGTACCATTTCCTTTAACACTTTTGGCCTAGTTTTTCAAGATTTATGTACACAAGACTAGGTCTCGTTTTGATAAAATTCACCACATTTCACTCTGAAGCAATAACTTATTCCCCCTATATTTTCTGTATTATAACCACTCAGTACTGATTTTTAGCTATTGGGTAATTTGTATTTCGGTTGAACAGTCATTGTTAATCAAATATAATTTTTGTTTCTGTCACGGTAGCTGCAGGTAGGAAGTATTCTATTAGATAAACATTTTAATCTGGAATGTGAATATGGCTCGTGAATTCAGGTCTTCTCCAGAGTAGTAGAACAGGTTGGTGGCCAACCGGATATGACGCCATTCAGTAAAGATTCTATTTCCCGCCAATTCTCACATAATTGTCTAGTATCTTAAAAAGTTACAACCTTGAATTTATATAAGAGTTGAAATTATTTATTTCGACTATTTAGAAGCAGACATACTCAATAGAGATTTATTTCACAAATTAATTCGTCTATCTGAGAGTGATTTAGTCGTATTATGTTTTATGTACGAACAGTAACAACTGTAAAACTCTTACTAAATGTTTTGATTCTAAATCTTCGTGTTTATAATTTTATAAAACAGAATCAGTCCTACTGATCTCTTTATAGCTAGTTATAATTAACAATAATAACTTTATAATGAATTACAATCGATAGTAATGACTTATTGACTAATTACAGTCAGTACGTAATTTATTTAAAAAAACAGTTAAAAAGTATACGGGAGAAATTTCGAGCTTTATAATTCTTGACGCTGCTGTGTTGTGATGGAGTGGAGTACGTCAATTAAAAATTAATTGATATGCAACCAATTACAGGACTTTCGCTTTCAGATGAAAAACAAGAAGTAGTCGGTCACAGGTTGTGCTCTCAGATCGTGAAAGATCCGGCAGAAACGATGTGCTGTTGCTGTCTACAGTTGAGAGTATAATTTGATAATGATTCAAAGCTCGTATATTAACATTATGACTCCTTACAGAAAATAATATTCACATCATTAGTGCTAATTACAGTTCACAGTATTGATTTTATGTTGGGGCCCGGCATGGCCAGATGGTTAAGGCACTCGACTCGTAATCCGAGGGTAGCGGATTCGAATCCCCGTCACACCAAACATGCTCGCCTTTTCAGACGTGGAGGCATTATAATGTGACGGTCAATCCCACTGTTCGTTGGTAAAAGAGTAGCCCAAGAGTTGGCGGTGGGTGATGATGACTAGCTGCATTCCCTCTGGTCTCACACTGCTAAATTATGGATGGGTAGCGCAGATAGCCTTCGAGTAGCTTTGCGCTAAATTCAAAAGAATCGTTTTAATATTATGACTACGTAAAACTGACAATGTTCATTTTATGGCTACCTAAAGTTGGATAGCACCATATTCTCCGTTACTGCTAATGAAATGTAATAGTAGTTCGGGTTATTTATTGCTTCTTACAAATAATACAGTAAGCTTTATAACTTTAAAATTTTAAACATTTAACTTTATCTGTCTCTGTTATCCTTACATTTAACTCTTTAAGCTGCTAAGACTAGACTGCTCACCTTATAACATCTATCTGGTATTTTGTTAATTTTAAGTTAAAATTTAATCTTTGGGCAATATACATATTTGTAAAACTTGATGTATGTTACGTTTCGCAATATGGCACATACTTTATTAAAGATATATTACTCAAGGCACTGGTATTCCTTTCTCATGAACTTCGCTTACTTCTAAGACTAATTATTAAAATATTTTAGTTTTTCAACGACTCTAAAACAATAACTTTTTTAATTCAATTTTTAAAACCCAATACAGCTTCGTTTTTAGGACATCAATAAATAAACATTATGTTGATTAATCGAACAAAATAATATAATATGAATAAAATTACTTCGACTTTTCTTGGCCTTTTTAGCAAATAAGTTAAACAGGCAATAATAGAGATATTGCACACTTCATGTTACATTCTCTAAGGTGTTTTCTAACGTTTTAACATCATACATGTATACGTTTTCCCGGAGCTCATATGACCTTGTAATTCTACACTGGTAACAGTGATACCGGCTTGTTGACGTTACAGCCAAGCGAAGCAAAGTAAACAACATGTCTGGGGATTAAGGCGGCTGCAGTTGTTTGAGGTAATATGTGTTTGTCTGTAGGTCACGTATTTTAGGCTGGTGAAGCAAGTAAACATATTAGCATATTGGGAATAAAGAAAACGCAAATAAGAATTAACATGAAAACACAACATTAGTATTCATTAAAAAAAAACGAAAAGGAAAAGTAAGACCGCATATTTACAGTTACACATGTTCAGGTAGAATGACGTTCAGCTTTTAGCACGTCACGTAATGACGTCAATGAGCAACGATACACGTTTGAATATTAGATAAGCAGTTGTTTTCGTTGTTAAGATCGCAATGCTTGTAATTTGTATGTATAAAGCCAAATGAGGATTTATCAGAAAATACAAACAAAATTCTTAAATTCTGTTATTGGCGACGTATAACATAGGTGTATCATAAAATACACGAAAACTCATAATATTTGTCAGAAGTTGATTACAGTAAATCAAAGCCACTATGAGGATTTATAATAAAGACGTATCATAAAATACACGCAAAACTCATAATATTTGTCAGAAGTTGATTACAGTAAATCAAAGCCACTATGAGGATTTATAATAAAGACGTATCATAAAATAAACGCAAAACTCATAATATTTGTCAGAAGTTGATTACAGTAAATAAAAGCCACTATGAGGATTTATAGACGTATCATAAAATACACGCAAAACTCATAATATTTGTAAGAAGTTGATTACAATAAATAAAAACCACTATGAGGATTTATAATAAAGACGTATCATAAAATACACGTAAAACTCATAATATTTGTCAGAAGTTGATTACAGTAAATCAAAGCCATTATGAGGATTTGTAATATAGATGTATCATAAAATACACGCAAAACTCATAATATTTGTCAGAAGTTGATTACAGTAAATCAAAACCATTATGAGGATTTGTAATATAGATGTATCATAAAATACACGCAAAACTCATAATATTTGCCAGAAGTTGATTACAATAAATAAAAGCCACTATGAGGATTTATAATAAAGACGTATCATAAAATGCACGCAAAACTCATAATATTTGTCAGAAGTTGATTACAGTAAATCAAAGCCATTATGAGGATTTGTAATAAAGAGGTATCATAAAATACACGCAAAATTCATAATATTTGTCAAAAGTTGATTACAATCAATCAAAGCCACCATGAAGATTTATAATATAGATGTATCATAAAATACACAGAAAACTCGCAGTGTCTGTTAGAAGTTCAAAGCAAAAGAAAATTGTTTTCCAGAGATTAGTTACGTTTGTATATTTCCTGTCTTGATACATAAATATTTATTTTACCGAAAGTTTACACGATTATGACGAACTTTGATATTCTTTTAGTGATATGAACAAAATGTTTGTTTAAAGGACAAGGACGATGCGATTAAATGGATAAGTCAACCTTAATATATTCAATTCTGCTACCTACACATGCGACATCTACCGTCAAAAAACAAATGTATATACATCTTGGTTTACGTCTTGCTTTGATGTTTTACAAGATATTCTGTCTCTAGGGTATTATAAAGAGCGTTTACTTCTGTCTTGTCGAGAGTTACCGATGCCTACGTAAATGACCTACACAGTTCGTGCAACCATTGCACTGTCATATAGCCGAAAGCTTTTGAATTTGTTAGGGTTCAGTGGTGTTGCGTTAATATTGTTCATTCAATTTTGATGAATCTCTCTTTCCGGTCTGTGTTGTTTTATAATGGCGGTAAACGTATAATGTAACATTTTAATTTTTGGTGTTATTTTTTAACCAATCCAAACATTTATTGTGATGTAGAATCCTCGTTAGAATTAGGTTATTTTTGTGTATTAGAAATTATGAATCTACATTTTAAAGATAGTTATATCTGTATAACAGCATATCTGCGATGGAAAGTTTACATTGTTCGACCTTTGATGGTGAACATTAGAGAAATAAAACGTTTTTTCATGGAAAAATATAACATTAATCAAATAAATTATTGACTGGCTTGAGAGAAGGTAAGCTAGGTGTCTTTTCGTCCTTTGTTTACAAAAACTGTTTTCCTAACATGGTATAATTTGTTCTAATACTGGCTTCTAGATGTCTTTTTGTTGGTGTTCTTAAGCGTAAATCTACAGACCATAATCGCTGGATCCATTGCACGAAATTGAACTTCGGATGTTAGCCTTACAAGCCTGATTTGTTCTGATACTGGCTAATAGCTGTCGTATTTTTGATGGTGTTCTTAAGCGTAAAGCTACGGTGCATATTCTCTGGATCCACTGCACGAAATCAAACCTCGAATGCTAGTCTTAGAAGCATGAAGCTCACCACTGGTCCATCAGAGGAGTCGTTTATTTATAAGAAAATGTTTTCTGTTTTCACGTTTGAAAACAAAGGAATTGTTTTTAACCTTAAGTATAATTAAAATAAAAACTATATATTTCATATTTGAAAACTAAATATTTCAAATAATCTTTTCAACTTCTATTCTGTAACACATCTGTTATGATTTCGTTTGTATGGGGATCTGGCATGGCCAGGGAGTTAGGGCTTTCGATTCGTAATCTGAGGGCTGCAGGTTCGAATTCCCGTCGCACCAAACATGTTCGCCCTTTCAGCCGTGGGGGCGTTATAATATCACGGTTAATCCCACTATTTGTTGTAGTCCGAGAGTTAGCGGTGGGTAGTGATAAATAGCTGTCTTCCCGCTAGTCTTACAATGATAAATTAGGGACGGCTAGCGCATATAGCCCTCCTGTAGCTTTGCGCGAAATTAAAAACAAAACAAACAATCGTTTATATGTACACACACAACACAAATATAGACCTTAATTTAGTACGATATGTATATTATAGTTTTTTTTAACAAAACCACTGTGAAAACAAATACATGTTTCAAAATATTTTAATCAACGAAAGTTAGTTTGTAGTAAGTGTGTGTGTATTTTCTTTTAGCAAAGCCACATCTGGAAATCTGCTGAGCCAACTATGGGTAATCGAACCCCTGATTTTAACGTTATAAATCCGTAGACTTACCGTTGTACTAGCGGAAGATTGTATTAAGAAAAACTAGTTTTATTCTTATATCATTGATCAATCTTGAGATATTAATGCCGAAACTCTTCTTGAAATGTTTTAAGATTAAAAAACACTTTGGAAACATACTTAAGACGTTTCATTATTTTCAAGGGTTATTGAAACACCCTAATGAAGACTTTTAATTAATAACAATGATTAATCGCCCCTACTAAGTAAGGTCAATGAGATAATATACAATTGTATGTCTCAAGCATATATTCTTGAATCAAATTGTTGTACTGGTATTATGAGCTGGTAGAATCAAATAATGTAGAAATACCAATTGTCTTATACGCAGGTCTAGAAGATCTTAAATGATTAATTAGACAACTGTTTTGGTTTCGTTTGTTTTGAATTTCGCGCAAAGCTACACGAGGGCTATCTGCGCTAGCCGTCCTTAATTTTGCAAGGTAAGACAAGAGGGAAGGCAGCTAGCCATCACCACCCACTGCCAGCTATTGGGCTACTTTTTTACCAATGAATAATGGGATTTACCGTCATATTATAACGCCTACACGGTTGAAAGGGCGAACATGATTGGTGTGACGGGGATTCAAACTCACCACCCCCAGATTACGATTCGAGTGTTTTAACCACCTGGCCATGCCGGACCACCATAATGTATGATTTTCTTTCTAACACAACGGGTTACCTACATTCTGTCTATCTCGGAGAATTGAACCTCAGATTTCCGGTTGGTTGGTTATTTAAGAATTAAGCACAAAGCTACACAAAGGGCTATCTGTACTCTGCCCACCACGGGTATCGAAACTCGGTCCAGAAGTTAGTGTTGTAAACTTATCATTGACCAACCTGAGGACTTTTAATAACAATTTGCATGTAAATATATGTATGTTTATGTATACCCGAACAAATAGAGATATTGTCATGGGAGGGTACAGGCCATGGTTAAATAAGTGAACAGAAAATAAAGAACGTGTATTAGAAAAGGTTAACAGAGAAGTTCAAACCTAATTGTCCACTAAGTTCGTAACAGAAAGTCCGGGCTCAGCTGTAAGCTTGAGGGTTTACATTGCTAAAAATCGAAAGTCGATCTTTTCCAGTGGACACAGCGCTTAGAGCACATTGTATTGCTTTGTACTTAAATCAAACAAACAAACAAGATATCACGGATTGGAGTGATAAATTCAAGAATTTTGTTCTTAATTGACAAATAGGTCGGAAGACTTACAGAACTATTGAAAAGCTATAGGGTTTGGTTAGAAAATATTGTAGAAAATTTAAGAAATATTTTTAAAAAGATTGTGTTTTATCTAACACGTTTTTTTGTTTCAATATGTAAACATTTTAAAGAATGAGAGGTCAGGATTTGAAAGGATACTGATAGCAACGTGGTTGGTGAAGACTATAAGATGGCTGAATTGTTTAAATGTTTCTTTGTTTATTTTGTTGTTGTTTTCACGAGAGAAGACATTAGTAATATTCGAGACCCTGAGCATTCTTTGGAAAGTATATGCATTTGACCTTAATCGTGTATGAGAGAAGAGATTACGTTATTCGAATGTGTAAATCAGCAAGACAAGTGACATGGCGACTGCAGTCTGTATGACGGCACGAAATAGAACCGCAATTTGAAATTATTGTTGCTTTCTAGGTTGTGTGAAGCCACCAAAATCTGGTAGCTTTTGAGAAAGGTACTAAACAACCTTTTCCGACGAAACGTATCCATACGCTTATATCATAAAGATGTATTAATATATGGGACGCATAACTCAATCTAGCCAGAAAGTGACGCGCAAGAAGTTTTACACCAGCCAAGGTAAACAAAGTCTTCTAAACACATGAGAATCTGCGAACACAAAGATCGGTGGCAAAAGGCGTTCTGTTGTCCCTTACCAACAGTGTGCAATGTAATAAAAATGTCTCCGTTTGAAAAAACGTCACAAGTCGTATGAACACAAGTTGCTTCAACTACTTATTTGTTCAAACGTCACATAATTCAGGCAGCTGGAGAACAAAGTAGGTATTCATTGTAATCCATACGAAGACACATCGGTCTTGTCTCCAGGTGTACTATTTGTTGATTTCTCTGTGATCAGACTATAAAAAAGGCGCTTGGAAACTGTTGTTCTCGTCGACTTGATCAATTATAGTAAACAAACCGGGAGAACTGGTGAGATTTGGGATACAAAGCCTCACTATGAAGCCTTTTCTAGTCACAACTATGCTTCAGAGCTGTTGTCTAGATGTCTTAAAGAGTATGGAACGACATGGTGAGGCTTCAAAATTGTTTTGATATAATAATTCATTATTGCTAAGAAAAAAGTAATAATAATAATAATGAAAATCGATAACACGACAAGACCGGAAAATATTCCTTCAGTGTTTTAAAGAATTTTATATATCAGATATGGAACTCTTTAGCTTAAATTCTTCGTACATTAATAGACAATAAGCAGGTGCCCGGGGATTGGAGAGTTACTACTGTTACCCCTATTTTGAAAGATATTAAATGTTATCCTGACAATATAGGTCAATCAGTTTGTTTTGTTTGTTTTTCAATTTCGCACAAAGCTACTCGAGGGCTATCTGTGCTAGCCGTCCCTAATTTAGCAGTGTAAGACTAGAGGGAAGGCAGCTAGTCATCACCACCCACCGCCAACTCTTGGGCTACTCTTTTACCAACGAATAGTGGGATTAACCGTCACATTATAACGCCCTCACGGCTGAAAGGGCGAGCATGTTTGGCGCGACGGGAATGTGAACACGCGACCCTCAGATTACGAGTCACACGCCTTAACGCGCTTGGCCATGCCGGGCCAGGTCAATCAGAGTTACTTCTATAAAGTATCTGATAAATGAAACTTAACAAAAGTAACCTAGTGAAATACGAGTACATAAATGCAAACCAATAAAATATTCACCACAAGAGAAACCTTGCGTTACTAATTTTAATCTATTTTTCGAGCGTGTTACTTGGTATTTGGAAAATGAGAAGGATATGGACTTGGTGGACTTAGATTTTCAAAAAAAAAAAAAATTAACAAGACGACACACAGAATTACAGCTAAAAATATGACCCATACTAAGTCAATAACAACTTCTTATTTTCTCTCATTCAAATGGTCCCTTGTTGTCCATATATTACGTTTCTGAAAGGCAATTTATGAAAATTAAAACATCAACGAGTTTACGTCTAGCGACGTTCTACTAAAATTAGTTTTATATATTTTTAATCGTTTCTCATTAAACATTTTTACGCTGGGACGTTGGATTACACCAACTTCTAAGATATTTACTTTTACATTCATTGGTAGGTCTGGCACGAATATCACGGGAAGTTTTTAAAACATGGGTGTAACGCAGCGAATGAAGTACAGTTTTGTTTACATCATTATAATGCGTCACCCACTAATTATGTAGGAGGTATAACCCACATCTTATTAATAATCCACGTACTTCGAGCCAGAGGGTTCTATTATTACATTTTTCCGTATGAGTTTGGCTGACTATGAGTCTAAAGATTTCAATACCAGTGCGCGGGCGTAGAAAAAAAGAAGACAGGGCGTTCCAAACATGAAAATATGAAGGCAAAATTCTAAATATTCAGTTTCATTTCAGGGGTACCTCTCGGTCGAATATTTTGTAACTTATTCGCTGTTCACAGTATAAGTGAGACAAGTAAAATATTTGGAATAATATGAGTAGGCAAATAGACCTTACTTCTTTGAGTGGGACTCCAAAGAGACGTGTAGATAATAAAATCTATGATAAATATACACTATTAAACTATGTTGCGATTTCAATCGTATAATAATTTGAGCTCTTTGCCAACTGTTTTGTTCAACTAAAAAACGAACTACCTGAGTTGTAACTAGATTGTTTTGTTTTTGGAATTTCGTACCAAGCTACTCGAGGGCTATCTGTGCTAGCCGTCCCTAATTTAGCAGTGTAAGACTAGAGGGAAGGCAGCTAGTCATCACCACCCACCGCCAACTCTTGGGCTACTCTTTTACCAACGAATAGTGGGATTGACCGTCATATTATAATGCCCCCACGGCTGGGAGGGCGAGCATGTTTAGCGCGACGCGGGCACGAACCCGCGACCCTCGGATTACGAGTCGCACGCCTTACGCGATCGGCCATCCCAGGCCTGTAACTAAACGTACGTAACTTTAAAGATATTTGAAGTGGTCTTCGGAATTGCTGTTGTGATGGTGAATGGGTTTAAGGAAGGTTAAAAAGGTGTTTGTAACATGTTTGTTATACTTCTGAAGTTATTGATAAACAAATATTTCACACATTCAAATTAAACGTGAATAATAATAATAAAAAACAATGTTAGTTGCTGTAAATTGTGTTTCAGGTGTGTGACACTCAATACGACAATATTTTTTAGAAGGTTTGTTTGTTTGTTTTTTGAATTTCACGCAAAGCTACATGAGGGCTATCTACGCTAGCCGTCCTTAATTTAACGTCCCCCGCTTGTACAGCGGTAAGTATGCGGATTTACAACGCTAAAAAAATATAAAAATCAGGAATTCGGTTCCCCTCGGTGGACTCAGCAAATAGCTCGATGAGGCTTTGCTATAAGAAAACACACACACATTAATCACATACACACACACACACTCCCTAATTTAGCAGTGTAAGACTAGAGGGAAGGCAGTTAGTAATCACCACTCACTGTCAGCTCTAGGTAACTCTTTTTCCAACGAATAATGTGATTGACTGTCACATTATAATGCCCCCACGGCTGAAAGGGCGAGCATGTTTGGTGTGACAGGAATTCGAACCTGCGACACTCCGATTACGAGTCAAGCCTTCTAACCAGTTGAACATGCCGGGCGGTATTTTTGAGAAGGACAAAACCCAACTTCGCGAATTTCTTACGGTTGTTCTTATACATTATTAAATCCAATGTGTTACATTTCGTGTTCAGTGTAAAAATTGTTAAGTAAATCTCAGATTTCCTTTTTTCTAAAATTTATTAAAATGCTTCATCTAGTTACGTTCAGTTGTTACTTATCGCTTTCCATTCCTGCAGCCCTCCGCTGGTACAGCGGTATGTCTCCGGATCTACAACGCTAAAATCAGCGGTTCGATTCCCCTCGGTGGGCTGAGCAGATAGCCTTTGTGGCTTTGTTAAAAGAAAAACACGCAACATACAAGCAGCAAAATATGAGAGTACCGCTGTCTGTAGAAAGTTCTTCACGGGTATTTACCACATAGACACAAAAGAAAATAATATTATTACAATGAAAGCACCATTACTTACACATATTTTTTGCCTCCAAACCAAACAAAAACTTTAAGTCATTCACTTTATTAAGAGAGAAAGTAATAACTATGGCAACCTTTTCTATACTGACAGTACATTATTGTTCCTCGGTAGGTCAATAGTAAATTTATGAACTCATGACTTCAAAATCTGGGATTCGATGCTTTGTGGTAGACAGAGCACAAATAGTCAGTTGTGTAGTTTTACGATAAAAACAAAAACAACAACACCGACACTATTAATTTATCCCCTAGTGGGTCAGTGGAAAACTAATACTTACAACGTTAAAATCTAGCCTTCGATTTTTAGCGATGCACATCTGTAAACATTTTTAAATTTGTAAGTTAACCCTTATTCAGCGATAATTCTGAGTATTTGTATCGCGAAATGTTAGGTTTCAATATTCTTGACAGATACAACAACGCTTATTGTGTAACTTCGCCCTTAACAACGAGATATTTTATCATGTATGAATATCGTATCTCAGCGTAAAAGATAAAGCGTAAGTTTATTTTAAAACTATAGTTGACATAACAACACTGATAATATTTTAAAATAAAACTGTGTAGTGATATTAATAGTTGAATAACCTATTCCAACTTAAGTTGAATTTTAAACCACCTCGAACTGTTTACACGTAGTTAAGAACACTTTCTTTGAAATGTATAATTACATGCGAATAAAAATGTCATTAATTATTTTTAACAAATACGTTTGCTTGCATTTTAAGCACAAAGCTACGCGATGGGCCTACCACGCATATTGAAACCCATTTTCTACCGTTTTAAGTCCGCTGTGCCACTGAGGATTTTAAATAAAATTCAAATATTTGTAAACAGATTTCTAAACAGATATCGGGTTTTTAAGTTTTTGATATTTTAGAAATGATCTTTTGTTAGCATTTATCTTTTTAATGAAAAAACAAAACACTTGTAAACATCAACGGATAACTGTTAATAATATCAGTGAACGCATCGAAAGGGAAAAAGTTGAATCAAATTTCACTGTCAAAACTTTGGTTTGAAAAACTTCTCTCTTTGGCATCCGGAAATTTGACACAGTTTGTGCATGCTCTTCAGTAAATTAGTGTTTTTTTTATGAATCGAAATATTTATCAGCACATGACAAATAAAGATAGATTTTCTGTACGGCTGGTATGGGTAATAACCCTTTTATTAATAAAGCAGAGAATAACGTTTCGACCTTCCTATAACCTGAAGATGACCTAGGAAGATCGAAACGTTGTTCTCTACTTAATTACCAGCCGTTCTGAGAAACATTTTTACTTCAAGTGGGGTCCCCCGCTAGTACAGCGGTAACTCTACGTACTTACGACGCTAAAATCAGGTGTTCGATTCCCTTCGGTGAACGCAGTAGATAGACAGATGTGGCTTTACTATAAGAAAACACACATACACTTCGAGTGGATTTCGCGTCATGAAAACAGATATAGATTTCACTATTAAAAACATAACAAGAAAACAAAGCTTTTACAAATATACCTACTCACGTGAAAAAAACATAAAATAACTGAGAAATTTAAAACTATTTTAAATTTTATTTACAATTGAATAAGACTTTAATTTGAAATAAATACTTCAAACAGGTTTTTACCAATATTTAATTTCATTATTATAGCGACATCTACTGACAACAAACAATACTATATGTTAAATTTTAAATTCAAATTGAGTATTATAAATAAACGATAAATTCAACTTAGAGTGAATAAATTATGAACTACACTGTTCAACATCATGAAAGTATGTGACTGTGGCTGGCCAAATTACTAAATCAGCAGAAGTTTTTCGTGTTAGATTACATCGTTCCCAGCCCTTCGTCTGATTTCACCAAATACAGACCCGCCATGGCCAAGTGGGTTTAGGCGTTCGACTCGTAATCTGAGGATCGCGGGTTTGAATCCCCGTCACACCAAACATGTTCGCCCTTTCAGCTGAGGAGGTGTTATAATGTGACCGTCATTCCCACTATTCGCCCAAGAGTAGCCAAAGAGTTGACGGTGGGTGGTGATGACTAGCTGCCTTTCCTCTAGTCATCTACTGCTAAATTAGGAACGGCTAGTGCAGATAGCCCTTGAGTAGCTTTGCGCGAAATTCAAAACAAACCAAACCAACCACCAGATATATGCACCAGAGCCCTCGCTAAATAACCTTTCATTCTAATCAGCGTTTACAGAGATTGAAAATCATGTTAAAATCGCTTTCTGTGTTATAAATCATTTTAAATATCAATAAATTTTTCTTACATCCATGTCAGTTTATTTTCTAAATCGGTTTTAAGGGTATAAATGTGATAAAAAAGACACATTTGCAAGGTTTTTAAGAATTAGATGACTCGTTTGAAGTTAATGGCAGACATACCGCTGTTCCACTGAGGCAGAATTAACTCAGGTCGAAATTTTGAATTTGTCATTGTATATACACTCGGGCAAAATGGCCGTAAGTCTTAGACTTCTAGGATTCACGTATAGCCTGCTATACGGCAGAACGAGTACTGTGCTCAGTCCTTTGAGTCTGGTCCGACATGATCAGGCGGTTAGGGTGCTCGACTCCTAATCTGACGGTCGCTGACTCAAGTTCCCTTTCAGCCATGCAGGCATTATAATGTGACGACTAATCACACCATTCGTTGGTAAAAGAGTAGCTGGTAGTTGGTAATGACTAGTTGCCTTCCCTCTAGTGACCTAGTCTTACACTGCTAAATTGGAGACGGCTAGCGTAGATAGTCCTCGTGTAGCTTTGCGCGAAATTGAAAAACAAACAAATCTAATATTATATAATGGTTCATTATTTAGCTACATAAGACAAGCAATGATGAAAGAGTATAATAAATAGTTCTCATCGGTCTTAGCGAAATATAAGTTAAAACTATTTTTGTCACTTATATTTTATTCTAAACTAAAGTTATGTTATAATAAACAACAAATTAAAATAATAAAGGTATCTAAACTATATTTATCATTAGTCATTTCTGTGATGAAAAGTAGCTTTACCTTGGTAACTTATAAACATATATTTCGTAAGATGTAGTAATTTGATTATTTAACTCTCTCGTTGTCTAATGGTTATGCCGCTAACCACACTGTGCGTGTTTAGTTGTGGGTGTGTTATAACAGGAATTGTCAATCCCATGATTAGGAGCAAAGGTTTATTTATTTTGATTTTGGCGCAAAGCTACAAGAGGGATATATGCTCTGAACTCTAAAACTAGGTGCCTTCCCTCTAGTCATCACCACCCACCGTTAACTCTTGGGCTGTTCTTTTAACAATGAATAGTGGGATTGACTGTCACATTATGACTCCCCCACGGCTGAAAGGGCAAGTATGTGTGGTGCGACGGGGAATCGAACCCACGACCCTCAGATTACGAGTCAAACTCCTTAACCCACCTGGTTATGCCGGGCCTTATAATATTAGGTTTGTTAACTTTAATATATCCTTTAGGTGGGGGTACTAAAGTGTTTTCAACAAAAGCATCTTTACTTCTACAAGGTTTACTTGAAGTACCCTTACACAAGGTATATAGTACTGTAATGAAACAGTATCAGTCAGATAAAACACACTGTTATACTTAAAGTAGACTCTTTACTTTACAAGTTTCGGTTGGATTTGTGTCCATGATTTTTCTGTTACCTTGACTTTCTGACCTTAAACAATAAACACATGTTTCTATAGTATACGCTGTGGGGTCATAACAGTAACCACTTCACTAGTTGAAATTTGTACACTTATGTTATTTGGCTAAGACACATCAGCTTGTGGTACTTCATTGTCAGTAGCCATAGCCTGTTTACTAGCCTAGCTTGAATGTAATGTTATGATCTTTGTGGTAACAACCACTTCATCATCTCCAGAAAGGATATCTATGAATGTAATCCTCCATTCGTCTTGTAATTCTATCCTATCATCAATTTTTAATGCTTTAGCTTTAATTTCTATTTAGAGTTTTGCTTTTTCAGAGGTATTTTGATTATCATTTTCATATGTCTAATTTTTTCAACATTCTTTACTTTATTGATGGATAATAGTCACTTACATACTTCTTGCATCACAAAATTCACCTGTTCACTTTACAACTCTAATGTACATCATATAACTAGATTTTATTGTTCTCTTTTTGATCGTTTGTTTGTTTTTTGAATTTCGCGCAAAGCTACTCGAGAGCTATCTGCCCTAGTCGTCCCTAATTTAGCAATGTAAGACTAGAGGGAAGGCAGCTAGTCATTACCATCCACCGCCAACTCTTGGGTTACTCTTTTATCAAAGAATAGTGGGATTGACCGTCACATTATAACGCCCCCACGGCTGAAAGGGCGAGCATGTTTGGCGCGACGGGGATGCGAACCCGCGACCCTCAGATTGCGAGTCGCACGCCTTAACACACCTGGCTATGCCGGGCCTCCCTTTTTAAACAATGGGAATTTAAATAATAATGTACCTCTTACCTTATTTTCAGCAACCGTTGCTTTTTACTTACCTGTTTTTCTTTCAACTTTGGTTGACTCTACATAAATGTTAATTCGCTATTTCAAAAGTTATTTTCAATACTTTTATCATTTTGACATTATGGCCTTCATATAACGCGTTGTTTGTTTTTCTAATATATCTTGCATTGGCAGCATAACATTTTACCGTCTAATAAAAGGAAATTACTTTCTTTAATACATTAATTTGCAAATGAACACTGAAAATAGAGCGTTCTAATCACGTCACCTAAAAACTAGCACTAAAAATGTAACCTAATTATCCCACGTCTTATAAAAGCTAGCACTAAAAATGGAACTTTCTCATTCAATATCCTTTAAAAATAACGCTAAAAATGTTACTTGTTCATCCAACGTCTTTATCATCTAACGTCCTATAAAAGCTAACACTAAAAATGTAATGTACTCATCCAGGGTTCTTTAAAAGTTAACAATAATACCGTAATGTACTTATTCCAGGTCCTCCAAAAGTTAACACTAAAAATAGAACCTGCTCCTCTCACATCCTCTGATAAGATTCACAGTATTGTGACATTACAATGCTAATACCCAAGGCTCTAATCTGGTAAGTTTATAGACTTACAATGAAAATAACTGATGTTGATTCATGCGATGGACAAAACCTGGACAGCCTATTGTACGGTTTTACACCGAAACAAACAAACAAAAGATTTTTTCTTCTAATTTCTAATTTCAAAGGTTAATCTCTCAACCCAAATTACATTTCGAATATTGACTATACGAAGGTGGGCGTTTTAGAACTTTGGAGAGCAAAATTCAATTGCTTTCCGTACAGACTGTTGTTGTAGTAAAGATACAAAGCGTGTATTTAATCGAGTTAAAGTCTACACCAGCGTCATATGTAAAAATCTGTATCATTTACAAATACGAAGATATTTGAGACTGTAAAACGCTATACTGACGTTAAAAGAAAAACAAATTCTATAAATTTCAGACCGCAAAGAGCATTGTTTGTTTGTTTGTTTCTCAATTTCGCGCAAAGCTACGCGATGACTACCTGCGTTAGCTGTCCATAATTTAGCAGTGTAAGACTAGAGGGAAGGCAGCTAGTCATCACCACCCACCGCCAACTTTTAGACTACTCTTTTACTAACGAAGAAATTATAACGCCCCAACGGCTGACAGGGCAAGCATGTTTGGTGCAACGGGGAATCGAACCAGCGACCCTCATATTACGAGTCGAGTGCCTTAACTACCTGGCCATGTTGGGCCTACAGAAAAATGATTACTGTTTAATGGAAGCTGAGAAAAGTTCTTTGTCTTGAGTAAACTGCGTCATATATCAAAACTAAAATAACGTATTGTTATATTGATTTATTTCTTACATATAACAGTGATATGTTGCGCCGACTTTTCTTTGCCTTGGTCACGTTCTGAAAAAAAATAAATAAAAACAGTGACTAGAGAAAAGCAATTTTTTTCTTTAGTGGACAAAATAATGTAGTGAAGAAGAAGATGAAATCTCCAAACATTGAAATGTTTCACAAAATAAGAACAGTTTGATAAAAATCTTAATAAAGTCATTAAAATTTAATTCATGTATAAATAAATCGAGAAAATCAAAGTGTTAAACTTTAATTTATTAGCTTTCTAAATCGAAGATTATCACTCCTTTACTTCTGGCGTTGTTACTAGTAATAATTACATATTTAGTGGTGTGAAGTAGTAATATGGGAGACACATCTAGAAAATTGTATATTCACTCCCTTTCATCTATCAATTACGTATTTTGTTAAATACACCGTTAGAAGCGTAAATAGATTGTCCTTTAATCAACGTGAGTTGTCATTACTCTATTGAGGACGTAAATTATGTTATTATAATAATAAGTTGGTAAACGACGATTCATAACTACAGTTACGACAGAAAGTGTTCGTACACCTACGTCATGAGTAGTTTTTTCCTCATAACTTAAAAAGTATCACGAATAGGATAATGAAAGTGTAGTATATTAAAAATATTATACTAACACATATCTACCTAATTTTTTATGTAAATTGAACAACAAATAAACTGTTTATAAGCAAATAACCAAACACAGGAGGAGCAGAAAGTGTTCGTGCGTCTACTTTAATGGTCAGTTGTGTAACCTTTTAGGTGAATTACTTAACGAAATCTCTCCTCACAGCCCTCCATGATCGTTTGACAGTACTCGACTGGTATTTTGTACCATTCTTCTTTACAGAGGGCCTCCAACTCTTGGAAGTTTTTCGGATGACACTGATAAACCCTGATTTTCAACTCATGCCAAACGTTTTCAATTGGGTTGAGATCGGATTACTGCAATGGCCACTCCAGAACGCTTATATGGTTCCTCTGCAACCAGGATTGCACATATTTCCATGTCTACTTGGGATCATTGTCGTGCTAGAAGATCCAACGACGCTCCTTATATCATTCTTGATATAAGTCGCAGTGAAGGCTACCTACACCAGAAGAGCTGAAGGAGCTCCATAGCATGATCGAGCCACCTCCGTGTTTAACTGTAGGGACGGTGTTCTTAATAGGGACGGAAGATTTCGTTTCCCCTTCTTACGGAAAATAGAGCGAACATCATTGTGGCCGAAAAGCTCGATTTTAGTCTCGTCTGACCAAAGAATACTTTTCCTATAGGTAAAGGGTTTTTTATATGCAAAAACGGCTCGTTTGGGTTGAGAAAATATTTTACATAGAAGAGCGAACAACGTTTCGACCTTCTTCGGTCATCGTCAGGTTCACAAAGAAAGAGGTAACTGACCGGAAGCTGACCACATGTTTGAAAGGGGTTGTGTAACTAAGTGTTGGAATGTAGAGGTCGGTGTTAGATGTTTGAATATATAATTTTATTTATTTTATTATATTAATATAGGTATAAAGGCGTTCCTTTATATTGGTTTATTTTGGGTTTAAGTTGTTGTATAAGTAAGGCTTCTTTAATTTTGCGTTTGTTTATGTTTGTTTCTTTATTTAGTATTTGAGTGTTTTCTATGGTTATGCTGTGTTTATTTGACTTGCAGTGTTTGAAAACGTGTGAAGGTGACTTTTTATGTTCTATGAATCTGGTTTCCATTTTTCTACTTGTTTCTCCAAAATAGAAGTCGTAACAGTTATCACATTGTATTTTATAAATAATGTTGGTGTGGTGTTTGTCAGTGTAGTTTTTACATAGTATAGACCTCAGTTTTGTGCCTGGTTTTTGAATAAATTTGGTATTAACCGGAATGTCATATTTTGTTACTAATTTTTGCCAAATGTTGGTTATTTGTTTGCTGATGTCAGGAATATATGGTATACAGCAGTATATGGTTTCGTGATTTTTTGATTCGTGAGCTGTATTTGGTGGTTGATTTTGCTTTCTGTCAAGGTGTGTGCGTATAATGTTTTCTACGGTTTGTGGGGGGAAACTTATTGATGTTGATGAAGTATTGTTTTATTTTGTCTAATTCATCGTTAATTTTATCTGGTGAGCATAGTTTTATAGCTGTGTTTATTTGGTTTCTTAGTATGTTGAGTTTTTGTTTTGTTTCATGTGCTGAGTCCCAAGGAATGTATAGTCCAGTATGGGTGATTTTTCGGTGGATTTCTGTTTTGAATTGTGTGTCGGTTCTTGTAATTTTGAGGTTAAGAAATGATATTTGATTGCTTTCTTCCTGTTCACATGTGAAGTTAATGTTGGGATGTATAGAGTTAATGTGATTGAAAAAATTAAGTATGTGTTCTGTAGATTTGAATCCCGCAACCGTGTCATCTACATATCTGTACCAGTATAGTGGTGGATGTAATGCTGTGTTAATAGCTTGTGTTTCAACTTGTGTCATAAAAAAATATTGGCTAGAACTGGTGATACTTGGTTGCCCATGCTTAGGCCATTTGTTTGTATATAGTTTTGGTTGTTGAACATGAAGTTTGTCTTTATCGTGGTGAATTCTATGAGGGTTGCTAACTGGTTACTCGGAATTTCTATGGTTGGGTTAGGGTCTCGGATATAGAGTTCTAAGGCTATCTTGCAGGCTTCAGTGGTTGGAACTTCTGTAAAGAGGGATATAACATCGAAACTGGCCATTAAGGCTTTATGATTAAGTTGATTTAGATTAGACTTGAAATTAAAAGAGTCTTTGATGAATGAGCTGGCTGATGTTACATATTTGGAGAATGCCCATGCTATGTATTTACCAAGATTGTAATTAAACGATTCATATGTGGACATTATTGGTCGTAATGGACAATCTGGTTTATGAGGTTTGGGGATGCCGTATATTTGTGGTGTGCGTGAGTCGGTTTTACGAAGGTAGGAATACAGTGTTTGTGAAATTGTGTTGGCTTTTTTCATTTTTAGCAGTATTTTGTTTAGTTGCGTTTCGTGTGTCTTTGTTAGATTTGTGTGTATTGGTTTAAATTTGTTCGTGTCTGATAAGATGCTCTTCATTTTTTTGGATGTATTCATTCGTGTTCATTATGACTGTAGCGTTTCCTTTATCTGCTTTTAGAATATTAATGTTTTTGTCTTGTTTTAGGTTTTAAATGGAACTAATGTCTCTTTTCGTAAGATTGTTTTTCAGTTTTCTGTTTTGTGAAATTATGTTGACGGTTTTGTGAGAAAGATGTTGTTTTTAGGTGTTTTTGGAAAATATAAATTTGTAATTTTACCTGGGAAGTTTGGCTCTTGGATGTCAATAAAATTATCCAAGTTGTCTTCTTTCTGTTGGTTGTTTTTTGGTTGTTTCCTTGTTATTGTTCTCTGTAGAAAGTATCACAAGTCTCCTGGCTAGGTCTTCTAAACATGTTTTGATTTCTATACGCACACACCTAGACAGAAAGCAAAATCAACCAAAAAATAAATATATCTCACGAATCAAGAAATCACGAAACCATATACTGCTGTATATCATATATTCCTGACATCAGCAAACAAATAACCAACATTTGGCAAAAATTAGTAACAAAATATGACATTCCAGTTAATACCAAATTTATTCAAAAACCAGGCACAAAACTGAGGTCTATACTATGTAAAAACTACACTGACAAACACCACACCAACATTATTTACAAAATACAATGTGATAACTGTTACGACTTCTATATTGGAGAAACAAGTAGAAAAATGAAAACCAGATTCAAAGAACATAAAAAGTCACCTTCACACGTTTTCGAACACTGCAAGTCAAATAAACACAACATAACCATAGAAAACACTCAAATACTAAATAAAGAAACAAACACAAACAAACGTAAAATTAAAGAAGCCTTACTTATACAACAACTTAAACCCAAAATAAACCAATATAAAGGAACGCCTTTATACCTATATTAATATAATAAAATAAATAAAATTATAAATTCAAACATCTAATACCGCCCTCTACATCCCGACACTCAGTTACACAACCCCTTTCAAACATGTGGTCAGCTTCCGGTCAGTTACCTCTTTCTTTGTGAACCTGACGATGACCGAAGAAGGTCGAAACGTTGTTCGCTCTTCTATGTAAAATATTTTCTCAACCCAAACGAGCCGTTTTTGCATATAAATTTCTCAACAAGTGTGTTTCTCGACATCACTGAGGTAAAGGGTTTATCTACATGCTTTCTTGCATACCTCAATAGTGCTTCTAAATGAACAGGCTTTAAATATGGAGTTCTAAGAGGACAGCATGCTTTGAACCCAGAAGAGCGTAACATGTTCGTAACTGTAGAGGTGCTTAGTTTTCCTTACCAGTTTCTGTATGTCCTGTGTTAAACAAGGGTTCCTTTCCTCTTGGTTCTCTCTGGAATTTTGGTGGGGCGTCCGGAACGAGGGAGGTTAGCAGTTGATCCTGTAAGCTTAAACTTGGCAATTGTGCTTTGAACAGTAGATTTCGGCAAATTAAGCTGTGTAGCAATACAGGAAAGAGACACACGAGACTTGTATTTTACAACAATTCGGTTTTTTAAATCACTGGACAGTTGTTTCCTGTTCGCCATGATGACCAAGAAGATAATTACGGAGACGGCGCTAAATTGCCTGAAGTAAATTTTTGCTGGCTAAATTCCAATAATTATGAACCCAGTATCTAGTTCTGGAATGGTATAACGTAGTTTATTCGTCAAACTAAACAAAATTGTTACGGGAATATCAGGTTTTTTTTCACACGTTCTGAACTGTACGAACACTTTTTGTTCCTCCTATTTTTGGTTATTTGTTTATAAACAGTTTATTTGTCGTTTAATTTACATAAAAATTTATGTAGATGTGTGTTAGTATAATATGAGCAAAAAACTACTCGGGACGCAGGGGTACGAACACTGATTTAATTTTTTTGGAGAACATACAATACGTTTGAACAAAAGGAGATAAACTAATGTTCTGTCGAAACATGTAGTATATTCCCCTTTACCCCAAATAAAATAAATATTCTTATTGTACTCATAAGTCGTAATATGACAACTTATTATTACGAGTTGCTAATGTTGAATTTATAATCCCATTGTCCCTCCCCTACTAAAATCAGAGATTCGATTCCTCTTGGTGAACACAGCAGATAGCTCGATGTGGCTTTTTTTTAAAAGAAAAATACAAACATACACGTAACCCCTATCACAGATTTTGTTCCGAGAGCATAACACAATAGGAAAGGTTTCCAATATTTTTGTAAAAAAAATTATTTGTGAAACCACGAATATAAAAAGAAACGTGGAAAAAATATTATATTTTATGTCGATAGGGTCTGTAAAATAAGAATGCAGCGGCACCTAGAAATTTTGATTTTTAAGACTTAAAACTAAATTTCAAAAATAAAGTTGATAATCTATAAGCAATGACTTTTTTGAAATTTATTTATGATAACAAAACAACAATATTTTTATTTAAAGAGATAACAGGTATTTTTGTAATTCTGTCTTAAAGAGTAGTAAAGCTGAAAATTGTTTGTTTGAAGTTAAAACACATAGCTGCACAATGGGCAGAGTATTGTAATGTTTCTAGAGTTGTCAGTCTGCAGACACACCGCTGTGATACTGGGGATCCGAAAACACAAGTATATATAAAGATAAACTGTACAACTTGCGAGTATACCGTAAGGGTGCGTTTAAGCTACACAATGGTTATAAGTGCTCTGTCCACCACGGGTATCGAAACCCGGTTTTTAGAGGTGTGAGTCCGCAGACATGCCGCTGTGCCCCTTGGGGGGGGTGTTTTAAGTGCAAAACTACACAATCAAGGTCCAAATAAAGGCACAGCAAACAGGACAGCTGCTCGGGGTCCCCAAGAAACTTAAAATAACATTACAATAAACATATAAATAAAAGCAGATAGAATAAAACATAAAAAAATAAAAAATATATCCAATAAAAATTAAATGAAAACTTTTAAGTCTATGAATTCCGTTGTTTTTCAGTCTAGTATTTTAAGTTTGTTTTAGATTGACCCTCTTTGTTTGGCGTTGTCTGTTGGTTATCTTACATATTATGTTTTTCATTATATTCTATCCATGTATACAGATTCAATATTCAGATGAAAAAAACAGTATAATGAATAATATTGTATATTGATTTTTACATTTTCTTTACCCTACTTAGATCTCTGAAAAAACCCAACAAACTATGACATTTAAGCAAAGTAGATCGTATGACTAGTGTCGTACTATACAAAAAAAGTATGTACATATAAAACTGTTAAAAGGGCCCCTAAAATGAATTCTTTTCTTGGGCCCTCTTAACCCTAATGTCGTCTCTGTAAACAATGAACTAATTGCACTACGCCCACCACGGGTTTATGGCGTTATGCCTAGGGTCATCCCTGATGAAAGTATGTACGTTAGCGATTTTATGATTTTGATAAGAACCGGAAAAAATGCTAACAAATTAATACGAAATCTGTTTATTTATTCAAACATAATGAGAATTGCACACATGCTTATTAATATGTATATTTAATAATTCCTACAAGTGTGAACTCAAACAGTTTTTCAGTTGGTTAACTTACCACAGGTGTAGGCCATCATCGCAATCCATCTTAGTGAAAAACGTTATACAACAGTGAATATATTTGGTGATTTGTATCTAATCAAAAACATCTTGTGTGAGGAAGAACAAGGTCCGGTCAAAACAGGATTGAGTGTGCGACTTAAAGGAATGAAAGGAAAACTGGTGGCCAAACTGGTAACTACACTTATAACGTTTTACAGCAAACATTCATTCATTAGTTAGCTAGACCGCATTCAACTTTGGGCATTATGACAGGCCTTCTTTCTTCCGCGGAAATCGAAACGCGGTTTCTAGCGTTGTTAGTCCACAGACATGTCGCCATGCAACTGCAAGGCTAATATAGAGAAATTAAAGAAGAAATATCGAAACAAAAGTCCCAAGATTTATAACTTTCACTTAATTATTGTGAAAATATTATTGTCTCGTTTGTGGTATCATAATACTGATATATTGATTAAAAAAAGCACATTTACAAATTTAGCACCAGTTAAAGAAACAATACAATTTGGTACCAGTATTACAAGACGAGCTTTAAACAGCATTAATTAACTCGAGAATTACTATTTTCTTTCATAATGGATGTGCTATGTTTCATAAGTATCGTATTTCACACAACAAGACTATACCATCATTAACCAACATTTGTGAACAGGACTTTCTTTTTCTTTCTTTTTCAGGACTTTTCTTTCTTTTTCTTACAATCTCAGGTTTAAAATTTCGTATAACTGCGAAACCAAAACATCGAACACCAATTTTATGTTACACCGACGGAAAAGATTAACTCTCTTTTCAAAAAAACTTAATGTACGATTTGTTTGACGTGTTCTAGAAATTCTATACTTTTGGACTCCAAGTTACAATTATTTATCCTCTGGTTTTGTTGTACAGTTTTTTGATTTTTATAATACAGAACGGATGAAAGACGAAATATTTTACTTTGGTAGACAGAAGGGTTGATTGACTGTGAGATGTTTTAGGAATAATATACTTTGGTGTAAAAATAATAGGGTACAAACTGATTAAACGTATTTGTATTATGTTCAGGAATTACTAGTATTACCCAGTCTGATATATGAATATTCGATCGTGTGTTATTAAGTTAGTAGGTTTACCTAATCTGACACATGAGTATTAAATTATGTGTTGTGAACTTAGTAGATTCTCACCTAATCCGATACATTGATATCTACCACCAACTCTCAGCTTAGTTAGCTCATCCTGTCTGACACATTCTAATGTATTCTAATTCAGTCGTTATAGACGGTGAAGGTCAGAATTAGAACAGTCGTTAATAGGAGGTCTCCAGATTACAACAACAGCAACAACAAAAGTTACCACAAACTCAACAAATACATCTGTTTCCGTTTTCTGCAAATGAGATTATCAGAAAAAAATCAGAGGAGAAAGTTTTAGCACACAGATCTTTTCTTAACGCAACTTTTTAGTAGATTTCCAAAATGGTGTGTAGATTCGAGAATGTCAGTAGCTGTTTTTATACAGTAATACAATGTACAAGATGTATGTATATATACATATATATATAATATAACCATAAATTTTTAAGACATAAACAAAACACGTTAAAATTAAACAAATTATGCTGCATATATTTAGAAAGATTCTCGGGTACAAACTATGACGTGAGATTATAAAATGAATCCTAGGTTTTGGAGGTGACTGCAGAAGTAGGACCCACATTGCTGTGGGGACACACCATCTCTATGATTCTTAACCTTCAATTTGCTAGTTTCACATAAGAATATTAGAAATTTAGAAATTAGGAGAACGAGACGTGAGTGATCAAGCCTACAACGTCCCATCTCTGTATCACCCTTCACTGTCTGCAGACAGTTATGGGAAGGTGACTGCTCTCCCAAGAAAAATATTAACATAAAAAGATGAAAAATAAAAAATAAAATAAAAATAAGGAAAATAACAAAAGGAAAATAAGAAAAATATGGTTGGTAAGATAAAACTTAATCCCAAATGGTAGTACCTTATTTTTATTTTATTTTATTTATTTACTTTTCATATTTTTATTTTATTTATTTATTTTTCATATTTTTTTATCTTTTTATTTTTATTATTTTAGCTTATATTTTGTACCCGAGGATCTTTTTTAAAAATAAGCAGCGCAGTTTGTTTAATTTTAATGTGTTTTGTTTATGGCTTAAAAATGATGGTTATCATACAATTAATCAGAGGTTAGAATTTTCTGTTTTTAACGTAATCCTTCCTCATGATTTTGTTTACTTACTTGGCTCATTTGGATGTAATTATTTAATTTTACTGATATATACTGGGCATTTGTTACTAATTATTGAAACTTCAACATTAATTCCATCAGTGAGAGTTGTAAATTCATTGTCTTGTGTAATGGAAAATGTTTGGCCTAATTGTTTTATGCATTTTTGGTATATAACAATAAAATGCAATTTTCTTTTATTTAAATACAATTCAGGTTATATTGCTATAAATTTATCGCTGACTCATCAAGAGACAGTTTAAAATAAGCTAGCAGAGTATAATATGTAGTGTTATATTCAAGTGTATCACGTAGTTTCAGATTTACGATAAACAACTTCTCTATTTCAACAGTTTTATGTATTAAGAAAATCATTAAACATTTGATATTCTAAAATGTTTCATTTAAAAAAGATATTGCTAAAAATGAATTCAACTTCTTTAAAACTAATGTGCACATTTATTATTCAGCATCTCGAAAATGTTTTTGTGGTTCTCTGCCTGACTTTAAAAATATATATACAAACATAGTTACTTAGGTATATATTTTAATACCAAAAGATTGTATTTAAATGCTCACAACACTCACTAGATGGCAGGATCTAACAGTAAATATATAATTTTAATTTTCGAAATACAGCTAATATATTTACAACAGATGGCAGCATAATCAGAAGGGGGCGTAACAGTGTTAAATATGAAGGATACATATTTATTTATAATTGTTTCAATTAATTTTACATGACTTTTATTTATTGAATGATTTATAAAGTAGCAAAATTACATTTCTTCCTAATAATAGTTTAGTGTGTTAGAAACAACAATGACGTAGCATCGATCATGCACATTTATAAATGCACTCTTTCGCACACACACATGTATATATATATATATATAATATGAATTCGAGACGTTTTTTGTCTTATTTTGACAAAGTTTTAACAATGCTTCACCGCCATCAAGCGCTAACTGATAATCCTTTAGTGAATGTAGTTTTGTGCATATTATGTAGAAAATCAATTTCACTTAATGTTTTGACCACTTCTTTACATTGTTATTTGTAAAAAAACAAGATACAAAAAATATTGTGTACCCAACCAGTAGCGTACAATATAAAAAAGTCGGTAATTTGAAGATTAAAATATGGTCAGGAGTTTAATGAGTAATTCTAGTCATAAAACACACACCGAACAGTCATAAAAACTTTCCTCTGTAAAATTACAACCTTTACTCTAACTCTGAAAGCTAAATATTTTGCTAATTTGATTTTATAGCAAGCATTCAGCAGTACAACATCAATAATATTTAACTTTAAAAAAACACATTTTCTCGTTATATCTCAAACAATAAATGAAACGAATAGGCCATATATTCACATAAGCAGGACTGTAAACTTACAAATCATACTTACAAAACTGTCTCAACAGTTAGTTGTAAATGTCCAGTACGTACATATCCCTTGCTATATAAAAATAGTGGCTGGCAATCTGAAATGTTTAAACTGCAGTCTATACGGAATTTGTTCAATTTACCGAAGTATTTCTTCAATATTAGCGACTGTGTGTTAACTGTTTCTTCTTCTGCTGGAAACGTATCGTTAACTCATCAAGAGACAGTTTCAAAGGAATTAGCAGAGAATAATATTTAGTGTTATATTCAAGTGTATCAGATAGTTTCAGATTTACGATAAACAACTTTATTGTTTCAACAGCTTTATATATTAAGAAAATCATGAAACATATAATATTCTAAAATATTTTATTCAAGAAAATATATTGTTAAAATTGAATTCAAGTTCTCCAAAACTAATGTACACATTTATTGTTCAGCATCTCAAAAATGTTTTATGGTTCCATCTCTGACTTGAGAAATATATATTCGACTTGTGTGCGCTTACTTAGGTATATATTTTACTGTCAAAAGTTGGTGGTTAAATGTTCACAACACTCACTAGATGGAACTGTCTTAAAAGTAAATATATAATTCTAATTTTCGAAATGCAGTTACTATATTTCCAATAGATGGCGGATTAATCAACAAGCAGGAGCCACTATGTTAAAATATGAAGGATATAAATTTCTTTATAATTGTTTCAGTCAATTTTAAATGACTCTTATTTATTGCATGATTTATAAAGTAGTAAAATTACATTTCTTTATAATGATAATTTATTGTGTTAGAAACAACAACAATAACGTAACCTTTCTGAGATACATTTTTACTTTAAGTGGATTCCTCGTCATCATAAATACGTATATTTATAATCTAAATGGGCGGATCCGAACCTTAATGCTGACCGCAACTGATACACACAGATCTTGTGAAAGCACAAAATGTTTTCTATGCATCCATTCAATCACGAACATGAGCAAATAATAAAAAAAACAATTCTAATATTCATAGTTAACAAATTTTCTTTGGCTTATTGAAAATGTTATTAATAAATGTAGCTCAATGTTCTTGCGTTTGTGATAAATTCTCAATTTTAACCAGTTTCTGGAAAACGATAACCGATGTGGACCTACTCCAGATCGAATATAAGAAACGACGCATATATTCAGATACAGTAGAACAAAAATATTAAGTGCCATGTTTTAGTGTTTTCTAGAACGAATTGTTAATCACTTAATGAATGCAGATTAGTGATTAAAGTTATACTAAAACAAACATATAACTCGCAACTGATTTTGAAAGTTTTTTTACAATGCTTGAGTGCTCTCGAAGACTAATCGATAATATTTTAGTGAATGTAGCTTAAAGATGGCAGCCATACCGAAAGCAAACATATAACTTAAAACGTTTTGGTCTGATTTTCATCAATTTTTTTCACAATGCTTGATTGTCCTCAAGGACCAACAAATGGTCTGTCAGTAAATGTAGCTTAAAGATCAAAATGATATTAAAGATAACCGTATTAATTATAATGGTAGCAAATCTGGATCTTCAGAAACAATTAAAAATTGAAACAAATTGAGATAGAAATAGAAACTTGTAACTCAAACCTCAATTTTTTTAGAGGAAATTTGTGATGTGTATTTTAGGTTAGTTGCTGAAAAAGTCGAAACTTTGGGGTCTGGAATTGAGTTCTTTTGACGTCTTTTTATTTACTTTAATTGTATTACATAACCACTTTTATGGAAAAGTGAATTTATGGACATGTTTTATTTACATTTCCCCTTACTTTATCTCTATTACACGATCACTTTTATAGAAAATCGAATTCATGGACTTATTTTGTTTCCATTTCCCTTCACTTTAATTCTAATATACAACCACTTTTATGGAAAAGCGAAGTTATGGACCTGTTTTATTTTAATTTCCCCTTACTTTAACTCTATTACACGATCACTTTCATAGAAAATCGAATTTATGGACCTGTTTTATTTCCATTTCCCTTTACTTTAATGTTATTCGTCTTTTGCTTTTAAAATGCTTCATTTCTCGTTGTTTTTCAAATTATGACACATGGTTGACGATGAAAACAAACCAGATAAACCCAAAACTTTTTATGAGTTTTAAAAACAGCGCTTCTTGTTATTCTTTCTTGTATGTGAATCAAATGAACCGCGCAGCATTACATTCGAATTAAAGAATACAAGAACTTCAACTAGTCGCAAAAACAGAACACGTTCTACTTAGAATTCTGCTATCATATACTGATCCAAATCAGAGTACAGTTTACACGTTGTTCAAAATAAAAATCCTCAAAAATCAGTTCCTCTGATCCAGTTTTGTCACTGCAAATCATTTTGGATAAATATCAAATTATAGTTAAATAAATCCTAGTGTCACCAATTAAATCGTATAATTGTTATTTAAATATTTCACACTAACTCTATAAACAGTTATTACTCGTAATGATTTACAGTTTGTTAATACATAATATTTTACCAGTAGATGTCACTGTTAGATGTTTTAAAGCAATTCTGTGTTTATTATAGTATATTATTGAAACAGACGTACAATTTATGACAGTGGCCAAATTTAGTAATCAATATGTAAGGAAATGACAAATCACGAGTCCTGTACTGAAATCAAATCCATCATATCTGATTAGATTCACAGACCTATATTGGTTCGTATCAAATCGAATTAACACATATTCTTCAATATATTTTTTTGTTTTTGAATTTCGCGTGAAGCTATTCGAGAGTTATTTGGGCTAGCAGTCTTGGATTTTACAGTAATAGACTAGAGGGAAAGCGGATATTTAACGCCACCTGCTGATAACTCTTGTACTACTCTTTTTTTTTAACCAACGAAAAGTTTTATTGGTGAAAGGATGGACATATTTGACAATGAAATTCGAAATCGCGACTCGTATCTTACGATCCGAGCGTTCTAATTACCAAGAAATGTCAAGCCTTATTATTTAGTGTAAAATACTTCCGGGTTTATTTTATCATTTTTTAAAAAAATACAATACAAATCTTATCGTCTTCTACGTTCATTCTAGCTCATGGTTTGATATAATACCGTGCTAAGAAAAAAGTACCTGAATTTCGAAACTGAGAGCAACTGGTTGTAATAATGTGAGTGAAAGTTTCTCGTGTTGTTTTCACTCTATACTTTCATTTCTCTCTTTAAAATACTGGCGTAAATAACGTATTTTTAGCATATTTCTACTTTTTGTATTATGTACACTTGCCATTTTCAAAGGGACATTTCCAGTGAAACCAACACTGGGCTGGACACTGCCTAATGTTTAGCATGTCGGGCTATGGATATTAGAATCCTAGAGTTAAGAAATGGCACTCCTGAACATACTCTGAAAGTTTAATTGTGAATGAGTTATATAAGTGACAGTCAGTCTCATTTGTCAATTAAACTAAGCCTTGCGATGGCGGATGCTGATATTTGTCTCTCCTCTGGTCAAAAGCTTGGAATAAGAAGCGATTATACGACTAAATCTTAGCGGTCTGTGATCTAGTCGTTTAGAGCGCATGCGCATAAAGTATCGTTCGATCTTAAATATTACAATTTCCAATTACTTCAATATGTAAGCGGATAATCTCTCTCGTCTGGTGTTTACGAAAAGAGAAAATATAGATGAGCAACCACATTAAATTTCATGTATATTTGTGGAACTTCTTAAAACCCTGAATAGAATTTAGAACATATATTGAGTATCGTTTCACTTAGCTGTAACTGGGAGAACATGTGGAATAGAATATGAAAGTATCTGACATTTTAAACCTAAACTTTAATCGGTCCGAATGAATTATTCCAAAGGATAGCGTGTGAATACCTCGCTAGAGACGTTTCTGCAACGTATTTAAAAAAAATTCATGAACGTTGTTTTTCTTCTTTAACTTCTTAAGCAACTCTTTGTGACGAGGTACAAGTGTTTGTGCAATTTTCCCAACTTTCCCCCCGCTATGTCTCCGGAGTTACAACCCTAAAATCAAGGGTTCAATTCCCCTCGGTGGGCTCAGCAGGTAGTCCAATGTAGCTTTGCTATAAGAAAACGCTCACCGTTGAATAAGCCAAAGTAAGGTACCTACACTGGAGGGTAAGCCAACTTGATTTCTGGTGTAACTGTATGAAATAACTTACGGAAGAAAGTTATTGATTTTCTATCACCTTTATATAGTTTACCTCTGATGAATTTGTTCATTTAGTCCGAAGTATATTTTTTACAATGTTCCCTTTTTGGTCACTAGGGGTTCCTCGGTCTTAATGATGACGTATGGGAACACTTTGATGAAATAAACAACAGCTTAGTCTCCATTTCTGCCAATGTTTTCCTCTGCAGAAGGATGATAACTGCCATCACGAAGGGGGACAGATAAGCTCATCCACTGTCATTTTTCTAAAGAATTACGTGACTGCACTGTTTTAAGATCTTTTCTAAAGGATTAATTTAAAACTAAAGATTTATTAACAGAATTTTTTTCTAACTCCTAAAGTGAATACTTTTCCTGTTCATCAGTTTGTTTCCATGACAACTTTGTAGTATTTTAATACGTTATCATTAAGATTAATAATAATTTAATAACAAAGAAATTCGCTCATTTATTTTGAGCGCAAAGCTGCACGTGGATTATCTGCATTGTAAATTCTAGGGTTATAAACCCTAATATTTACCATCGTAGAATCAAATAATGTATTGTAAAGAAATTTAAGATTTTGCCAGAGTTTACTAACAGGTGATGGTATTGTATTTAACTTAACTGGAGAGGTGGTGATGCTGTTTCAAATGTTACAATATTGTGAAGGAGAAGGGTCTCTAGTGGAACAGTGGTATGTCTACGGGCTTATACTTTAAGAAACCGGATTTCGATACCCGTGGCGGGCAGAGCACAGATAGCCCTTTGTGTGGCTTTCTGCTTAATAAACAACTAAAGACGGAGTTCTTCTTTACCAAATGTGTTGATCCAGCATGGCCAGGCGGTTAGGACGATCGTCTCTTAATCTGAGGGTCATAGGCTCGAATCCCCGTCACACTAAATATGCTCGCCTTTCAGTCGTGGGGGTGTTATAGTGGGAGAGTTATTCCCATTATTCTTTGTTAACAGAGTAGCCCAAGAGCTGGGGGTGATTACTAGATGTCTTCATTCTAGTCTTACACTGCTAAATGAGAGACAGCTAGCGCAGATAGGCCTCATGTAGCTTTGTGCGAAATTTAAAAAACACAACCAAATGTGTTATATTTTGATCAGATGCTGTCTGGTTGAAGTAGGATCGAAAATTTAATCTTTAATGTTTTACAAGTGACCAACATTTTATTTTATGGAACAAACAAATATTATACAAATATAAAGTCTTTGCCATCCTCAGCAGGAAAAACGACAGCTCTGACAATTTATCCAATAATGAATCAACGTGGTTTCTTCATTCTCTATGTCGGAATGTCAAATCACCGTAGCTTTTTCAAATAATATCCGAAGACACCAGGCAAGAATGGCATTGTAAAATTTCGTTGAATGTAAGCACGAGACCTAGACTTGATTTATTAAACAAAGAAATTTTTAAGTAATAATTTCACCTTTCGAAACTCCAGTAGATGAAGCCAAGCAACCACAGGGAACAGTAGTTCAAAATGGAAACTAACGTATGATGAGATTATGGAAAATGTGAAAAAGTTAAAGTCGTATTCGATGAAAAATATTACAAGATGTCAAATTTAAATCTTATATCCGAAATATTTCATTGTAGAATCTAGAGACATAGCAGTGACTTTAGCCAGGTTGGATATAAACAGAACTGACTTTTTATTCAGATTTGGCGTGAAACCAGAATTATTCATATGCCATTATTGTTATATTTCTGAATATATCTAAATACTTTTACGTTACAAATAGGTATCGTTGTATCCAGTTTAAATGAACGGAAATAAGCAGAGGGAAAAAAATGTTAAGATAATTGTTCTTCTTATTGGCGAGACTAACAAGGGAGAGGGAGGTTTACTTTAATAAGGATCTTAAAACACTAACGTGTAGAATTATATGAATGAGGATTCCAAGAGAGGTAGTGTAAACACTGCTGTTTTTAGTTTGTCTTCGTGATGTTTCCGTATGAAAGTCGGAATGGTTAAATGAATTGATGTATCAGGTCATCCCTTAAGTAATGTCCGATTTTAGGTTCAGAAAAAAAGAAAGGATTTCAAACGCTTTTAATGTTATTTAATCAATAATGTAGGTTCCATTATTATTAATTACTTTCTGCCAATGATTCACAAGCTTCTGAATGTCATTTCTATAAAATTATTGGAGTTTGGTGGAAAAGAATGTAGAGAGGGTAGTTTTGATATCTTCATGTGTTCCAAGCTCTTTTCCATCAAGATAGTTCTGTAAACCTCGGAATAGATGATAATAAGATGGGGCAAGGTCTGGAGAATAAGGAATATGTGGAAGTTTTTCCCAGTCTAGCTTTTCAGTCTTTGCAGATGTGATCCTTGCTGTATGGGGTGTGCATTATCCTGGTGTAACACAGCACCTTTACGGTTGATCAAATCAGGCTTCTTTTGTTTCAGTGTAATATTCAAGTGCTCTAACTGTTGACAATAGAAGTCTGATATAATTGTTACATTGAGTGGCAGTAACTGAAAGTGAATCACACCAACAATATTCTACCAACCACTTAACAAGACTTTCCTAGGGTGGAGGTCCATTTTGGGATGTGCTTTAGCCAGTTTATCTGCACTGAGCCATTGTCTGTGGCTCTTAACATTTTAATAAAATATCCATTTTTCATTTCCAGTCACTAACCTGTTCAAAAAAGGTGAGTTACGTTCACAAGAGTGCAGGGGAGTGCAACTCTCCAATCTTGCTCTAAGGCTGGCTTCTATCAAATCATGGAGGATCCATTTTCAAGTTTTGACACCTTTCCAAGCTGTTGAAAATGACGGCGAACTGTTGAATGGGTTGAATTAAACTTCTGTGCTAGTTCTTTGACTGTTACAGCACAATCTTCATCAAGTACAGCCAGCAGCAAGTCATCATTAAACTCAACAGGACGACCTAAACGTGGTGCATCACTTAAACTGTAGTCACCTGATCTGAACTTCTGAAACCACTTTCGACATTTTCTTTCATTGAGAAACTCTGCACCATAAACACCTTGAAATTTTCGCGTAGTGTCTGTAGCATTATTGGCTTTTTCAAACTCATAAAGCATTATATGTCTAATGTGCTCCTCAGACACACACACACCTTCATAAGGGTTTATTTGATTAATGATCAGAAAAAGTGGAGTTGGGTTAGTTTCTTTTATTTGTCTGAACATTTTTATATACGTCCTATCACATATTTTAGTCATTAAAGCCTTCTACAAAGACAGAAATGATACACTTTCTGTATTAAATTTTCAAACATTACTCATGGGACGACTCGATAGCATAAACATGTTTTTTATCAAGACAAATATAAAGATGGTTCAATTTGGAAAAGAGTTTTACCGAATAAAAAGACGTATAACAAAAAATCATTTTGTTTGAAGCTCATTTATCATTTGTAAGTATAAAAAGTTTGCAGTTTGTCTAACAGAACTCACGAATAGAGAAAAAAAAACAACTTAGTTTCCATGTATAAGCTACATGTTTTCATACTAAGCTATATAAACTGCTGTTCTATGAAGTGCAACGGTCTGGTGGTTAAAATGTCTGACTCGCACTCTGCGAGTTGCGTGATTTACAACCAATTCTGAACGCACTTGGCATTTTAGCCGTTGGGGTGTTATAATGTTAGATGTATCCCGCTGTTCATTTGTAACAGTTTGCTCAAAAGCTGACGGAGAGGGACGTTGACTAGTTAATTTTTCTCTAGTCTAACACTTCAAAATTAGGGACGACTAGCTTAGATAGTCCCCGAGTAGCTTTGCTCGAATAAATTACTTGTCAAAAAAATAAGTATCGGACCAATATTTACAGGTATAAACCCAACGAAAATAAATGAGTCAGCTATATAAAGACACAAATAAAAGATTATGTAAAAATGAAAAACTAAATACGTCACGTGAAAAAAATAGTATGTTAAATACAGAAAAAATGGACTGATTTTATTTACTACAATTAGAACAAATATTAACTCGATTTTTTTCCTCTTTGGCACAGCCGCTGTGATATGTGTATGTTATAATTAAAGCTTTACTAATATTTTGTATCAACGTACGACTACATTATAAAATGTTTGTTATTTCATATCCTATAATAAGCTACTAACCGTATCTCAGAACGGCTGGTATAAGTATTACCACTTAGTGATAACAGAGAACAACGTTTCGACCTTTCTAGGCCATCTTCAGGTTAACATCAAGAAGAAACTACTTACCAGTTCATTGCATTTCGTTTCGACTTAAACTGCACCTGAATCGAAGCAGCTAATCAAATCAGCAAGATAATATTTGTACAATTTTTTTAATTTAATGATTTCATAACTGGGTATGCTCGCACTTAACCTTGTCGATTAGATAAAAACGTTTTTGTTTGTTGTTTTTGTTTTTTGAATTTCGCGCAAAGCTACTCGAGGGCTAGCTGCGCTAGCTGTCCCTAATTTAGCAGTGTAAGACTAGAGGGAAGGCAGCTAGTCATCACCACCCACCGCCAACTCTTGGGCTACTCTTTAGAAAAACCCAAATAATAGTGGGATTGACCGTCAAATTATAACGCCCCCACGGCTGATAGGGCGAACATGTTTGGTGTGACGGGGATGCGGACCCGCAACTCTCAGATTACGAGTCGCACGCCTTAACCCACTTGGCCATGCCGGGCCGAAAATGTTTTATTTGAGTAATGTGTACCACTTATGCCTTCTAGTAACAAAGATTTGATCTTTTGGATAAATTCAAGCGCGTTATCAAAGGGTATTTTATTTATTCAATAAAAGCCAATTTATCTAACAATCTCGTTTTCTTTTACTTAATATTTGTCAGAGACTTCATCTAAGTGCATCTTCAATAAGATATTTCTTTAACCGATAGTTATTTATGCACAAATGTGACTATTTCTTTCTATCTAACGTTTTATAAAGTTGAATCTTAAATGAATTGATACAATTGATTATTGTGTATGCCCAAGGTTTTATGTATTGTTTACACTTCACTTGTTTCTCACACATTCCCCCACCCCACAGCTGCACTGTGCTTTTTTGTTTGGCAAATTTTGAACTGGTTTATTATTATTATTTTTTATGTGACGAATATAATAACTTTGTTAATAGAAGGGACGAAAATATGCTTAGGGTGAATCTAATTAGGACTTTAAATACAGGTATCATAACTGACCAGTGGTCACTGATCTGTTTGGTGTATTTAGACATTATTACATTTGATCAAATATCCAAACACCAGTTACAAGTTTGTATTTAATAACATGTAAGAGAATCATCTATCGTTATTTCGACAGACACGTAAAATAATAATACCTCAGCTTACTCTGTACTTCAATTATGACTAGCCATAAGTTGCTAAAATTGCCGAAATTCTTCCTGGTGTCATCAAGATAGGCATGCAGTGACATGTTCCATGTGTTAAAAGACACATTACAACAACAGATGTAACAGATATTGATATATATGACATTTATTAATAACGTAGTTAAAGCAGTATGCTGAGAAATGATGCACTATAACAGTGCGTAGGATTATAACAAACAACAAATGTATTAAAGATTTTTAGTTGTAACTTAATAAAAAAATTGCACAAAGTATTTTTTTAATATATCAAGAACATTCATGTAAGGTTGTAGGGCATCACACAGAATTATTAAAATATTCTATTCAAGGTTTAAAACTTGTGTGTTACTTTTGTGGTTTATGTTGTAAGAAGGTTTTTGTTATCCTTACTCATTTATTCCACAGGAAAACCCAATGGTGTTATTCCCAATTTTGTCACTTTTGTATACACAGAAGAGAAAAATGTCACGTGTAATAGCAAATAATCACATGAATATGTCATTCGTTATATAAGCATTGACTTGTAGATATATCAAATATTTAAAAGAAAATATAACACAAGGTAAGTCCTGAGCTACAATATTCTCTGAATCCATCTGACCTTTCCCACTCGACATTATGCATTAAAACCACTCGTTATTAATACATTACTGTGCTACAATATCTATAAAACTGGTGTCATAGACTAAAGTTTCTATTCTCAGCCATGCATAGAATGCCTGAAATATTAACGAAAAGAACCTGAAAAATTAAAAAAAAACTAAACAAGAAAAAGCGAGGATGATGATGGAGTTAAGATACAACAAGATAATTATTTAAATGTAACATACAAATATGATGGAGTTAAGATACAACAAGAGAATTATTTAAATGTAACATAAAAATATAATGGGGTTAACATACAACAAGAGAATTATTTAAATGTAACATAAAAATATGATGGAGTTAAGATACAACAAGATAATTATTTAAATGTAACATACAAATATGATGGAGTTAAGATACAACAAGAGAATTATTTAAATGTAACATAAAAATATGATGGAGTTAAGTTACAACAAGAGAATTATTTAAATGTAACATAAAAATATGATGGAGTTAAGATACAACAAGCGAATTATTTAAATGTAACATAAAAATATGATGGGGTTAAGATACAACAAGCGAATTATTTAAATGTAACATAAAAATATGATGGAGTTAAGATACAACAAGCGAATTACTTAAATGTAACATAAATATATGATGGAGTTAAGATACAACAATAGAATTATTTAAATGTAACATAAAAATGTGATGGAGTTTAGATACAGCAAGAGAATTATTTAAATGCAACATAAAAATATGATGGAGTTAAGATACAACAAGAGAATTATTTAAATGTAACATAAAAATATGATGGAGTTAAGATACAACAAGAGAATTATTTAAATGTAACATAAAAATATGATGGAGTTAAGATAAAACAAGATAATTATTTAAATGTAACATACAAATATGATGGAGTTAAGATACAACAAGAGAATTATTTAAATGTAACATAAAAATATGATGGAGTTAAGATACAACAAGCGAATTATTTAAATGTAACATAAAAATATGATGGGGTTAAGATACAACAAGAGAATTATTTAAATGTAACATAAAATATGATGGAGTTAAGATACAACAAGCGAATTACTTAAATGTAACATAAAAATATGATGGAGTTAAGATACAACAAGAGAATTATTTAAATGTAACATAAAAATATTATGGAGTTAAGATACAACAAGAGAATTATTTAAATGTAACATAAAAATATGATGGAGTTAAGATAAAACAAGATAATTATTTAAATGTAACATACAAATATGATGGAGTTAAGATACAACAAGAGAATTATTTAAATGTAACATAAAAATATAATGGGGTTAACATACAACAAGAGAATTATTTAAATGTAACATAAAAATATGATGGAGTTAAGATACAACAAGATAATTATTTAAATGTAACATACAAATATGATGGAGTTAAGATACAACAAGAGAATTATTTAAATGTAACATAAAAATATGATGGAGTTAAGTTACAACAAGAGAATTATTTAAATGTAACATAAAAATATGATGGAGTTAAGATACAACAAGCGAATTATTTAAATGTAACATAAAAATATGATGGGGTTAAGATACAACAAGCGAATTATTTAAATGTAACATAAAAAATATGATGGAGTTAAGATACAACAAGCGAATTACTTAAATGTAACATAAATATATGATGGAGTTAAGATACAACAATAGAATTATTTAAATGTAACATAAAAATGTGATGGAGTTTAGATACAGCAAGAGAATTATTTAAATGCAACATAAAAATATGATGGAGTTAAGATACAACAAGAGAATTATTTAAATGTAACATAAAAATATGATGGAGTTAAGATACAACAAGAGAATTATTTAAATGTAACATAAAAATATGATGGAGTTAAGATAAAACAAGATAATTATTTAAATGTAACATACAAATATGATGGAGTTAAGATACAACAAGAGAATTATTTAAATGTAACATAAAAATATGATGGAGTTAAGATACAACAAGCGAATTATTTAAATGTAACATAAAAATATGATGGGGTTAAGATACAACAAGAGAATTATTTAAATGTAACATAAAATATGATGGAGTTAAGATACAACAAGCGAATTACTTAAATGTAACATAAAAATATGATGGAGTTAAGATACAACAAGAGAATTATATAAATGTAACATAAAAATATGATGGAGTTAAGTTACAACAAGAGAATTATTTAAATGTAACATAAAAATATGATGGAGTTAAGATACAACAAGCGAATTACTTAAATGTAACATAAAAATATGATGGAGTTAAGATACAACAAGAGAATTATTTAAATGTAACATAAAAATATGATGGAGTTAAGTTACAACAAGAGAATTATTTAAATGTAACATAAAAATATGATGGAGTTAAGTTACAACAAGAGAATTATTTAAATGTAACATAAAAATATGATGGAGTTAAGATACAACAAGCAAATTACTTAAATGTAACATAAAAAAATGATGGAGTTAAGATACAACAAGAGAAATATTTAATTGTAGCATAAAAATATGATGGAGTAAAGTTACAACAAGAGAATTATTTAAATGTAACATAAAAATATGATGGAGTTAAGATACAGCAAGAGAATTATTTAAATGTAACATAAAAATATTATGGAGTTAAGATACAACAAGAGAATTATTTAAATGTAACATAAAAATATGATGGAGTTAAGATAAAACAAGATAATTATTTAAATGTAACATACAAATATGATGGAGTTAAGATACAACAAGAGAATTATTTAAATGTAACATAGAAATATGATGGAGTTAAGATACAACAAGCGAATTATTTAAATGTAACATAAAAATATGATGGGGTTAAGATAAAACAAGATAATTATTTTAATTTGTAACATACAAATATGATGGAGTTAAGATACAACAAGAGAATTATTTAAATGTAACATAAAAATATTATGGAGTTAAGATACAACAAGCGAATTATTTAAATGTAACATAAAAATATGATGGGGTTAAGATACAACAAGAGAATTATTTAAATGTAACATAAAATATGATGGAGTTAAGATACAATAAGCGAATTACTTAAATGTAACATAAAAATATGATGGAGTTAAGATACAACAAGAGAATTATATAAATGTAACATAAAAATATGATGGAGTTAAGTTACAACAAGAGAATTATTTAAATGTAACATAAAAATATGATGGAGTTAAGATACAACAAGAGAATTATTTAAATGTAACATAAAAATATGATGGAGTTAAGATACAACAAGCGAATTACTTAAATGTAACATAAAAATATGATGGAGTTAAGATACAATAAGAGAATTATTTAAATGTAACATAAAAATATGATGGAGTTAAGATACAACAAGAGAATTATTTAAATGTAACATAAAAATATGATGGAATTAAGATACAACAAGAGAATTATTTAAATGTGACATAAAAATGTGATGGAGTTAAAATACAACAAGAGAATTATTCAAATGTAATATAAAAATATGATGGAGTAAAGTTACAACTAGATAATTATTTAAATGTAACATAAAAATGTGATGGGGTTAAGATACAACAAGAGAATTATTTAAATGTAACATAAAATATGATGGAGTTAAGATACAATAAGCGAATTACTTAAATGTAACATAAAAATATGATGGAGTTAAGATACAACAAGAGAATTATATAAATGTAACATAAAAATATGATGGAGTTAAGTTACAACAAGAGAATTATTTAAATGTAACATAAAAATATGATGGAGTTAAGATACAACAAGAGAATTATTTAAATGTAACATAAAAATATGATGGAGTTAAGATACAACAAGCGAATTACTTAAATGTAACATAAAAATATGATGGAGTTAAGATACAATAAGAGAATTATTTAAATGTAACATAAAAATATGATGGAGTTAAGATACAACAAGAGAATTATTTAAATGTAACATAAAAATATGATGGAATTAAGATACAACAAGAGAATTATTTAAATGTGACATAAAAATGTGATGGAGTTAAGATACAACAAGAGAATTATTTAAATGTAATATAAAAATATGATGGAGTAAAGTTACAACAAGAGAATTATTTAAATGTAACATAAAAATATGATGGAGTTAAGATACAACAAGCAAATTATTTAAATGTAACATAAAAATATGATGGGGTTAAGATACAACAAGAGAATTATTTAAATGTAACATAAAAATATGATGGAGTTAAGATACAACAAGAGAATTATTTAAATGTAACATAAAAATATGATGGAATTAAGATACAACAAGAGAATTATTTAAATGTGACATAAAAATGTGATGGAGTTAAGATACAACAAGAGAATTATTCAAATGTAATATAAAAATATGATGGAGTAAAGTTACAACTAGATAATTATTTAAATGTAACATAAAAATGTGATGGGGTTAAGATACAACAAGAGAATTATTTAAATGTAACATAAAATATGATGGAGTTAAGATACAATAAGCGAATTACTTAAATGTAACATAAAAATATGATGGAGTTAAGATACAACAAGAGAATTATATAAATGTAACATAAAAATATGATGGAGTTAAGTTACAACAAGAGAATTATTTAAATGTAACATAAAAATATGATGGAGTTAAGATACAACAAGAGAATTATTTAAATGTAACATAAAAATATGATGGAGTTAAGATACAACAAGCGAATTACTTAAATGTAACATAAAAATATGATGGAGTTAAGATACAATAAGAGAATTATTTAAATGTAACATAAAAATATGATGGAGTTAAGATACAACAAGAGAATTATTTAAATGTAACATAAAGATATGATGGAATTAAGATACAACAAGAGAATTATTTAAATGTGACATAAAAATGTGATGGAGTTAAGATACAACAAGAGAATTATTCAAATGTAATATAAAAATATGATGGAGTAAAGTTACAACTAGATAATTATTTAAATGTAACATAAAAATGTGATGGGGTTAAGATACAACAAGAGAATTATTTAAATGTAACATAAAAATATGATGGAGTTAAGATAAAACAAGAGAATTATTTAAATATAACATACAAATATGATGGAGTTAAGATACAACAAGAGAATTATTTAAATGTAACATAAAAATATGATGGAGTTAAGATACAACAAGCAAATTATTTAAATGTAACATAAAAATATGATGGGGTTAAGATACAACAAGAGAATTATTTAAATGTAACATAAAATATGATGGAGTTAAGATACAACAAGCGAATTACTTAAATGTAACATAAAAATATGATGGAGTTAAGATACAACAAGAGAATTATTTAAATGTAACATAAAATATGATGGAGTTAAGATACAACAAGCGAATTACTTAAATGTAACATAAAAATATGATGGAGTTAAGATACAACAAGAGAATTATATAAATGTAACATAAAAATATGATGGAGTTAAGTTACAACAAGAGAATTATTTAAATGTAACATAAAAATATGATGGAGTTAAGATACAACAAGCGAATTTACGCGAAATTAAAAAAAAAAACAAGAGGTAATAACATCTTTTAAAATATAGTTAATATTTTTCTTCTTACAATAACAAAACAAAAGTAGGTAGCTTGTCTCGCTCTATGAAATGATTAGATTATGGTTACTGCTAGAATTAGTTAGACGCCAGGCCTGTTGAGAGATGATGATGAAATAAAATAAATCTCGGTTTTCGCTATTCACCGGTTTTTGATTTTGGGACGCTCTGGATAGCTGAAAAGCGACAAATACACTGAAAGTATAACGAATATGCCAGGTATCTTCATATCCATCTCTTGACGTACTGTAAATAAAAAAGTCTATAAGACTTTTGTGTTGCTTTAATGTAATTCCTACGTAGAGAATGGTAGCGCATTCTACGATAAATAAACCCATAGATTAAAATCGTTTTGTTTTACCATGGTAATCCTGTTCTTAATTGCTTCGTTCTTAGACAATGAGGTATATCCAGTACGTTAATTTTGTAAACGTCCTTTACTAAATAAGTGTTAAACATTATATGTAGCTTTAAAACAATTCAAAATAATCCCATTTTTATAAACACCATTCGTGGCGTAGTAACTGAAACAGGTTTTACGTACAAGATGTACAAGCTTGTTCTTTCTTTACGAATGTCTTCTATCGAGAAAAGCTAATATAGTTCTAAAAAAATTATAAAAAAATATTTTTGTAAGGCAATCCTTCTGAAAATGGATACCGTCGAAATATATCTCGTCAAGTTTCAAACTGACATTTTCTGAGGTGGAAAGAGCTCATTAACCAGTACTGAACTTAAACCAAAATTACGTACATGTTGTCCCAAGAGTGTCTTAACTGTTAATACTAGAGGGGCCGATCTGAGGACGTGTTCAAAGAGAGACAGTTAATCCTGTTACACAGGAATAACCGCTCAAGGTGATGTGTACTGCAAGTTCGGAAATTTAGTTATCAGGAGACTTACTCAGGGTTTGATTTTAAAGTTTAATTAACTAATTCACTCCCGAAACTCCATATAGCCTTAAGGCAAAAGAAACAATTTATTAATTAGTTTATAATGAGTAAATGGTTCTTTAACTTCTTGGAATGAATTATTTCGAGTCATAAATATTTCACGAACACTTGAAACACGTAATCGTTTGTCAATCTAACATTCTTGTTTTAAACCAACACTCGTTCACTATTTTTACTTTAACGAGCAAAGTTCTTAAATGAGCTGAGTGGTACTTTATAAGCTGAGGTTAGGATTGAATTTTGTATTTTTTGTAGTTTGTATAATTGTGTTTGTGTTACGTTAATCCAAACTGGACATGCGTATTCTATTATAGGTTTAATGTAAGTTTTGTATGTTGTTATTATATTATCAGGTGATGTGCCTTGATTTTTACCCGATAGGCTTTTTGCATAATTTGCTCTTTTCCAGATTCTAGTCAGGATATTGTTTGTATGTTGTATCCACGTTCACCTCCCACCGCCAGCTCTTAGGCTACTCTTTCAACAAATAATAGTGAGATTGACTGTCACATTATAATGCTCCTATAATATCCTGTTTAATAAATTTATTACAGCTGTAGATTTTAACTTATAAACGAAAATTAGAAATATTATTGATTGAACTTAAGGTCATGATAACAAATGTAAACAACTCTTTGAAAACAAAAATACTGAGAAGAAAAAAAGTGCCGAGTAATAAAGTTAATATAACAGATAGGAATAACGTTATCAATAAAGTTAATACAACAGATAGGAAAACGTTATCAATAAAGTTAATATAACAGATAGGAAAACGTTATCAATAAAGTTAATATAACAGATAGGAGTAACGTTATCAATAAAGTTAATATAACAGATAGGAAAACGTTATCAATAAAGTTAATATAACAGATAGGAGTAACGTTATCAATAAAGGTAATATAACAGATAGGAAAACGTTATCTTTCCACTACAGACATTTTTCTTACAAAAAATTTAATTTTATAGTTTTTTTGTTTTTTTTTAACCGAAGGTCTGCAACAGATATTAGGTCCTCAGGAGAGACACGTGCTTTGTAAGCCTTTCTTCTTGCAGACAGTTGATTTATATGCCTTTATTTTACTTTCATCAATTACCTACGTTATTCTAAAACTGTAGCAAAATTCTATTTACTAGTCTTTTTAAAACCTAGAGCACTCAAAGATGTAAATGAAGGTTGAGCAATTCGTCCTACTCATTCTATGTTTAAACACAAACTAATTACTTGTTCTGATGGCAGACTCAACATAAACCTTAAAATTTAAGGAATACTTTTCGATAAGTTCTACACCTCCATTTAAGGGTTGGAAGGTCTGTGGATGTGATTATAATTATACTTTAAAGATAAACCTGAAAACACCTCAGTAAAGTGAGTTGTATATTCAATCCCATATTGAAAAAGTGAGACATATTTGATCCTTAGCAAAATTAAACTAGAAAAGTAGTTCTGTAGCAATAACTTGAGCTTTGAAGGTTTATTTTACAGTAGAATTTCCCACGATTTATAGAAAAGAAACAGACGGTGTTACAATATTATAGTAAAGAACAGAAATATATTAAATGTTGCAAGTTGGTTGGCAAGATCAATTGTGAGCGTTTTTGTGAGAAATCTGATGAGAACTTTGATCCTTTCATGTTTCTTCTGAGAACCGCAGGAGTCACCATGCCAAGTTTGGTGTATGTTGTTCAATGTGTGAACAAATATACAATTTGGCTTGTGTATTTATGTGTATATATTTCGGTGTGTTCTATTTTGATTGCTGTCCTGGTTTTAGCTTTGTTAGTCTGCTAAGCCGACGTGCGCTTTAAGTTGGGCATTTTCAAAATTGAAACGTGCAACTTACTCAATCACAAATATATGTTTCATAGATTTGATGAAGAAAGAACCTTTTAGGTTAAAACACGAGCCAAAACCACTTATTAACATATGTTTAATCTAAACATAGTCACCTTATCGGAATTTTCGTTTTTTCTCATAGGGTTAACAGTGTAAACAAATTATAATTTTCTGAAACAAGAATACTTTTCAATGGGAATCTTATATTTAACCCTTAATCAGCAGCCATCATCAATTAATGCTGCTACCTGAACGTTCCCGCTGTTTAATGGATAATGGATCACGAGGAAGGCATGTGGAAAGTTATAACTGGATTCTGATATAAATATCTTTCATCTAGTTCTGTGTTATCAATCAGTCGGTCGTGGCGACTTTCAGTTTTATGGGGATTTCAAGCAGTATTAGATAATCCCCAAAGACAGGCTCTCCATCACTTACAGGATGATGACCAGAAGTACTCTCAAAAAAGAGATTACGCAGTTACCATTGGTCTGTTGCTTTTAACTGATTTACCCGATAATTGTTGCCATGGAAACCTTCTCTTTTACATATCCTTTTCATCCCAATAACGTACAGAAGAAAACAAAGATATTAGAGGACAGATTTTGTGGTGGATACATTTACAGTACACTTGATTGTAAACAGAGCAACAAGTACGAGAGGATGGACTTCATATGTATACAGTTCAGCACCATAAGAAAAAAATGTGTAAAAACAAAGATTTTAAATGAAAATTATTTATTTATATAAACGTTGTTTTTTTAGATTTAAAAGCGTTTAATTTCAATACATAGCTTTTAATCCATTAAGATTCCTTCGGGAAATTTACATATGAAACGTATGAGTAAATAACATATATTTGTTGTATGCAAGAGCTAACTTTGAAATAAAAGTGTTTGTAATATTATATGGAAGTACATATAGTCTTATGTTAGATTGTATTATATGGAAGTACATATAGTCTTATGTTAGATTGTATTATATGGAAGTACATATAGTCTTATGTTAGATTGTATTATATGGAAGTACATATAGTCTTATGTTAGATTGTATTATATGGAAGTACATATAGTCTTATGTTAGATTGTATTATATGGTAGTACATATAGTCTTATCTTAGATTGTATTATATGGAAGTACATATAGTCTTATGTTAGATTGTATTATATGGTAGTACATATAGTCTTATGTTAGATTGTATTATATGGAAGTACATATAGTCTTATGTTAGATTGTATTATATGGTAGTACATATAGTCTTATGTTAGATTGTATTATATGGAAGTACATATAGTCTTATGTTAGATTGTATTATATGGTAGTACATATAGTCTTATGTTAGATTGTATTATATGGAAGTACATATAGTCTTATGTTAGATTGTCATCCTAGACATGATTAACTCCTTCAGTTTTGCCATTTTCTTATATGAAGAAATAAAAATAACCTTGTGGAACACGCGAAATGAAACTTTAAAAAAAGAACTATTAACATTGTCTCATATTGTAGAATTCTTTATGACTTCGAGTTGTCTGTAGTGAACTTCATATTCACGTGGTTCATAGCCTAATAAAACTAGTTTATATTACAATCTTTTGGTATATATATATATATTGCAACCTTTCATTAAGTGCATATTTACTCTTTGTTTTATTGTTCTAAATATTTATTATTTAAATGCAGCATAAAAACTGGGAGTTATTTTACCTTTCAAAAAACAAGCTTTTAGCTCATACTGCCATTTCTTGACCAATATGGATCTAATTACAGTAGCGGCTATAAAGGATTCCCTCTTCCTTTTTTGCGTGTACAATAAAGTTAACACATAGGCTATCTTAGAATCTTGACTTTGATTAATAATATTAATTTTATGTTGAATTTCAACAAGTGTTTTGACGGATTTCGTGTTTTTAAGGTCAACTAATAAGTCAGTAACCACGTGACAAGCAAATGGATTTTGATCAACATATACTGATCGTTTTAGAAGTCTCTCTTTGTGCGTGTGCGTGTTTTTGTTATAGCAAAGCGACATTTGGGTATTTGTTGTGTCCAATGATGGGAATCGAACACCGGATTTTAGCGTTGTAAATCCGAAGAGTTACCGCCGTCTCAGCGGGGGACTTTTAGAAGTCATCTCTTCTACTCACCGGACTAATTGTATACGGACACAGTCGTGTAGGGGTGCTATACCATGATTATTATGGTTACGCTACACGCTATCCATCGTCTAGATTTATATTCAAACAGTTTTGAACAAGTCGCTGCAACGTGTGCGTTTTCTTTTATATAGTCAAATTGTTCTACTCCCAGTCTCTGAATGAATGTTGTGTTCATCAGTTTCCTCATCACAGCTGTCTGAAAAAGGACAGGATTACAAAAGCATCATATTATTACAACACAGACCACTTCTCTTGATCAAGAAGCTCTTATCAGTTTCAACGTTTCTGTACTTAACCGAAAACGAATTCTTATAGCTGTGCTTACTATTATTATTATATTTAACCTGTGTATAATCATGACACTTTGATAACACACAGAAACGTTTCAATAACAGAAAGTAGAGTAACATGATCTGTGATTTTATCTCGACACATTTTGCTACGATAAATATTTGATAACTAATGCAATAGATAATGATTTATAATACATAAGAGTGTTTGTTTGTTTTAAAATTTCGCACAAAGCTACTCGAGGGCTATCTGCGCTAGCCGTCCCTAATTTAACAGTGTAAGACTAGAAGACAGACAACTAGTCATCACCTCCCACCGCCAACTCTTTGGCTATTCATTTACCAACGAATAATGGGATTGACTGTCATATTATAATGCCTCCACATGTTTGGTGCGACGGGGATTCGAACTCGCGCCCCTCAGACTACGAGTCGAGCCCCTTAACCACCTGGAAAATAAGAGTGGATTACATAACAAGAAGACATTTCAGGAAGACACAAGTTAAATATTGTGACTTCTTTTTGTTTGTCCTGTATATAAACTGGAATCTAAGTTTCTTGAACCGTAGATTTATGGTTGTAATAACCTTTCTCAGAATCTAGATAAAACATCTAATGATTTTATTCTTCAGTTCATATCACTGAATAACTCTGCAGGAACAGTTTCGTCATAGGAAATGACGCAACGTTTCTGTGCCATCAGAAAAGTGTTACTTGTTTGTTTAAGTTCCATGCTTTTTATTTTCATTCTTCGGAAAATAAGTAAAATCAAATATATAGTTGTTGTTATTTAACGCTTTTTTTAAACTAATCTAAAAGTAGTATCTAAGGGTAAATTAGAACTGTTCATCTAAAAACGAAAGTGAATCATCAACAGTCGTAGCTTTTATGTCTTTGAATTTCGTGCAAAGCTACCTGCTATCTGCGCTAGCCGTCCCTAATGTAGCAGTATAGGACTAGAAGGAAAGCAGCTAGTCATCACCACCCACCGCCAACTCTTGGGCAACTCTTTTAACAACGAATAGTGAGATTGTTCGTCACATTATAACGCCCCCACGGCTGAAAGGGCGAGCATATTTGGTGGGATCGGGATTTGAACTCGCGACCCTCAGATTATGAGTCGAACGTAATGGGCCTCAGCCATAGCAGCTGAAATTCTTTAAGGCAGGATTCAAATAGATTAACCTATGATACTTTTATTTTCATTGTTATAATATTGTGGGGGCGCTGACACACCCGATTCAGTTTCTTATTCATCACGATCTCTATTAATTTATGCTCAAAGCGAAGTTCTTTTAGGCACAATTAGTTACTTCATCTATAAGACATAGGGCATAGTCAAACATATCAATCGAAAATATTTGACCTTTTTAGTCTAAAACTTTACATCTCAAAACGACCAAGAGATGATGGAAATATGATGGAAAAATGTTTGTACTTGAAAAACAAAGCAAAAAAACAAACAAACTGAGAGTCACCCTATTAGCCACTGTGCCGCGACTGAAAAACAAAAATGAAGTTCATTATATCAAGTCTGCTGGCGAATGTCGTCAGAAACCAACTAACAGTTATTGTGGTTGAATGATTTAAGTTTATATTCACGTGACTTACGAGAAGACAGTACAAACAACCATGTCTAAAACTAAGAATTAGTTTGTAGACATTTAATTTATTAATCATTGAAAGCAGGTCGTTGTGATCGGTCATGATTTCATGGAACAAGTTTTTTAACTAAGATAAAATATCAAAATATGTATTGCATCATTGGGCTGAATGTAGCCAAATGGTTAGTGTACCGTAATGCGAATCCGAAGGGTTCATGACCCGTGTCCTGTTGGCTTCTCTCTCTGCAGCCGAAAGTGTTTTATAAGTTTGTTTGTTTGTTTTTAAATTTCGTACAAAGCTACAAGAGAGCTATCTGTGCTAGCCGTCCCTAGTTTAGCAGTGTGAGACTAGATGGAGGGCAGCTAGTCAACACCAACCACCGTCAACTCTTGGTCTACTCTTTCACCAACGAATAGTGGAATTGACCGGACGATTATAACGTACCCTCGGCTGATAGGACAAGCACGTTTGGTGTGACGGGGAATCGAACTCGCGACCCTCAGGTTACGAGTTGAGCGCTTTAAGCACCTGGCCATGCTGGGATATGTTTTTTTTTAAGAGTAAGGATCAAACCTCACTATTCGATTAGTGTAGCCCAAGCTGTTTCCTCTTAGTATGTCGGTTCAAAATTAGGGCCGACAAACGCAGATAGCCCTGCTTTAGCTTTACGCGTATATCCAAATAATGCAAACAAATAGCTAATAAGTATTATCGTCATTAGAAAGTGAGATGTTATTGTACATCGTCATGAAATTTTCAGCACACGTTTTGAAGACTTTAGTTTTCATTAAGGAATTTCATTAAAAACGTGAACATACATTTTGAAAAGTGTAGTTTGAGTTCACGAGTATACGCTGATGGTAAGATTGTTTCAGAACGTTTTGATTAAGTAAATAAGATGTGCTGTTTAGTCGTTCTTTACTGTAATTTCATCTCTTTTGTAAATTGTATCCCGCTAGTACAGCGATAAGTCTACAGATTTACAACGTTAAGATCAGGGTTTCGATACCCTTTGGTGGGCTCAACACATAGCCAGATGTAGTTTTGCTGTAAGAAAAACACACACTTTTAATTTTAAGAACTCTATTTTTGATAAAAACGAACAAACGTAGCAGTAAAACCTATCACTTTTATAATATTTTAAAGTTTTAAGTTTATATATAACCATTTTTAATTTGTAAGTTTTCATCTCTAAACGAAACCTCACAACAAACAACAGTATATTAAGTTTATTTTATCCAAAGAACATTCGCATTAATAATTGCTTACTTAGTAAAAATACAGTACAGTAATCTATCTGCTTTCTTTGCTTCTACTGTTTTCAGCAGCAGGCAGTATATTTCATACAACCAACTAAACTATAGTTCACTGCATCGAGCTAGGATAAAACGACAGAAAACATTTTCCCATTAAGAGCTACGTTAGAAGAGAAGTAATTATCGAATATTTGTAGATTTTTTTTTCTCCCTGCTATCAGCGTTCTTCAAATCCTTCTGTTTTTTAAATATTATTTTACTTTCTCGGACTGAAAGACGAAATTAATTGCACTCTCATAGCTGGAGTTATTCATTGAATAAATCTTTTCATAAAGTTGAATATTTGTGAATGGAGTTTCCTGTTAACAGCGAAATTAAATCTTAAAACAGCAGTTTTTCTTTATAAAGCGATGTTAGTATGTTTTACTTGCTTTTTATCTAGAGGAAAAAGCACGTAATGGAAAGGTTTTCAGTATTCTGATACCTCACTTTATTCCACTTGGTTACGTAAAAATATCTATCTTGCGACCAAGATTTAAAGAATATTCAATGACATTGTATTTCTATTGAACTTACATTCTGACATATTGATATTAATCACCAAGCAAATATTTTATTACCTTCTCATATTTTAAGTAACCTAGTGTTCAAGGTGTAGCCACCGTAATTATTGTAATTAGATCGATTTTATAATTGCTCTTTGAAGAAGAAGTCTTCGGATTTTAACTAAAAGCTCTTTGTAGTGGACCTCGAATGTATTATATGTTAATGTTATGTTAATTCCTGTAAAAACACTGCAAACATTTTTAATAACAAATTATACTGATAATATTTCACTTACAAATTGTTGCTGTAACCTTTTCTTAACGAATTTATTTTGAGAACAAAAAGTTTGAAGATAATTGGACCTCCATTTTGGCTTATAAGGGTTTTATCTTCCATTCATAACTGACATTCTGAGATTGAAAACAAACTGAAATCTTCTGTAAAATGCTTTTGCAGGGTTTTAAGATGTCAGTTTTTTTAAACAGTAATTTTGTGTTTATTTTTCTTGTTTTCCTTAGTATTCCCTACATAGGTGCCATATTATCTTTTGCATTTGAATGTTCCCAACTGGAACAGCGATAACTACGGATTTACAACGTTACAATTAGGAGTTCGATTATCTTCGATGGACACAGCAGAGCAGATAGCCCGATGTGGCTTTGCTATATTAAAAACACGTGTGCATCTGAATACATTGAGACTGGAGTTTATAATTTAGTCTTAATGTTGGTGTAAAACAAAATAAAATACTAAAAGGTTACGTTTTCGATATAAAAATTAATGTACAGTGGGATGAAACAGCAATGGAGTGTTCTGTAATTAAACAAAATAAGTTTTCTGAGACTGTGCTCGCTAGAATTGAATTATTTCATTAAAAAACTGATTCTAATTTTCATCTTATTTACCAAAGCGTTATAGTTAAAAAAATTCATGAGGTGAAATATTTAAGATTGAGCGAAAGTTTAAGAGAAATAAATGAATGATACATGCTAGAAATTCGTATCTTAGATGTCAACCTATTATTAAAAACAACTATGATAGTGAAGTAGCTACGTGTATCATAAATTTGTATAGCTATAAAAAATACATCGTCTGTGCAGTATGTTACGTGATGCTTAAACTGCTCTCCATAGTGGCATCATTCACCTTTTAGTTACCATTTGTTATAGCTAATGGTACTTCTAAAGTATTCTATATCTTAATTACAATTCACTTTCCCACTCCAACGATAAGCTGGTATATAATAGATTATAGTAATATCCAGATAAAGTCTTTTAAAGGTAGCTACGATTAATTTCTATGGGAGTTCAGTTAATGTATAGTTTGTTATAAAAAAGCTATAGAAGTATTTTCTAAAAAAAGAATGCAAACCTGAATATCATAAGGAAAACATTTTCACAAGACTGTTTGATCTCTTTAGTAAAATGCTAAACTTTCAAAATGTTGTATATTTATACAATTTGGAAAACTAATCAGCACACATAGAAGTCATTTACATTATCCACCACAGTTTAGGTAACGTAAGAGTTTTGGTTGTTTTGGACCAGAACAAAGGGTTTGGTTTCCCTGGAGCTACTCGTAATCCGAGAGTGGCGGGTTCGGATCCTCGTCACACCAAACATGCTCGCCCCTTTTAGCCGTGGTGGCGTTATAAAGTGACGGTCAATCCCACTTTTCGTTGGTAAAAGAGTAGCCCAAGAGTTGGCGGTGGGTGGTGATGACTAGCTGCCTTTCCTCTAGTCTTACACTGCTAAATTAGGAACGGCTAGCGCAGATAGTCCTCGTGTAGCTTTGCGCGAAATTCAAACCAAACCAAACCTTGGAGCTAATGTAATTCTTTCTTTTTTTTTTACTAGATACGTAGCCCCAAATTTAAATGTAATTTGTAGAAAATGTTGCATTAATGCCAAACTAAGACATGCACTGAGGTAGAATATTCGAAAGTTATTAGTTTAATTAATGAAACTGAGAAAATACTCGTATAAGTACAAAATTTTGTGACTGAACGATAAAGACATCAAAAGGACAAGCATATTCCAATTATCACAGACGTATTTCAGAATTTAAGCTTGACATTAGGTTTCTCTATAATTAAAATTGTTGGTCATGCCAACAATTATTTGATACAAGTTTTTTGTGTGTTTCCGCTTATTGCTGAACCGATTGTCACCAATCCTTGCGAAGTATGAAAATATAAAAGTCCAAGAGCAAATGGATGACAAAGTTAAAACTTTAGGAACATTGTAACAGGTCACTAAGGGTCTCTGATCTAACATGGATGCTCCTTGCTATCCAGCGTGATCAAGTACTAATGAAAGATCATAAAACGGATGCACATAATTTGTGATACCTCTACAAGCAGTCACAAGTGTTTAAAGATGTGCTGTACCATGCTATTAAACAGAAAGGCAGTACTCTTACAGTGTTGTAGCTACTGATACTAAGAGATACGAAGGATGAAATACCTTGAACTTTACAGAATACAAAGATTGGACAGCACCAAAGTGTAACTTACATTTCTGCTAACATTCAGTGGCAGTATTTTCCACCAAGATGAGTCTAACTATTCAGTGTTCGTGTTGAAACTATACAGTGTATGCTGCACAAAAGAAAACTTCCCAAGACAGGGTGGACTTCAACAGAGAATTATTGAATTCCACTGGAGAGAATAGTACTAGGGACTGTTAGACATCACCTATTCATTGGTTCATATGTTGACACAGATCACTATAAATGTGTTAGCCAAGAACTAGATAGCACAACTTCAAGCAATGGAACAAATTCACAGGGATCAGAGAGCTAATTTCAATAGCCATCTATTCATTGAGTTATGTATAGTGTCAGATATACCTGTCACTTTTTGAACAATATAAACATCTGCTAGATTTGTGAATACTAGCCTCAAATAGTGAACACAACTTTAATCTCAGCATTCCATATAAATGAGATTAATTATCGAGGCTAGAACGGTTATAAGGTCGAGCACATGATGACTGAAAGAAAGTTGTGTTTATTGCTTCTCAAGCTGCCAAGTGATGCACACTGTAATGCATGCACTGCATTGTGATCATATGATTTTCACTTGATCAAAAGCTATAATAGCCAAGCAGATGAAAGACTTTTCACTGAAAAAGATGTCATAGTTTCTTACTTTCTCAGCTTCCACATGATGGCACGTGGAACAGTCACCATTCAGGTAAAAGCTAAGACAGTCATTGGTTTGAGTAATTAATAACATAAATGAATTAACGCTCCTTGTTTTCTGAGCCATGGTTAATAAAGTAAAGCAGAATTTATTACTTAGATTTGGTGGCCGCTACTCAATCATTGACTGTTAGGGCGATCACTATTCTTTCTGATCATGGATTAAAAGAAAGTAACATTCCTTGATACATAAGCAGAGATGCCAACCATTGCGATTTGAACGTAATCATTACGATTTTGTTTTATGAAATTACGACTATACGCTCATACAGACAAATATTACGACTTGTTGCAACTCCCAAATTATTATATATTATATATACCTATACAATAAAGTGATAAATTGTTCCCCCAGGGCTTGAAAGAGGTGAAAAGAAAATCTCTAGTGAGATACAAATAAATTTTTATAATAAATAAAAGACATAGTACAAATGGCTACTTGAGATAATCATGTTTGTGCTTGAAATAATAAAAAAATATTTGTATTTCCGACATCTATCAATAGTTTGAGTGCGGTGCTTCTTCATACTGGGGGCCCGGCATGGCCAAGCGTGTTAAGGCGTGCGATTCGTAATCTGAGGGTCGCGGGTTCGCATCCCCGTCGCGCCAAACATGCTCGCCCGTTCAGCCGTGGGGGCGTTATAATGTGACGGTCAATCCCACTATTCGTTGGTAAAAGAGTAGCCCAAGAGTTGGCGGTGAGTGGTGATGACTCGCTGCCTTCCCTCTAGTCTTACACTGCTAAACTAGGGACGGCTAGCACAGATAGCCCTCGAGTAGCTTTGTGCGAAATTCAAAACAAACAAAACAAACAAATCTTCATACTGGGTATGTGGGGAACCCATAGTTACATCATCAGTGCTTGTCAGCCAATCAGTGCTCGCGTAGATGGGTATTTCTCGTCTTCTAAGCAACATAGAAACGCCAATGCGATCGTTCACAAGATGGAAAAAAAAGAGGCCTCGTTCACCAGATTATCTTGTTTCTGGCAAATTAAAAAGGACTAAAACTGTGAATCAAAAATTTAGGAAAGAGTATAGTGCAAAATATCCGATCATTGCATCAAAAGTCAGCAACAGTCATGCGTTTTGTGCAGTTTGTCACATCGATTTTTCTGTGGCACATGGCGGGATAAATGATTGTCCCAGACATACAAAATCGGGATCTCACCAACAAAAGGCTGAGGCGAAGACAAAAAGGATGCAGATAACGACATTTATGAGTAAGAATTCATGAAACCATATGAAACCCTAAATGCAGAAGTGATGTTCAAGCAATTCGTCATTGCTCATAATTTACTCCTAGCTGTAGCCGATCATGCAGGACATCTATTCAGAAAAATGTTCCCAGACTCTGATATAGCGAAATAATATGGCTGTCCTAGAACCAAAACTACAGCCATTGTACAAATGTTGAGTTGTGAAGATGACAAAATGATATTAAGCATATTTACTAACAGTGTTTACAGTTTAGCCACAGATGGATCCACAGACATGGATGACTCAAAACTGTATCCAGAGGTTTTACGATATCTTGACCCTTTGCTTGGAAAACTTGTTTGTTCTCTTTTGACAATGGTGGAATGGAAAGAAGCTTGGACGGGAGAAAATATTTTCAAGCTTTTGGACCACGAACTGACAAAGAGGAAAATTCCATGGGAAAACTGTCTTAGTTTTTCTTCAGACAATGCCTCAGTTATGTCTGGTATAGGTAAAGGTGTGATGGGACACATCTCAAGACGACAGCCTAGCATTTACTTCATGGGCTGTGCCTGTCACATCATGAATATTGCTGCCCAGAAAGCTTCCAGAGAACTGCTCTGCTCAGTTTCTGATATATTGATAGATATCTGCTATTTTCTGGACAAAAGTGCTAGCAGAAGATAACATTTCAAAGAGTTTCAAGGATTTTATGACAAAGAAACAAAAAACATTCTACAACCTGTTAACACAAGATGCCTATCACTTGCGGTGTGCCTCAACAGAATATTGGACATGTGAAAGCCATTAAAGAAGTATTTTCACTGTGAAAAGGAAAAACTAGATTGAAAAAGATCTAAACGTGCAACTCAGTCAGGCAGCAATACTTTAACAGTCAGGATATCCTCTCAGCCACACAGGGACACAGTCAAGACATCCTCCCAGCCACACATGGACACAGTAAAGATACCCTCCCAGCCACACAGGGACACAGTAAAGACACTCTCTCAGCCACACAGGGACACAGTCAAGACACCCTCCCAGGCACACAGAGACACAGTAAAGACATCCTCTCAGCCACACAGGGACAGACTCAAGACACCTTCTCAGCCACACAGGGATACAGTCAAGACACTCTCCCAGCCACACAGGGACACAGTCAAGACACCTTCTCAGCCACTCAGGGACACAGTAAAGACATCCTCTCAGCCACACAGGGACACAAGACAACAGTCTCCAAAAGCAGACAAAGAAACATTTGATATAACTCAATATATGTTTAGGCAGTCTGACCTTGAACTAAAGAAGAGATAATCAATGAAAAAAAGAGAAGAAAACGAAAGCTAGCAAGGAAGTAACCGTGAAAAGTTATGCGCAGAGCAAGTTAGATAAGTTAACAGTTTTCTTGGACAACATAATGAACTTGTTATTTTTCTTCAATCTGCAATTCCTCTATTTGAGCAAGCCAATTTGATATTGCAAAGAGAAGAACCTTGCATACACATTATGCATAGAACTCTACTTACACAAGTTAAAAATATACTTGTCAGATACATCAAGCCAAAATATCTTGAAGGCAACATCACTGAACTTGACTACAACAATGAATCCTTACACAAATCTGATGAGGCAGTTTCTGTTGGAAATGCTGCCAAGGAATACATTGTTAAATATGAAAAGGACCTGGACCTGATCAGCTTCTACACCAGTGTTAAAAATACTATATTGCAGCTACAAATTACATGATGAAACGTTTTCCTCTAAATGATGAACTTCTGATTCACGCAGAGGTTTCTGATCCAGAACTGAAAGTCAGCAAAGATTTCTATTCTCTACACTTCCTCACAGACAGGTGTCCTGTCCTTGTCAATACACATGAGCAAGACACTATTGACAAGTTGGAAGGACAATATTTGAACTATCAAATTAATACTTTCTCAGAAACTGTCCTTCAGTTGAATGTTGACAAGTTTTGGGTTCAGCTGTCTACAGTTGAGGATCGAAATGGCAACCAGAAGTATGACATTCTGTGTAGGGTTATGCTTGGAATTCTTACAATCTTCCATTCTAATGCTGACAGTGAAAGGATATTTAGTTTAGTGACTAAAAACAAAAGCAAGTTCAGACCAAACTTGAGCACCTCAGTTTTGAGCAGTATTATAACACACAAGATGTGTATGCAGTCAAATGGACAATGTTGTTATAACTCCCAAACATCCAGAGACATTTTCATGAAAGTAAAGGTTGCAACAGCTGAAAAACTATTACAATAAGTGTCATAAACATGGTATAAACTAGTCCTTACACAAAGGCCTTTCTGCTTGTTGTTTGTGCATGTTCAATGTTGTTTTACCAGTATGTTTGTTACTCTGAACTAAATAAAAGACATAATTTCAAAATATATTTTTTTTAATTTACTTATTAAATACACAAAACACAGTCATAAATGAGCAATCTGTAGCAGTAATAAATAATAATAGTTATAATAATAATATAATAATAAACAGCTTAGAGACATTGGTCAGGCCTAGTAGCCGCAAATGATAAAGTGCTCTGTCTACAATCATTACGCTCAGTCATTTGAAACAGTTGGCATATCTGCATAAGTATCTAAGTTATACTGAGGTAAGATGTATGTACTAAGTTGCAGAAGTACTTGTATCCCTCGATTATGAAGAGTTATAACGATTATGTAACTGATAAGTGAACGATTGATGGAGCATTAAAACTATTATGTACAAGTACTGAGTGATTTCTGATGCAAAACATCATAAAGTGTTTCGAGAATATAGTTCTGTGGTAAGACCTCTGTAGAGTATTTCCCAGTATTTGCTTCATTTTTCATTCATCTTTGTAGGAAATAAGTTAAGTCTATAACTTATGAGGGAATTTAGCTTTCTCGGAGCGTGTATTGGAGAATAGTGGTCAAAGCATGAACTTTAACCTTAAGAACTTGAAATTTAAAAAGCATTAATTTTCTTGAATTTTTTCAGTGATTATTTGATTCATGAGGCATGAAATATAAATGAGTTTGACGTCACCTATATGCTATAGCTGTTATTTTGACAGGCAGCTTAAGTACCACTGAAGTGGTTCATGTGGTACCACGCACTGTGAAAACATTACTCAATGTTCTTTAAATGTGCTTTTTTTTTGGAAAATTGACAAAATTGAAGCAATCACATTGTGTAGAGTAATAACTAGAATAAATCAAGAAGGTTATAAGACAGACAGTTTGATTTCAACACCAACAGTTGATGGTTATGAACTGAACTGCAATAAATGAACATGAAACTGTTCTTGGAAAATGCACTGCTCACATCGTTTTTGTTAATACCAATAAAATAATGTTTCGGTTTTGACACTGAAAAATTTGATAGGTGGTGAATTTCTCGTGAAAGAAATAAAAGTAACAAAGACAGTCATACTATAATTAGAGACATAAAACATAGTTTCTTCTGGTGTTTCCCATAAGTATAGTACAAAATACATATAAACTCGACTGAGTTCAAATATTCATGAGTAGGTGAAATTATCAGTAGTACGTCTCTCTTGACGCGTCACGTTAAGATTTATAGGCATAAGGAACGTTTCTAGAAATTTCAGCCTGTTAAACGATGTTAACAATACACTAGTACTTATGTACACGTATATTGTTCATTCGTACATTCGAAAATCCTTTACAATTTGAATGACTACGCTGTAATTTGTAAAAGAGACTTATCAGTATAAGTTATATACATTTCTAAACATAAATTTAACTTAAACAAACATCATCATTAAAATACACATATGACAGTAAATCCGTCGCACTTTCATCCTCAGATAATTAAGAATTGGCGTTAGACAATAATAATTTAAATATCATACATTTTCAAAGAACTATGCAACTTCAATAATCATGACAGTATATAACACAATCGCTACAAATAACCTTATATCATAAAATTACATACCACGTGAAAGTGCATTAGCACAAGTATTATCAACCCTTTGAACATGAATTATCTTCAAATCATGTTCTTGTAACAATAAATTCTAATTTAGTAGTGCTCTGTTTTTTGTCCTTCATTTGACTCAAAACCGTCAACGGGTCATGATAAATATAAATAACAATAGGTTGTTCTGAAGCAGATGCATACACATTAAATGTTTTAAAACTAACACTAAAGCCAATGTTTCTTTTTTCATAGTAGAATAATTATTTTGGTGACAATTAAACTTTTTAGAAAAATAACAAACAGAGTGTTCAATACCCTTGTTGCCTGATTGTAACAAAATAGCACCAGCACTACGACTGTTGGCATCAACAGCTAATGCGAAAGACTTATCAAAGTCAGGTATCATCAGTACAGGGTAAGTGAACAATAAATATTTGACTTTTTCAAAAACAGGTTGATATGTTTCAGACTACATCAATTTTTATTTTTTCTTCAATAGGTTTGTTAATGATACAGTGACGTCAACAAAATTTGCACACAACTTTCTATAATAACCAGCCATTTCCAAAAGTCTTATCAAACTTTTCTTGTTGGTAAAGGTTAGATAATTCACAATCAACTTTTACACGACTGAAGGGTTCTTCGAAAGCTGAGATAGGTTTTAAAGAAGCAAGAGGAATTTTCTGGTTACGATTTCTGACCAGCTGACACGTATACTAAGTTTTACAAAACTGAGAAAAAAGTCTTGCTTAATTTTTGATCAAAAGAAATATCTCATAATTTTGTTGACTTACATGACCTCCCATAGGGAGATCATGGGCAACTTTCAGAAATGCTGTGCGTATGAGAAAATGAGAACTACAAAATGTGCGAGGTTCAGAGGACTTGACCACAGTTTATCAAGTTGTTGTTCCTGAAGCATATCATTGTTCGTCTATGGAAGTGCATATTTAAATATTGAAGAGAAATGTAGATCTTTTCAAGTTACTTCCAGTGAACGAAACTTCACCAGATCCTTCACGTCCAATATTGTCACTGAACAAGGAATCGTCAGTGGAACAATCATTCAGAATATCCCATTGGATTAAAATAACGTCTGAGACAAGTCTATAATATTGTCCTATGAACCACAACTGGTCCCTACTAAACAAATGTTATGAAGAGGAACATTAACAAAGTCATCTTCAATACCCTGATCAATAACAGACTTACTAATGGCAGAATTTGAATATAAAGGCAATGTACCTCAGAAGAATGATTGAGTTGCCTCAATATCACGTAAAATACGTATGGGCATGGGATTGTAAGTTGAATTTCAATTTAGATCGAGTTTTGTCTCTAATTTAGTTCTCAGACACAATTGTTTGTTTGTTTTGAATTTCGCGCAAAGCTACTCAAAGGCTATTGCGCTAGCCGTCCCTAATTTAGCAGTGTAAGACCAGAGGGAAGACAACTAGTCATCACCCTCCACCGCCAACTCTTTGGCTACTATTTTACCAACGAATAACGCCCCACAGCTGAAAGGACGAGCATGTTTGGTGCGACGGGGATTCGAACCCGTCACCCTCAGATTACAAGTCGAACGCCTTAACCCACCTGGCCATGCCGGGTCTAAAGAGTATTTAGACAAACAAACAAACTTATAGCAAAGCCACATCGGGCTATCTGCTGAACTAATCTAGGGGAACCGAACCCCTGATTTGAGCATTGTAAATCCGTAGACTTACCGCTGTACTAGTTTGGGACTCAGACAAGAGCCTTCAATTTATTATGTTATTTATTATAATTTCAAATAGCTTGAAACTGAGACAAATGATAATTTAGATTTAAAAGATAAATAAATGAAGATATGTATCCAATTTGTTATATATGCCAAGATTGATACATACTGTTTCTTTCTTTAATACAAATACATTTTAATATTCAAACAATAATACAATTTTCATAATGATTATTACAAATAAGAATTTTGACAAAAGTTTATAAACTTGCAAACAATAACGAGTTTTCTTTTTGGTCTAGAACTTCCTTGATATATTATCGAGGGTTCACGATGAGAGTGTTAATTTGGAGTAGATACAATTCACTTAGCAGGGAGCTAACTAACTTTGTATTCTTCTGTCTTTGCTGGTCACACTTTCTTCAATTTTATTCAATAAAGTTATGTAATGTTTTTGTAAAATATTAATGTTTGATGTGAGTCTGCTGAAATTAAATTGTTTGTTATGTTTGAAATCCATAAACGTTCCTGGTCAAATGTCTGAAGTTTGCAATTAGTGAATATTAATGACAGTTATAACTTCCAACATTTGTAGTATACCAATTATAGCAAACCAATAATATATATTGTCTACTAGTGAATCACACTGGTTACTTTTATAGATGTAAGGAGAGTTTCTAGAAAGTTCAGCCTGCACAACAATATTGATGATACATTAGTGTTCACATATACAAACATAGTGTTGATTTTTACACACATGCACATTTCTAAATATAAATTTAACATAAACAAACATCGATATTAAAATAGACGTATGATAGTTACTCCATCACACATAACAATAAAAACATTAAAAATTGGTAACAGTGAAGGATTAAGTTAGCATCACCTAGTCTGAGTCAGCTGAATTATGTAGAAACATTTTAATTTCCACAGCCTTCCCTCCTACCGAAACTACGTACTGTCTATATGACAGGAACAAAACTGGGTTGTAAAGCATGTGTGTTCCAGCAGGTTTAACATTGGGCATATAACTAAAAGACAGATAATCAAGTGTAAATTCTTGAAAGATCTGAATTTGAAAAATTCTCAGATTCTCTAAACACACGTTACACAACTGAGGTTTGACATGACGACTCGTTAGATCTGTAGCTGTGTTGCTTGAACAGTACCTATGTTATCAGAGTTCGTGATTATGACCATGTAGTACAATACAATCTCCCTTAACCTACCTGTGTGGACCTTTTTCTAAATTGGAATTCAGTCAGCCTTGTATTTTAATGAGGAATTTCAATATTTTAAATCACGTTTCAGTCACAGTTAGTCTCTCTTTCGTTGACTACCCAGTATGTATTCTTTACTTGTCTTACTACTTTCTGGTGCATCTGATGTTATAGAGCTTGTTAGGTGAGTGAGCAGGTTGGTGTTGACGACTTTGGGGCTGAGTCACCAGAAATTATTTATGAAGATTTTGATCTCCTGGGTAATATTAAATTGGTGAGCTAAACACCATCTTAACTGGAAGAGCCAGATTTGTAAGTAGCTTTATAGCTGAAGTAAAAGCTGCTGTTGACACCATCTAATGTTGTTAAACCTGAGGAACGACAGGGCTTGGTGACATGTACCATCATTGGGTATATCATCACCGTAAGAGGAAAATCACAGATGTGCTCAGCTCTCTGATGGGAGCATTAGGTCTTGAAGTCAAAGCTTTCCAGTAGTAAACATGTCCCAAAACGTGTTAGGAAGTTTGAAGTCAAGCAAACTACATCAAGACTTTAATGTCATTTTTAAAGAAATAGGTAATGAAAGTACAGAAGAGCAAGAAGGCTCATCTAATGGTTCTTACCCTTAATTTAGGTGTCCCAACCTCATTGCCATCAACTGTGCAATACCAAAAGATGTACAAAGTTGTGGCAACCGAGGTACCATCAATGAAGTGATCACAAGATATATTTTAGAATGGGATAAAAGCAGGCTCCCTACAAAACCACTACAGACCAACCTACTCTTGAGAAATCCAGTATTCAAGAACCATTGTCAGAAAATGACAGCTGACCGGATAGAGGGCTAGGCACTCTACAACCGGGAAGATGATTAGCATAGACAAACGGTCACTCCTCCATCGAAGTATGGAGAGAAGTTCCAGTGTCTTCGGATAAGGTTAATCAAAACTAAATGAAACCATGAGAAAGCTTGAGCATCATATGAGGAGCTCACAGTTGTCAATTAAAAGGCAACAGTTATAGAAGCAGCTTTACTGGTTGGGTTAAGATGAGCAGAATGAAATATTGACTATTCTCTGGGGTGAGTGAACTTTTTGTATGCAATTAAATTATAGTAATTTATTTTGTATGTTTTGCATTCCGTTTACTTTAGTAAGTACCATTTGTATTTCATGCTAAAGAGTGTATGTAGAAGATAGTTTTTTCTATTTTATAAGTGTATATGTGTGTTTTCTTTCTTCTATATAATGTGTGTTTTCTTTCTTGTACATAATGTGTGCATGCATATTTTGGCGCTCACACGTATTTATACGTATTAAACGTATTTCTTTCTTATTATTATCAAACATGATCGCTCCTTCAGCCATGGAGGTGTTATAATGTGACGGTCAATCCCACTATTCGTTGGTAAAAGAATAGCAAAAATGTTAGCGGTGGGTGGTGATAACTAGCTGCTTTTTCTCTAGTTTTACACTGCTGTATTAGGGACTGCTAGCGCAGATAGCCCTTGAGTAACTTTGCACGAAATTCATAACAAACAATTTTTATTTTATTTTTACTCTGCTTTAGTTTTCATGATTGTGAGTACCTACTTGCAGCATTTTTCTTTATCAAAAGTTTTAATTTTATCGCTGTGTAGTATGTTTTATCGCAGAAATTTCATAGCAGAGTTGTTTTAGTATTTATTTCACTTTGTGTTTTTACTAAAGATGTACACAGTGTTATTTGAAATTTATGTTTATTAAAGGTAACAGTTTGTGCCTTGCTAAAGTATTCATTTCTTTAGTTTCTATACAATTTAACATAACTGCACCAAATGGTCCAAAAAAATCTTGAGCTAGCCTCATTCTATTTGCTGTATTTCTTTCTTCTTTACATTAGATAATGTCTATTCTGCACGTTATATTGCATGTTAAAAGGTCAATGAGTGTAATATTCTTTGCTGGCCGAATTGAAAATGTCTTTATGTTATAGCCAACCAATGCTGTGAAAGAGCAAGAAGTGATGCTGCCTACTGGATGAACAAATTGAGTTTACCTGTAGAATGAATTGAAGAGAGATTTCTTGTAGCAGTTCTACTAGTAAATTGCCAGATACAGACGCTTTTTGAGATAATTGTGTTTTGAGAGAGTGTAAGCTGTGTGTCTAAACATAGTATAGTAGAAGTATTGACTATGATATTGTGACGGATTTGCTACTATATATTTATTTTAATATCAGTGTTTGTTTTTCAGTTAAATATATGTTTAGAAATGCATGTAACGTATACTGTTATATCCGTATTTCGAAATTCATGCCTCGTCACTAAAGTTGTAGAAGATTACTGAGTGTAAGAATCAACAGTGTATATGTGTATGTAAATTTCAGTATTGTTGCGCAAGATGAAATTTTTAGAATCTTGCCAAACGCTTATAAAAGGTAAACAACGCAATGCGCCAGAAGACGTTATATATTATTGGTTTGCTACAGTTGGTATACCTTAAAGTTCGGAAACTGTAACTGTGATTAATGCTTATTAGTCGGAACTTCAGATTTTTGACCAGGAACGTTTATATATTTCAAACATTACAAACAGTTTAACTTCAGTAGATTAACAATGGATGACAATATTTTTTCGAACACATTATATAACTTCAGCTGTAAAAAACTTACATGTGTTCAACAAAGAGCTAGGTAGATCATTATTAAGTGAACTGTGTCAATATAAACTTAAAATTGATTTACTTATCGTAACCCTCGATAGAATATCAAGGAATTTCAAGATAAGATAGAAGACTCAATATTGTTCGTAAGTTAATAAAACTTTTTTTATATAAATCATTATTTGCAATAACCGTTATTAGAAATTGTATTATTGTTTGTATATTAAAATATATTTGTGTTTCGAAAGAAAACCCTGTGTATTAATCTTGATGGCAAATATAATTAATTTCATACACACTGTCGTTTAATTAACTTTTAAATTTAAATTATCATTTAATCCAGTTTCAGGCTATTTGAAATCGCATCACGTAACATAATAAAGTATAATACATAACAACATCCCTTCAACGCAAATATGCTCGTTATGCATCATTATCTTTTTTTGTTTTAATATAGAAATAAAGAGGTTGTTAATTTCTTCACACATGTTCAGTCCCCATTATTTCATGGCCCGACATGGCCAAGTGTTTAAGGCACTCGACTCGTAATCTGAGGGTCGCGGGTTCGAAGCCTCGTCACACCAAACATGCTCGTCCTTTCAGCCGTAAGAGCCTCATAATGTGACGGTCAATCCCAATGTTCATTGGTAAAAGAATAGCCCAAGGGTTGGCGGTGGGTGGTGATGACTAGCTTCACTCCATTTAGTCTTACACTGCTAAGTTATGGACGGCTAGCGCAGATAGCCCTCGGGTAGTTTTGCGCAAAATTCAAACTAAATCCTGTTTCTGATCTTTGTAACTAAATCTTAAGGCAAGGGCCCTTTATATTTTGTTATATACGTAAAAACACAACACCGATGACAGTAATACTACGTGAGCTATTGTTTTCTTCTTGTTTTTACTTGGCTACTTATTCAAAAGCTCAATCAAGTTATTAAATGTAGTACTTTGCATATTTCCTGGTCGAATCTACTGTTATTGTTGGACATGAGTGGGAAAATCATTTCATCTGAGAATACCACAGTGGTGAAGAAAATTTATTGTGACAAAAATAAGTCAATAAAAAGGTTAATAAAAAGCATTAATTTTAATTTTCGCATTTCTAAACCTATTCCGAAAAATTATTTTTATTTACTCTGCGTCGTCAATATAAGTTTATAATCTGTTGTTGTGATTTTTGTAACTAATTCTTAAGGTAAGGACCCTTTGCATTTTGTAATATACGCAAAAACACAACACCGATGACAGTAATACTAGACGGGCTATTGTTTTCTTTCTGTTTTTACTTGGCTACTTCTAACAATAGCAGGAAAGTATCGACCGAGAAAAGTGAAATAAGAGAAACGGATTCATTTGAAGGTCACGAGGTTCTGTTACTCTCAACGTTGTCTGTTTGTTTGTTTTTGAATTTCGCACAAAGCTACACGAGGGCTATCTGTGCTAGTCGTCGTGCATTGGAGTTCAGCGTAACTACGAAGAGGAGCTATTATAATGCTTTTTAAAGAGGTTGAAATATTCTTTCTGAAAGTTTGTTTGTTTTGAATTTCACGCAAAGCTACACGAGGACTATCCACGCTAGCCGTCCCTAATTTAGCGGTGTAAGACTAGAGGAAAGGCAGCTAGCCATCACCACCCACCGCCAACTCTTTTTACCAAAGAATAGTGGGATTGACCGTAACTTTATAACGCCTCTACGGCTGAAAGGGCGAGCATGTTTGGTGAGAGCGGGATTCGAACCCGCAACCCTCGAATTACGAGTCGAACGCCTTAACACACTCGGCCATGCGGGGGCCTCGACACCGTGAAAAAGAAGTATTACAGCCTAACGTTATATTCTTGGTAATTAATTATTTTTAATTAAAACATTTAGTACTCCCGGCATGGCCAGGTGGGGTAAGGCGTTCGACTCATAAATTGAGAGTCGCGGGTTCGAATCCCCGTTGCACCAAACATGCTTGCCCTTTCGGCTGTGGGGGCGTCATAACGTGACGGTCAATCCCACTATTCTTTGGTAAAAAGAGTTGGCGGTGTGTGATGATAACTAGCTGCCTTCCTTCTAGTCTTACACTGCTAAATTAGGGACGACTATCGCAGATAGTCCTCGTGTAGCTTTGCGTGAAATTCAAAACAAACAAACTTTCAGAAAGAATATTTCAACCTCTTTAAAAAGCATTATAATAGCTCCTCTTCGTAGTTACGCTGAACTCCAATGTATGACCTTTTATAAAAAACACGCTTTCCATGTATCATGAAGAACATGGGAAGCTTTGCTTTTAAACATAAATTATTAAAGCAAATAACATTGTACGTTATATAAATAACTTTTTCATAATTTGTAATGAAAAAGAAAAATCAATTTTCAAAAACAAGAAAAAACCAATAATTTGTCATACCCAACACAGCGGCACCCTCAACATTGAGTGGATGATAGCTAATATTAGAAATCGAATTTTCTCTCAAGTCACTGCTATCGAATTTCACAGGAATTTGTCATTTTCATGTCAATATAAATATAAATGTATATAAACTATATTTATTAATTAAACGGCTTTTATTTGCTAGTAACGGTGTCTTGCTACTTTTTGGCACACTAACAACAGCTTAGCTCTAATGAGTCAATTATTGTAAAGCTGTGTTTTCTTATAAAAATAAATTATTTCTATCTTTAGCCATTAAGTCATTTACGAATCATTATCTCACAATGAGGTTGCCAACTCTTGACAATGTTGAAGTAGGACTCTTTAGTCAGGGTCCGTTCATAAAAAACGTATCACACATCATCCTACGTTTTGACTCCTCCCCGTCACTTTTGTTCACATGGACGGTCTCTAACTGAAAAAATATAGCACTTAAAAGAAAGTTGGTAGTAAAACATAAACTCGTTTGATCTGTAAGTAGAACATCTGGCATTTTACCTTACAAGGACTAGATTTACTTAAAGACGTTCAGCAATTGTTGAGTGAAGCTGTTAATACATTAGTCTCATCAACTTGTCTCTTTATTCTAATTTGTTTACACCACGGTCTTCCTTATGATTGATATAGTCGTTAATTTAATGACGTCTCTTCACGTTTTGTGTGTGTGTTTCTGACATAGCAAAGCCACATTGAGTTATCTGCTGAGTCCCCCGAGGGGAATCAAACCCCTGAATTTAGTATTGTAAATCCGTAGACTTACCGCTCTCCCAACAGGGGACTCATCACGTTTTGCTTCGAGAGATGTTGATATTCTGTTCAAATATCTTTATAGTTACAGAGTAATTAATATAGAAACATGTGTATCTTAATACACTTCAAAGTAAGTTCAAAGAAATATCTAGGTTTATCTTACCTGAATTTAAATCCCTATATATAATTAGTTGTTGTTGTTTGCAGTCAAGTACAAAGATATATGAAGAGCTACATCTGTTTTACCCATCATGGGTATCGAAACCCTGTTTTTAGCGGTATAAGTCTTCAGACAAACAGTTGTGTGGCCCGGAATGGCCAGGTGGGTTAAGGCGTTTGACTCGTAATTGGAAAGTCATGGGTTCGAATCCCCGTCGCACCAAACATGCTCGCTCTTTCAACCGTGGGGGCGTTATAAGTGACGGTCAATCCCACTATTCGTTGGTAAAAGAGTAGCCCAAGAGTTGGCGGTGAGTGGTGATGACGAGCTGCCTTTCCACTAGTCTTACACTACTAAATTAGGAATGGCTGGCGCAGATAGCCCTCGAGTAGCTTTGCGCGAAATTCAAAACACAAACAAACAAACAGCTGTGCCGCTAGGGGAGGGCATATACAATTAGTACAATATATGTAGCCATATATATACACATGTTTGTGTATGTGTACATTTATTCAAATGTTTTTTAATTTTCATTTATTTTTATCAAGTCAAGATGGGCTTAGAGATTTCTATCAAATTACCTCGCTTTAACTGGGCTGACACAGTTCGAAGCTTTAGTGTTGAGCTGATCCAAATTATCCAACATAAGTAAAATGTACCATATTTTTAAGATGTGACGTTTTACTTTGTCGATTAGAGACAAGTAAAATCATTTAAAGTTTGTCTTGAATATTTTCGTAAAGCCACGCAAGGACTATTTGTACCAACCGTCCCTAATTTTGGGCTGATAGACGAATGGTAAGGCAGCTAATCAATAACATCTACCGCCAACTCTTAGGCTACACTAATCAAATAGCTTGACTTTACCTTACTTTTATGACGCAACCATGAACCCAAACTGTGAAGTCTACGGGACGCTAATCACGGACTATTCACAGCTCTGCCAAGTTCAACACTCACACACTCGATATAAATGTTGGGAATATATTTTCATGTGTCGTTATTGTTAAATAATTTTGATTGATAGTGAAAGACGCACAATACTGAAACTTATAAAGATAGAGATTGTTTTAAACTAGTTGAAAATCTTCATTACAAAATTAAAATTGTGTATTCCTGTAAAATGGATACCGTGATACATCTTTACGGCAGGCTACTCCTTTACCAACGAATAGTGGGATTGACCGTAGAATTATAAAGCCTACACGGCTGAAAGGGCGAGCATGTTTGGTGCGATACCACAATCTTTAGATTATGAGTCAAGCGCCCTAACTACCTTAAATAAAACTGGATATCAGTTTGGTACAATAGAAAGTTATTATATTAAACCTAACGCACACTAGAAACCCAAAAGAACAACATTTCGGTCTAACAGTTGGTGGATTGGATTAGCGATACTCGTCGTAACTGAGGGGGAGAAATATAGAATAGATTACAGCTGGTGTCAACTTGCCCACGAAATGAATACTAAGCAAAATATGGATTAAAATAAGGAAATGTGGCGCTACGCTGGAGTAGCTACAGACACACGAAGATAGAATTCTAGAGAACGTATAATAGATGACTTTTCAGAATACAGAAGGAAAACGCAAAGGGTGTATGTAATCTTCTCTAAGAAAAACAAGATGGTTTTCAAACAAAAGTTTATGGAACTAAAAATATATAATTCACAAAGAAAAGACGAAAAGAACTGACATACTCTGGAAGAGTTAAATCCCTTAAGTCGCTCTGGGTACCAGTCATGGCACAGTAGCTGATGTGTTGGGCTGTGGATCCAATAATTCAAGCCTAGCAACCCGATCGCGAAAACGATTTCGTACGATGTGTTATAAGAGAGACTATCAAATCCCATTATTCGAATGGATAAGACGAACTCAAGAGTAGGCGATAGATAATATTGACCAGTTGCCTTTTTTCAAGTCTATCAGTTCAAAATTAGGAATGGCCATGTGCATAGAGCCTTCATATATTTTCACAGAACTCTGAAAGATAGAAACAAACAAGTCACTTGGTGTGTAATACAAAAACTTGCCTAAACATCGACGAACGGTTTGGTTTGAAATTCGCGCAAAGCTACACAAGTGTTATATGTCCTAGTCGTCCGTAATTTAGCAGTGAAAGACTATAGGAAGGCAGATAATCTTCAGCACCCACCGCCAACTCGTCGGCTATTCTTTTACCAGTGAATAGTGGAACTGATCGCACATTATAATGTTCCAAAGGCTGAAAAGGCGAGCATGTTTAGTGGGACGCGGATTCGAAACTGCGATCCTCAGATTGCGAGTCAAGCGCCCCCTTACCATAAAAAAGGAAGTTTTGAGATCAAATCTAAACAATAGCAACAACAAAAAACATAAAAACAGAGAGAGACAATGTATTTTAAACACCAATAGTCAGTCTATATGCAATCAAACATGATAGTTACATGAAACATTGAATTTCATTTTACTAATTTAGTGATACTTTACCTTTGTAAAATGCATCAACAATCGATCTTTGCTAGTAAGTTGACAATAGATCTCTGTAGCTCAACCAACGTATCAACTGTATTAGTAAACTTATATTTCACATTTCTTGGTACATCAACGTTTGACTTCTGTAGATCAACCAGCATACCACCAGTATTAGTAAACATACATTTCACTTTTCTTGATAAAATAACGTTTGGCCATTGCTAATACATCACTAACTGGTCTTTTAAAATACATTTGCAGTATTTTTTATTACTAATGTAATAAAGTTTAACCTTTGAAGATAAACGAACATTTGACCTTTGTTAGTACATAACTATTTGATCCTTGAAGATATTCTGGCAACTGATCTTCAGTGACTAAGAAGTTACTTTTAGGATTTAAAGTTTTTTCTGTTAGTCTCGTATGAATTGGTGATAACCCGAACATATAAGTCACATATTATAAGTATTTAATGAGAAGTGATGAAATCTTTCTGGCTCTTTGTAGGCCCAACATGGCCAGGCGATTAAGGCACTCGATTCGTAATCCGAGGGTCGCGGGTTCGAATTCCCGTCACACCAAATATTCTCGCCCCTTTCAGATGTGTGGGGGGGTTATAATGTGACGGTTACTCCAGCTATTCGTTGATAAAAGAGTAGCTCAAGTTGGCGGCGAGTGGTAATGACTAGATGCATTCCCTCCAGCCTTACACTGCTAAATTAAGAACGGCTAGCGCAGGTAGCTCTCAAGTAGCTTTGCGAGAAATTCAAAACAATGGCTGAAAGGGCGAGCATGTTTGGCGCGACTGGGATGCGAACCCGCGACCCTCAGATTACGAGTCGCATAATAAGGAAAGGGGGCCTATGTATATTTAAAGAATAATAAATTACCTTAAAAAGTAAAAGCTTTACAAAATATTATATAAGTGTTTTTAATATGCAATGAAAACTGTCTCAACAACTAAGTGCTTTAATGTGTTTTACTCCAGACGTTGAAGACGATTCCTTAAAATAGCGACGTATTCAATGTCGTCAGTTCGTCTGTGGGTTCGAGCTCTAATGTTAACCCATTTAAATTAATTGTTACCACGATATAAGCCTTCCAGCGAGTGGAACTCTGACAAATGGCGAGTTTAGCATCAAAGTAGCATCCGTTTCCAGAAACTGCTTATACATATAATACTGTAATGAAATCATAACCTAAGATATTAGTGATTTTGTTTGGATAGATGAATTCCTGTTAATGCAATAAAATAAATTAATTCATAAATAAAATGAAACATGATTTTTCTTTCACTTTCTAATACTGTGACCTCTGTAGGGAAGCATAGAGAGAGGATTTAATATTCGATTTTTATTCACCAACCACTCTCTTCCACTGTCGTATTCGTTCCCATAAATCACTCGTTTAAGATTTATCGATTTTTTTATATAAAAAGGAAACCAAGAGTCATGCAGTATATGAACGTTCTGACAAGAGTCATACAGTATATGAATGTTCTGACAAGACTCATACAGTATATGAATGTTCTGAGAGACTTCGCAACATAAATGAATGTAAAATATTACTTTTTGAACAATATATTATTGTATGACATACAAGACCACTTTAATGGAAAACCAGCTTTCTCTTGAAAGAACCGCGCTATATAAGCAAGCAAGATACGTATTACAGGAATTTCCGGATATTTGTAATCACGTTTTGCTATTTAAATTCAATGACTTACGTTTTGTTAGCTCGTGAGCTCACTTACTGACTCTAAATAAATGACCCAGCATGGCCAGGTGGCTAAGGCGTTCGACTCGTAATCTGAGGGTCGCGAATTCGAATCTCTGTCACACCAAATATGCTCGCCCTTTCAGCTGTAGGGGCATTATAATGTGACGGTCAATCACATTATTCAGTGATGTCGACAAAACCCATTTGTAGAGAAAAATATATGTAGAAACGGCTCGTTTGGGTTGAGGAAAAATTTTACGTAAAGGAGCGAACAACGTTTTGACCTTCTTCGGTCATCGTCAGGTTCATAAAGAAAGAAAGAGGTAACTGAACGGAAGTTGACCACATGTTTGAAAGGGGTTGTGTAACTGAGTGTTGGAGTGTAGAGGGCGGAGTTAGATGTTTGAATATATAATTTTATATTATTTATTTTATTATTATTATTTATTATATTATTTTAATATAGGTTTAAAGGTGTTCCTTTGTATTGGTTTATTTTGGGTTTGAGTTGTTGTATAAGTAAGGCTTCTTTAATTTTGCGTTTGTTTATGTTTGTTTCTTTATTTAGTATTTGAGTGTTTTCTATGGTTATGCTGTGTTTATTTGACCTGCAGTGTTCGAAAACATGTGAAGGTGACTTTTTATGTTCTTTGAATCTGGTTTCCATTTTCTGCTTGTTTCTCCAATATAGAAGTCGTGGCAGTTATCACATTGTATTTTATAAATAATGTTGGTGTCGTGTTTGTCAGTGTAGTTTTTACATAGTATAGACCTCAGTTTTGTGCCTGGTTTTTGAATAAATTTGGTATTAACTGGAATATTACTAGTTTTTTGCCAAATGTTGGTTATATTTGCTGCTGATGTCGGGAATATATGGTATGCAGCAGTGTGTGGTTTCGTGAGTTTTTGATCCGTGAGCTGTATTTACTTTTGTTGGTAATTTTTGCTTTCTGTCTATGTGTGTGCTTATAATGTTTTCTACGGTTTGTGGAGGAAACTTATTGATGTTGATGAAGTATTGTTTTATTTTGTCTAATTCATCGTTAATTTTATCTGGTGAGCATAGTTTTATGGCTTTGTTTATTTGGTTTCTTAGAATGTTGAGTTTTTGTTTTGTTTCATGTGCTGAGTCCCAAGAAATGTATAATCCAGTATGGGTAATTTTTCGGTGGATTTCTGTTTTAAATTGTGTATCGGGTCTTGTAATTTTGAGGTTAAGAAATGATATTTGATTGCTTTCTTCCTGTTCACATATGAAGTTAATGTTGGGATGTATAGCGTTAATGTGATTGAAAAAATTAAGTGTGTGTTCTGTAAATGTGAATCCCGCAACCGTGTCACCTACATATCTGTACCAGTATAGTGGTGGATGTAATGCTGTGTTAATTGCTTGTGTTTCAACTTGTGTCATAAAAATATTGGTTAGAACTGGTGATACTGGGTTGCCCATGCTTAGGCTATTTGTTTGTATATAGTTGTGGTTGTTGAATATGAAGTTTGTCTTCATCGTGGTGAATTCTATGAGGGTTGCTAATTGGTTGCTGAGAATGTCTATAGACGGGTTAGGGTCTCGGATATAGAGTTCTGAGGCTATTTTGCAGGCTTCAGCGGTTGGAACTTCTGTAAAGAGGGATATAACATCGAAACTGGCCATTAAGGCTTTATGATTAAGTTGATTAGTATTAGCCTTGAAATTAAAAGAGTCTTTGATGAATGAGCTGGCTAATGTTACATATTTAGAGAAAGCCCATGCTATGTATTTACCAAGATTGTAATTAAACGATTCATATGTGGACATTATTGGTCGTAATGGACAATCTGGTTTATGAGGTTTGAGAATGCCGTATATTTGTGGTGTGCGTGAGTCGGTTTTACGTTTGTAGGTATAAAGTGTTTGTGAAATTCTGTTGGCTTTTTTCATTTTTAGCAGTATTTTGTTTAGTTGCGTTTCGTGTGTCTTTGTTAGATTTGTGTGTATTGGTTTAAATTTGTTAATGTCTGATAAGATGTTCTTCATTTTTTGGATGTATTCATTCGTGTTCATTATGACTGTAGCGTTTCCTTTATCTGCTTTCAGAATTTTTATGTTTTTGTCTTGTTTTAGGTTTTTAATGGAATTAATGTCTCTTTTTGTAAGATTGTTTTTTAGCTTTCTGTTTTGTAAAATTATGTTGCTGGTTTTGTGAGAAAATTCTTTGAAAAAATCGTTTAAGATGTTGTTTTTAGGTGTTTCTGGAAAATATAAATTTGTAATTTTTCCTGGGAAGTTTGGCTGTTGGATGTCAATAAAATTATCTAAGTTGTCTTCTTTCTGTTGGTTGTTTTCTTGTTTTTGTTTTCTGTGGAAAGTATTACAAGTCTCCTGGTTAGATCTTCTAAACATGTTTTGATTTCTAAGGTTGGAATGTACCTAGGTGCTATTGCGAAGTTGAGTCCTTTGTTAAGTAGATATATCTCGTCTGCGTTTAATTGTCTGTCGGATCTGTTAATTATGAGGTTGGTCAACGGTTTGTCGTGTTGGTGTTTTTTCTGTTGTTTGCATCTCAGTTTTTCTAGTTTTTTGTTGTGGCAGATCTTTTTGTCTCTGTCATTCCTAGTGTTGAGTTGATTTATGTTTCGTTGTATATGGGTATACGTATAAGTCCGTAAATCTCTGGTTTAATGCAGCGTGCCAGTTGATGATCTAGGTTCATTTTTTGTTTTTGTAAGTCATGTAGTTCTTTGTATTTTGTGTTCAACATGGCTTTAAGTAGTTTTTTTCTGTAAATTTTGGATAACGTTTGTGTATTTTTTAAAATTTTGATAGTTTTACCTTTACAAAATTAGGGGTTAGTTGTTCCTTTCTACATTGTTGAATAAAATAGATGTCAATTTTTCTATTGATAATTCTTTGGTTTAAATTTCTTAGTTTCTTAACGATCGTATGAGCGTATACTGGTAATAGTGGTGTAAGGTATTGTAGTTCAGAAATAATGGTAACAGGTTAAGTACAAATACACAAAGAAAACACAAAGACTTACACATCACATTTATTGTGATGAAATAATAATCAGTGATGTCGAGAAAACTCACTTGTAGAGAAAAATATTTATGTGAAAACGGCTCGTTTGGGTTGAGAAAAGTTTTTACGTAGAGGAGCGAACAACGTTTGAACCTTCTTCGGTCATTGTCAAGTTCACAAAGAAAGAAGGCGGTAACTGACCGGAAACTGACCACATATTTGAAAGGGGTTGTGTAATTGAGTGTCGGAATGTAGAGGGCGTGCTTAGATGTTTGAATATATAATTTTATATTATTTATTTTATTATTTATTATATTATTATTATTTTAATATAGGTATAAAGATGTTCCTTTGTATTGGTTTATTTTGGGTTTGAGTTGTTGTATAAGTAAGGCTTCTTTAATTTTGCGTTTGTTTATGTTTGTTTCTTTATTTAGTATTTGAGTGTTTTCTATGGTTATGTTGTGTTTATTTAACTTGCAGTGTTCGAAAACGTGTGAAGGTGCCATTATTCGTTGGTAAAAGAGTAGCCCAAGAGTTGGCGCTAGGTGGTGGCGGCTAGCTGCCTTTCCTCGAGTATTACTTTAGGGACAGCTAGCGCAGATAGCCCTCGTGTAGCTTTGCACGAAATTCAAAACAAACTCTAAATACACTTTTGGTGTGGATGCATGTGCGTGTCTGAGGTTTTGCAGATATGTTATTTGTTTATTCTTGGTGAATGTGGTACTAGATGCTTTTGCGACTTAAAGTGAAGTGGCACAGGAACAATCTCCCACGAATCTTCGTTGTTTATATCTCTTATGTAAACAGACGATCACTAGACATCTGCAATAGCACTTTTCCTGTACTTACAGTATAAGGTATTAAAGTTTGATGAACATTGTGCAGTTCCTTGTGTGTATTTTGCCATAGGTGGCAAAGTAAAATGACAGTAGTCATGGAAAATATGATGAAATATGAAATTGACCTATTAACTTCCTTCAACACTACTTCTATTATACACATCAGCTGTGTAATAAATATGAATACAAACAAGCACAAAAACAACTATTTTTGTGAGGTTAACTGAACGAAGAAAATATGCTCGGGCATCTAAAGTCAGAAATACAAGATGGTCCCAAAATTTTAACACTTTCACTTGGTTTCAGAAATAAAGATATCCATATTCGTAAAGCATTCGTACATTTCAGTGGTGTAAAAACGCATACAGTTTAATAACAATACAATAGAAGTCAAATTATTGTGCAACATTTTTTAATATTGTAATGTGCCCCCAAACCCCAATAATTTGATGATGACAAACCCAATGAGTTAAATGGTGCCAGGAACCCATACAATTTCTAAGTGCAAGAAACTTGTATAATTCAGTGACGTAACAAATACATTCACTTAAATGGTAACAGAATAACACACATCGCTAAATCAGCGTACAAAAGAATTTATTAACGTTAGAAAACCATTGAATTTAATTATGCCAGGAATCTACGCAATGTGACAGTGTGAGAGGCGAATGATGTTCAATGTTGGCAGAAGCTAAAACAATCCGGAAATTCCAAAATGATAGGAAGATTAATGATGCAAGGAAGCCACATAATTAAACTGTGTTAGAAACGTATGCAATTTTAAAGTTTCACAAACAACCTATGATGACAAACTATACAGCATTAGGTAGAAGTTTAGTGCACTGTACTGCAACGATTCTGGAGCCTCACCATGTAGTTCAAGTTCATGTCGCCACATCCAGCGAGACCTATGTCAATATCATGCATTTCAACAATAGCCTGGCAGAGCAGTTTTTATTGTAAAAAGCTTTGCCGTAAAGTTGTCACGTCCAAAGCATACCATTGCTCCCTGCCTGTCTTAATAATACATTTAGTTTCCGAGGGTTACATTTCTTCAAACGTTTGTCTTAACAATCCGATTGCACAGGAATCCACAAGTGATGAATCTGGTAACTGGAACAGTGTGTCTTGTACACTTTCTTCACCCAGCTATTTCAGGTATCTTGAAGGACAAGCTAGTGTGTCACGAAAGTTATTAGTGTACACATGACTTACGCCGCTTTCTCAGACGGAAATCCTTCTTGATAATGCTTATCTTGATAATGATTATCTTAGAGCTAGCCTTAAAAGATTACAAACAAACTTTCGGGATATTAAACTTGAACGTATTTAATAACTACCATTTCCACTCTCCTTTGAGAAATATAATATTACATTATGTGTAACATCACACTAATTCGGGTCATAGAGTCTCTAACAATCTACCCCCATTAGGTTTGTTGATTGTTATCGGGAATTTCGCCCAAAACTACAGGGACTGCTATCTGCGTTAAGAGCAATGTTTTGAAAAAATTAAATAACTAACTTATCGAAACTTAATTATCTTTTATGCTTTGTTTATTGCCCGGCATGGCCAAGTGGTTAAGGGTTCGAGTACCCGTCACACCAAACATGTTCGCCCTTTTAGCCGTGGGGGGCGTTATAATTGTGACGGTCAATTCCACTATTCGTTGGTAAAAGAGTAGCCCAAGAGTTGGCGGTGGGTGGTGATGATTAGCTGCCTTCGCTCTAGTCTTACAGTGCTAAGTTAGGGACGGATAGCGCAGATAGCCCTCGTACAGTTTTGTGCGAAATTCCCAAAACGAATCAAACCAACAATACTTTGTTTAGTCAAAGTCATACAATGGGCTACTTACTTATATTTCACTTTTACTTTAAATTTTATAGGAAATTTGATATTTCTTTTGCTGTTGAGAGCAAAGCTACACACTCTGTGCTGAAACACCACGGGTATCAAAACCTAGCTTTTAGTGTTTCTTAAATACAAAATACCAAATTATTTTCAGGTTTTATAATGTACGAAAATACTTGACTTAATTTTAATTTTAGCTACAAAACTACCCCTTCATACCAATGTTTTCTTATACACTATATAAAAATTGTATTAGGTGCAAAGCTATCGGAATCGGTTTCGTGTTTCTAGATTGTTGAATGTCCTTAATACCGTGCTATTTCAGTATTATTACAGATCTGAGTAGTGTTTGATTAATTAGTTGAGATAAGCATGGCTAATGGTTAATATATTGTGCTATCGGTCGAAAGATCCGAGGTAACAGTTACCTCTTAACTTTTATAGTTAAGGATGGCTAAACAAAATAAGAGTCAGTTCAACTTTTCGTTTAAAACTGGTTGCATTCCTTCTGATCAGCAGCTCTAACGTGTCTGATTCTTATTGCATCCGGCATGTCCGTTTAGCCAATGGCTAGAAAACCATATCAGTGCAACGTTAAGATATTATACGCAAGACTTGAGGATCACATGCAGTTATTCTCGATAGCGTTCTATAATAGTTCTGTAAATAAAGTGTAAATCACTGCATTTTATCTTCCGTATGCTTCAGAGGCTGATAGAAATCAACAGCTAATATCCAGAGAAACACTTAAATACCCCACGTGTATAAGAATCAATTTATATTGAGATGTCGCCTTGTGTTGACATATGCGAAATATACTTTTCATACGATGCGCGGGATAAGTCTTAGAATGGCGAGAATTCTGTCATTTCTTGTTTCATGTGTCAACTGAAGATTCACATTAAATGTGTAAATATAACGTATGAAGATTTTTTAACGTTACGCGTGAATTGGAGTAAAATGGAAATGTTCTCAATGTAAAGGATTCGTTTGGTTTGAGTTTCGCGCAAAACTACACAAGGTTATCTGTGCTAGCCGTCCCTAATTTAACAGTGTAAGACTAGAGTGAAGGCAGCTAGTCATTACCACCCACTGCAAACTCTTACGCTACTCTTTATAACGCCCCCACGACTGAAAGGGGTGAACATGTTTGGTATGACGGGGAAAATATGAAGATAGCCATTGTAAATTATTTATCAATATGGCTGAAACCAACGTTAAGAACGTCGAAGAACATGGGGAATTTGATTCTGAAGCTAAAATGGAAGGTGAGAATCAAGTAATTGACTAAACATTAACTAATGACGTCAGTAGATGTCTCGCTTGGGGAGAATTTTCCAGTAGAATTGAAAGTAAGTTGGAACTTGTTTCGACAAAAAACACCAGTTTGAGGAACGAGTTCAAATTATTTCGAAATGAGGAAAATAAATGTAGGGAGGAACAACTGTCCCTTCATGACCTTGATGTAGTAGTAGTTTTGATTCCAGAAAATAAGATTAACATAGAAGATGATCCTACGAAACCTAACACTTCTAAAACTTCTGCTAATGCACTTAAAACTGAATATCAGATAATTAATACGATTAACTTAATGGATACTGAACCAAAAAGGTCTATTAAAGATACTTTTGGAAACAGTACTTCCCGGTTGGATAATTCAGTTATATCTGTTTTTGAAAGTGAAGTAAACGCGGAACCTGACGGTGATTTTCTTTTAGTCTAACGTGGAAAGAAACAATTACGGTACTGGATTACTGTAACTCGAGGTGTTAAAAAAGAAAATAAAGATGGTTATTTGAAATCGGCGAATAATGGAAGCAAGAGGCTGTTTATTGGTTGATGTGCACCTGACATCACGATAAGAGATACAGTCATTTTTGGAAAGAAACGATTTTACTGAGATTATATCACTTTTGAAAAGATGACTTCGTTTTGTGTTGAGTGTGACTCTTCTGAAACAGCGACAAACCTATTTTCTCCAGGGTTTTGGCCAGAAAGTATAATACAGCAGTCTGATTCAGTAGGGAAAAAATAATAACAGAAAGTAAAATAAAACATTGCTAAAAATAGAAAAAGCGTTCGACAACTGTCTGTCACAAAAAACACGCTGATTGTCAGTGTCTTATCTTATATTATCAGCATAGGTTTAATCCAGATTGTTAATGTTTTGGCTCTAAGCCTAATGAACGCACGTGTAAGTAAACATAAGACTCAGTATTGCATGAAAGCTACTTTTGGGGCGGAGGGATACTAAGTAGGTTAGTGGTCAAAAATTGAAATTGTATAATTGTCAGATGTTGTTTTCTATCCAAGACATAATCTAACTCCACCAGTTTACTAAATTATGATGTGGATTTTATTAGCAGAGCTAACGAGCATGCTGTTGGAATTGTTACATATGTAGAAGTTCTGGCTTAAAGTACAAATTTAATTTCAGTTTTGTCATTACGACTGATTATATGATTATATATTTTACTGTTTAAGAATTCCATACATTCAGATTTAGCATTTACCGTTTACGTTCTGGTACATAGAGCGAATTTATTAATACATTAAAATCATTTGTCGATAATACCAATTTAGATAAATCTGTATGCTTTTCAGATGCTTTTAATGCGAATTTTGATTCAGTAAACTCAAACTCTTACTGATCATAGCCATGTGCTTGATTTTACTAGTTTAATGTTTGTCATTAATGCACATTATTGTATTTGCTAACCATTCATGGTATTAGTTGTTGCTATATCGAGACTTGATAACATTTTTAACATTGTTGTAATGTAGTTCCTGACGTAATTTCTTGTGATATTTCACATCATTATGTGTTAACACCATAATGCTGTATCGTTAGTTCCACCAAAGTTTATTATAATATAAAGAAAACTTATAAATGATAGCACACTGATCATTTTTAACCTTGTTTAAGATTTGTTATTTGAAACTATATTATAGTTCTAGAACCAAGTGTTGATTCAGTGTTTTCCTTTTTTTGTAGGCCCGGCATGGCCAGGTGGGTTAAAGCATGCGACTCGTAATCTGAGGGTCGTGGGTTCGTATCTCCGTCGCACCAAACATGCTTGCCTTTTTTAGCCATGGGGGCGTTATAATATGACAGTCAATTCCACTATTCGTTGATAAAAGAGTAGCCCAAGAGTTGGCGGTGGGTGGTGATGACTATCTGCCTTCCCTCTAGCCTTACACTGCTAAATTAGGGACGGCTAGCGCAGATAGTCCTCGAGTAGCTTTGCACGAAATTCAAAATCAAACCTTTTTTGTTGTAGAACATTATTATAAACTATGTGATTATTGTTTTACATTTGTTCAAGCTACTAAATTGAATAATGTCAGATATTCGCTTTGAATGACCCTAACTTTATTACGTATGATTAGACGAAGCAAAGACTCCAACACTGTTTAAAAATATAAGTAATCTATGGACATACAATAAATATTTAGGATTTAAGGCTCTTGTTACTTGTGTTACAGGTTCTTGTGTTACTGACCCTGTTGGTATTACCAGTATTTTTCAGTTATAATTCTACTAGGCAGGCTGTTATTCCTACTTACATTAGGTGTCAAGATAAGTTTATAACACAGACTATTTACCCTGCACCCATAACTGACACTGAGATTCAAGCTGCCGTAAAGGTACTCTCTATATATTTTCAACAGCTGAATGGAATGATGTTCTATCATCAGTGTTTATATCTAATAGTGATCCAATCATTGAACCCTTAACTGTACTTATAAATAAAATATGTACAACTGGTACATTTCTTGATACCTTTCAAATTGCTAAGACTATTCCCCTCTACAGGGGTGGGTATCCTGATCGTGTGGAAAATTATCAGCCTAATTCCATCTTATCTCGTATTGTTGAGCTTATATTTTACAATATAAATATTGTGTATCTTGAGAAAAATAAGATTTTAAGTAATTTACAGTTTGATTTCAATAAGCACAAATCTACGGAAAAGTCTTTATTAGCTATTTCTACGAAATTTATTAAGGACTATGGGGCTAAAATAACCTGTTTTTATCCGTGCCCTTAATCTTGCCAAGACTTTTGATAGTATTAATCTAACAGTTTTTCTTTATATGTCTGTTCATTACTGTCTATGTGGTGATATTTAAGATACTTGTAAAGCATAGTTACCAGATAGGCACGGTTATACCTCAATTAGTGTTATAAATTCTCATTTCACTCCATTCTGGGCACTTTAAGGTTCAATCCTTGGTCCCCTCGTATTTTTATTATTTATGTTATTCATTTAATTTCAAAATGCTCGAAAGATGTATAAAATCTGTATGCTGACGACATTACTCTTAGTATAGAGATAAATGATCTTGCTAACTGTTTTAAAACAATAAACAGTAAGTTTCTTTCATTATATACCTGACATGTCGATAATTGCTTAGTTTTAAAATAGTTTTAAATCACGTTATATGATTATATCAATGGAACAGATAAATGCTGTTATAAAAGAAATATACTATCCAGAGTTGATTCAATAAAGTTCTTGGAGTAATTATTCAAATTAGTATCAAATTGGGTGAGTATATTAAAAGTAACTTAAAGGAAAACCATCCAGAATAGCCTATATTATGATTCTGTTGCGAGAGGTATTTTACCCACTTAGAGTCCTTTATCAAATTTATTACAGCACGTGCTACTGTTAAATGACTTATTGTGCAAATGTCTGGGGATCCAATTTAAATGTCTTAAGGACTAATTTGGTTGTTATAAAATATGGGGGTTGGGACTAATGTTAAGCCTTTCTTATGAGACATCGGTTTTAAACAAATTTAAGAAATATGGATTTTTAACTGTATCTCAGGACTGCGTTTAAGGCTTTATTTGTGTTGCAGGAGATATTGTAAGATTTAATCTCGAAATGAATTTGTTAATCCATTCTATAGATAGTTTACATTTGTTTCGTCATAGAAATTTTCATTACTGTACAAGAAGCACTTTAATTTTGTTTTCTAATTTTTTATTAACATTTAGCTACTGTGGTTTAAAATTGATTGGAATTTGATTATTGGTTTACTTCAAGTACAAGGCTGTTTAAAGTAAAAAGGTATAATTGTGTATTTAAATATATAATAATATTTATATTAATATTTGTTTAAATACTCTTTATTTTATAGTTACTTATTCAGCGACTAAAAAGTTACTTTTAGGATTTAAAGTTTTTCTGCCAGTCATGAATTGCCGATAACCCGAACGTTTAAGTCACATATGTGGCAATTACAAGTATTTAATGAGAAGTGATGAAATCTTGCTGACCCTTTGTAGGCCCAGCATGGCCAGGCGGTTAAGGCACTCGACTCGTAATCCGAGGATCGCGAGTTCGAATCCCCATCACACCAAACATGCTCGCCCTTTCAGCCGTGAGGTCGTTATAATGTGACGGTCAATCCCTATATTCATGTAAAAACGGCTCGTTTGGGTTGAGAAAATATTTTACGTAGAGGAGCGAACAACGATTCGACCTTCTTCGGTCATCGTCAGGTTCATAAAGAAAGAAAGAGGTAACTGACCGGAAGCTGACCACATGTTTGAAAGGGGTTGTGTAACTGAGTGTCGGAGTGAAGAGGGCGAAGTTAGATGTTTGAATATATAATTTTATATTATTTATTTTATTATTTTTAATATAGGTATAAAGGACTTCCTTTGTATTGGTTTATTTTGGGTATAAGTAAGGCTTCTTGAATTTTGCGTTTGTTTATGTTTGTTTCTTTATTTAGTATTTGAGTGTTTTCTATGGTTATGTTGTGTTTATTTGACTTGCACTGTTCGAAAACGTGTGAAGGTGACTTCTTATGTTCTTTGAATCTGGTTTCCATTTTTCTGCTTGTTTCTCCAATATAGAAGTCGTGGTAGTTATCACATTGTATAAATAATGTTGGTGTCGTGTTTGTCAGTGTAGTTTTTACATAGTATAGACCTCAGTTTTGTGCCTGGTTTAAGAATAAATTTGGTATTAACTGGAATGTCATATTTTGTTACTAGTTTTTGCCAAATGTTGGTTATTTTTCTGCTGATATCGGGGATATATGGTATGCAGCAGTGTATGGCTTCGTAATTTTTTGATTCGTGAGATATATTTACAATAATAGTTTAGAAACTAAACAATCAGGTAAGGAAAGTAGTTTACAAAAATGAAATAAAGAGGGGGATAGTTATTTTGATTTATAAGTAACTAATTGCTATATGTTTAAAATAATTTTACTCAACATATCGAAACGGAAAGATTAACTATAAATAGCTAGGCATTTCTTAGCATTCTCGTGTTCTATTTTAATAAATCTTTAATAGAAAGAGAAGAGTTTGGGAGTAAGTACTATATAATAACGTTAATTGTAAGGTTTTAATTCTATTTCATATCTTATAATTCTGTTTAGAATTTTATAGTCCTATTTAATATTTTATAGTCCTACTTTGTAGTTCTATTTAATATATTATAGTTCTGCTTTATAATTCTATTTAATATCTTATAATTCTCCGTAATATTTTATAGATCTATTTAATACCTTAAGTTCTACTTTATAGTTCAAAATACTATTGTAACAGTTCTACTTTATAGTTCTATTTAATATCTTATAGTTTTATTTTATAGACCTATCTAATACCTTATAGTTCTACTTTATAGTTCTATTTAATATCTTATAGTTTTATTTTATAGTTCTATTTAATATCTTATAGTCCTACTTTATAGTTCTATTTAATATATAATAGTTCTACTTTATAACTCTATATAATATCTTATAGTTCTATTTAATATCTTATAATTGTATCTATTATTTTATAGTTCTATTTAATATCTAATAAGTATATTTAATATTTTATAGTTCTATTTAATGTCTTATAATTGTATCTATTATTTTATAGTTATATTTAATATCTAATAATTATATTTAATATTTTATAGTTCTATTTAATATCTTATAATTGTATTTAGTATTTTATAGTTCTATTTAATATCCTATAATTCTACTTTACACTTTTGTTTAATATTTTATAGTACTACTTTATAGTTTCATTTAAAAGCTCGTAGTTCAATTTAATATCTTATAGTTCTATTTCATATTTTATAGTTCTATCTAATATCTTACAGTTCTACTTTATAGTTCAAAATAATATCTTAACAGTTCTACTTTATAGTTATATTTAATATCCTATAGTTCTATTTAATATCTTATAGTTCTACTTTAGAGTTCTATTTAATATTTTATAGTTCGATTTAATATTTTATAGTTCGATTTAATATCATATAATTCTATTTAATATTTTATAGTTCCATTTAATATCTTATAGTTCTAATTTATGGTTATGTTTAATATTTTATAGTTCTGGATAATATCTTATAATTCTACTTAACTGTTGTATTTAATGTCTATTCAACTTTATAGTTCTATTTAATATCTTATTGTATTAGTTAGTTCCATTTAATATTTTATAGTGTTACTTTATAGTTGTATTTAATATCATATAGTTCTAGTTTACAGAACTATTTAATATTTTATAGTTCTACTTTATAGTTCTATTTAATATTTTTGCTCCATTTGATATTTTGTAGTTTTACTTTACAGTTCTATTTAATATCTTATAATTCTACTTAATAGTTACATTTAATGTCTTATAATTCTACTTTATAGTTCTTTTTAATATTTTATAGTTATACTTTACAGTTCTATTTAATATTTTATACTTCTAGTTAATATCTTATAATTATATTTAATATTTTATAGGCCAATTTAATATCTTATAACTTTAGTTAGTTCTATATAATATCTTATATTTCTACTTTACAGTGTTATTTAATATTTTATAGTTCTATTTAATGTATTATAGTCCTATTTAATATTTTATAGCTCTATTTGATATTTTATAGATTTACTTTACAGTTCTATTTAATATCTTATAATTGTACTTAACAGTACCATTTAATATTTTAGAGTTCGAATTAATGTCTTACAGTTCTATTTAATATCTTATTGTCTTACTTAAAGTTCTATTTAATATCTTATAGTTCTACTTTATAGTTCTATTTCATATTTTACAGTTATATTTAATATTTTATAATCTTACCCTACAGTTCTATTTAGTATCTTATAATTCTACTTAATAGTTGTATTTAATGGGTTATAGTTCTACTTTATAGTTCTATTTAATATCTTATAATTACATTTAATATTTTATAGGGCAATTTAATATCTTATAGTCCTATTAAATATCTTATACTTCTATATAATGTCTTATATTTTTACTTTATTGTTTTATTTAATCTTATAGTTGTAGATTATATTTCCATTTATTAACTTATAATTGAACTTGATAGTTCTATTTAATATTTTATACTTCTCTTTAATATTTTATAGTACTATTTAATATTTTATAGTTCTATTAAATATTCTATAGTTCAATTTAATATCTTAGAGTTTTAATTTGTATTTCTAATTAATATCTGATAGTTCTACTTTACAGTTCTATTAATTATTTTATAGTTCTGTTTAATATCTTATAGTTTTATTTTATTTTGTGGTTAATATCTTGTAGTTCTAGTTTATAATTCTATTTAATATCTTATGGTTCTACTTTATAGTTCTATTTAAAATGTTGAATTTAATATCTTACAGTTTTATTTAGTTCTGTTTAATATTTTATAGTTATATTTAATATCTTATAGTTGTATATAATATCTTATAGTCATACTTTATTTTTGTATTTAATATCTTACAGTTCTAGTTTATAATTCTATAAGTATACTGTAGTTCTATATTCTATCTTACAGTTTTACTTTATAGTTCTATTTGATTTATTATAGTTCTACTTAATTGTTCTATTTAATATTTTATAGTTGTATTTAATATGTTATAATTATATTTAACATTTTATAGATCTCTTTAATATCTTATAATTGTATTTAATATCTTATTGTTTTAGTTAGATCTATTTAACATTTTATAGTTTTACTTTATTGTTCTATTTAATACCCTACAGTTCTAGTTTATAATTACATTTCATATTTTATGATTTTACTTTATACTTCTATATAATATCTTATAGTTCTACTTTATAGTACAATTTAATATTTCATAGTTCCAATTAATGTTTTACAGTCCTATTTAATATCTTATGGTTCTATATAATTTCGTATAGTTTTTATATAAGTTCCATTAAATATCTTAGAGTTCTACTTTACAGTTAAATATCATATTTTATAGTTCTTTTTTATATTTTATAGTTTTACCTTGTAGTTCTATTTAGTATCTTATAATTCTATTTAATACTGGTATTTAATAGGTTATAGTTCTACTTTATAGTTCTATTTCATATTTTATAGTTCTATTTAGTGTGTTATAGTTCTACTTTACAGGTCTATTTAATATTTTATAGTTCTGTTTAACATCTTATAGTTCTACTTTATAGTTCTATTTAATATCTTATAATTCTACTTCATAGTTGTATTTAATATTTTATAGTTCTACTTTATAGTTCTGTTTAATATCTTATAGGTCTACTTGATAATTCTATTTAATATTTTATTGTTCTATTTAATATATTATAGTTCTACCTTACAAGCAATTTAATATTTTATAGTTCTTTTTAATATCTTATAGTTCTACTTTATAGTTCTTTTTAATATATTATAGTTCTACTTTGTAGTTTTATTTGATATATTATAATTTTTCTTTATAGTTCTATTTAGTACAATACTACTTAATACTTGTATTTAATGTGTTGTAATTCTACTTTATAGTTCTATTTAATATCTTATAGTTCTACTGTATAGTTCTCAGTGATGTCGAGAAAACCCACTTGTTGAGAAATTTATATGCAAAAACGGCTCGTTTGGGTTGAGAAAATATTTTACATAGAAGAGCGAACAACGTTTCGACCTTCTTCGGTCATCGTCAGGTTCACAAAGAAAGAGGTAACTGACCGGAAGCTGACCACATGTTTGAAAGGTGTTGTGTAACTGTGTGTCGAAATGTAGAGGGCGGTATTAGATGTTTGAATTTATAATTTTATTTATTTTATTATATTAATATAGGTATAAAGGCGTTCCTTTATATTGGTTTATTTTGGGTTTAAGTTGTTGTATAAGTAAGGCTTCTTTAATTTTGCGTTTGTTTATGTTTGTTTCTTTATTTAGTATTTGAGTGTTTTCTATGGTTATGTTGTGTTTATTTGACTTGCAGTGTTCGAAAACGTGTGAAGGTGACTTTTTATGTTCTATGAATCTGGTTTCCATTTTCTACTTGTTTCTCAATATAGAAGTCGTGGCAGTTATCACATTGTATTTTATAAATAATGTTGGTGTGGTGTTTGTCAGTGTAGTTTTTACATAGTATAGACCTCAGTTTTGTGCCTGGTTTCTGAATAAATTTGGTATTAACTGGAATGTCATATTTTGTTACTAATTTTTGCCAAATGTTGGTTATTTGTTTGCTGATGACAGGAATATATGATATACAGCAGTATATGGTTTCGTGGTTTTTTGATTCGTGAGGTGTATTTACTTTAGTTGGTTGATTTTGTTTTCTGTCTAGGTGTGTGCGTATAATGTTTTCTACGGTTTGTGGAGGAACCTTATTGATGTTGATGAAGTATTGTTTTATTTTGCCTAATTCATCGTTAATTTCAAACATGTGGTCAGCTTCCGGTCAGTTACCTCTTTCTTTGTGAACCTGACGATGACCGAAGAAGGTCGAAACGTTTTTTGCTCTTCTATGTAAAATATTTTCTCAACCCAAACGAGCCGTTTTTGCATATAAAAAACTGTATAGTTCTATTTAATGTCCTCTTTTTCTACTTTATAGTTCTATTTAATATCTTATAGTTCTTTTTTATAGTTCTATTTAATATCTTATAGTTCTTTTTTATAGTTCTATTTAATATCTTATAGTTCTACTGTATAGTTCTATTTAATGTCCTCTTTTTCTACTTTATAGTTCTATTTAATATTTTATAGTTCTACTTTGTAGTTCTATTTAATGTCCTCTTTTTCTACTTTATAGTTCTATTTAATATCTTATAGTTCTACTTTATAGTTCTATTTAATATCTTATAGTTCTACTTTATAGTTCTATTTAATATCTTATAGTTCTTTTTTATAGTTCTATTTAATATCTTATAGTTCTACTGTATAGTTCTATTTAATGTCCTCTTTTTCTACTTTATAGTTCTATTTAATATCTTATAGTTCTTTTTTATAGTTCTATTTAATATCTTATAGTTCTACTGTATAGTTCTATTTAATGTCCTCTTTTTCTACTTTATAGTTCTATTTAATATCTTATAGTTCTTTTTTATAGTTCTATTTAATATCTTATAGTTCTACTGTATAGTTCTATTTAATGTCCTCTTTTTCTACTTTATAGTTCTATTTAATATTTTATAGTTCTACTTTGTAGTTTTATTTAATGTCCTCTTTTTCTACTTTATAGTTCTATTTAATGTCCTCTTTTTCTACTTTATAGTTCTATTTAATATTTTATAGTTCTACTTTGTAGTTCTATTTAATGTCCTCTTTTTCTACTTTATAGTTCTATTTAATATCTTATAGTTCTACTTTATAGTTCTATTTAATGTCCTCTTTTTCTACTTTATAGTTCTATTTAATGTCCTCTTTTTCTACTTTATAGTTCTATTTAATATCTTATAGTTCTTTTTTATAGTTCTATTTAATGTCCTCTTTTTCTACTTTATAGTTCTATTTAATATCTTATAGTTTTTTTTTATAGTTCTATTTAATGTCCTATAGTTCCTATTTATAGTTCTATTTAACGTCCTATAGTTCCTATTTATAGTTCTATTTAATATATTTTTATGAGAGTGGAGGTTGGGAGTGCAATTACTATGGTTTTCTTTCTACTTTTAGAAATTTAAGTGTAACTACTTTCTACGACTGGCTACAGACAGTGAAAACCTTATTTGGTTTTTTTACACATATCTAATTTTCTATTGCAGCTAAGTAGATTAACATCTGTTCTTGGATTTTGTCTGATAGATGGGATTTCTCCAATGTATTTGGCTGATATTACCACAGACATTATCTGTTCTAATAATAGGTTCACAATAATAGTTTCCTTTTAAAATTATTCCCTTGATACTTCCCTAACAATTTGTATAATATTAATTTTTTATTTTTGTTGTGAGCGCAATTGCTTTTTCAATAAAATTTTACTTTGACTTTTTCTAGTTATTTGTAAATATTAATGGTGCTTATTAATATTCGCCTCTATGCTTTTGATGCAGATAGTGTGAAATGGTTATTTTTATCTGAGATTCACACACATACAATATACTGTGTATTTTGATCATCTACTTAAGATTCTTTCCGAGTAATTGAATGCATGTATAAATAATTATGTTCAATATTTCGCTAATACCTTATTGCTACGAATTCATTTATTATTTCTACTTCTCTGTAAGCATTGAATGTTGATACGAATTGTAAGATCATTATGTACTGACATCTGGTGAGAGAGATGTGCACTTCAGATGGTTACAAGTATACCAGGCTTCATCAGAATGGGTCAGATCAGGTCGATACTTCAAATAGCCTTCTCTTACATTTAGACGTCTGTTCTTTAGTACTGGTCTTCTGAAGAAGGGTACTTACAAACAGAAGAGAGTGCCTATTAGCAAACTGTTTACTTCAAGGTGAGTTTCTTTCTTGGTGCTAACCGAAGTAGTAAACAATTTTTTAATTAAAGAACCAGCAAAAATTTAAGTATCTCTAATATTTAAATTGAGTTCCTTTAAGAAATTATAATTTGGATAATGTTATTTTTAGCTACGCAAAATCAGCAGTTTAATTCTAATTATAACAATACCTGGAAGAAAAAGTTAACTTCTAATTTAAATGCTTTCAAACACTCCAGTTTTATAAACATTCGTAGCGATATTTATCTAAAAAATGTATAATTAAGTTTATTCATTTTAAAGACGAAATTCAGTTCTGGTCTAAGCCTTTGGTTTGTTTGTTTTGAACTTTTATTTATTTTTTATTCTTTATGAATTTATTTAATATTCCAATCAAATATTATTAATTGTGATTGAAGAAACTAATGATAGTTATAATTACTATTGAGGACTGGTTGTCTTGGATTAATCTATAACTGTTTGAAGAAAATCTGATGGACTTAAAGTAACAGTGATGCTTTCGGCTGTCCTCCCACTGGCACAGAGGTATGTGTTGTTGACTTACGACGCTAGAAACCACGTTTGGATATCGATGGTGGCAAAGTACAGATAGCCCATTCTATAGCTTTATGTTTAAGAAAATAAAAACTCCCGCCTTAAAACGATATTTTTGCTTGTGATTAGAAACAAAAATAAAAAATATTCATAATAAACTATTACTGAATGATAAAATCAACCCCAAATTCCATTCAAATGTCAAATGTAGGAAATATAAAAGAAACAAAATAAACAAATAACGAATTCAAAATAATGTTAAACTCGAATATGTCATTTAAAATAATTAGAGAGCGTTCGTTAAAACTTGTAATTTAAATCCGCAACCTTCAATAGTAACCTTCATATACTGATTGTTTGGAATTAAGTACAAAGCTACGAAATTGTCCACCACGGGTATAGAAACCCAATTTCTAGCGGTATGAGTCCGCAGACAAACCGTTGTACCACTGAGGGGACAGCAACACTTTCAAGAGCTCTCTTTCAGATAGAAAATTTCTTCAATAGGTTACATTATCATAAGAACGCTTTTTAATAGTTCTTTAAAAGTGGTGTCGAAATAGATGCTGTTTTTAAGAACGATTAGACAACTTGGAAATAACACGTAATAAATGTACTCTTCAGTAGCGACTTAGTGTTCTCTAAATTTGGTTTGGTTAATTTAAAACAAAGCCACGTTGAGCTATCTGCTATCACCACCACGAGAAATTGAACACCGGATTTTAGCTTCGTTAATCCATATACTCTAAGACTTAAAAACTCGTAATAAGATGACGATGCTTTATAACGTTACATAACGCTATACAAAACACGTTAGCTAATCACAGTCCTTTTATATTAAAATGTTGTAACTCTAATAAATTTTAATTGCATATCACACCGATAAAATAATAATTGAAACGCGCTAAAAGAAGAGATTTATAGTTGTGTTTTGTTTATGGGAGCCAGAATGTAAGTAAGCGGTGAGACCACAACCGTGCAATATTTTACCGTAAAACTTGACATCAACCGCTGGTACACAATTGGAATATATCGCCAATTTCTCTTATAGCGCACATTCAAATGTCAGGAGATTTTGAAGTCTGTAATGTCTATATCTTTTAAATGGCGCTCAAAAATCTTCTATAGCTGTTCTATTTGATTTATATTAAAGCTATGAACGTGCTAAGGCACATTCTGATCAACTTTATAAAAAAAACCACTGTTGAACTTCGTGTAATACCAGAGCTATAATACTTCCCCATATAATTCGATCAAAGCAGGCAATGCAACACAACCAAGAATGTTACACAACTTTCATAGATACTAGTGGACCATTTTTAATCAGAACAGGTCCACATGATGTGAGAACCGCACCGTTCTTCATCGTCAAACAGCACATTTTTATCCAAAACATTCTACAAGTACCAATAATGCTCCAGATAGTTATAGTTGTATACAAATCGATAACTTGTATTCATATGTATGAGTAGTTAATGGTCCATAAAATCCATTGGTCTGTTTGGTTTGTTTTTGAATTTCGTGCAAAGCTACACTACGGCTATCTGCGCTAGCTGTCCCTAATTTAGCAATATAAGACTAGAGGAAAGGCAGCCAGTCATCACTACCTACCGCCAACACTTGGGCTACACTTTTACCAATGAATAGTGTGATTGACCGTCACATTGTAACGCCCCCACGGCTGAAATTGCAAACATGTTTGGTGTGATCCGTACCAATTTTGAGTGACACACTATGTCCATATGGAGATTTAAACCTCGAAATTTAGCCATTAAGCTTACCACTGAGCCACTCAGGAGTAAAATTCATGACAGAATGTTTTTATTACCAATATAACTTTATTATAACCGAAATACCAGATTTTCATATCTTAGCGTTTTATACTATTGTCTAATTATAAAGCACAAGGTGATGGAAATATAAAAAGAAAAAGAAATTTCCGGTTCAGAATTGTTTCCGTTCGAAAATGTTTCAGCTCAGAGCATCAACTAACGGCATGTGCCACACACACACACACACCGTGTTATCTATCAACACGTTACATGTAGTGTTTTCTAGTTCCCTTCGCATCACAGTTGGAAAACTGAGTGATTCATTTAACACTTCTAGGCATGTGGTTCACAGAATTGCAAGAAAATTGAACACAGAAAACACTTATGTTTTGGAAATCCCTTTAATTATTTTGTGTTTATTATTAAAATATTGTTTTATTGCAACTGGTTTCTAGAACGGGTTATAATTAAGAAAATGTTAAAATTTATCCATTTTAATTTAAAAAACCAAACGAAAAGGTCGTTGCCACCTGTCTTTCGAAATTACGTGTACTGTCTACAGTAAAATTAATACATTAAGAATACGGACTGTTTAGAAGGACTAAAGTTGACTAAATATTTTTGAGTTTCAGTAACTGAAATGTTACCATATAACTTCAAGTTGTTTTATATAGAAACATCGTTTTCCCTTATCTCTCGAAAAGTCCAGTTTTTCCTTGTCCTATTACCATTTCCTTTTTGACGATCAACACTTTATTTCTTAAGTTAACTCCACGTGGTCTTCCTCCTTTTCCAATTTACTATTATGTATTGAGAAACTGTTTCCTTTCTTAGATCTCTTACGTATTACTCCATTTCTCTACCAGTTATGCTATGTAACCTTTCATTCCAAGCCCGTATTTTTTCTCTAATCAAATGTGTTTCTTTTTATCTCAAATGTACGACAGATCTTCAGCTCGATTGAATTTCCGTGTTTATCTCTTTATTTTAACTCTCAATAACTGAAGGTATCAACTGATCCACATAAATATATTTGTAAAAAACAATGGTAAATGAGACTATTGGGCATTATTCAAGACATATTTAGCATGCAGAACATTATTGTTCATAGTGTTCAACCCTGTTCTTGTGCAGAATTATTAACAAAAAACTGCATCTAGCTATTGGAATTATGTTCAAACAAGATGTTTCATATGGAAGTCATATATATGATAACTTTAGATACTGGTAAAATGTTACTACAGCTAATTATTAAGCTCTAACAAAGTAGTAATTCGCATAAACATTATGTAAAAATAAGCATAAATAACGTTTATTTGAATGTGAAACGTTTGATTCCATTTGTATTTGTATTTACGAAGGATTTATGATCTACGAAACACATTTAAAATATACATAGCTTATTTTATGTTTGAACTTGACTTTCAATGTGGAATATTCAAGTGAAATGGAAGAGATCTAAAACGAAACTTTTAGAGAATATTCGTGATTACTTCATCTTGTTCAGCCTTTAAAAGAAAATAAGTAAACAAAAATTTATCTTAGACTAGCTAGAGTTATGTAAATTCATGTGTAATGAAAAGTTATCTTATGATATAAAAAGTTAATTCCCTTATATATAATTGTAAAAACATAAAAACATTCATAAAACCCACAAAACACAAAATGTGAAACCGCAAGCTTGCTTGTATATCCACATGCAAATTTGATGAAGATCCATCAAAAGGGAGCGAAGTAGTGGTAAAAACATTAAAAATGCCCATAAAATTCAAAAATGCAAAACTGAAAACGTTTATGAGTCTCATGAGTTCAATGAACCTCCAAACCAAATTTTCTGACGGTCCATCAACGGTCACGAAGTAGTTGCGTAGATGTAAGACAGACAGTACTATTCTATTTATTGTATAGATATGCTAAACCAGTACTGTATTTTGCATTAAAACAATTCGTGAAATTGTTAGGGCTTGACATACAACAATATGGATTGACATAAGAGAAGATGATTTTCACGATAAGACTATTTAAAAGTGAACATTAATAATATTAAACGCAGTTGGTAAGAAGTGCATCGATGTGAATGTGCAAAATGTTTTTTATTTACCACGCACTACATGTTTTGACACCTGGTGGTAGGATTAAACAAACAAACATCGTCCTACTTATTTTAAGTAAATATAAAATAATGCATCTTAATTACTTAATTTTTAAATATTTTTAAACCTCAAAGGGTTTAAATCAGTCTAACATACCACTGGTTTAGCTCACCAGTAAAAGCGTATATTATATAGGATAACTCTACTAACACGGAGACTGTTTGAAAGTTCCTAAGCCTAAATGGCATGAGATTAATTTAAAACGACGGATTTATTAAGATAAATGTTATCACACGAAACATATATTCTTCTCACAATTATTTATGTCTTTTTTTTATTACAAGACAGTATTAAAAACAATAAGGTTGTCTGTGTTATCGTGAAATCAATATCATATGTCATTTATTCCACTGAAGCTCAATAGACCAACAATGTTCATCTGTTTCAGCTGTATCCAGTCGCTGTTTATCAGAGTGTTCGTTTGTGGTGGGTATATTTCTAGATGTATACAGTACAGACAAAAACTTGCAAATAAAGTTTAAGAATAATTTCAGAACTTTCAATTAATTAACACTGTTACGTATTATAATTTATCTGGGATGAGTATTCGATTTATTATATTACGTATGTTACGTATTACGATTTCAAATGACAGGAAATTTTCATTTTTATTTACGTTTCCATAGGTATCAAATTTACGATATTTGTCAACAAGATTGATACACACAATTTTCTTTCTTACACAAATATATTTCAATATAAAAATAATAATGCAATTGAAAATAATGGTTATTACAAATATTGGTTTATATACAATAGGTTTACAAACGTAAAGACAATACTGAGTCTCATATCCAGTCTAAAAGTGAATATTTTATCGATGATCCATGTCCACGACGAGCAATTTAATTCAGAATTGATGTTGTTACACCTCGATTAAGCTAGCTAGTTTGGTTGGCCTCACACTTCTTATAAGTTGAATTTTTACCGGCGAAAATGTTTAACGTCCGAAGTTAATTCAACTAAATTGAACGGTTTATTATGTTAGAAGTTTATAAACATTCCTGGTTAAATTATGTAGTTTCCGATTAACTAGTGCTAATCACAGTTATAGTTTCTGAAACTTATAGTATACTGATTTTAGCAATCAACAATAATAACCGTCTCTTGGTGCATTGTTTTTTGTAGTGTAACACGAAATTCTCGAACGTTCAACAATGTTCGAAGACACGTAAATCACATATTGTTTGTTTTAGATTTCGAGAAACTTCCATAAATTTAACTAATAGGTGGGACTTATGCAATACACATTCAACAATATACATCACATGCATAAAAATATACTGAAACAAATGTAGGTATTAAAATAAACGGATAACGGTTTATTTATGTTACTCTATGAAAATTTTCATTTAACGCTACCTAAACTGGCAACGGCTACAGTGCTATAGGTGAAAGTTTTGGTTAAAATTAATGTTGAAATAAAGTGAAAAATATCTATTGTTATTGGAGGCTTTAATATTGTTCAAACAGTTTAAAAATATGCAAAATGTTTTCCATGCTATCGGAGGAAGAGGTCATTATCTAGTTCAATTTAACTGCATACAAACAAAAAGTTTTGTTGTAAATTAAAACTAATATTTTATTATTTTATAATTTCAAAACAACATAAATTATGTTCCCCAAACACAGACTTGTGCGAGCTATAACACGATTGTTGTAACGACATAAACACAAATGTAGTGTGCTTTCTATTAACACGAAAGATGTGCAATTTTTATAGAAATTTGTGTTTATTTAAATACATTTTCTACACCTGCATGTAAATCATATACAAATCAACAAAAACTTTTGTGCATCAGCCAACATGTTTATGTTCTGTTTTTAGCCCACAAAGATTGTGTTGTCTTAACTTAAATATATGTTGTAGCCTTTCGTACATCAGACTTGTATTTCACAGAGCATTGTGCTGTTTGTAATAAGTTTTTTTTTGCAAAGTTTATAAGTCCTAGTAAAACGTAGCTCTGAAATACATCAGAGAAAAATAATATGAGCTTGAAAACCATGATACGATCCAGCCATATGATATTTGGAGCCAAAGTAGCTTTGGGGCTAAGAAATAAAAGCTTTACCAAATATTACAGCTTAACATTGCTTTACCAAATATTACAGCCTAACATTATATATTTCCAAGAAAGTAAAAGCTCATAACATCGAAGGCAACGTTTACAAACAAATTCGATTTAAAGTATTTTTTAAGTAGAATGGTGAAAACTTTGAACCTTCGCCTGTGTGATTTAAAACCAAATGGATTTTTTTAAGGAAACGTCTTTAATTGTCTCAGATTGTTATTTATTTGTCATTAAGCACAAAAGGTATCTAAACCAGGTTTCTAGTGGTATAAATCCACATACATACTGCTGTGCCATTGGGGGGCTTTAATTGTATCAAATCAAGTCACTATTCTGTTAAAACAATAATACTTCAATAATTAAGTTTTTAGTTAAAAAATAAATTGCAACTTTTTAAGTTTTTTTTTCGACAAATTACAAAGAAGGGTGTTAATGTGGTGTTCCTGTCTTCTTTCTTGTATTTTAATCTGTTTAATTTATTTCTTTGTTTTAGTTATGCACAAAAATTCACAATAAGACATCTATAGTGTTCCAACCACAGGGATAGAACATGTTATTTTTACCGTTAAAATTTCTCAAACCTAAATCGTGCCACCAGGGGACACTTAAACTAATTATTTGTTTCTGGTTATCAATACAATTTTTCGTACAGACTTATTTTATTCATTAATTTATTCATAAAGAGTTTTCATTTTAGTTACAAATTGAATGTCTAGAAGTAAAGAAAGTGTTCTATGTATAAGGTACAAAAACCAAAAATTAGAAAGAATTAGTGTGCTGAAATTAAAATAATTACTTCTTCTGAAATTATTTTGTAAATGTTTTCTAACTTATGAAGTACTTTTGCAAAGTTTTGCATTAATATTCGTAAAAAGTGTATGTTAAAATTTAATTGTCTGAAAAGTTAATCAGTAACCCCTTCCCCTACTCTTAATGCACTGTTAGTTACATTTACATATTTCAGGCTTTAACATGCTGTAAGAACATGTGTGAGGAGGTAAAATTTCCCGTAAAATCATTTACATTGGATCTTTTTCTTATCATTCAAGTCATAATTAATGAACATTGATGAGCTGTTTTTATCTTTTATTATGAAATATAACAGCTTATACACTATTTTTACCTTCCCTCTCTTAATATTTTATTACTTCGTTTTTCTTTTAGTGTGTTTAGTTTTCTTTGCGATCTTCTTCCGTTGGCATACCATAATTATATTACGTTTATTTTTATTTAATGAGTCAGTATAGTTAACACGTGCAATCATTAGTTTAAAAATCAGGCTTTCCTCACGAGGAGCTTCACTAGATGGAAACTACACTGACAACGATTGCATTTTTATTGTCACAATCTCAGAAAGACGTGCATCTACACACTATAGGAATGCCGGCCTGGCACGGCCAAGTGTGTTAAGACGTTCGACTCCTAATCCGAGGGTCGCGGGTTCGAATCCCGGTCGCACCAAACATACTCGCCCTTTCAGCCGCGGGGGCGTTATAATGTTACGGTAAATCCTACTGTTCGTTGGTAAAAGAGTAACCCAAGAGTTGGCGGTGGGTGGTGATGACTAGCTGCCTTCCCTCTAGTTTTACACCGCTAAATTAGGGACGGCTAGCGCAGATAGTCCTCGAGTAATTTTGCGCGAAATTTGAAACAAAAAACACTATAGGAATATCAGAAAACAGTTTTTGTAGAATAAGAAACTTAAATCTAGAAACCTAAGTTCTGAAGGTTTTTATTTCAAAATCTTATAGTTATGATAGTGTCATTAGAAGGAATTAATCTGGTTTCTCACTTCAAATCTAATACAAAGAAGAAAAAGTAAACACAAGGTTCTGTTCTGGGCCCTTTATTATTTCTCATTTATATAAATGATATTCTTTACCAACAGTTTTTTGGAGATATCCAAGCCTATGCCGATGATATTGCTGTTGTTTATAGTAAGCCAAATCTAATTAATGAAGCCATTATTTCTAGTGATCTTAATAAAATTAAAAAATTGGCTTTTCTGTAATGACTTATCCTTAAATATATCTAAATCTTTTCTTCTTCAGTTTAACCTTTATGGTGTCATTCCAGCTTTTCCTTCTATTTTTTATCATTCTAGTGATTGTTATACTTACCCTAATTGTAAGTGTCCCAAATTGACTCAAGTTTCCTCTGTTAAATATTTAGGAATTATTTTAGATCGAAAATTAAATTGGCAATTTCATATTAATTCTTTAGTTAATAAATTAAAATATAGTTCTATGCTAATTTTTGAACTTAGTCATTGTGCTCCTTATCATATTTTGTTAAGTGTATATTATGCTCTCTTTCAATCTTTCTTACAATATTGTATTTCAATTTGGGGTGGCACATATAAGACTTTTTTAATTCCTATTCACAAGTTGCAAAAAAGTGTTTTCTTTCTTATTTTTACTCATAGGCTTGATACCGATTTCAGTAAATTTAACTCCCCTCTTTCATATGATAAACTTTATTTATATTTTTTAGCTTTATCTACATTGCATGTTTCTTTTAATAGGCCTTTTAAAGTCACTTCATATTTTACACGACTTCAATCTTTTTTTCCAATTAATGTACCCACACCACGTAAAACAGTTACACTTCATCAATATCTTTATTTGGCACCTCGTATTCATAATTTTATTCCTTATAGTATAAGATCTTCTATTAATCGTGTTAATCAAAAGAAATACTTAAAACAATGGATCTTAAATACTGATGATAATATTCTGGGAACTTTATATTGATTTTGTAAGTTTTGATTTTACATTATTATGTGTTTAACCATCACAGGACGAGTTAACTCTTTGTTGATGGTTTTATATTGATATTTGATTTTTTGTGTCTAATTTATTGCTTAATAAATTTATTATTATTATTATATTATTAAGAACGAAACGGGAAAAATTAGAAATATTTACAAAATACACTTATTGTAATCGTACCATAACTGATCTGAACTTAAAAGATGCATTCATACATGTAATAAACATTACTGATGTGATACTACCAATATAAAGGTAATCAGGTGAGAAAAATGAAAATAATAATATTAATATATAAAATATTTTTGGAACAGAATATTGATTCTAAATTCGGTGAAAGCGATAGTTAAACTGAACGAAGAAGGTCCAAACGACTAGTCTGTAAAATAATGAACGTTTTCATTTCATATTCATTCATTAATGATATAAATGAGTTTAAAAAACTTTTATAAAACCTGAAACAAAATATTTCCAAAACTCATTAACGAGCACAGCACGAGAACAATCTGTTGAACATAAATAAAACAACTAGAAATTGAGGTACAAGTAAGACACAGGACTGCGATAAAAAATATTATATTACTCCAAGTTATTGATTTTGAAGATGTTTTGTATCTCTAAAGTGGAATTTAAAATGATTTTAACAATTTCTAAAGTCTCTTAAACTGGGTTAATCTTATCACTGCTTAAACATATAGAATGAATTAAAGATATTTTAGCAAATGATGAAGACAATCGCTTTCTAAACTGGCATGAAATAGATTATTATCTAGTCACGTGGTGAATAACCAGTTTTTCTAAAAACTAAGAGTGAGGTTGGAAATAACCATGTGAAATTTATATATGCATTTTATATTAAAATGAGTTTCTGAACAAAAGTAAATAACATACGTATACTAGAACACTGTTATGTAACAAGCTAACTAGAATTATATATGTCAAAAATCAAATGAAAACTAAAACCTAGGCTGATTAGAACACACTGAATCATGAGTTTGACACCTTTGATGTTAACAACACTTTTTGACCGCTATCCTAAATAATATCACAAGAGATTCTACCAGCTTAGGATATTTAAATAGATGAAAAGAACATCTGTAAGGAAGCAGAGAATAAATACAAAAAGACCAGTCGTTAGAACTTGAGATCTACACAGATTACCAATACAAAATAATGAATATAGTTATAGACATAATTGTATTTTGGTACCCCACAACTAACAGCAAAACCGGTTAAAATTACAAAAAGAAAATCTCACACATACATACACTAAAATTCACAAACAAAAGTCTTTTATTTTGAGAATAACACTGCGTTTATATCACTATGTTCGTAGTTGAAACGTAACACCAGTATGTGCAAATCTACCTATAATTTCCTTAAATAGTCGAGCAGTGAAAACTAATATCTCAGGGCCTGGCATGGCCTAGCGCGTTAAGGCGTGCGCTTCGTAATCTGAGGGTCGCGGGTTCGCGCCCGAGTCGCGCCAAAGATGCTCGCTCTCCCAGCCGTGGGGGCGTTATAATGTTACGGTCAATCCCACTTTTCGTTGGTAAAAGAGTAGCCCAAGAGTTGGCGGTGGGTAGTGATGACTAGCTGCCTTCCCTCTAGTCTTACACTGCTAAATTAGGGACGGCTAGCACAGATAGCCCTCGAGTAGCTTTGTGCGAAATTCCAAAACAAACAAACTAATATCTTGTTCCCGTCTGTGTAACTTAATTATTGAGATAGATATTTGAACTGAGAGCGTTAGAAAAACAAAACGAGTACATTATTTTTTATTCTAACGATATTCTACTCTAGTGAGATACGCAATTCATTTTGTTTTCTGATTAAGACTGATTAGTAGAAATGTAAATTTATTTGTCCTCTACATTTCCGGCAGTACGAGTGAGCGCCAGCAAGCGTCATTTCTCACGCACTACTTTGCACTAAAACATCACTCGCAACTATTCTTTAACGCATGAAACATTTCTTGTTTTCTCTACCCAGAAAATGCCTTATACAAGACCTTACAAGCTCTCATGTTTTTCCACCCTTCTACTTTTCCACGAAGATAAATCCCTTATCAGTCTGTGATGATTTTTCTTCTTTTTGACTTTCGAGCTCTTTTCGTTTAACGGTCTGGCATGGCCAGGTGATTAGGGCGCTTGACTGGTAATCTAAGGGACGCGGGTTCGAATCCTCGTCGCACCAAACATGCTCGCCCTTTCAGCCGTGATGGTTTTATAAAGTAAAGGTCAATTCCACTATTCGCTGGAAAAAGAGTAGCCAAAGAGTTGTCGGTGGGTGGTGATGACTATTTGCCTTCCCTCTAATCTTACACTGCTAAATTGGAGACGGCTAGTGCAGATAGCTCTCGTGTAGCTTTGCGCGAAATTCAAAATAAACCTTTTTTCAACTCATATTACACGATTTGGTTTAATTGTGGTTAAATAAAAATTTATCAACAAAAACCAATCAAAAACGATATTGTTTATATTATTCATCAAGGTTATACCCAATATAAGTTATCTGATTTGACAAACAGAGATACGAATATAAAATTAAATTTTAATTAATTAAATAAAAGAAAAAGAATAAAACAATTTGAGTACTGATACAGTTGTTTCCAATCGTTTATCTGCTGTTTCACAAATTATTCACTATTACTTATTATGGGCCAGGTGAGGCGTAATATAACATTTTACGAATCGAAAGGTTTAAGATTCGAGCCTGTGATATGTCCATGAATATGCGGAGGTCTTTCGATTGTGCGTTATAAAATAGCATTCAATCCCTCTGTTCAGTTAGGAGTAGCTGTGCAGGTATAAGGTGCTGGTGACTGGTTGTTTTCCCTTTAATCTGTGTTTTAAAATAAGGAACGGTTAAGTCTGTTTCTTAAAATCAGTGGTCTGGTTGTTTAAGCCCATACTTCACGTATAGTGCAGTTTTAGCTGAAAATGCCAATTTCTTATACTTTAATGGAAATACTTATAATTGGTCTAAGTAATACTTTTATGTTACAAAGCATTGACATTTTTTGTATATTGTCAATAGTTTAACTACATTAAAAAACACTTTAAACCCATTTGAAATACAGATTCTCATGTACGTGGCCATATTATAAAAAAAGACATAAAATTAATGAGGTAATACGGATATTAACCCTAAATCGCTATGGATATAGTGATTTTCTCCCAACTATTTTACCTACATTAACGAATCAGAATCGATAATTTGTTTCTATCACTTTCTTCTTCTGTTGTAACTGTTTGCAACTTACAACAGATTGACTGCTGTTGTTGTTCCCCTTGTAATAAAACCAGTTTCCAGAACCTTCTGAACTTCTAATGACTTAAAATAGAAGTACTCACGTTGTAGTCAGAGCAGACATCTCTGAAGTAACACGAATATAATTTAGTTCCTTGGCAACGTAAACGTAAGCACGGTTCTATATTCATCTTATGATATTTTATGTGCTAACAGTGTAAAACTAAGACTTTGCAGCCATAATAAGTTTATGTATCTACGATAAAGCGTAAAAACAACAACTTTTTATGAAACAGAAAACGACACATCTAAAATCAGTAGTAGATGCTACTCTGCTCGTGACTTCACAAACTTACCATTAATTTCACTATTTCGGTAAAAACAACAACAACACTAGAAAACAACATAAGTAAATGTGTTATAGCAGTTCAACAGTAAAACAAAGTAGTATATAACAATATAAGTATGTACTGATATTTGGACTTTGATTATAACAATTTTTTTATGCAGCTCTGTTCTCGCAACACTTTATTGCATGTTACTTTCTGGAACTGTTTTTGAAACACAAACTACCACTTTTACAGTTGAAAACATTAAACTTTGTTTAGTTAAAACGTATGATTCCAAAAGGCAAAGTTTATTAAGTGCTTTAGTTTGTTAATTTTACGTCAGTAACAATAAACTTTATTGTTAAAGATTGATAAGACAGTGTATCAAACACACCTGTCCACAACTAAACAACTCCACAAACAGCTTAGAAACGAGTTTTCTCACATTATTTTCATAACTGTAATAAATAATTATGAATACATTTAGGCAATCATGAGCATATTAGTTATATATAATTATGCATTCTTTAGCATTTCAATATGACAGAAAATGCTTCTTGTCATCTACAACGTTTCCTTGAACAAATTCGATCTAAAAAGCTTTTTTTATTATTTTACTGTATTCTCGCTGCAATGAGAAGTAAAGTGGTGTTCTACTACACTTTACAAGAAATACTAACAAAAGTGACGAAATAGAAAACGAGTCTTCCAACGCTGTTATCTTCTGATAATTTGTTTTCTTCTGATCTCAATAGAGTAAAGCTGTAAAAACATTTCTACAGGGGTAATGCTAGGAAACATATATTTCCCAGATGGCAGTTAGATATTTATTGATTTTTGGATTCGGCTGGACCGAAATTCAAAACATATGAAATGCAGATCCATATAGGTATTTTCAGTTGTATTAAAGTCGTCAATGTTTTACTACCCTCTCTACAAGCCTATTTTGTAACTAAAACACTTATAATGTATTTTCTATCCAAACCTAAGATCGATGTATTTAATTTATATAAAATAACATAAAATTATTTAAATAGCCTGCTTAACGTATAAAAACACACGTAAAATTATAAGATAAAGCTTTATACCAAACTATCTAAAACATAACGAATTAGTTTTATTTGAATTATGTGTTTGTTCACGTGGAAATCATCCATTTCTGAAACTAATGTAAACAGATCTAGTATTCCAAGAAAGAAGCATTTCATGAACCTCTCTAACTCAGCTATCACAACGAGTTGTTTGTGAATTTTGCGCAAAGCTACACGAAGGCTTTTTGTGCTAGCCATCCCTAATTTATCAGTGTAAGACTAAAGAGAAGGCAGCTAGTCATCACCACTCGCCGCCAACTCTTGGGCTACTCTTTTACCAACGAATAGTGGGATTGACCGTAACATTATACACCCCCACGGCTGGGAGGGCGAGCATGTTTGGTGCGACCGGGATTCGAACCCGCGACCCTCAAATTACGAGTCGAACACCTTAACCCACTGGTCATGCTGAGCCTATTATCACAACGAACTGATTTTATTTGTGCATGAACAAACGCACAATTTTAAAAAATACCATTACACCAAACTCTCGAACTGTTTACATATGTAACTAACTATACGTTTCATACACGTTATTTTTAACATTTAATAATCACACACCTAGGAGCAAATTATTCATATTCTAACACCATTTACTTTTTGCATATTTCCAGTATGGAAGATCAGACACAATATTATCCATTGTCCTTGAGGTTTTTGTATTCAAGTTGGAAGATACCTGTGAATTAATTTCCTACAGTCTCTTCACTAGCAATGAAGCAACGTTGTTCATATCTTATCTCTCTCAAATTTGGAACTGTTCAATTTGTCCATGTGTTATTTTGTATAAAACTAGGGAAAATATTTCCCCTGCCGTTAGTGGCATTACGAACTATCTTCTTAACTACCACTACAGTTTATGTGACAATACTGACTGTTCCTCTGCCCAGACAAGATAAATTGATTGCTTCTCAGAGTGGTTGATGAGCCTTAACCTAATTAAGGTTAAAAGCTATTCATTCGGCTTGAGTAAGCTCTTGATTGACGGGAGGGTTTCTCTTGTTGTTTTGTTTTATAACAATGAACTAGAACAAGAGAATCAAAAGCGTATAAATGTTTTTATTCAAGCATTTAGCTCAACTTGGACATGCGTTCTAAAAACTGGATTTCATTTCGAAACATCTGAAACGCAGCGCTTGCTAGAAATGTAGTTTTCTGCTGGTTTCAATGTGAAATGGAACCCGACATGACCAGGTAGTTAGGGCACTTGACTCATAATATGAGAGTCGTGAATTCGAATCCCTGTGACACCAAACATGCTTACGCTTTCAGCCATGAAAGCGTTATAATGTGACTGTCAATGCAATAGTGATGACTAGCGGCCTTCCACACGATCTTACACTGCCAAATTAAGAACGAACAGCGCAGATGACCCTAGTGTAGCTTTATGCGAAATTCAAAACAAACAAGCAAACAGTGTGAAATGTTTCTTATGTCATACGAAATTGAAATTCCAGACCATCTGAGAAACAGGTGTTACTTGGAGAAGAATATTTTGATCAACCACGTGCCAGGTATATTCTTATGTTAAAACAGAATTAGTTTAGGTTGCATGTTAACATTATGTGTTTAATAGCCATGCCTTTATGTACCTACTATGGTAGCCAACTACATTTTGCAATAATGCAATGTAAGCTAATTACCATGTAGTGTTACAGGTCGTATTAAGTATGTATATATTCATAATATTAAATTGCCGGGAAAGAGTGTGTGCTTTTTTGTTTTAAAGTAACTCTACAATTGATACCGCAAGGAATCGAATCCCAGATGTTTAGCGTTGTAAGTTTGTAGACTGTGGAAGAAGAAATGAAACAGAAGTTTTACAAGAAACTTATAATGAATTAAATTAGGACTAAATGTGTTGAAGGCATACAAACTGTAATCCTTTATATTTTGAATATTGAGCATTATCACCTGGCTTGTAACAGATTAGAGAAAATTACCATTCTTGTAAGCAAATTAAGGGCAGTAGGGTTAACAAACAGAAAGAAAGCAAACGTAAAAATTGGAATTTAATCTTCCAGTCTTTAATCTGTTTTTTGAAAGAGAAATTCAGCAATAGAATTATTTTACAAGTTTGGTTTTAAAATATTTCGCTCGTAAACCAAAAGAGGGCGATCGCTTTAAATAAACAGAGAAGATAATTTATTGCTTCCTTTTGAGGCTTCGCAGATGATTATTTGTTCATGGGTGAACAGCATGATTGATAGTCACAAGGAACAACGTGATTCATTAGCATCCAAAGAAGGTTTAACTTCTTCAATCACGAATAACAACGTGATTCAATAGCATCAAAAAAAGGTTTAAGTCCTTCAACCACAAACAACAACGTGATCCAATTAGCATCAGAAAAGGTTTTGCACAATCAATAAAATGACTGTTGTTTTTCTGCAACTAATGGCTTTTCAAAAATATTTTTTGGTACTTGAAAATAAAAGAGAGTTCTGCTACGTTTTCTATTTAAAACTTGGTATAGATCCGTACATTCCTATCACAGGCCAAGTAAATGCATAATATCATGTTTAATAAGAAGACAGAATAAATATTAGTTAGTACAAATGAACATACACCTAGCTTGTTCGCAATATCACTCGTACGTGACAATGAATTATCTTTAATTTTTTGCATAATTAATCGTCATTAATATAAATTGTATTTGGAGTAATACCGTGAATGGCACCCGTATAATAAATAATTAAATATTTAACTCAATTTTAACACACCATATATATGTATATATATTTACTTATGAGTGAAAAGAACGACATTAATGCTATATTCTGTTAAAACATACATTCATTTTATTATTTGAACACTGGCAGTCCTCCAATTTATGTTTTATGTGTAAAATGTCAATAGTCCCACAATCTATGTTTTACGTGTAAACTGTCAATAGTACCACAATCTATGTTTTATGTGTAGAATGTCAATAGTCCCACAATCTATGTTTTATGTGTAGAATGTCAACAGTCCCACAATCTATGTTCTATTTGTAGAATGTCAATAGTCCCACAATCTATGTTTTATGTGTAGAATGTCAATAGTTCCACAATCTATGTTTCATGTGTAGAATGTCAATAGACATGTGTATAATATTAGTATTTAACAATCCATGTTTTATTTGTAGAACGTTAGTAGTCCAACAGTCTATGCTGTGTTTATATAAGTTATTATAAGTTTACGGATCTACTATTATGTTGCTGAGACAGTTATTATTCAATCCATAAAGCTTAAAAGTTTGGTTGTAATGCTATATACTGTTAAAAGTGTGGCGTTACCTAGTGCTTAGAATGCAGTTTGAGAAGTTTAATGTGTGCGTTGCGATAATGCTGCAATATACTTTATACTCTCAGCTGTGATGCCCTTGTAAGAATAGCAGTCCAGCCCGTTATTCAATTAAAGCGGATACGTCTCTTGTAGCGACGAATACTGCTAACAGGTAATTCAAAATCAGGGACGCTATATTATAACCCTAGGGGCCTCACAGTCGGACGGTTAACCCGTTTGTAGTATAAAATGCTATTCAGGTTGAAAATATCAAATACCATACTGTTGAAACTCAAGCCTCAACATAGGCGATAATCCAAATTTAGATCCATATTTTGAGTATATGAATATTATACGCCCTCACTTTGATTTCTTTGCTTATTACTTAAAATATTTATTATTTCAAGATGTTCATTAAATACACAGCTAATATCACTGAAGATCTAAATTTATTTATCGTCTATATTATATTTAATAGCTTAAATAACATTACTCTAACAATATAACAATACTCTAACATCATAACATTAAACTGCAGGTGATCTTATTTTCTAAAAACAATGAATACAAAAACATGCTCAACAATGAAACATACAAGGGTCGAAGTAACAAAGTATCTATTTCTCGTATTTTATCTCTATTTCATTTTTTTTCACTCCTTTGAACGTTGTTATATATATTGTTTGAGAACGTAAGTAACAATGCTGCTTACGTAAATAACAATGCTGCTTGCATATGTAGAATTACATACGGGCTGTTATCTACGTTAAAATACTTTTTATTTTAACTTGCAAGGTTTTGGCTCTTTTCATCCGAAACCTTCATTACGCAATAATATATTCAGTTTGTTTGTTTGTTTTTGGAATTTCGCACAAAGCTACTCGAGGGCTATCTGTGCTAGCTGTCCCTAATTTAGCAGTGTAAGACTAGAGGGAAGGCAGCTAGTCATCACCACCCACCGCCAACTCTTGGGCTACTCTTTCACCAACGAATAGTGGGATTGACCGTAACATTATAACGCCCCCACGGCTGAAAGGGCGAGTATGTTTGGCGCGATGGGGATGCGAACCCGCGACCCTCAGATTACGAGTCGCACGCCTTAACACGCTTGGCCATGCCGGGCGGATGTATTCAGCAATACTGTATTTAACAAAATTTAAAATATGAAACAATCGAGGGCTAAAAATGAAAGAGTATGCATGTGAGAAGTACAATGTTCCACAATGGTGTGAAACAATGGTCGAATAAAAGTGCAAGGCTAAAACGGTATTATTCTCTACTTTCTTTAAGGCAAGCTGAAACGGCCCGGCATGACAAGCAAATAAAAAGGCAAGCTGAACTTTATTACAAGGCATTTCGATTGAGGTAAACATAATAACGCCCTATATCTATAGAATGTACCTTTATTAGCTCGATACTTTGCTATTGGCAACCTATATGACAGCTTCGAGGAAACCTACTCTTATACCCTAATCGTATTTGGCTGACTTTCCGACTGCGTGTTAGCCCACTTGATACCTCCATAGTAGAGAACTATGTTATAAAGATAAGAAGTCCCCTAGGATAACACGAGTTCGTTTACCAACTCTAGCCCTAATAGCTTTAAAACTACAGGAGTTAATGGACACATGTACAGAGTTTCAAATGGATTAGCGAACTTTTAGATTATACATAGCTCTTGACAAAAGTGTAACAGCAAAATATTGAAGTAATAAAGATAACTTATGGAGATACAAGTTATTACTTTATTCGCTCTACAAATATGATGTTTCATAATCTATATAAATATAATAGTACTGTTTGTTGTATGTTCATGTAACTACTTATCTATATAAATATAATAGTACTGTTTGTTGTATGTTCATGTAACTACTTATCTATATAAATATAATAGTACTGTTTGTTGTATGTTCATGTAACTACTTATCTATATAAATATAATAGTACTGTTTGTTGCATGTCCAAGTAACTACTTATCTATATAAATATAACAGTACTGTTTGTTGTATGTCCAAGTAACTACTTATCTATATAAATATAATAGTACTGTTTGTTGTATGTTCATGTAACTACTTATCTATATAAATATAATAGTCTGTTTGTTGTATGTCCATGTAACTACTTATCTATATAAATATAATAGTACTGTTTGTTGTATGTTCATGTAACTACTTATCTATATAAATATAAAAGTACTGTTTGTTGTATGTCCATGTAACTACTTATCTATATAAATATAACAGTACTGTTTGTTGTATGTTCATGTAACTACTTATCTATATAAATATAAAAGTACTGTTTGTTGTATGTTCATGTAACTACTTATCAAACTATATTTATATAAATATAACAGTACTGTTTGTTGTATGTTCATGTAACTACTGTGTGTTGTATGTCCATGTAACTACTTATCTATATAAATATAATAGTACTGTATGTTGTATGTCCATGTAACTATTTCGCAGTGGTTGAGTGGATCATCATTTAACTTGTTAAGGATGTTCATTTGGTTCATGTGGAGATGGATACGAAGTTTCAGTTTTGCACTCAATCATCTCCTTTGAACGGATCTTCATCAGATTTGGTTTGCAGGTTTATTAGATCCATGGGGAGATCCATGCAAAATTGCGATCTCACCTTTTTGTTGTGTGTAGTTTTATGGGCGTGTTTACGTTTTTTATAATTAAATTTAAGGCAAACTTTTCACGACCTTCCATTAATTGTAAATTTACATGGCTTCCATCCAGCTAGTATAGAATAACGTAAAAAGTACGGATTAGGCTTCTAGAATGTACCAGTCTTGTGACTGTTCACATTCATTTATTATGTATTGTTCTATACTTGACTACCTTATCGACTTCAACTCAGTGCTTTCACTAATTTTGTATTCTAGGATTTTAAATACGGAATCTATATATCTAAAATTACATCTACGACGTCTATATTAATAAACAATTTTATAATTCTATCGTTTTGGTATCCTATTTATTTTTACATATGTGATTTAATATATACATTAACACCAAACTTATGGACATGCCTTTCTAAGTATTTGATCAAGTTATTTTTAATCTTAAAATATTGTGATCCTATAAATGGCAAAAAATAAACACTTTCTGCTTTGTAATTGTAATTTTTATTTTATGATTTTTATTTTATGCTTTTGTCTACAATTTAAATAATTTAGACACGTTCGTACGTGTTTTTTGTTCAAATAATATGAAACTGTCATCCAAATACATGTTTGAATTCTTCAACTCTCCAACATTTTTGTATTAAAATGTAACATGTGTCAAATACGGATGTTATTCTTCTGTAGGGTGTGGCTTAATTAGTTGTCTTTGATCAAAAGATGCGTTAGGGAGGAAAGAAAATAATGTTATATCTAGTTTGTGATAAACTTTTTTTGGTATGACAATAGTTTAAAGCAGACAGATAGTGTTTCTGTGTTCCATAGGTAAGGTATATTATATTATTCATTTATATTAATTTTATAAATAATTATATTGGCTAATAGCTGAAGTACTCCTTCCCTGGAAGGAAGTTATGTAGATTCATGGTTAATAAAAGATTATCTTAGAACATGAAAAGCTACATTTCCAAAAATATAATCTATAAAAAAGACCATAAACAGCGCAACACGCTAAAGTACAAATTTGTATCTCAGAGTGGCTGGTATGGGTATTAATACTTTTATTCATAAGGAGAAAACAAAGTTTCGATCTTCCTAGGTCATCTTCATGTTGAAAAGATAGCTTTAGTTGCATCAACGTCCAACCATTCCATCAAAAGATAGATTAAAAGCTGTTTTCGTGGTATGTCTGATCCCAATGGGTGAATACATGTTCACAAACAAATCTAGTCTGATTCAAAGTTTCTATATGTACTACATCTCCAATATATAATTATTTTTCTTAACCTGAAGATGACCTAGGGAGTTCGAAACGTTGTTCTCTCCTTATTAATAAAAGTGTTAATACCCATACCAGCAATTCTAGAATACATTTTTATTTTAAGTGGGTTTCTCGTCATCAAGAAAGTACAAATCTGTATGTGCACCCCCGGACCTAATGAGCCTCATACTAATTTTGATAAAGATCCACTCACACCCCGCGATATAGTTATGTGGACATCTAACAAACAGAACTATCACTTTTATATAGATACTACCAAGTTGATCGTATGCTATGACTTTTATTTTCGGTTTATTGTATGTTACTATAATTTTATTATAAGGATTGGTTTCCCTTCCTGGCTTAATATATGTGCGTAGGACTAACTTAAGTCTCATAAGCTGGCCGAATCTTCTGAGATATTTTAGAGATTATAGCCTTAAATATATTGTTAACAGAGAGAGTATCTTACTGATTAAATAATGCTTTCTAATATTTATAAACAGAAACGTAATAAATATATATTTAATTCGATATAACGAGTGTGATCCTTTCAGTTTTATCGGACATCCTTATATACTGGCCCGGCATGGCTAGGTGGTAAGGCGCACGACTCGTAATATGAGGACCATGGGTTGAATCTCCGTCACACCAAACATGCTCGTTCTTTCAGCCGTGGGGCGTTATAAATTGACGGTCAATCCCACTATTCATTGGTAAAAGACTAGCCCAGGAGTTGGCGGTGAGTGGTGACGACTAGCTGCTTTCTCTGTAGTCTTACACCGCTACATTAGGGATGGCTTGCGCAGACAGCCCTCGTGTAGCTTTGTGCGTAATTCAAAACAAAGAAACAAAAAAATCCGCATGTATTTTAGGTAATCCATATAAAATACCTGCGTGTGATTATGTTGGTTTTAACAGTTAGCATCATTTGTTAACTCTTGCTCTCTTAAGTTGAATGAATAGTTTTGGAAAACATTTGGTTGGTTTCATAGGGTTTTTCTTTACTTTAAAGAACAGACTGACTTAGTCGATAAGGCAGTAAAATACGAAACAAATTATTTGAATAATATTGGTTTATCAATGTCAAGCAATTAACTAATTAAGATGAAATGATGTTGTTTTATGATTTACGATATTTAAAAACAAACAAACAAGAAGACAGTTTAAATACATAATAAATATTAAGGAGAAACATTTTCAATCCATTTACTAAACGCATTCTGGCTTATTAAAACATGAGTTGTCGCATTCACCTTGACCATGCTGAACACACATGAGCTGTAGTAATTATGGAACGATGTATGTCCAGAAATTCTTTTTTGAAGTAACCTGGTGTTTGAACTAATGCATAGTTTATGGTATAAAAAGAGGTGTGTTTGTAAGCGAAAATATGTTTGTATTTTCTCAGCTTTGTCTTTAACCTGGAAAAAAAATTATAAAACAAAAGAAACTTCTAAAAAATCCAACTTTGAAATCCAGTTGAGGATAAACAGTGATAAACAATTAGAAACTCTGAGACCTTAAATACAAATACTCATCGCCTGGATAATAAAGTGTAAAAGTGATAGAGAGCGTATCAAAAGTTGGAAGAAGCAAAGATTTAGTATGTTTTAAAATATTTTATATTGTCGTTTCTGACGTTATTGTGCACAAACTTAACTGAAAAATAAATGTTTTACAATTCGTGGTTAATATTAGCTAAATCTTGTTTGAAAGAAGGGAAAACTGCTACAGATACATCGTTCAAATATCGTTAGAACAAATAAAAAATTGGATTTTAAATGGTCAGGTATAAAGTTACAGTAAAGGTGCATATAATATTGCCTATGATGAAATATATTCAACAAAGCCAAAGACGTTATCATTTTCGAAAGACACAGCTCCATTCTTAGGTGAGAATTCATTAATTTCACCCTCAAGAAAAGAAAGTCTGCCTTCCAAAAGCACTCAAATTATCAATGTATCTCAGGACGATTGAGGCGCGGTATGGCCAGGTGAGTTAAGGTGTTCGACTAGTAATCCGAGGGTCGCGCGTTCGAATCCCCGTCACACCAAACATGCTCGCCCTTTCATCCGTGAGGGCGTTATAAAGCGATAGTCAATCCCACTATTCATTGGTAAAAGAATGGCCCAAGTGTTGACGATTGGTGGTCAAACAAAACAAACAAACAGGACGATTGGTATGGGTATTAACACTTACTATAAAGCAGAAAACAACGTTTAGGCCTCCTTAGGTCATCTTCAGGTTAACAAAAACAGAGAGTATTTATAATTGCCAGTATAAAACACCTTCTCTCCGCTGCAGGGTTCAAAGACCCACTCATGACTCAAACAGGTCTCAATGATTTCATTATGCTCTTACATTGATTCTATAGTTATACTCTAAGTGTGTCCGTAACCGAAACAAAACTCTTTACGATACTCACACGTGGTACCTAAGCACGTGTCAAGCTTCTTCCTGTTATCTTATGAGTGGCGATATGAACTGAGCAGGTCAAAAGCACAAAATCTGAAGTCAGACTTCATCCGGTTCAGCTATCGTGAATATCCATTTTTGTACACCCACCATGTTTAAGTAACCTCTCAAACGCCCTTATGGGCACTTCATTGGTGAGGAGTTACTCTATAGATAACATGTCTCTTGCAGGCCCACCTGATTCCACTTGTCACTCTCAGTTTTCTTAACTCCAAAGCTGTTGGAAAGGTTAACTGGAAAATATACAGAGATGCATCATGTTACCTCCAGGACCTTGAGGGGAGCAAGGGACAGGCCACAAAATCAGATGCTAGGCTCGTAAAAAACCCTCATCAAGCCTGGGTCTCTTTCCAAATAGAAAATTAAAAAAGGAAAGTGCAACAACTGAGATTAACATGTGTATAACAGATGGCGTTCTAGTTACACAACGATGTGTGCTAAGAAAATAATGGCTCTAAAAATAAGGTTAAACATGTGCTTTTAAAATAGTTTTACGTGGTGTGAACTCGTTTTACGTGACTTAGTTTGGTACTTCTTTAAGTTCATGTTTCAGTGTCTACATATATATCCTTTCATATTGACGATAAGTGATTGTTTGTTTAAAGTAAAGCACAAAGCTAGACAATGGACTATCTTTGCACTGCCCACCACGGATATCGACACCCAGTTTATAACGTTGTAAGTGTGCGGAGATACCACTGTAGACAACGAGGAAGAAACAACTGGAAATATAAAAGAACAAAATGTATTACTTTCAAATATAATCCATTAGAAGAATAAACATTTGTCTTTGATTAATAAAAAAAAGTCTACCTTACGAAAGTGTTTTGGCTGAAAGTTTTCTTATTTCTACATATTTTGTAACAAATAAGATCATCATTAAGATGGAATATAAAAACACTTAATGCTGCCAAACTGAGAAATGAACCATTTATTTGCACAACAAACATTTTTATCATACATCTGTAGAAGGATGTGTAATTCAACACTTCACCTATCACAACAAAACCTTACCAGAAATGTTTGGTTTGGTTTGTTTTGAATTTCGCGCAACGCTACTCGAGAGTTATCTGCGTTAGCCGTCCCTAATTGAGGAGTGTCAGACTAGAGGCAGCTAGTCATCACCGCCCACCGTCAACTCTTGGGCTACTCTTTTACCAACGAACAATGGAGTTGAGCGTGACATTATAACGCCCCCACGTTTGAAAGGGCGAGCATGTTTGATGTCACAGAAATTCGAACCCTCGACCCTTGGATGACGAGTCGAGTGCCTTAACCACTTGGCCATGCCGGGCCATACCAAAATGTATATATAATGGCAAAATATAACATCAGATTACTATAACTAGCGAGTGTAATTTTGTATCAGTTAGTATTAACCGTTCAGTACTTGATAGGTCTGTTTTACTTTAATAATCTTCGCAAAGCGACATAGTATTCAGTAGAGTTACTGGTGTAATTCAACGTGATTTCATCCAAGCTTGTCACTAGAAGGCGCTGCAACACAGCTGCAATAGCTCGTTTAGGGTCGTGGCTAGCAATTTTTCAGTTCAGTTTTTCCCAACAGTTCTCAATGGCAATATTCCACTATCCTCTTGGTAGATATAATCGTGTACAATACGGGCACTGTGGGCAGTAGCACTGTCATCCTTGAAAACGAGGTTATTGCCAAACATTGCTCTAGCATATGGCAGAAATATCATTTCCTTGCAATGGCGCCAATACGCTTTCTGGTAAGATATGAAGAGAAGTTTTCCAACCACGATAAGTATCTGCCCAAAAATATACTGCACCATCTCCTGTGTGTTCACTTTGTGAAAGATTGTCTTTCATCATCTATTTTTTCAGGCAAACGACGAATATGAACCTTACTATGAGCTTTAACAAGTCGGGAGCATGACTCATCTGAAAACAGCGTCCTAACTGTAAGTTGACATGCTGTCTTGTCCAAGTAACACGATGCTGCAGTGAATTCTGTTTAATTTCAGTTTGCAGATAGTCCTTCTTGCAAAATAACCTTGTTTCTTTAGTTTACTCTTCACTGTTCTTTTGAATATCCTGGAATGAATGTGTTCTTGTCATTCCTGTCGTATGATGCTGCAAGGCTTCTTTTTACTTTAAAGTGTTTACCTGATCAAAAGGTGTCCATCTCAGGCAGAAGGTTGTCCATCTCAGGCAGAAGGTTTGCGAAACTTTCTAGAGCAACACTTTCTGTAATCCAATGACGTTGCAGGATTCTGGGTACAAGAAACGGGAGTATTCTACTGTTCTGGCGATGCCTATTTGCTGCATACCATTTCTGGATAGTCAAACAATTTGATACCCTATAACTTCTTGCACATAAAGCGACATGACTCTACACCAAGAAAAGAGAAATTGTCTGAACTAAATATCGATCTGTTTCGAAAGATATTTCACCAAAATCACAGCCTTATATACAAAATAGATGTGTGTGTAAGTTTTGATAAACTAATGGCAAAAACAACTTATACAGACTGGAAGAACAACTCGTTAATGTTTGTTCAATAATACACTACCTTCTCTGTTACTACTCTGGCATTTACCCAATAGCTATTCCATGCATGTAGACACTAACATCAATATAAAACAGAACTGAAACATGTTTCTCAAGATCCTACAGTGGAAAAGGTTATAAAGATATAATCATAAAAAGTTTTACTTTAGATTTACCGCTGTACTTGCGGGGGGACTATTAAATGAGCAGCCCAACAGTCTAAGGTAGACTTTCGTTTTTTTTATAAATGGAGAATTTGGTGAAATGACACCCAAGAAAGGAATGTTTATTTCCAAAAGTTGCGAAACTATCTGGTTACTTGCCTTGTAATCCACACATATTGGTACTTAAATAACAGGTCCAGAATTTCAAGAGTGATTTTTATGTGTTAAAGTACATTTTAGCAATATAAACTCTATCACAGTTTGATCTTTGAGCATAAAGCTTTTAACAGAACCGCTTGCTAATCATTTCGGGTTTTGCGCTGCGGTGCAGGATTTTGAAAGGTTTTAAACCTAATGGTATAAGTATTAATAGATCGAATTGCTCAGGTTATCCTTTATACTATTGTTTTTTTTTAGACTAAATACTCTCGTTACAATATTGCTCATTCCATCACCTACTTCCACTTAAAACTTGTTTTTTTTCTCAAAATACTAGTCAAATAAACGGAAAGCTTAGTTTAAAGACATAGGGTTATTTTATGGGAACGTGATAAACGTACGTTAAGCTTTTGTAGTTCTTGTTGTAATCTTGGAAATGAAAGACCCCTAACATCAAATTAAAGTCTCAAAATATCATTTCTACAAAAGCAAACAACACAAAAATCACACATTTTTCTTTGTCTTACGATCTGCTTATATTGTACGACTTTAGAAAAAATATCTGAACATAGATAGCTCTATCAGTCTTTCGACTACAATGTTTATTCACGTCTGTAGAATCGAACGAGCAAAAGAAGAAATAAAAACGTCCGTTTAAACCTACCAGAAAACAACTTCTTACGACAACTATTTTCTCTTTATTTGCTTTATTTCCCTCTTTCAACGCAATTGTATTTTATATTTCTAACTACTAAGACATCAAAATTTGATAAACTCCAACACACTGTTTTTGTATATGTCATAAGAGATATTAGTTTGCAACAGAATACAGGGTTTCCTTTCACGATATGTTGCTCGTGTTAAAGAATGAAATACGTTATCTTAAACCTTTACAACAAGCCTTTTTGATTGAAAACAGATACCTTTTAGACCCCGTCAAATGCATTAAACTGCTGAACTAACAAAACTAGTTCTACCAAATACCGAAGCTAAGTAAACACCAACTAAAACTGATGGTGATAAGAAATATACGTTTTTGCTTTCTCTTGTTCATATGTACTAAAACCTTTCAGCGAAGCAAACCTGTCTGGAAGCTGATTAAATAGTTCCAATTGATTTATTTCTAGCTTCAGTTAAGTGTATTCTAACCAATCTCCATTTGAGTGTATTCTGGTCAGTCTTCAGTTGAGTGTATTTTAACCAGTCTTCAGTTGAGTGTATTCTAGCCAGTCTTCAGTTGAGTGTAATCTAGGCAGTCTTCAGTTGAGTGTATTCTAGGCAGTCTTCAGTTGAATGTATTCTAGCCAGTCTTCAGTTGAGTGTATTCTAGCCAGTCTTCAGTTGAGTGTATTCTAGCCAGTCTTCAGTTGAGTGTATTCTAGCCAGTCTTCAGTTGAGTGTATTCTAGGCAGTCTTCAGTTGAATGTATTCTAGCCAGTCTTCAGTTGAGTGTATTCTAGCCAGTCTTCAGTTGAGTGTATTCTAGCCAGTCTTCAGTTGAATGTATTCTAGCCAGTCTTCAGTTGAGTGTATTCTAGCCAGTCTTCAGTTGAGTGTATTCTGGTCAGTTTTCAGTTGAGTGTATTCTAGCCAGTCTTCAGTTGAGTGTATTCTAGCCAGTCTTCAGTTGAGTGTATTCTAGCCAGTATTCAGTTGAGTGTATTCCAGCCAGTCTTCAGTTGAGTGTATTCCAGCCAGTCTTCAGTTGAGTGTATTCTGGTCAGTCTTCAGTTGAGTGTATTTTAACCAGTCTTCAGTTGAGTGTATTCTAGCCAGTCTTCAGTTGAGTGTATTCTAGGCAGTCTTCAGTTGAGTGTATTCTAGGCAGTCTTCAGTTGAATGTATTCTAGCCAGTCTTCAGTTGAGTGTATTCTAGCCAGTCTTCAGTTGAGTGTATTCTAGCCAGTCTTCAGTTGAGTGTATTCTAGCCAGTCTTCAGTTGAGTGTATTCTAGCCAGTATTCAGTTGAGTGTATTCCAGCCAGTCTTCAGTTGAGTGTATTCCAGCCAGTCTTCAGTTGAGTGTATTCTGGTCAGTCTTCAGTTGAGTGTATTTTAACCAGTCTTCAGTTGAGTGTATTCTAGCCAGTCTTCAGTTGAGTGTATTCTAGGCAGTCTTCAGTTGAGTGTATTCTAGGCAGTCTTCAGTTGAATGTATTCTAGCCAGTCTTCAGTTGAGTGTATTCTAGCCAGTCTTCAGTTGAGTGTATTCTAGCCAGTCTTCAGTTGAATGTATTCTAGCCAGTCTTCAGTTGAGTGTATTCTAGCCAGTCTTCAGTTGAGTGTATTCTGGTCAGTTTTCAGTTGAGTGTATTCTAGCCAGTCTTCAGTTGAGTGTATTCTAGCCAGTCTTCAGTTGAGTGTATTCTAGCCAGTATTCAGTTGAGTGTATTCCAGCCAGTCTTCAGTTGAGTGTATTCTAGCCAGTCTTCAGTTGAATGTATTCTGGTCAGTTTTCAGTTGAGTGTATTTTAACCAGTCTTCAGTTGAGTGTATTATAGCCAGTCTTCAGTTGAGTGTATTTTAGCCAGTCTTCAGTTGAGTGTATTCTAGCCAGTCTTCAGTTGAGTGTATTTTAGCCAGTCTTCAGTTGAGTGTATTCTAGCCAGTCTTCAGTTGAGTGTATTCTAGCCAGTCTTCAGTTGAGTGTATTCTAGCCAGTCTTCAGTTGAATGTATTCTAGCTAGTCTTCAGTTGAGTGTATTCTAGCCAGTATTCAGTTGAGTGTATTCTAGCCAGTCTTCAGTTGAATGTATTCTAGCCAGTCTTCAGTTGAGTGTATTCTAGCCAGTCTTCAGTTGAGTGTATTCTAGCCAGTCTTCAGTTGAATGTATTCCAGCCAGTCTGTGCTCATAATAGAAAATTTTCTTTGTTTTTAAAGGGTAGTTCAGCAGTGTTACGTCGTATTTAATTTCATTTAATGTTTTCAGAAAATCGGTTACAAAACCTCTAAAAGTACCCCGGTAAAGTAATTGTATCTGCATCTACTAACTGCCACATGCTGTTACTACAACCTTTATTACTACAAAGTTGAATAAAAGTATTTTGATGGAATATAACTCCATTTTAATAAATGTTCAAATGCAAAATATATAAGTAAAACTCAAAAGTTTTGTAAACACCTTTTCTTAGAACTGAGTATACACTGATATATAGCTAACATTGCGTTATGGTTAGGATAGACTATGTACGAATGATATATCACATTTATTATTAACAATTGAAGACTATTAACAAATTTACCTTATCTGTATAATAGAGTGTGGTATATACTGAATAATCAGAATAAGAATAGCCTATACATATCAAGTATCACTGATATCAGTTTTTCGTAATTAAACATAAAGCTACACAATTGGCTGTCTATGTTCGACCCACCACAGGTATCAAAACCTGGTTTCTTGTCCGCAGACATACCGCAATGACACTGGCGGGCTCATTGACATTAGATCCTGTACGCGATGTGTAAAAGGAATGGTGAAATTTTTTTATGAATTATCATAGTGACATTGAATATTACTTATTATGTGGAAAAGGAATACTGAAAGCTGTGATGAAGTGTCACTGTGACGTCAGTTCCTGTTTGTGGTGTAAGAAACAAATACCAAAGATTTCTGATAAAGTATCGTTGTGGCATTAGTCGTTAAAATACCAATAAATCATAATAATAATTATTTTTCTAACCGGTTTGTTCCTTCACTGAAAATGTTTCTAAATATGCGCTGAAGCAAAAGTCCTTAGTGATGCATGATTTGTTATTTCATTTAGTTAATTAATCGATACAGTGTATCAATCAGATATATTGCGAATATTAAATATATAAAATAGTTAATACCACATAATTTTTGTTTAGGTGTCAAATAATGACTGATACGTGAAATGAATAAACAAAAAGAACAAAACTTTCTAACTCAAAACATGTACGAACAAGCACATTGAATATAAACTGATTCAGAGATTTTCTTTTCCTTCAAAATAATCTATCTTTGAGTTTTCTTTTCTCAGGATTCTAAGAACAAGTAAAACATGTCATTCATTTGGGGGGACCATTCAATTGGTTTCATTCGTTTAATGGTGGTAATTTCTAGCCTAAGCATTTTAGGTTTTATTGCGCCGTTCATACTTTGTCACCACTATGGTGGTGGGATACTATCTCTTTTGGGACACGTTTTAATTGTTACCACTAGCAGTCCAGTTATAGTCACATGTCTCATTTCTATGTGCTTATTTATTTTTAGTAGTTCTGTTTCTATCATTGTTGACTTATATGTCGCTCCTAGTTTCTTGTAACTTTTGTTCTACCTAAATACATATTACCAGCTTCATTGTTTGTTTTACTAGATTTATTTCAAACAATTACTTGAAGTAACGATACAATGTTAGAATGTTTTTTATTTTGTTTAAACCATTAATCCAGTGTTGTTATTATATATCGTTCTACAATTTTCTAACAGCAACAGAGTACTAATATTGTTGTACTTCTTTGGCGAATTTTCCACTGTAAGTGAAGCCATTGCAGAGTTTAATTTTAACCGAAGTAGCAGTCAACAATCGTTTCGGTTTCTTAATTGTAATTTTCTGTCCACATTTTTCGAGTAACAGAATAAGTTTGTTTTTTCATTTCAAAACTACACAATAGACTATCTGCACTCTGTCTATCGTGGAGACTCGAACCCCAGATATTTTGCATTGTAGGTCCGTAAATTTACCACTGATTTGCTAGATTATGTTAGAATAAGACAAATCAGTTAAGATGTCTAGTAGCATTAGCAATCATGAATCATTTGTTTCAAAAACAGTGGCATAAAAGATGTTAGCATGTTAATTAACTTAATAATCAGAAAATTAGTCACAAAGTAGTTGATTTTAAACAGATAGTCAGTGTATTTGTAATGTACTGTATTGATACAGTAAAGAGAATAAAAATCAATTTGAATAATTATACCTAATTAAAATTGAGTTACAAGAATAAAATATTAAGATACGTAGAATGTTCGCGTTGTCTTATTCTGAGGCCAGTGAACCTATGTATGCAGCATCGATGCAATTAATTTATTATTTTGAATTATTGAGCAGAATAGCTTTTTAAAATATTGATATATAATTCTGACACTACAATATATTTAAAATTACTTTTTGCTATTGTTGAACAAATCAATCTTCTGGATTGAGACATATTAACATTAAGTTTGATCTCTCTAGTTTTATCTTCATATGTTCGACCTACCAAAAGAAGGCTTAGTTGTCAGATAAAATAGATAGCCAGTGAATTACGTTTATGTGGTCTGTTCACAAGTGACGTCAACGTGTTAAACGTTACAAATAACTACATATCACTTTTAGGTATTCTAGCTTCTCTTACTACACTCTGAAATGGAGATACCGATACGTATCTATTTTGTTATTTTTAAGATTATACGAGCGTATAAAGTGACCAATGAAAGCCTGGCATAAAAATGAAAAAAAATAATTAAACACTTTTAAACGAAAAGTGGGATTGGTTGACATGTAAAGCTGCTGTTGCGAATTTAGTCAGAGTTTGAGGAGTACAGACCACTAGCAACCTACCTGTTCCAACAGGCATCATGTAGGATAGATAGTCAAGAAATATTGGGCATTCACATGTCAGGTTCTTTTGTAACTATACGTTTTTATATTTTTACTTAGCTTATAACAAAATCTAAATAACAGACTAATTTATTATTGCTTGCATACTGTAAAAGCAGTAACTTGTAATAAATACACTTTATCAGTAACTAAACGCAAAACGAAACTGTTATTGTTTATTGTATACCGCCGTTGTTTTCCATTTCACTGTGAGTGGACCTCACACTAATAACTGACATAGTGACTTACAACGAAGCATCTAAGCAAGCAAGACAACTAGTATTTTATGTCATAATTATTTAGTAATTACTTCAAAATTACTTTTCCAGGTAAAAGTATCTAACATATGTTAATAATTTCAAATATAATAAAATAAAAGTTCTAAATATTTTAATGAACATAACTGATAAGCATTATTACAAGCATGTAAAAATTGTTATTTTTCCATTACTACTTCTCTAAATTAATATCATATTTGCACTTGTAAGAAGTAGATAATATTGCCTAATATTTAACTGGTGCAAAATATACTTTCAAGTGACGTTAGACTCGAATATGATTTATACGAAAGTAAGTCTAGTATTAATATTTACGTGTCAGAGTAATTGAAAACGACGCGAAAGACTGCGCATGCGTATACTTCCATGTTTGTCAAACATACAGTCTTAGTACACACAGCCAGCTGAAAGTGACATGATATCAAAAGGGTTCTTGTCTTCATGCAATTTAAGAAATAAGAAATTTATGGTGAATGCGTACACAGATAAAATAACAAATAATATTTTATGTATATGATTCATCGAATCTTTTGGAATATGTTTATTCCATCACTAGCAAAGTATGAAACAAATGTGTGTTGACATAAGTATACAAATAAGGTACAATATTAATGATATTGGAGAACACGGCGCAGGAAAACGTAAAGCATTGGAAAGTTAGCAGTAGAATTAATAGATATAAACCATGAGGTAGTTTTTTCTATTGTTAATACTAAACATCACAACAGTCAGTTTGTGTTGAATACCACGGGTATTGAAACCCGGTTTGTAGTGCTATAAGCCTTCAGGTTTACTGCAGAGCCATTTGGAGTTAATGTAAAGTAAACCACAGAATACAATAAAAATATTTATATTTAAAAACAATACTGCCAAGATAATCATATGTATAACAAATACATTAAAATTTAAAAAAATAACCATGAAATTATCCATAAAATACAAATTAAATATTTGCACTAGTAAACAATACGGCCAACACAATTGTACCTGAAGTAATTTGTTTGGTTATGAATTTCGCACAAAGCCACACGAGGGCTATCTGCGCTAGCCCTCACTAATTTAGCAATGTAAGACTAGAGAGAAGGCAGCTGGTCGTCACCATCTACCACCAGCTTTTGGGTTACTCTTTTACTAACGAATAGTGGAATGGATCGTAACATTATAACACTCATACGGTTTAAAAGACAAGCATGTTTGGTGTTACGGGTATTCGAACTCGCAACCCTCCGATTACGAGTTGAGTGCCCGAACCAAATGTCCATGCCAGGCCTACGTAATACAGACCACACAATTATGCCTAAAATAAAAAAGATACAAACTGAGAAGATAACCATGAAATAAACCAGGGAGTGCAATGTAAACATTTTTATGAGTAAATAATATGCTAACTTACGTGAGTATAGAATCACTACACTGGTATCTGTGTATGTGTCATTAGCGCAGAAAGAGTTGCAGTTGATCTATAGTGAAGGAAGTTATTAATTTGAAAAGTAAATCTGGAGATAAGTTTTTGTTGGTCCTGTGGGAAGGGAAGGCGTTTACTTTGTAGACTTTACGTTTACTTTTTAATATCTACACTTGTGTACTCTAGAAACAGTACTCAGTTAAGGACAGAAAATTCGGTGAGAGTGAATGATTTGTTACGTGACTGGATTTTGTGGTCCAGAGCATCAGGTGTCAAGAAATATTAGAAATATTATTAAGATTTTAATCTGGCATATTACTTAGAAAGTATCTTGTTATGGTTCTTAAATGTGATGTTAGTTAGAAATATTATTAAGATTTTAATCTATATGCAAAAACGGCTCGTTTGGGTTGAGAAAATCGACATCACTGAAGATTTTAATCTGGCATATTACTTAGAAAGTTTCTTGTTATGGTTCTTAATGTGATGTTAGTTAGAAAGTGTGTTGAGTATCCATTTGTATCACATAACCTCTTCATGTAAAAAAATGTTAATTTGAGGAAAGATTAAAATTCTTTTTAAAAAAATCCAGGTACGAGATTGCGTCTGAGAGTAACCAGAATAAAACCGTCCTGAAGATTAGTGAAAATCATCACGTGGTTCAGCTATTTTGTCGTAGAGATTGAAGAAAATTATCACGTGGTGTAGTTATTCTGGTACCCAAAATAGGTAGTGATCAAATTTTCTTCACGTTCGTCAGTGAATTTAATCTCGAGAAACTGAGAGTTTAAATATGCCAGGAATTTTGGACCATCGTTAGCAGAACTAAACGGTAAAAACACGCCATTGATATTGCACCCGAATAGCACTGTTAATAATCGGGGAACGGACCGACAGTTTCATAAGAATGTGTTAGGGTAAGTGAGAGAGAACTAAAGTGTAGTGACAGCATTCTTACAGTAGGTCCTTGTTAGAGAGAGAAAACTAAGATGGAGCGAAATTTTCTAAGAATGTGTGCTTGTCAGAAAGAGAAACCTAAGGTGGAGAGACAGTTTTACAACAAAGTGTGCTTGTTAGACAGAGAAAAGTAAGGTGGAGTGACAATTTTATAAGAATGTGTGCTTGCTAGAGAGAGAAAACTAAAGTGGAGTGACAGATTTCTAAAAGTGTGTGCTTGTTACAGAGAAAATAAAGGTAGCGTAACAGTGTTCTGAGAACCACCGCTTGTTAAAGAGAGAAAAACTAAGGTGGAGTGACGGTATGTTAAGTCTGTGTCCTTGTTGGAGAGAAAATCTAAAGTGACATAACAGTTTTCTGAGAATGTTTGGTTTTTAGAGACAGAAAACTAAAGTGGAGTGACAGTTTTCTAAGCTTGTGTGCTTGTTAGAGAGAGAGCTAAAGTAGAGTAAGAATTTTACAAGAGTGTGTGCTTCTCACAGAGAGAAAACTAAGGTGGAACAACAGTTTGCTAAGAATGTGTGGTTGTTAGAAAGAGTAAACTAAAGTGGAGTGTCAGCTTTCTGAGAATGTGTGCTTGTTAGAGAGAGAGCTAAAGTAGAGTAAGAATTTTACAAGAGTGTGTGCTTCTCACAGAGAGAAAACTAAGGTGGAACAACAGTTTGCTAAGAATGTGTGGTTCTTAGAAAGAGTAAACTAACGTGGAGTGTCAGCTTTCTGAGAATGTATTCTTCTTAGAGAAAGAAACATATGGTGGAGTGACAGTTTTTTAAGAATGTGTGGTTGTTACAGAAATCTAAGGTGTAGTGACTTGGTTTGTAAGAATGTGTGCTTGTTACAGAGAGAAAATTAAGACTTAGTTACAGTTTTCTAAAAGTGTTTTCTTGTTAGAGAGAAAAAAATGAAGTGAAGTGATTCCTTTCTAACAGTGTGTACTTTTTAGAGAGAGAAAACTATCTTGGAGTGCCAATTTTCTAAGAATGTGTGCTTCTTAGAGAGAGAAACCTAAGGCAGAGTGACAGTTTTTTAAGAATGTGTTCTTTTTTAAAGAGAGAAAATTAAGCTAGAGTGACAGTTTTCTAAGAATCTTTGCTTGTTAGAGAAAGAAAACTAAAGTGAAGTGACAGCTTTCTAAGAATGTGTGCTTCTTAGAGAGAGAAACGTAAAGTGGAGTGATAGTTTTCTTAGAGTGTATGCTTGTTAGAGAAATAAAACTAAGTTGAAGTGATAGTGTTCTGAGAGTGTCTGCTTATTAGAGAGAGAAAGTAAAGTGGAGTGATAGTTTTCTTAGAGTGTATGCTTGTTAGAGAAATAAAACTAAGTTGAAGTGATAGTGTTCTGAGAGTGTGTGCTTATTAGAGAGAAACTAAGGTGTAGTGATAGTTTTCTAAGAGTGTGTGCTTGTTATAGGGAGAATTAAAGTGGAGTGAGAATTTTCAATGAGTGTGTGCTTCTTAGAGACTGAAAAGTAAGGTGTAGTAAAATTTTCTAAGGGTGTGTGCTTTTTAGAGAAAGAAAAGTAATCTGGTGTGACAGCTTTCTAAAAGTGTGTCGTTGTTATAGAGAAAACTAAAGTGGAGTGACAAATTTCTAAGAATGTGTGCTTGTTAGAGAGAAACTAAAGGAAAGTAAAAGTTTTCTCAGTGTCTGTATTTGTTAGAGAAAGAAAACTAGGTTGGATTGACAGTTTTCTGAGAGTATGGGCTTGTTAGAGAGAATCTAAGGTTTAGTGTTAGTTTTCTAAGATTGTGTGCTTGTTAGAGAGAGAAAACTAAAGTGGAGTGACACATCTCTAAGAATGTTTGTATGAAGTATTCCAGAAAGAAGAAAACAAGAACACAGCTCTGTGATCTAATTGTCAGTTCTTTATGATTAATTTGTTTATGTTGTTTGTTGAGCTGAACTTCATCTCGTTCACTCGTGGGCTATACGGCTACGTCAGAGACTACTAGGTTCAGACATTTTTATTTCTAATTTAAACCTGCAGACCAGAACGACGGTTTTCAACCAGTAGTATGCTTTATCTATGTAACTTTTGAATAGCAGGACTGCTCTAATAATTTGGTCGCCGTCGCTGGTTCAACGGCGAGTTTGAGGATTTATAACGCTAGAAGTAGTATTTCGACGCCAGTAATGGACAGAACTGAAACAGCTTATTGTGTGGTTTTGTGCTTAACAACAAATAAACAAACAGTTGATACTGTATTTGTCTGATATACCAGTCAGAGCGTATTTGACATATTTACTTTCTCTTATTAGTTTAAAGGTTTGCAGCAGTAATAATTTACAGCTAAAAATGCGGAATATAGAGTCTCAAACCTTTGACCTTTCATTCGTAATTCGACTAAACAATAATTCACACGAGAAAAATTATAATTAACATTAAAGAGGTGGTGACGTAGACACGTTGACTACTCTTCACATCTAAATATACTGCAATTAAAAAAAATCGTTTTCTATTTATGCTAGAAACATTCTAAAATATTTTTAATGTCAGGAGAGAGAAAAGTCACCATAAGCAACTTCTTGTGAACTATTTTTTAATTACAGACCGACCACAATCAATTACCTGTAGTTTCACCATCTGGAATTTATATCTTATAACTTACACAGTGATAATACAAAGTGATGAGTATTTTGTGGAAGATAATTTTGAATATGTAAACGAACAAGTTATTTGACCACTACAAGTAATATAAAGTCTGGGACAGGATATACCAGAACTACACTTTGACATTGTTTAGCGTTTTAAAGACAGAGTGTCGTCATCAAAAGCTGATCATTTTAGGAAAGGGAAACACCCCTTCCTGATAAAAAATATTAAGATACTCAGATCATAAAAATGTGTTCGGATCATGAATTTAGAATTTTAAATGCTGCGATGTCCTTTATACTTAATGCTATTGGTAAACAAAGCAATGTAGATCAGCTTGGTAACCAGGACCGTCTAGAAAGTCGCCTCCAACAAGTCGTATACCTATTCGTAGTAAGCAAAGTGTGGTATTTTGTAAAAAAAAAAACAGAGAGAGAGAGAGAGAATTCAAAAACACCAATTAGTGTAAAAGTCGTACATGTGTCCAACCCAACCAAATGTAACTATCCAAAAAAGACGTCCGTCTGGAGAAGCGACGCAAAATGATTGCACGACATTTCCGTTATAATCGTCGCACATTACAGTCAGCTTTAGAATGAAATAAGTATTCATAATATTTCCCAAGAAGGCATGTCGCCGGACGTAGCGCATATTAATTTTTTTTAAAACGACCAATAAAATGGGGACTCTTTGTCCCCATATGCAAGATGTAAAGCATAAAAGGAAGTCAAGTGTTTTGATCATGGCAATCTTTTATTATGGAAGGTACATAACAAGTGACACGGTCGTCTTAGAGAGCATGGTCGAACTTAGTGACATAGACTGTACAATGGCATGGCGAGGCTCCATGATTGTTACTATATACTTTAATTAGCCTCTATACATGTAGTTACAGTACCAAGCTTATACTATTGTTTTCAGAAAACAGAAAACCTAATTCTGACTTTACCATTTTTAATTACTGTAAGTAAACACGTGTATTTTAACACAAGAGGTCATCCCTTTCACTATGTTGATGTTTTTTAAACTTTTTAGTATATTTATAGCTTTAAAATGTGGTTGTGGGGGATTTTTTTACCATTAAAGAATAGAAAAACGTATCTAACTGCGCTAATGCTGTTTCAAACTGAATTAATAAGTTATCAAATGGTATAGAAATTTCACTGAAGCAGACATAAAACAATTACATAAAGATCTTTTCTCTAAGCCAGTGTTGCGTATAACTGAACATTCAAGAAGATGAAAAAAAAGTAATACAATTTAAATTATTATTTGTGCTTTCTAGGTAGCAGCACTGTATATCCCCAAAACGTGACGTCCATATTTCATATTATGAGAAAGGGAAAGAAAATCATACATAACGATACTCGTTTAGATTCATTTAATTTATTTATTTACAACGAAACGTAATAAACAGAAACAGGTACTCATGAATATAATTCAGCTATTTACTTATTATGTTTAAGAAATATGAGCCAACGTAAGGAACTTCAGTTGGAAACCATGTGCTATGAGTGTGAAGAGTTTATGTTTAAGGGTGTGTGTGTTCTTATAACAAAGCCACATCGGGCTATCTGCTGAACCCACCGAGGGGAATCGAACCCCTGATTTTAGAGTTGTAAATCCGTAGACTTATCACTGTACTAGCAGTGGGTGCTTATGTTTAAGGAAGCCATAAGTTATTAGTTTAAAGAGCATTTGTTAAAATAAGTCGTGATATGAGTTAAAAGAGTCTATGTTTAAGATAGCCATGTGATGTGAGTTTAAGAGTCTATGTTTAAGATAGCCATGTGATATGAGTTTAAAGAGTCTATGTTTAAGATAGCCATGTGATATGAGTTTAAAGAGTCTATGTTTAAGATAGCCATGTGATGTGAGTTTAAAGAGTCTATGTTTAAGATAGCCATGTGATATGAGTTTAAAGAGTCTATGTTTAAGATAGCCATGTGATGTGAGTTTAAGAGTCTATGTTTAAGATAGCCATGTGATATGAGTTTAAAGAGTCTATGTTTAAGATAGCCATGTGATGTGAGTTTAAAGAGTCTATGTTTAAGATAGCCATGTGATGTGAGTTTAAAGAGTCTATGTTTAAGATAGCCATGTGATGTGAGTTTAAAGAGTCTATGTTTAAGGTGGCCATGTGATATGAACTTAAAGAGACTTTAAGGTAGCCACGTGATATGCATTTAAATAGTCTATATTTAAAGTAGCCATGTGATATGAGAGTAAAGTATCTATACTTTAGGAAGCCATAAGCTAAGAGTCTATGCTTAAAGAAACTACGTATTTATCCGTAAATTATTTAACTGTCGAAATGAAGTAAATCCTGTACTTCATTATTTGAAATTTAATAAAAATGTACATGCACATTATTAGTGAATTGAATCTGTTTCAGGGTGTCTTTAAGTCACTCTTGAGCCCTACATGTGAAGTAATCATGAGATGTCTTAATGTCTTATCAATAAGTAATTTTTTTCATATTAGAATAGAATAAACCATGTGAATTAAATGTACGATACAATATAATTGAATATATGATGAGATATATCGTTAATGATTCAATACATATCTTGTACATCACAGGTGAATAAATAATGGAAATTATGATTGTAGTGCTGCTAAACAACATCTTTGTATTAGTCGAAAATCAGTAATCTAATAAACTGATTAACTAATAAGCTTTTGTTGTTTGTTAAGAGCAAAGATGCAAAACAGACGCCCTGTTTCCAGCATTACCAGCTCTCAAAATAAGGTTGATACAGCAGTTTATTAGTGGATTGTCAACATTACGCTGTTGTAGATTAAAAATTAGATCAATATATTTTCTCATAAGTAACTAAAATAGGTTCTTCAAAAATCACTATTTCTGTTTGTTTGTAATATTAGTAAAGTTTTACAGTCGAACAACCAATGAAAGACGAAGATAGAGAAACGTCATATACAAGATAATAAATGACCGAAGTACATAAATGTATATTAATCATACCATCTATTTTGGACTCAGCAGATAGCCTGATGTGGCTTTGCTATAAGAAAAACACACCCTCCTATTTCTTGTTTGCTTATTCTGTTCCTTTATATGGTTGTGTTCAGTGTTTTCTATTGCCAAATAATGACGATAAAAAATTATTCTTATTATTATGAGACTTTGAAGTCTTTGATATTATATATGTAGTTTTAATATGCCCCTGTATCTTGGGAAAACTTAATAAGCTTCTAACATAGTTTTCCAAAGGTATAATTGATATTACTCCAATTATAAATCGGCTTCTTCAGTACTCTTCAATTTTCTGTAAGTACTTATGTTTTATTAAGAGAATTTCTTGACCGGCTGAGTCCCGTAATTTGTGATAATAACTCCTTGCCAAATTATTCAAATAACCCACGTCTTAAGGCGCAGTGATATGAATAGGATTAAATAGACTTCAAAGATAACTTATAACATTTACTAGAAAATGAGATAACGTTGATGTAAGCATGCATAATATACAACTGTGCATTAATTTACAAAGATTTTTTTTTTACTAATTTCAATAAAGTTTCAATGGAGCAAAGATGGACTGATGTTGGAAGCTGCCAAGCGATATGCAGCCACTTCAATTTTCAAATCAGGGTTACAGTTTTCACTGAATGGGATCTGTAGCGTTAGTTCTGCATCTTATTTAAAATAAACACAACAACTCAGAATTCTATGAAAGAAAGAGGCAGATGTTGTGTTGTGTTATGTAAAGTTTGAGTTTGTACACTGCGTAAAATATATAGATTTAAATGTTTACAACAAGCGTGTGAAATGAGTACTCCCATTTATATATGTTTATAGTAAACCTGTGAAGTAAGTACCCCATTTATACATGTTTATAGCAAGCCTGTGAAGTACGTACCCCATTTATACATGTCTATAGCAAGCCTGTGAAGTAAGTACCCTATTTATACATGTATATAGCAAGCCTGTGAAGTAAGTACCCCATTTATACATGTTTATAGCAAGCCTGTGAAGTAAGTACCCCATTTATACATGTATATAGCAAGCCTGTGAAGTAAGTACCCCATTTATACATGTTTATAGCAAGCCTGTGAAGTAAGTACCCCATTTATACATGTTTATAGCAAGTCTGTGAAGTAAGTACCCCATTTATACATGCTTATAGCAAGCCTGTGAAGTAAGTACCCCATTTATACATGTCTATAGCAAGCCTGTGAAGTAAGTACCCCATTTATACATGTTTATAGCAAGCCTGTGAAGTAAGTACCCCATTTATACATGCTTATAGCAAGTCTGTGAAGTAAGTACCCCATTTATACATGCTTATAGCAAGTCTGTGAAGTAAGTTATAGCATACATGCTTATAGCAAGCCTGTGAAGTAAGTACCCCATTTATACATGTCTATAGCAAGCCTGTGAAGTAAGTACCCCATTTATACATGTTTATAGCAAGCCTGTGAAGTAAGTACCCCATTTATACATGTTTATAGCAAGTCTGTGAAGTAAGTACCCCATTTATACATGTTTATAGCAAGTCTGTGAAGTAAGTACCCCATTTATACATGCTTATAGCAAGTCTGTGAAGTAAGTACCCCATTTATACATGTTTATAGCAAGCCTGTGAAGTAAGTACCCCATTTATACATGTTTATAGCAAGCCTGTGAAGTAAGTACCCCATTTATACATGTTTATAGCAAGTCTGTGAAGTAAGTACGCCATTTATACATGCTTATAGCAAGCCTGTAAAGTAAGTACCCCATTTATACATGTTTATAGCAAGCCTGTGAAGTAAGTACCCCATTTATACATGTTTATAGCAAGCCTGTGAAGTAAGTACCCCTATTTATACTCAAATTATGAGCGCCATTATACGAGCCATGTCTTGCAGAACCAGATGTTTAAAAACAACAGTGCAACAATAAGTGCCATATCACACACACACACACTGAACATTACAGAAGCACAAGAACGTCAACTTGTGTACATTATTTATTCCTTCCGAAGTCAACTGCTTTCGTAATGTATCAAATATATTGTTATTAACACACTATACACGTCTGTTTATAAGAGGACACTTTGTATATAAAATGTTCCATTAAAATAAAAACCTGGATATTTTAGTTTGAACAACTAAACATAAATTTTGTTTCTAAAGTTCTCCTGGTACAGTTGATATAAAACGATTATTCTAAGTGTACAACTCTAATACTTTGTAAATATATTAAATTATAACGTTTCATGGAAGCTTTTTTGGTCTACTACAGTCACTTGACTGTAGGTTTGATACTTCTAGTTTAAAGTCCACAGTTGATTTTATAATTTTAAAAGTTATCACCTATTAAAAACAAGGCTGACGTAAGTCATCGAGGAATAAAAGGTATGCCCACAATTCTCCAACATTAACAACTGGCAGTGTTCCAACAACAATAGTTGAACGTTCCTTATTGAAACGGAGGAGATTCTGCACCTAAAATAAGGTAAATATTTCCTGTGAAAGTCTCTCGGAGCACTACGGGAGATTAGTTTCAAGTGTTTATTCAAATGTCTATCATTACTCTAAACTTTCATCTTCACTCTGCGTATTTATGTCATATCATATTGCCTCATACATACGTTTTTGCTATAACTACGATTTTTTTATATTTAAGAGTGTTGTAAAAGCTTTCCAACGCGTTTTTACAACTTCAAGTTTCACTTCAACAACAACTACAGTAATTTTTACAAAGACTAATTTCAAATATAATAGAGTTATAGTAAAACAATCTAAATTTTAGAAAAAAAAATTAAACGGTTAAGTTCAGTGTTAAAGTCAAACGTTGGAATGCCATAAAAACCAGAGAACTTATCTGATTTCTAGAAAAGAAACTAACAAATGAAGTAAGCACCTAGCGTTTTAGAGACAACTTTCTCAAATTCTTTATAAAATCAGTACAGTTTCATCACAGACAAATTTTAAACATATATTGTGTGTATGTACTGCTTTCTCAGATTGCTGTTATTTCGAGAAATAATGTTATATTTTTCTCCATGTTTTAACATCTCTGCGAAGATGTCTAAGTTACGCAAATGGTGTAAGAATGAAGGGCAAACCTTAGTTATATGAGGTGATAATGTCCATTGCGTTTACTCTATAGAATTTGTTTTGATACCTCTAGAAGTAATTTTGAACCGAAATAAGTTAGGTGCTCTGAAATACAGAGAAACAAATTCATTTCTGCCAACCAAATACCAGGTAAGATTAAGGGCCCGAAAAGAGCTCGTTAAATCTATGTACATAAGGAATCATAAAGATAAGCCTTACGTGTCTTCTGAAGCTATTAATGTTACGTATAGGACGAAGCATTAAGTTAAGCCTTACGTATCTTTTGAAGCTATTAATATTACGTATAGGACGAAGCATTAAGGCATTAAGATAAGCCTTACGGGTCTTCTGAAGCTATTAATGTTACGTATAGGACGAAGCATTAAGATAAGCCTTACGTGTCTTCTGAAACTATTAATGATACGTATAGGAAATGGTGAAACAATTTCCTGTTCAATCTCTTGTTTTCTACACTCACTAAAAGTAAGTATCTATTCATGTATTTTCTTCTTCATAAACAAACAACTATTATACGATGTATTCAGCTGCCTGGGTACCCTTAAGTATATTAAGATAGCAGGTATTAAGTGATTAAACTGATCCAAAAATGAGTATTATTAATGTTAACAAAATTGTCTAGAAATTCGAGAATATAGTAGAGATGTAACGGTTTTTTTCTTTCTACACAATTCTTGAATTTTATAACATTTCCATGATACAGCTTTATTAACACACTGTTTAGAACAGTACCAGTCATTATATGGTTGTTGTGTCAAACGTGCATACTAGAATGTTAGTATGCCTTCTTAAAAGTTTGTTTGCTTATTGTTAAACACAAAGTTACATAATAAGCTCTACTCTTGCGGGTATCGAAAATCGGTTATTAACGTTATAAACCTTCAAAATATCCGCTAAGACACTAGGGGAAATCTTTACAAAAACTATGTAAATGAAATATTAAGTAAAACAAATTTGGAAAAACGAACTTACACCCATTCTCCTGCCCCACAGTTCACTGTTAAATATGTCAAAACATTTTCAGTTATCGTTGTGTTTTTAAAAACGAAAATTTAGTAACACAAAGCATTCATATCAACTCTAGTTTGAAAATTCTGTCCATAGAAGAAGAATATTTACTCATAAGAATTATTGTGGCTTGAAACAAATTTAAAAAACACTTCAGATTAGGTAATCTGGAAGACATTTTGTCTTTAAATTTAAAACAAGGCCCGGCATGGCCAGATGGTTAAGGCACTCGACTCGTAATCTGAAGGTCGCAGTGTGGGGGCGTTATAATGTTACCTTCAATCCCACTGTTCGTTGGTAAAAGAGTAGCTCAAGAGTTGGCGGTGGGTGGTAATGACTAGCTGTCTTGCACTGCAAAATTAGGGAGGGCTAGAGCAGATAGCCCTCGTGTAGCTTTGCGCGAAATTTATAAACAAACCAAACCAATTTAAAACAATGTGGTTCAGTATGCTGGTAAGCTGTAGCTATTGCATTGAAGTTTTCAGTAATCAGGACGTATGCCTTTATGAGGTACGTTTTAATCTTTATATAAAGTGGAAATGTATTTTTTGTAGAAACTTCTTAAAATTTTCTTAGCCGAGTACTAGTTGCAACTGTAAACATTGGATTCCATCAAAAAGCAGGAACGGTGGCAGGTCAATGCAAACAAATAACATTTTTCTGTTTGTATCAGGAGTGATGATATGCCGTGCCTACATGTTTAATCAACTGCACTGTTGGCTTGGGAAAAAGTTTTACGTTCTGTTAACGGAACTTATGGTCAATTCGCAATAACTTTTTGTGTTGGACCACTTTCTATTTTTCTGATGATTTTTCCACATGAGTAAAACATCTTCTTTCAGGTCTAGCTATAGTTCGTGAAATATTTTAAGCATCTTTAAGTTAGCTATCTGTGCTAACCGTCCCTAATTTAGTAGTGTAAGACTAGAGGGAAGGCAGCTAGTCATCACCACCCACCGCCAACTCTTGGGCTACTCTTTTGCCAACGAATAGTGGGATTGACCGTCACATTATAACGCCCCTACGGTTGAAAGGTCGAGCATGTTTGGCGCAACGGGGATGCGAACCCGTGACCCTCAGATTACTAGTTGCACGCCTTAACACGCTTGGCCATGCCGGGCCACAGCTACAATACTAGAAAATACCCTTATTTTTCATTGTTTTGTATCGTATAAATGAGACATGATTGAAAAATATTTTTAAAACTTTAAATAATTCCTAACAAAACATTGGTGGATTAAGCAAATCAAAGAAAACTTAAGATTATCGCATTTACAAAACATCGTACTTTATCAGATAATAACTAAAGATGATCCAGTTCAAAAAGCTTTATAATTCCCTCCATGTTCTGTCGGAAGAAATTTCAGCCTATGAAGGACTTCAAACCTCTCCTATGTTCCAGAAAAAAGTGGAAAAAGTAAACTTTTTAGAGAAAATGCTCGCTTAACGCAACAGTGAACACAAATTCAGCAGATTTACTCTCTCATCATTCATTCCATTTAGACAAATTCAATAACTGGAAAAAGAAACTAGCCAAGATGTTTTTGATTAAAGTCGAAAATTGGATTTTGTTTTGCGGACAAGTAAACTGTGAGGAAATGTGTACTACTATACAGAAATAATGCGTCGCAAGATTTCAAGACATAGCTTTGTTATCTAAGATTGACGTATTAGTTCGCTCACTTTTATTTTTCGCTCAGAAACTGAAATCTTCAAATATATTTTTTGCTGTGTTCTTTTATTACGCAATGTTTTTTTCTTTTCAGACCAACAACAGCTGTTTATTCTAGTTTCCCTCTCTTAAGGTTAATAAGATATTTTTCTCTCCAAAATAGGCTTGAAGTTATTGGTTTCGTTTTGTCTATGAGAGCATGCATTGATAATATGGTTTCATTTCACCACGCCCTCTGTTAAATGATGAATAAATAAATAAATATATATATATCAAAAATCTAGAGATTGTTTTGAATTTCGCGCAAAGCTACTCGAGGGCTATCTGCGCTAGCCGTCCCTAATTTAGCAGTGTAAGACTAGAGGGAAGGCAGCTAGTCATCACCACCCACCGCCAACTCTTGGGCTACTCTTTTACCAACGAATAGTAGGACTGACCGTCACATTATAACGCCCCCACGGCTGAAAGGGCGAGTATGTTTGGTGTGACCGGGATTCGAACCTGCAACCCTCGGATTACGAGTCGAACACCTTAACGCGCTTGGTCATGATGGGCCGTCAAGACAATAGAGTCATGAAAGTTATCTTGTTTTACGTTACGATCCATAAATACGCATAAGATATATTCGTATTTTGATTGCTATCACCCTTGCAGTGACGTCTATACATTTTGAAACACGTATAATGACACGTGTGATTCTGCTCATAAAATATTTTTAGATTTTCATTTGGTTATTTTATCGCAACGACATATACTTTTAAAGGCAGTTTGTAAAATTAAAAAATCTACACTATGACCAACATCTTACAGGATATGGTGTACACCAGAAACGGTAACTTAACATAAGTATCGTAAATAAAAATATAGAAACAACAGTCAGAATTTTCAGATTCGATCAATACGGCATTATTTTGGCTTTTAGGTAAATCGTACAACCATGTAGCGAGTTCAAGCTTCCACATTATAATATGGGGAAACTTAACAGTAAAAAAAGATCCATTTATCACTTCGCTAACTGTTGAATTTGCAGCCACTTATAAACTATTTTATAAAAAGCTGTTGCCATGAGTGAATAACCACAAAGTAATTTTTAAGAGCTCACGAAACGACCCAAAACTGTTGGGCACTGTAGAAGAGAGACAGCGATTTCTGTTTATTGTGTTGAGTTCTAGTATTTTGGCACATGAGGCTTTCGCAATGTCTTTTTCTTGACCCTTTAGAAAAAAAAAGTCCAACTTTTCAAAAGTGCCAAAGTTTTGTTTTCTTTTATTGTTTGGACTTTCGTAACACGCAAAGTTACAGGATTATGCGAAAGTACACATTCCCTATAACTTTGAAAAAACTCTCTTTAAAAAAGATAAAGTCCCTGTGATTTTGTATACAGCTAGTTGTTAAAAGAAAATCAATTTCTATAATTCGTGCATTACTAAGACAGATTGAAATATTTCAATATGTCCTTTATCTGTTGTAAAATCAAAAGACAATAAGTGATGTTTCTAGAACGTTCAGGTTGGTATTAAACATTTTCTGTTATCTGATAGGTTAGCGCTGTTATCCGTCAGTTTGTAATGTTTATTTGACTCCAACAACATTGTGTAATTTTTTTTTTCATGTAATCCTCTCCTCTAAACTTTCCTGTCTTCACTTTGACAAGCTATAGCACAACTATTCACTTCACTTTCTTGGATGTGGAAGGCCAACTTCAAAGGCCCAGGTATGGCTGGTTGTCGATTGAACATATTTCTATATATCTTCTCGAAGTTCTGATTGAAACACACTAGTATTATGGACAAATCTCGGTTTCTAACAAGTGTAGTGACACAGATATTGAGTGTCGGCAACAGCAGAGCTTGTTCAGTTTCATTATCCAGTGATAACACTTGATCATCACTTGCAAAGACCTAGAAAAGTGAAATAAGTTTTGGTAGACTACGTACAACAAAAATAAGCAATTATGTCAAAGAACGCTTGTTCATCACACTGCAATTCTACATTGATTTAGTTGTTTTCTTTTATTAGTTATTTTGAGTGACGTATATTTTATTTCTCATAGACAATTAATACTATTAGTTGTTTATTTCATATGACATTTCGAAAAACATGTGTACTCAACATATGTTATTTATGTTGATAGGATTCTTACTGTTGACAGAGCTGCTTTCATTTGTAGTATGTATTGTTACATGCTAGAAATGACGTTCACACAATAACAGGTTCTCTTACAACACATGGTTTATATAAGCAGTATTCTGAAGGCTGCTGTATTTATTGTATCAAACTGGTTTGTTGAGTTCTATATCGAGCGAAACGATCACCGGCGATAGATACAGTAGATACGATGTTATCGACATATTATCAGGCACTCTCTCTATACGTGAAGAAATCCTTAACACGTGAATAGGAATGTATTGTTAAAAATATAATAAGCCTGATGTTATCAACTGTGATGTGATCAACTTTGTAAACCAAGTGGCTCATATGGCCATAGAATTATTGTTTATTAGTGAAACACAAAATACATAAAAACAAACAGAAAACGAAAAATTAAAGATTTAGTTTTACGTCGATATCACGACAAATATAAAGTGTTTAGTGTAAGTAATTGCTTTCTTCACACATTAATTGAGCTTCGTTTTGAATTTTAAGAAAACAACAGTATTTGTTTGTATAAAAAAAATATAAAACTAACTATGACGCGTTACCATTGGAATAATTAACTAATGTTATTATAAATAAGAGTTGTTGTTATCGTAATATGTATATGTAGGCCCGGCATGGCCAGGTGGTTAGGAGGGTCGACTTGCAATCTGAGGGTCGAGGGTACATGTCCACGTCGCACCAAACATGCTTGCCTTTTCAGCCGTGGGGGCGTTATAATGTGACGCTTCAATCCCACTATTCGTTGGTAAAAGAGTATCCCAAGAGTTGGCGGTGGGTGTGATGACTAGCTGCCTTCCCTCTAGTCTTACACTGCTAAATTAAAGACAACTAGCGCAGATACCCCTCGAGTAGCTTTGCGCGAAACTCAAAATATCAAATGAGGAGTAGGTTTATCAGTAAATATGTAAAAGGATAGATAGACAGCTGTCTTCTTTCTTAAACCATTAAATACCAGTGAAAGCACTTTGGAAAATGTATTTTAGATAACTTTCATTTTAACTAATTTCATTTGTGTTGAGAAAAACGTTACTTTAACGAAACTTTTCAAAACGCTACGAAAAGTAGGAGCTGTTTACAGTTTATGATCCCAGAGAGAAATGAAGTTTTTGTTTTTTGTATTTTGAAAATAAGTCTGGTTGAAAAAAAAATGACTTTTTCTACTTCACTCTTATGTTGTCATTTAGACTGTCGAGTAGTCTCATAAATTGGATACAAAGTATAAAACAATTTCATCCCTATTGTTAATATTTAACATACAAAAGTACAATAAATAATACATTGTTTTGTCACTTCAAAGAAAACGATACATTTTATTACAAAACTTGCATACGATCCCTGAACGCAGCAGCTGAGCGTGAGTCACGTGAATAGAATAACTTTGTTACGGTTTTCAAACTGCATTAAATATTCTTATCAGTTCTACTAAAATACACTTTACAGTTATTTACTCAATTTCATTTTATGAATCTCTAAATAGACCATTTTATTGTTTTGGTTTCAATTTTCTGCATTTCTAACATGGCTTCGAATCATTAAGTCGGCCCTATAGAGATAAGAACGGAAGCGTACGGTTATATAAGTTTCTTTTGACTACATCGGTAGCTTGAAGTTTTAAAAAAAACTTTATCGAGATAAGAGGAACGAGTGTGTATGTTTTTTTCTTTTAGCAAAGCCACAAAGGCTATCTACTCAGCCCACCGAGGGGAATCGAACCGCTGATTTTAGCGTTGTAAATCCGGAGACATACCGCTGTACTAGCGGGGGGCAAGAAGAACGATGTAGAATTATATTAACCACAGGAGAAGAAAACAGTGTTTTTGGTTTTTTTTTGGTGGTAGATGTCATAATAAGCTGGCACACCTGCATTGTGATGTTAAACGAACACAGTTGTCCTAGTAACAGCGATCTTAAAGTAAATTCCTTTTTCAGTTTATTTTTGGCGGCAAATGTCAATTTTAGAAAAGTAGTATTTTATAACACATGATAATAACGCTAAAAATATTCTTGGCCATTTAAAGAATTGTGTATGCAACATAAAAACAATCATATCAACTTTCTTTTCATCTTTTATGAAAATTAACAATTATGCAAATAACAATTCTCAACCTGTTAGGAGAAATGTATATGAAATATAACAATGAAAACCACTAATATATTTGACATTTTTTGTACAAAATCTATAATTAAAATAAATAACCGTAAAAGTACTTATATGTTTTAAGTAAAGGGATTAGAAACTATTAGCTTCGTAGGTAAGAAAAAAATGAGTAAAATATATATAATTTGTATATGAATTTATGGCAAAGCTACTGAGCCTATTTACCATTATCCCTAATTTAGAACTACTTACCAGTAGGAAGACTTGTTTGTTTTGAACTTCGCACAAAGCTACTCGAGGACTATCTGTGCTAGCCGTCCTTAATTTATCAGTGTAAGACTAGAGGGAAGGCAGCTAGTCACCACCACCCACCGCCAACTCTTGGGATACTCTTTTACCAACGGATAGTGGGATTGACCGTCACATTATAACGCCCCCACGGCTGGGAGGGCGAGCATGTTTGGTGCGACCGGGATTCGAACCCGCGATCCTTGGATTACGAGTCGAACGCCTTAACACGCTTGGCCATACCGGGCCATAACCTAAACAGTTGTTGTTGTTTTTTGAATTAAGCACAAAGCTACTCAATGGGCTATCTGTGCTCTGCCCACCACGGGTATCGAAACCCGGATTTTAGCGTTGTATCCGCAGACATACCGCTGAGCCACTGGGGGGGCATATGATACAGAATTTTATAGACGTTTATTCAAGTCAATGAACGCTTAATGTTGTGTATAAGATCTCATACATGCCTAATTACTTACACACATGAAGAACGTAACATCTAAAACACATACACGTGTTAAAATCTCTATGTATTTTGGAAATATTTTACTTTACTTTGGAAAGCTACCAGTAAATGTTGCTCTTAAAAACGGCTTTCAAATTGTCGTTTTAACTAATACTGTTGTATGTCTACGAAACTGTGTTTAGCATTTAAGGTTGAGAAATATTATAAATGTTTAACATAAGTCCTGTTATTGCGAACATTACTCCGAGTACACGTTCTCTTGTTGTTTCCAACAATAGATAAAAAATATCGTCTTGAAACTTTGAATTTTCATCTTTACGAATAAGTATATATGCCTGATGCTAAAATAACATAAACGCTGTGTACTTAGATTTATATCTATAGGAACCATCTGTATTTAATAACAGCTTTTTTAAGGAAGTACTGTGAACATTGTTAACTTTTCTACCTGTATCATCATATCACTGAAAATACATGTAATTACAGTTCAGTTTTAAAAGTGTATGGGGAAGTGATATCAAAATACGGCTTCAACAGGGTACATTATTGATCACAAACACAATCAAAAGTCAGCTTCTATGTTTCATAAAGGTAGATTATTTCTTAAGAATACGATCAAAAACTATTTCTGCATGTGTTTTTTTTATAGAATGGTAGATGATTATTCGATAAAACGATCAATGATCGGCTTTTACGTTTCATCAAGATATATTAATAATCAAGGAAATTGTTGTTCTTTTGAATTTTGTCCCCCGCTGGTACAGCAGTAAGTCTACGGATTTACAATTCTAAAATCAGGGGTTCGATTCTCCTCGATGATCTCAGCAGATAGCCCAATGTGGCTTTTCTATAAAAAACACACACACACTGTTTTGATTTTCGTGCAAAGCTACACGAAGGCTATCTGGGCTAGCCGTCCCTAATTTAGCAGTGTAAGACTAGAGGGAAGGCAGATAGTCATCACCACCCACCGCCACTCTTGCGCTACTCTTTTCCCAACGAATAGTGGGATTGACCGTAAAATTATAACGCACCCGCGACCATCAGATTACGAGTTGAACGCCTTAGCCCACCTGGCCATGCCGGGCCAATAGTCAAGGAAATTATTACATTATGGTTTCTCTGTTTAAATATAGTAGATTGCTAATCAACAAAACGATCAAAAGTCAGGTTTCGTGTCTCAATATGGTAGATTATTACTTGTCAACATACAATAACTTTAACATGAATGTTTTATAAATTCCGTAAAATGTGATTGGCCAGATTTGTTTCGTAAAATCTAAAAAATGACGCATTTCGAAATAGATGGGTAAAGTATCACTAAATAGGTCTTTCTGAATGTTACAGAGATAGTCATTGATGTTACACACAAAAACATTCAGAGTACAGTGAAGAACAACTCAGAAAATATAACTTAAGAATCGTTCACACTGGATACAACACGACCAACAACAATTCCACTTCATATACTTTTCGCAACTTCACCAAATATATGATTTATGTATTAATATAATGTAGCTTTATCCTACATTTTGCCATATCCTTGATATGGGTTATCTTGGAGAACAATAAAGAAAACTAACCTTATAAATAGATCCTTACAACGATCATAAAGGTCATATTACGGGCTTAAAAGGTTAACTTATTGAATGATATAGACCAATGAGGCTTGTTTGAACAACCATTCCAAGATGTACACGTGTCTATAACGTACGAGACTGCTCTTAGGTTAAACTAATGAAATACAAAGTTCTGGAAAACATTTCTTTCATTTTTATGAATATGAAACACACGGTTTCTTAACGAGAGAGTATATATCATTAGGATTTTATTAAAACTTCATGTTGGTTCAAGATTTTATTTCGTTTGTACAGCTTCGTTTGGTCGACAACTGTTTAATCGATGCTAACAGGCGTACTTGCTGTAATCCAAGTTTTATAATACCCAACTGCACTTTAAAAAGATGCAGCGATTAGAAAGCTCGTTTAAAAATTATCATTATGATAAAAGAAAGGCCTTCAAATGTGGAAATTCAATTATTAACCACCACGAACGTCACATGAAAACTGTCGCTATCAGAATTTATATTTAATTATGTTTCTAAAGAAAAACGAAATTACAAGATTTTCTTTAAATTTAATGTTTTTATACTGCACGCTGGGCTAGAGTTGGCCTACTGGTTAACGTTCCCACACTGTGAATCCAGTGATTATTGATTCGCGACCTATTTGGTGTACGATCTCGTTCAGCACCTTAGATCTAGGAATGTGTCACAAGAGTGACAGTCAAACACCACCATTTGGTGAATAACCCAAGAGATGACGATGAGTGATGCTAACTAGCTGACTCTCCTCCAGTTTCGTCCCCTGCTGGTACAGCAGTTTGTCTACGGATTTGCAAGGCTAAAATCAGGGGGTCGATTTCCCTCAGTAGACTCAGCAGATAGCCTCATGTGGCTTTGTTATAAGAAAATAGCCCTTGATTAGTTTTGTGCAAAATTCTCGAACAAAAACTGTTTCCTGCTTTAAAGTAAAAATACTTCTACTCAGGTTTATAACTACGCTATAAGCACGCTTAAGATATTAGGTATTTATGTGCAATTTCCAGATTACGTTAAAGCCGGTTAAGATTTATTACGAGCTCCTTGTTACAGCGGGACGTGAGTTGAAACTACTGATATAATTGTATTCACTGATATGTCTGTTGGCTAAATTAAATTATAAACACTGAAACGAAATATGCCCATACATAAGCGGACAATACGAAGACATCCAGTTATATACAGTATTTTCAAGATATTACAATGAAAACAGTTTAAACATTAATTCAACTAAAAATATCTAATAGAGACAACCCTAAAGTAGCTTTTCTTAATCTTTTAAAAGTGATTTTAGAATTGCTAACTTTATTATACACATTGCGTGCATATGTATATATCTAAGATATAAAAAAGCCAATTTTCTTTCGTCATGTTGTTTAGCAACTATACTATGGCCTGATATTGTTTTATTAAGTACGTATTTAATATTTCGATTATTCACTGTGGCTGGCTTGAATTCTATTTTTTAGCTCGTTTTATGCATCAGTTTATGCATACAGTTAGCCTGACGTAGATACTTCGAAGTTCCCGAAGAGTTCTAAAAACATATAAGTAAATGGTTAGTGACCATAATTCATCATCTATGTAAGTGGTTTATGATCATAATTCATCATCTACGTAAGTGGTTAGTGACCATAATTCATCATCTACGTAAGTGGTTAGTGACCATAATTCACCATATAAGTGGTTAGTGACCATAATTCATCATATAAGTAAGTGGTTAGTGACCATAATTCATCATATGAGTGGTTAGTGACCATAATTCATCATGTAAGTAGTTAGTGACCATAATTCATCATATAAGTAAGTGGTTAGTGACCACAATTCATCATATAAGTAAGTGGTTAGTGACCATACTTCATTATATTAGTAAGTGGTTAGTGACCATAATTCATCATATAAGTAAGTGGTTAGTGACCATAATTCACCACATAAGTGGTTAGTGACCATAATTCATCATGTAAGTGGTTAGTGACCATAATTCATCATATGAGTGGTTAGTGACCATAATTCATCATATAAGTAAGTGGTTAGTGACCATACTTCATTATATTAGTAAGTGGTTAGTGACCATACTTCATTATATTAGTAAGTGGTTAGTGACCATAATTCATATGTTTTTGTAGGTTTCTGTGAAGTTTTTCAATTACTGTCATTTATTTAGATAAATTTGTTTCTTTATTTTTTCCAAACGTATTTTTATTTATCTTAATTAATAATGATGCTTGAAATTAATTTTTAGGTTTGAACTGTATAAAATAATTTTTATTATAAAACTGAGGTCTATTGATTTTAAGAGACTTCCCTTGTCTTTCGAAATTTAAATTGTAATTTTGTAGTTGTATGATATAATTAACTTAGCGCGACGTGGCCAGGTGGTTAAAGCGCTCGACTCATAATATGAGGGTCGCGATTTCGAATCCTCGTCATACCAAACATGCTCGCCCTTTCTGCCGTGAGGGCATTATAATGTTACGGTCAATCCCATTATTCGTTGGTAAAAGAATAGCCTACGAGTGGGCGGTGGGTGGTGATGACTAGCTGCCTTCTCTCTAGTTTTATACTGCTAAATTAGGAACGGCTAGCGCAGATAGCCCTCCCGAAGCTTTGTGCGAAATTAAAAACAAACAAACAAACAACGACGTAATTAGAAAAATACGTTCTAGTACGTGTGAAATATCAATGAATTAGTGTCAAAATTAAGATAACAAAGTAATAAGTACAAAAAATCAAATAACACAATTATATAAATTTCGGTAAAAGTCGTGAATTTTGATATAACACTCATATCCTTTTCTGCTGACTGAAATCTAACAATAATGAAACCTATTTCACATTTTGTTTGCATGTAACACTCATATTATGAATCATTTTTGTTCAGATTTGCACCGGTTCTATTGATATTTTGAGGGTGTGCTTTAAAATAGTTATTATTTATTGAATGTGCGATTATTTTTCTTTATGACGAGGGTAGGGAAGTATGGTGAGAAAAGCTCACTAGAGGAGGGGCGAGAGCCTTCGAGGGAGAATTTTTACAAAACTCCAACCCATAATTTTTTCACGGGTAGGATACGGCTAATCCACATATATATTCAAATAACAAGATCAATATTTGTATTAAGATAATATCGTAGATAAGAAGATGAATGTTTTTGTGCTGTTTTCTTTTGGACTTCCGCATTAGTTATTTAACTCTTACGTAATAGTTGTATCCATCTTCATGCTTAAGACAATTTAGTTACAAACACTACAAAACAATTAGCACTGTACAGACTACCTAAGCCTAAGAGACAAGATAGATGATTAGAGTTGAAACTTTAATACCTGATGTGAGACATATCTATTGAATTACGACATAATTATCGGAATACATCCTTTATTTAACTGTTGATTAAAGTTACATAATTTAACCTTAGGTTCACAGCGCCCTTCTACTAAAACTGTCACTCATTAAAAATATATCTCAGAACTGCTGGTATGGGTATTAACCCTGTTGCTGATAAGGAGTGAACTATGTTTCGACCTTCCTAGGTCATCTTCAGGTTAAGAAAGAAAGTAATAACCTAACATCCACATGCAACGCTCCCTACAAGCCGGTACCCGTTTATACTCTCGTACCTATGACATGTGTCCGTCAAATGTCACATTCACACTCTTTCTTAACCTGAAGATGATCTAGGTAAGTCGAAACGTTGCTTTCCTTATCAGTAAAAGTGTTAATACCCATACCAGCAGTTCTGAGATATATTTTTAATTCAAGTCTGTTTCTCGTCATCAAGAAAGGTTAACTGTGTTGCACTCTTAGTTTTACCCAGAACCAAAGCTCTGAGCTAATTATAGTGGCAATCGTGAAAAGTAATTGTTGAGAATTTTAGTCTCAAACTAACTCTTTCTTAAAACTAACATATGTTAAAGCTACATTGTTATTTCTTTAAGTTACATCACATTTTGAAATGTGAATGATAGCGTGATTATCTTCTAATAATTTAGTATAGAATATCTTGCTTGCGAAATAAAATTTGGATTCAACAGTATTCATTCCTGTACCTCGAATTTCAAAATTGAATGTTAAGATTTGCTGCATGCGCAGCTTTTTAAACGAAACGCGGAAAGCGGCCGCCATAAACACGAGACAGGCGAACACTCGAACAGACACTAAGGTTCGCAGTATATATATATTTTATTAAATATTCAAAAGTCTTGTTAGGAAGGTATCAGGGAAAATATTTTTCTCCAGATTAAGGAAATTTAGATTAGGTTAGGAAAAACTGAATTTTTTTCTCGATTGTCACAGAAAAGTTAAAAAATCGAAAACATATTTAGTCTCGTGCATTTCTTCCGACAATGACAGTACATAGATACAACTTATATAACATATATGTAATCTTATTTTATGAAAAAATGTTGATGGATTAATAAAGCCACAAAGATATCAATATTCATTGTTGCTGTTATATCGTCAGAACCGATAGATTATTTTATGCCCAAGTTTAAATTAAGAGTTTAAGTATTCGATACTGTAGAATTTCCTGTTTTGAATATAGTTAGTATAAAAAAAGTAGTAATACAATTAATAATACTTGAATTAAACAAAATCGTTTCAACACTAACCCTTTTTTACGTTCAAGTAGATGTGCTTGAATTTATTTTATAATGCATTATTATTTACAAATAATATTAAAAAATACAGATATAAGTAAATAGAATTAGATAACTAAATTGGAACTCACGATCCACTGTAACAATGAGCTCGTAATTTAAAGCAATTTCGAAATTACATATACATATCAAATTCTAAGAAAGTGACAGGCGTGTTAGTAGATTTTGGAAAAAGTTCAGTGAAGGCCGACGCTAAAAGTATCACATTTTGAAAAATTGAAAGTAGCAAAGGTAAGAAGACGCTGATTAATTAGCTCTTTCTTTCAGATGACCGTGGAAATTTTATGAAGAAAAAACATTTGATTCACTGATGTAGTATATGAAATAAAATAATGCAAATTTTATGCGGCATCAGATATTAATGAGACTTGGATAATATAGCTTAAACTCCCAATCGTACCAGCCTGTAAATCTAAGGATTCATTGTTCGCGTCCCTTTCTCACAAGATCGTGTTCAGCACTTTGGAGCTGTGAGTGAGCTATAAGACTCACAGTCAATTACTAATATTCGACCAGAGTATCCCAAAAGTTGGCGGCGAGTGTTGTTAACGAGCTTCATTCTGTCTAGTTCATTAGATAAAGTTAGTGACGTCTAGTATTGGTAGCCTTTACATAACTATGTCTCAATATCCGAAATGACAACACATAGACGGAGTTTGGAAAAAAAGCATCATAAGGAACAAATGAGGTTTCCATTCCTCTAGTGATTAAAGACGATAAACTTGGGACCTGATTTTTATTGTGGCACAGACAAAAGAGAAATTATTACCATTATTTACTGGCTATTAATATAGTGAATTGTAAGCGAGGTAGAAAACACAAGCATCTAAACCAGTGTACCAGGATTATGTACACAGCATCTGAACTTTAGTAGGCCGTCTGTTACCCATCCATCGTGAATTGGATTACTTTAGCAACCTTAATCTCGCACCTTTACGATATAAGTTTCTCAAGAGAAACTTTTTGTATCGCGAAAACGTCATGGTAGAGAAACATGATTTCTTCTGAATGCTGACATCATGTTTAAACCAATTCATCTGTCCTTTCATTTTCGTCTGGTTGGTATGACGATGTCGAGTGGAATGGTTAACATATCAAAGAAGTAAGTGACGGCTGTTCCGTTTGTTGGAAATGGAATCACCTTAAATGTCTACATGACAACCAAACGGTGACAGTGTTTCACGGTGACAATGTTTCATGTTGAAAGTGTTTCACGGTGACAATGTTTCACGGTGACAGTGTTTCACGGTGACAATGTTTCACGGTGACAGTGTTTCACGGTGACAATGTTTCACGGTGACAGTGTTTCACGATGACAATGTTTCACTGTGACAGTGTTTCACGGTGACAATGTTTCACAGTGACAATGTTTCACGGTGACAGTGTTTCACGGTGACAATGTTTCACGGTGACAGTGTTTCACGGTGACAATATTTCACGGTGACAGTGTTTCACGGTGACAATGTTTCATGTTGAAAGTGTTTCACGGTGACAATGTTTCACGGTGACAGTGTTTCACAAGTACATTTCTAGTCTTTCAATTACAAATTACAACAAAAAGAAGAAAAACATTTGTAAGTAGTTTTCAGAATTTTTCAAAGTAATGTAAAGTGTGCATCTTTGAAAATCCTTCTGCGAATGCAAAGTAAACTATACAAGGAACGTGTTTATTCTTAGATAATGAGATATCTTCTTTTCATTACAAACACGTGCATCTTTTACACTACAGGCAGTACAACTTCTCAATCGGTAAAGAATCATTAAAAGGTGTCGACGTAGTTCCCAGACGTGATATAATCATCTCCCGGGTGTTAACTATTGATTACTCTAATACACCATTTAGAACATTTTCTGATTTATATTAGTTATAAAACGTTGATATCTTGTGAAAAGTGCATACTGTAGAATGGGAAAAGTTACACTAACATTTCGATCGTTTTAGATAAGGCCTAACTTTTTATTCCTTCAAAAACAGACGATTTTTTTAAAACGAATTGATCAGTAAATCAGATTAAAGCCGTTTTTTTTTCTGTAAATGATGCTATAAAAGAGGATAAATTGAAGACCTAAGTTTAAAGACCTTAAGTAAATGTTATAAAATAATTTAGTGGAAACAACTCAAAATAATACCGTGTTGAGTATGCAGAGATGCCAACCATTACGATTTCAACATAATCATAACGATTTTGGTGTATACATACAGACAAATATTACGACTTGTTGCAACTCCCAAATTATTATATATTATATAGGCCTATACAATAAAGTGATAACTTGTTCCCCCAGGGCTTGAAAGGGTGAAAAGACAATTTCTAGTGAGATATAAATAAATTTTGATAATAAATAAAAGACATAAACCAAATGGCTACTTGTGATAATCATGTTTGTGCTTGAAATAATTAAAAATATTTGTATCTCCGACGTCTACCAATAGTTTGAGTGCACTGCTTCTTCATACTGAGTACGTCGGGGAATCCATAGGTACGTCATCAGTGCTTGTCAGCCAATCAGTGCTCGTGTAGATGGGTATTTCTCGTTTTCTGAGCGGCATAGAAACACTAATGCGATCGTTCACAAGATTGTCTTGTTTCTGGCAAATCTAAAAGGACTAAAACTGTGAAAGGGCTCTGTCTACAATCATTACGCTCAGTCATTTGAAATAGTTGGCATCTCTAGGTATGGGTGAATAACATATTGTGCAACTATGTTCTATATTACAAAGAAACACATAAAATTAATATACCACTATATCTTACTTGGTTCTTATAGGACCATTAGATGAATGATTTAATAATTGTTCTCTGGCAATGTGGCCAGATATTTGTTACAGGGAAATTGCAGTGTTTTAGGAATGTTTATGATCTGTTCTCTAAAATGACTAACTTTAAATGTTCTGAAAACAACAACAAAAAGAAAGTTTAGAAACTAAATAATAGTGGTTATAAAAAACACACAAAAGATCAATCATTTTGTAAGTTAGGCCAACATCAGAATGCCCTTAACACACGTTCAAGATACGGCACGTGTGGATTTTTGTTCCCATGGAATCAGCGCTCATTTTTTAAAATACTATTTCAAGATTATTCTAAGCTCAAACCTTTCCTGTTTTACAAAGTAAGTGTGTATACAATTTCAGTAGTCAACTAAAACATTAGTTTTGTTTACAGATATAGAACAGAAACGAAAGCAAATACAAATACTGTGGAACCCTTCTAAAGCAGTCACCTTAGGATCTGAGACAAACTGGCCTGATTAGAGGGGTTCCACTGTACATAATTAGGGATTATGTAAACAAAAAAGGGACTGTGATTGAATGACCGCTTTCAAGAGGTGACTGAATCTGAGGGGTGGCCGCTTAGAGGGGTTCCACTGTAAAATTAATTTTCACAACGAAAAAGAACATAATTCATCTTTTCTCCAGTTACGTTGATTTATTAATTCTTAATGCGTATAACAAATATCAGCACACATATTGAGACACAGAGTGGTCAAAACCTAATTATATATGTTAAAGAAAACGCTCTGTGAACTGCGTGAGTGTTAACCGAGCTTTGTAAGAAGGAATTACCCGTGTACTGCAGTGAACGTATCCACTGTGATGCCACTCGATTCATGTTACGTTCGGTGCTTATATATTTGTTTCACAGCTAATTCTTCTATACTTGGAGAGTTAATCCCTTCCATAGATCATCTTACAGCTATGTGTAAGTGTTAGAGCGTTTTTTTAAAGAAACAAAAGCACCTTTTACATGGAAGCGAAAGAATAAACCGCTCAGACGAGCATTTGTCACATCATCAAGTTCCGAAACCATGCCTGAGTTCATTTTGTAGTGAAGCCTTTATCCGTGAGATGAAGATTTTAGTTACAAAGAGATTCCCTCAATCTAAATATTCACTGCAATGAAGAAAAACGTATAACCTTTAGATAAATAAAATAACGAAGTTGATGAAAGTGCACAAGCTTAACAATCACACATTTACTTAAAATTAATGACTATTTTCATGAGATAACAAGAAAACAACAAGAGCCGAATCAACCAAATCCCCTGATCAGCTCCAGTAGTAATTTGTTCCTCCGGTTTCCTAAATTACAATATATAAAGAAGACAACACGTGCAAATAAAGTCTTATGGAACGTTTGTCAATATCTGTTGTTTAGTAAACAAACATTTCTGGACCATTTGTCAATATTTATGGTCTGAGGTTGCTCTCACAATCCTTATATTAGAATGTTACAAAACAATTGTGTGATTCATTCTTTTTAGACAAGCACTAAGATTATTAACTATGTTATATAAATAATTAACATTATTATAAAGATGCACAATGATTGAACAAATAAGGCGGGGGTATAAAAATATTCAACCAATCAAAACTATCATCAACTAACATACTCCTTTCTAATTATGAAAATATAGATCAACGGGTACACACCTATTCGACAAGACTTACCACCAAGTATTCGTATACACTTATTGAATAGATAGAATTTTAGTGTTGCTTTCTTAGTGCATTAATATGTAAAAAGAAGATTTTCGCGGCAAATTCACCGTCTGGGCAAAACAGGATTATGTCACACCCAGTAGCATTAAAGATTAAAAATAAAGCATAAGGGGTTATGAAAGTAGGTTTTAATCAGGTAAATAAATCTAACTATCCAAGTAAATGGAGAGAAAACCAGCAAATAGATAGATAGAAAAATGAATGGAAAGATAGAACGAAGCATTGATTGTATGTGGAAGAATTATATTATTTTCATCGCACAAGATCATATATCAGTAAAAGCTTACCGTTATTCCATTGATCTGAAGAAACATAAACATGTTATAACTCTTTGGACAGTTTCGTTTACATTTGTTTTACTTTCAATTCCTTTTACCCTTAGAGGTTACTATGTACAGATGAGTATTTTTCTATCTTTCAGTCCAAAACAGATGAGGAAAAATTACGGTTAAAGTAAAAAAAATCTTTCTAGATAAACTATTATTTAGAAATTATAGTTTCGTTTTAAGTTTACTTAAAATAATATACAAAATAAAGTAATATTATTTAAAAAGTTAAATAAGACAGGCTTGAGTGTGATAGCGTGAATTTTAACCTGGATAAAACAAAAGTCCAACACGTCAGTGTCTTTTTTTATCCAATACGCAAGTTCATTGTTTTCTAACTTACGTCATCAAAGGATTTAAGTACATTGATAAATATGCACCTCACCACATTTTCAATTTTGGGTGTTTAGAATTCTCGCGCCAAGCTACGCGAGAGCTTTCTGCAACCCTCATAGTGGTACAGTGGTATGTTTGCTAACTTACAATGCTAGGAACTGAGGTTTCAATACCCATGGCTTTAGTTTTAACTTCAAACAAACAAAAACAGCCACATCGGACCATCTCCTGTGTCCACCGAGGAGAATCGAACCCATATTTTTTGTGTTAAAAGACTTATCGCTGTCTCATACGATGAACTAGTAGGTACTCATTTTCACACACTTCCCACGTCCCCAATGTGCGGACTGCAATTCATAAAAAAAGTACAAATTAACCCGTAAAAATGTAGTTAAGTAAAATCGTTTTTAAGCTCTTGTGTTCATTGAAAATTAATTGTTTTTATTGTCGATTTTCGCACAAAGGCAACAGATGTCCCTAATCTCGAATTAATGTGTGTTTGTGTTTTTCATATAGCAAAGCCACAAAGGGCTATCTGCTCAGCCCATCGAGGGGAATCGAACCCCTGATTTTAGCGTTGTAAATCCGGAGACATACCGCTGTACTAGCGGGGAGCTTCGAATTAATAGACTAAAGGGAACAAAATTATTTTAATAAATTAGTGAGATGTCGTCGTGTAAATTATAGATTATAATGCAGCCCGCTGCTCTAGTATGCTGAGCGTAATTGTTGGTTTTAATTTTTTTCAGTAAAGGTGCTCTTTTTGTATTTTTTTCAGTGAAGGGGCTTAACCCATGGATCCACAGTCCGGCACACTAACCATTGGGCCGATTTAGTAAATATTTCACCATTTTTAAGGCGAGTAATATGAATGACTTGGTAATTATTTAGCCCCCTCCCAGTGACACAGCGGTATGTCTACAGACTCATATAGTTAGAAACCGAGTTTCGATACCCGTGGTGGGCAGAGCACATATAGCAGATTGTGTAGTGTAGTTTCGCGCTTATTTTCAAACAAACAAACAAAAACAGTTATTTATTCATCAGAAATATAACAGTAGGAATGAATCTATTAAAATTTACTTTTGCGTAAAACTACACAATAGACTCACTGTTGCATGTTTGCCACTAGAGTCAAGCCACCAGCTCTCTCAAGGTTGACGATAAACCACCAAGAAATATATTTAAAGGTAGTTATTAATGTGTATTGGTCTTAACCATTCGAAAACATTGTCTACTGAAGTATTTTGATTTCGAAAGAAATTTCCAGCCATAAATATGAAAACTCATTTAAATCAATCAGGTGTTTCATATGTGTGTCGTATGTGTTTTGCTTTTGCATTTACTTCTGTATTTATAGTAGCGATATATTATCACGTATGTATGTGTTCAGGTACGTTCTATGCATCATAATATCTGGAAAATAACCATAAAACTTTTCAATGTAACGATGACCAAGTCCTAACTGAGTAAATATTCCTATGTGATATTTCAATATAACGATGACCAAGTCATAACTGAGTGAATATTCCTATGTGATATTTCAATATAACGATGACCAAGTCATAACTGAGTAAATATTCCTATGTGATATTTCAATATAACGATGACCAAGTCATAACTGAGTAAATATTCCTATGTGATATTTCAATATAACGATGACCAAGTCATAACTGAGTAAATATTCCTATGTGATATTTCAATATAACGATGACCAAGTCATAACTGAGTAAATATTCCTATGTGATATTTCAATATAACGATGACCAAGTCCTAACTGAGTAAATATTCCTATGTGATATTTCAATATAGCGATGACCAAGTCATAACTGAGTAAATATTCCTATGTGATATTTCAATATAACGATGACCAAGTCATAACTGAGTAAATATTCCTATGTGATATTTCAATATAACGATGACCAAGTCATAACTGAGTAAATATTCCTATGTGATATTTCAATATAACGATGACCAAGTCATAACTGAGTAAATATTCCTATGTGATATTTCAATATAACGACGACCAAGTCCTAACTGAGTGAATATTCCTATGTGATATTTCAATATAGCGATGACCAAGTCATAACTGAGTAAATATTCCTATGTGATATTTCAATATAACGATGACCAAGTCATAACTGAGTAAATATTCCTATGTGATATTTCAATATAACGATGACCAAGTCATAACTGAGTGAATATTCCTATGTGATATTTCAATATAACGATGACCAAGTCATAACTGAGTAAATATTCCTATGTGATATTTCAATATAACGATGACCAAGTCATAACTGAGTGAATATTCCTATGTGATATTTCAATATAACGATGACCAAGTCATAACTGAGTAAATATTCCTATGTGATATTTCAATATAACGATGACCAAGTCATAACTGAGTAAATATTCCTATGTGATATTTCAATATAACGATGACCAAGTCCTAACTGAGTGAATATTCCTATGTGATATTTCAATATAACGATGACCAAGTCATAACTGAGTGAATATTCCTATGTGATATTTCCTTGTGCGAATAAAAAGCTCAAGAAGCCAGAACTGAGCTGAGGAGGTAAGACAGTGATAGTGTTACCGGAGGCGGTGTTTGTTGTTGTTTTTCAACAATGCCACTAAGGCTGACAGAGTGACGAGACACACTTTAGAAATAGCTCATGAAAACGATCAGATAGAAGGGGGCACCTGCCAAGTCTCAAGCTACCGTCTTTATCGACGTCCAACTAGAACTTCTTTAATTATCTTTGACACTAACGTTACAAATAAGGTAACTCTACGAACATAGAAGCTTGTAGCTACTTTTCTTGTGAAATCCACGTCACTGCCAACTTTACAAAAACGAGTCAATATGATATTTTTCTTCTTGACCGGTAGTTACTACAGGCAGCAACTTATTCGGACAACGTCATGGACGAAAAATTTAAAATACAAAAACTGGTCGTTCTTTGTTCCAGAGGGCGTTGGTAATAGTAACCGGGTTTGTTTTTTGTTTTGCTTTTGTAATTTACGCACGAAGCTACACAATAGGCTAACTGAGCTCTGACCCTCACGAGGATCGAAACGCAGTTTATACCGGACATACCGCTGTGCCAGTATAGTGCTAATAATTGCAATACTGTTCCAAAGTTTACGCTAATAGTACAAATAAAGGCTTTTTACTTCAAAAAGTACAGTAAATAACGATATTGGAAAACAGTACGTATATGTGTATAAGATAAGGCAAATATCGGTACTTTTATTATAAGTAACCACATTTGAAAATCTAACTTACCAAAATATCTTACCATTACAAAAATGCTGTAGACAAACAAACACTTCGGGATTCTAAAACCAATTTTATGTTTTATTTCAGATAGAAATGTTTGATGTAACTTATAAAAGCACACAGAATATTACGTGGAAGATATATATTTCTCCGTGATTAAAATATCTGTACTTTAATTACGTATGCTACGAACTACTATCACTTAGTTTGTCGATATAAGTAGATTGTTCAGCTGGAATAATAACATTTGGCAGTAATAAACATCCTTCTTCTGACATTATTCATTCCAAATGATCACATTGGGTGACTCCGAAGAACTACGCAGTCTCAGCAGGGTGGTTCCACTCTTTACGTAAACTGCAAACTCGGATTCCCTATAACAGCTGAAATTGATTAATCTTCTTTACCTGCTCTTGTTATATAGACCTTAGGACATCTTCACGTCTTGCAGTTAATCAAATATTCCCTGGGCATTTATGTCTACTATGACATCAAGTCTATAAAGGTATTGGTTTAGACTTATATCTAATATCCTCATTACGTCTTTGATAGTGAATAACGTATATATATATTCTTTCTTACAGCAGGGTATTACTTGATCGATCCATTAAGACTGTCCCTGTCAGGACATGAATATTTTATTTTACCTTCGTGATTTTAGACATTTAATCTTTGTTTGTAAGTTTTGGATAAATTAATTCAATGTTAAGACAAGCACATTTAACCTTAGTTTGCAAATTTGAGTTTGCAAATTTGAACATAACTTAGTTATATTTGTATAAACAAGTTTAAGCTTAGTTTCGTTATATTGAATAAACAAGGGTTTTGTGATTTTTGGATAAGTAAATTTAACTTTAGACTGTTCAGTTGAAGTATGAGTCCTGTTTATATGAAACATCATATATATACAGTAAAACCTGTCTAAGGTGGAATCGCACGGGACCGAGTAAATTTCACGGTTTAAGCAGGTTTTCCGGCTTTGGGCAGTAAACATGAATTTAATTAATTATATATAATTTTTGAGCAAAATCTTATACTTGTCTGACTCAAGAGAAGTAAAACGTTTGTGAATAAAGTTGTACTGTTTATGTTATATTTATTAGAACAGGGACAAAAATAAACATTCAAAATATACATAAGTACACAAAATCTTAATCAAATTTATTTGAAGAAAATTTCCAATTTCAACTGTTTCATTTTTTTAATGGGCTTTCTCATGCGGTTAAAAGAAAACACCAACTCTAGGGTCTTTTCACGAAGTTCATTTCCTCTATTCATTTTTTTATAGAATTTGATAGTATTAATATAAATTAACACTTGCAATGAAGTAGAAATTTCTATTTTCTCACTAACTTTTCCATTTTGTTCATCTCCTAAATCTCTCACTGTTACCATCTTGCAATTCTATTATAGATTTTAAATCAGTTTCACCAGTTTCTGTTCAAACATTCTTGTCAGCGTTCACAAAACATTTTTTTGCGTTCACAGAATCATCTACATCAATCTTCACAATCAGAGTTTGGATTTTACTAGAATCATCATAACAAACAACTTCTCCACAATCTCTGCCATTGTCAAAAATAAATCCACAGTTTCAAAAGCACTTTATTACGCATTCCTCTTTTACGCATTTGATTGAATGACTTAAAAATACAATTGCATCTAACACGTCAGTTTTCATGCTCATTTCAGATGCTCTCTTACAGTCATCCATGTTTGTAATAATATGCTGAAGCATCAATTTTCTGTATTTCAAATTTATACAATGTGTAATTCCATTATCTAGTGGCTGTAGAACTGATGTTGTACATGAAGGTAGAAAGACTAAATGAACATTTGAAAGTTAAACTTTTAGGTGACAAGTTACAGTATCCAGGAAAAGTAGAATATTCCTACTTTCTTGTTCCATACTTTTGTTTAATTTGTTCAAAAATTCCTCGATTATAACACTTGTCATCCACACTTTATTATTCACTTTTTATTCCACAGAAAGTTGATTCTTCCTTAATTTTTTGAAATAGCACCGATTTTTACTTTTACCTATTACCCATGGATTCTCTAATTTTCCATCAGTAAATGCGACCGAAAGTACAGGTTGTTTGTTTTGAATTTCGCGCAAAGCTACTCGAGGGCTATCTGCGCTAGCCGTCCCTAATTTAGCAGTGTAAGACCACCCACCGCCAACTCTTGGGCTACTCTTTTACCAACGAATAGTGGGATTGACCGTCACATTATAACGCCACCACGGCTGAAAGGGCATGTGTGGCGCGACGGGGATGCGAACCCGCGACCCTCAGATTACGAGTCGCACGCCTTAACCCACCTGGCCATTCCGGGCCCCGAAAGTACAGTCAATGGTTCTTTCGAATAGCGATCTCCAAAATAATGACAACAGAAAAAAGAACAGAATATATTTAGCCAATGCTGACTGTAACAAAACGTTCGAGAATTTATTAATATTTAAAGAAATTATTAATTAAATACGAGGGCCTGGCATGGCCAAGCGCGTAAGGCGTGCGACTCGTAATCCGAGGTCGCGGGTTCGCGCCCGAGTCGCGCTGAACATGCTCTCCCTCTCAGCCGTGGGGGGTGTATAATATGACGGTCAATCCCACTATTCGTTGGTAAAAGAGTATCCCAAGAGTTGGCGGTGGGTGGTGATGACTAGCTGCCTTCCCTCTAGTCTTACACTGCTAAATTAGGGACGGCTAGCACAGATAGCCCTCGAGTAGCTTTGTGCGAAATTCCAAAACAAACAAATTAAATACGAAATTAATATTTATTAAAAACATTTTTCCACCTTACTTAGGTTCTAATCCTACTTGTTGATAGATGAGGTAGGTGAAAGATAGTTTTCCGTCCGCGTTACGCAGGTTCTGCCATACAGAGAGCTTTTTATAAGAGAAATCTTAAGAATATGCGGCGAAATCTTGATATTTCCGGCTTGTACAGGTTTCTGCCCCATGCAGTTTCCGGCTTAGACAGGTTTTACTGTATATATGAGAGAGGGAAAGAAATATGAACACGATTCGCACAGTCATTTAAATTTATAAAACAAAACAACTATTTACACGAGATACTGTTTTATAACGGGCGTGTAAATGTTTAATATATATTTCTTAAATCATACTGTGTTAATAATGTGTGAGTTAGACCGTTTTCAAACAAAAGGAACAACAATGTTTTGTTGTAGCAGCACACATAATATTCCAAGGTCCTTGTGAACATTTTAGCAATCCAGATTCCAAATTTCAACATGTTTAATGCCGAAGTCTATCATCTGGTTTACATGTATAAACGTGACTTATATTCTACTTTCTATAAAATATAAATGCATTAGGGCAACGTAAACAGAGTTTATTATCCTGTTTTTACATAACAGCAGAGTATTTGGCACTTTCTATCAAACACAGTATAATATTATATAAATGAGGTTTATTATCTTGTACATACATAAAGATGACGTATTTGCACTTTCTATCAGTCACAATATAAGATGATTTTTGTACATGCGTAAAGGTGACTTATTTTCTATTTCCTATAAACTCATGCAAAAGAAGCTCTTTTTTTTACGTTCATAAAAGTGACTAATCGTACACTTTCTATCAAATACAGAGGCACAGCATCATGTAAACCCAAACCAATTTCTCTTAACGAAGTTTTATGTGGTTCATCTTATGTAAAGAGAAGTGCTTTAGTCAACTAACAAAACATCTCAAGACTAGAAATATACTTCACCACACTCAATATAGAAACCTATCACGGTGCAAATCTTTCTACCTCCTATCCAGAAGCGATATAGACAGATCGGTAGCAGAGACCTCTTGTGGTTACCGTTTAATGAGAGCAATAACTGTGTATTTTGTGTTAAATGTCTTGCTTAACAACGTGTTTAACGTCCAGATAATGTAACTTGGTCAGACAATTTGGCGAGCACAGAACCGAAAGTGTGAAATTACCTGCAAAAACAAACAAACAAAAAACTGTTCACCTCTGTGGGAGATCTCCGTGTTCACAAAATAAAACCGTAAATAGTAATCCTGTCACGCATGTTGTTCATAAAAATAGAGTAAACGCACTCAGTTACGAAAACAAAATCGTTAACCTAAAGCCCCAAACCTAATGAAATGATCCAGACACCGCGTGCGCACTACCTAGATGAAGGTATAAAAGCAGCTGCTGTCAATGCGAAATTGACAAATGTATGGCGGAGACCGATGACGGTAAGGGCGTTTCGTTGTCGGGTGTGAACACCCTTCCTGAGAGACTGATAAACTGACGCGGAACAAGTAATCAACATTCCAAATGTAACTCTTTTAATCCAGAAAAACTTTATAACTATGTGACAACTAACAAGATGTAACCATTTTAATCCTGAAAAACTTTATAACTATGTGACAACTAACAACCTTTTCTTTCTTTTCTCTTTCTCTCTCTATCTTTGTATTGCCTGCATTAGGTAAAACGATGCATCTTTGTGGCCACTGTAGACCAACTGTGATGCTGTTCAGCTGCTAACAGTTATACAGGATCACATAGATACAATGAATAATGATATCTTTCCAAGGTAAGATATTCATAATAAACCCATTTCATTTGCATATTTATGGTAACATTGGGAAAGTGCCTTGTAACAGTAATTACCCTTTTGTTCGTAAAAACAAGCGTTTCAAAAGGAATTATGTCTCATTATTACTTAATGATGTTAAATGAAACTTATTCATAAGCATAAAAACCAGTTAACATTCATACGGAACTTGAAAATAGCAAATGTCAAATAATCCTAAAAAGAAAAAAAATGAAGCAAAATGATATTGAATTACAGTTCGTATACGTGTGAGTGAGCGAGAAAGTTTGTTATTATTTGTTTAACACTTACCAACGAAATTAATTTTCGTTTAAAGAAATGCCCTTGTGCATATTGATATGAATTAAACTATTTGAATGTCAAGGCTTTCACGTGTCACTTCTCTCCATTTTAAAATCTTATAAGATTCAAAGTTCACTGTTATGGTCACAGAGAGTAATAAAAAAACATATCTATATAAATATTATAGTTACTTGTTTATGTAACTACTTTGATCCTTATAGATTTATTTCCTTTACATTTGATTTGGAGATTTATTAGATCAATTGGAAGACACACAAATTTTCAGTTTTGCAATTTTTATGGGCCTTTTCGCGTTTCCACCACTACTCCGCGCCTTGTAGATGGATCGTCTATAAACTTAGTATGGAGGTTCAATGGATCCATGGGAATAAATATACACATTATCAGTTTGGGGTTTTTACCAATACTTCTCCTTCTGTTGATGGATCTTCACCAAATCTGGCAGGAAGGTTTCTTGGGTCCAGAAGGAAATGCTTGCAAATTCATGTTTATACGTTTCGAGTTTTGCAATTTTTATGAGTGTTTTTACGGTTATATAGTACGGTGCAAAAGTGCTAGGATAAAGTAAAAAATTAGACTTCAGGATAATTTCAAAAACAATGGAAGGTATATCACAGGTGAAACATTAATATGTCATTAATATTCATATTTAGTACAACAGAAACTCAGTAGAAGTGCTTGAGTTCAGCAAACAGTTAATATTTTGTGTATTTCCTTTTGCTTTAATGACTGCAGGTAATCTTTCAGGCATTTTTGTAACATATTTAATCAAAGCGTTTTTGGGGTTCTCATTTCAAATGTCTCTAATATAGTGACAAAGTTTATTTAGAAGTAATTTTGATCTATCAAATCTTAAATCTGCCCAACTAGGTTGAGATCGGGTTCTGTGGGGGCCATTGCGTCATTTGAATGACTCCAGCAGCTTTTTTTTTAGCTAAATAATCTTGCGTAAGTTGGACGAGCGTTGGAGTCATTACCTACTTAATAGTAGAATGCTTTACAAATAATACGTAAACCACTGAGTATACCATGATGGATTAGTAACTGATGGTGCTTGCACTGGTGTAATATTCTATTTGTTTTGCAAATATCTTCTGTCACTTCACAATAAAAAAACAACCCCAAACCACCACACTACCTTCCTCATGCATTTAGGTAAATATCTTTCACCTTTCTTCCGTCGGACGCACAACCTACGCTTTGAACCAAATATTTAAACCTTGAATTCATCTGTCCATAACACTCTTTTCTAATCACAAACAGTCCAATTTTTGTACTTTTTACCAAATTTCAGTCTCCTGACAATATTTGGAGATCGAGGTAAAGATGTTTTTAACTTTCACATGACTAATTATTTCATTCTTGTTGAGACTTCTTGATACAGTAGGTCTGGAGAATTTTTTTATTTAGTATATGGTCGTTTATCTCATGCTTGATATCAGTGGCAGTCTTGCTTCTGTCCTAAAGAATACATAAACAAAGATACATCAGTATCACTAAGTTTAGGTGTTTTGTCTGTTTCTTTCCAATTTTCAAACTTACCTGTGTCGGTCTCATGATCTAGACTGTACGAGACAATTTTCGGGGAGCATTTTAAGTCTGTAGCAATTTGTAGGAGAGTCCAACCAGCATTATATAAAGCTTTTATATGAACTCTCCGTTCTACTGACAATTCTCTACAATTTGGTTATGGTAAGAGTACGAAACTTAATATATAGTGTTCAATACTGTTTATATCAAGGTTTATTTGAATGTTGTGTTTTTAAATTGAATTCGTTTAACATATAACAGCACAACATGCTACCTCTTTCCTAGTTTATTTCTATGTAGTCAAGACACTGCATGGAGAACCATGACAGTTATTTCAGACCCAAAATTTGATCATTATGTGACATGCCCTTGATAAAAGTGTATGGAAATTTTAAAGAATTACAAGTATTCCCACCCTGGCTGAATCAATTGTAAACAGGGATCAATGAAGCATTACTTTAGTGTTGAAATTTGCATTCTGTTATGACATGGAAGAATTAGCCACAATAAAATGGAAGAAATGACAGAATGTCTTCTTGTCCTAACGCTTTTGAACAGTACTGCAAGTTAAGCAGTCTTTATATTTCTTACACTTATGAAGCTCTTTAGCACCATGCAGAAGATTGTTCTTACAGTTCCTTTTACTCTATCACCTCTATTAGGTAAAGAGTATCCCATGAATGAGATGGGTGCAGTTTCTCACTGAGTAACACCTTACTAGCCCCCACCTCAGTGAATAATACACTGTATCATTCAATTTAATATTCTGCCTCTTCCTTTTCTATTTTCAAATTTACCTTTCTTAGTCTCATGATATAAAGTGTACTTGGCAGCATTTGGGGAGCTTTTTAGGTCTGCAGCAATTTCTCAGAGAGTCAAACCAGCATCGTAAAAGCTTTTATGTGAATTCTCTGCTCTACTGACAATTCTTTACAATCTGACAGTGGCATGACAACAAAACTTAATATATAGTTTTAAATACTGTTTTTATCAAGGTTCTTTTGTGGAGTGCTATTAACTGATTTCTTCTAGCACATATCGGTACCATATGCTAGCTTCTTTCAATATAGTTAATACACTGTGTGGAGTACCACGAGAGTTAGTTTTGACACTAAATTTGATCAGTATGTTCATTGAAACAAAACTCTTATGGCATGCTCTAGGTACAACTGTATAGGAATTCTAATGAATTATAGGTATTCTCACCCTTGCTTACTAAACTGTTAACAAAGATCAGTAAAGCATTACCATAGCGTTGAGATTTTCATTTTGTAATGGAATGTGAGAATTAGTACCCCAAAAATGGAAGAAATAATAACATATTCTCTTGTACTAACACTTTTGCACAATATTGTATATAAGTGAAGCAACTTTTCATTTCCTATGAAAATCTTTCATTAATCATGAATTTACCCAACTTATATCCAAGTGACGGTTACTTCAGCTAGTATATAACATACACAGCACCACTCTAAGGAAACGGGTCCTATGCTTTTAAGTTTTGCCCTTGTCGGGATTCACTGATAAGGTGTAGATTTCCCCGAAGCAGGTTACACTCAGTTGCAAATAATAAATAGAATCTTCTTTCGGCTTCATTATCTTTAAATAACTCTTCTATTGAGTAAGTTTACATAATATTTTAAGTCTTAGAATAAAAAAACTTTGTTAAAAAGTCTAATCGTAATATTCCTTCTTCTCTCTCTCTTTGTGCTTGGAATTTCTTACACTAATTTTTATGAAATAATGATATTTCAATATGTTAACAGCTGTATACAGTTTTCACAGAATCGAAATCTCAGCAATATCTCGTCACTTCTATTTTACTTCCCTCGAATAAATTTTTGAAAACCTTTCACATTTTTATAACGTTTAATTGTGTCAATAAAACTGGTTTATAGACAATTTCCACACAAACATTTTTATATGTATATATTCAGGGATAATTGTTTTTTTTCTTCCGTTTTAAATTCAGCTAATTTTTAAAGATTTTGAGAGTCTCTTTTGTTTCTACATTTATATTTTCCGTACTGATCGTAACTCCAGGTTTTATATGTTTATGTATTTATTCAAATTACAAAAGTTTCTTTATTTCTGCCAAGTGAGTGTTTTGTCTAGCAGACCTTATACTTACTGTGGAAAGAAAAACGTCACTCATCGTATCCCTTTCTACTCACTAGAACAGTAAGTTTAGCAATGATAACTGTAGGAAACGATAGTTGGTGGTACTGACATAAAAGCACTACATCTTGTTCAAGAAGATCCATCAAGAAGCATTGTGGCATTAGATTGCGACACTTAATTCAAAGATCTTTCTGGGACTTTTTTCCAGTCATGAATGACAGCGTAACGACGATAATATACAACGCCCTCTTTTATTCTGTACTAGAGAAAAATGATAATGCGACATCATCTATAATGGCGAATATATCAAACATTACAACCACGGATCTTCCTCAGAGTGATGTCATCTACTTTCCCCACCCAGAAGAAATGTTGATACCATGGATGACTAACTCGTACTTCCCTTTCATCATGACAACTTATATCATTACGTTTATTATTGGTGTTACTGGAAACATCGTTGTCATCGCGGTTATGACTTGTGACAACTCCTCTAGAAATGTCACCAGCATCTTCCTTGTCAGCCTAGCCGTTGCTGACCTTTTGCTCCTGGTTATATATGTCCCTCTCGATGTCGCTCATTACTTTGTCATACAGTGGGATAAAGATGGTACAATCTGCAAGACAGCAGCTTATGCCGAGACAGTTTCTGCATTCGCTTCTGTTTTCAACCTTGTGGCAGTAACACTCGAAAGGTAAGAACATTATTAATTTAATCTTAGTGAATCGTATCTGTAATTTAAAAGCAACACAGTGCAACTATACGGCAATAATCATTCTTTATGTTCTAAACGCAATTTGGATTCCACACACACAAAACCAAAATACCTTAGAATTATAATTTTTATTCCAATTTATGTTTAACCATTTTCTAATCAAGTTCTTTCTATTTACAAATAAAAAGTTTATTTACTAACTAAAATATTCGACATACATAAACGAAGGTGAATTGTATAATTAAAACATCACTGAAATTTTTGTTCATGTGAAATATTGACTATGATGTAAAAACCCTCTAGCTTGTAAAAAACCTCACAAGTAAAACAAATTGTTTCCCGCAAAACAGAGCCGTAGACAAGGAGATACTCAAGTGTTCCCCTCTGAAAGAATCTAGGCATATTGACCGCGTATTAGTTTTCAGTTTTTAGATATAGTAAACTTGTTTTATACGATTTAATAAACACTCTAACATTTGATTTATTTTAATGATCACTTTATTAAAAATTATATCAATATCACTGTGTTTAATTGATTGGCCTCCCCTTAAAATATTCTGCCCCCTCTGAGTGGAAAACCTGGTTACACTACTGCTAATAAACTAAAATGCTTGGGCCGGGTGTGACCCAGATTTAACGTTCCGGACTGTGAATCTGAGGATCCATGTTACTCAGTGGAAAGTTGCGGATGCTTATAAGAACGTAGACGATGTAATAAGTTTTTTCTAGAAAATAGACAAAAAGTCTAAATCCCTTCAATATGTACTAGAACTTTTGAAAAACCAAATTGTTTCCATCAATCGACTGAATCCACCGTATTGTTACAGAAGCACCTCACATAAGTATTTTAAAATAAGCATTTAATTAAGAAAACTCGGAAATTATTGGATGATTTAACGTGCTGAAATTAGTTTACAATGAAATTTTATTGTTTCGAACAACTAGAACACGTGAAAAGGTAGGCTATATTCTATTATGTTTACATTCCATAGGCAAATAAATATGCACACATGTAATATAAAGTATTTAGATATTAAATGTCATCTTAAGAGATATTTATATGAAAATAAATTACTTATATGCCCATATAACACTATAACGTCAGCATAATAATGCAATGGAGAATAACAGGCTAGACCTATCGAAACTAGTGGGATTTTTATGGCGTGTACTATTATGCTCGTGTTATCATCATTGTTTTATAAACCTGTACAAATTATTTCTTCTATAAATAAATATGATATTTTTATTGTTACTAACGAGTAGAAAACAAAATGTTAAAGGCTTTAATGTCAGAGGGGAAAACTGGACAAACTTATATATTTTCCACAGAATAAATTAATATCAGACTTTATTATTCACTGACTTATAGTTCTTGTTTAAACAGTTGCCTAGTTTTATAAATTATATAAGAAAATGAGTTGTTTTAAGAACAATTTTAATACAAATTAAAAACAAAAAACGCGTCAAAATTATTTGAGAACAGTGACACACGCCTACAAAGTTATACATTGAATAATACAGTAAGTTTTCATTATGATGGAGTTGGCGTTCTTATCGGTAAATGTTCCTGAATTATGATTCCAATATTTTATGTTCGTAACATTTTACCGCCGAAATGCATTCTGCACCTTGAGGTGATGGGTGCGCTATAAAAGTGACTGTCAGTCAACTACTTATTCAAAAAACACCATTGTGTAGCTACCTATTCGCAGAAGTTCTGAAACAAACAAACCGATTGAGACGAGTTAAAAACATAAAGTAATATTTAACACTCCATTGTGTCAACAGTAATCTATATCATACTTTTATTTAAATCATTATTGACTGTATGTTTTATTTTTCATGTTATTAATAAACATTCTATTATAACATTTCATATTACTGTGGTTACTTTACTTGTGTTCGTTTGTTGTTTCATTTTTTAAATAATATTTTAAACACACTCTGTAAAAGGCCCAGCCCAGCTTAATGAGTGATGGTATTAAATGAAAGGTCTCTTCCTATCAGTGGCTTGTGATAAACAAGAGATTATTATAAAAGCCTGTATTTTGAGGATTATAATTGACGTATTATAAGCAAAGTAGTAGTCGGGTATGGCTTTTATTACCTATGTTAGGGAAAAGACTTCATTTCTTCGACGGTTTGAGTACATAGTAGAATTAGTGTTAGGCAGTTAAGAAAACAGTTTATGAGAATGTATGATTTTAATCGCATTTATTGGGTCTATAAAGCTTCCAGTCTTCAGTTCCTTAGCTAAATGAGAATTTTTACATTAGTGCATTAAATATAATTTGACAAATTAAAAATGTTAAAGAAAATGGTGCATTATATTTGTTTGTTTGAATTTCGCGCAAAGCTACACGAGGGCTATCTGCGCTAGCTGTCCCTAATTTAGCAGTGTAAGACTAGAGAGAAGGCAGCTAGTCATCACCACCCACCGCCAACTCCTGGGCTACTCTTTTAGTAACGAATAGTGAGATTGACCGTCCCATTATAACGCCCCACGGCTGAAAGGGTGAGCATGTTTGGTGCGACGGGGATTCGAACCCCCGACTCTCAGACTACGATTCGAACTCCTTAACCCACCTGGCCATGCCGGGTCAAAGCATTATACGATCTTTAATAAGATTAGCTCTCAAAACATTGAAATACGCAAACGTTTGTTGTTTTTTTAACTAGTGATAACCTTAAGTTTCATGTTTAGTAGAACTGAATGAGATAAACTACATATTTAACATAATTGTATATGGTTAATTACATACTGTGGTTTTCTTCATTTAAATCGAAATGAAACTGAACATTTCAAATTACATCAATCTGGAATATTTAATGATTATGAACTGGCTCAATTAAAGTATCCCAACTTCGGGGAAGTATTTATTACTTTTGTAAAAAACAACAAGTTTGAAAAAGGACAGAAAAACAGGAGCACAAAATGAACAATTCTATTTCTAAACATATGAATAAGTTTCAAATATTTCTAACAAATAGGAGGAATTTTTGGTAAATGAAGACTATGATTTCCATTTCAAAGACAAAGAGATGTTGAGCTCTGTCATATAAACTGTTCTTTCCGCTGAAAGAGCTCCAATGGTTGTCAACATTATATCAGATTCAACGCAGGCGAGAAACGTAATTCATTTCATGAAGGAATCCAATTTAGATCCAGTTTATTTTTAGCACTAAATTTGCAATTGAGAGATTACTAAGTATGTTTCGTGAGATCAAAGATGGCTTGCCCAGGTGGTTAAAGTTCTTGACTGACAATCTGCGAGCAGTAGGTTCGAATAACCGCCCCACCATACATGCTCGTTCTTTCAACTGTGAGGACGTTATAATGTCACACTCCATCCTACTATTCGTTTATAGAGAGTGTCCTAAGAGGTGACTGCCGTTGGTGTTGACTAGCTGCCTTCTCTTTAGTCTCTCATATCTAAATCAGGGATAGTTAGTACACATATTCTTCGAGTAGCTTTGCGCACAATGGAAAAACAAAGTTAAGTACTACTTTAATTTTCGTATCTTACTTGGATGACGGCTAAACATACTATACAATTATTAAACAGTTTCGGCCTGCTTAAGCTCCTAGATGACAGTGGTAAGCTTACGGTTACACAACTCTAAAACAGGGGGTTTGAATTCCTGTAGTGGACAGAGAGCAGTTAGCCTATTATGTATCCTTCCGCAAGAACAACCATCCAAAGAGTTTTATCCTAAATATACACAATGGACTATCTTCTCAGTGTTCTCTACAATAATCAAACTCTGTATTTTAAGGTTATAAGTTGAGCCATTGCGAGGAAGATATTAAATAGTAATCACAATTATAACGGTAACTCTCCATTAAAGATTCATTTTCTCTTTATTCAATGCATGTTAATTTAATATTAGGGACTAACATTATACTTTGGTGTCTATAACATTTTGTGGTTACTTATTGAAATGCATAGCTCATTTTATACGTAATTACGACAAAGTGTTATAATTAATACAGCAAAGCGTACAAAATATTTGATCTTTTGACCTCTATATTTAGTAGACTTTACAAAGCTGATGTAGCGATATTAATAATTCTTTTAGTGTACAAATCAATATCCATATACAAATAATACATTAAAAAAAATTGCTTTTTGACATATTAGTAAGCGAAATAACTTGATCGTTAAGTGCTGAATAATGAATGTGAATTAATTTTTGGTCACGTTTTTACAATTTATCGAACAGATTGATCGGTGTTCCATAACGGATTTCCGTCCCACTCTACTCTTTCATGTTAATTATAATGGGCTTTTAGATAGCTAACAATATACGAATTAAGAAACAAAAACAGTATTACATTAAAGCTACAAAAGTTATCGCTTTAGGTTTTAAAAATAAAGTTTGCTTGTTTAAGATATGTAATCACCTTAATTATTCAACACTGAAGTAAAAAAATTTAGAAACACGAAATTGTCGCTTTCGTACACTAGATGGCGACTTGTCAATTCATTAATGGTTAGATAGTGTTAAACCTGACAGTCAAACGTTATGTTATCCTAGGTTATCTATCATTCTTGGAATTACACAATTACCGAGAATTAAATTTTCAAAAGTGTCCGTAAAACAGATTATAGGTGCGTTTGCTATAATTCAAAAATATACTTGTACAACAAAGACAATTATATAAACTATTTTTAAGCTTGTTCTATGGAGTATTGGGGTTTAATTCATACATTCAAATTTTGAAAGCAAAAAGCTGGGGAAGTGAAGAGTTGTTTTGTGTTCATGAAAATGTGAATCTTTTATCTCAATGTGCAAAACTGTTTTAAAGCTCAGTACAAAACTAGGATAACTCTCAGTGCTTTAGATACTGTTTGATCAAGAGAAGCATTTAGAAAAAGCAGATTATTTAAATGATAGTTTAGTTGAAGGGTATCCGATTAATCATCTTTTGTGGTCTTATTACAAACGATATAATATTAGTTCAAATTATTCATTACATCGAGCAATTAAAGAAGCAAATGTTTAATGTAATCTAGAGAACTTTTAAGTGTAATTCCGAAAATTTATGATGTATCAATTTTCTGCAAGTTTCATGTTTCCAGGTGTGAGAATGCATGGCTCTTTTGCGTTCGGTGCAATTTCACACGTGCTACCCACCATGATAAGCCAGAGATACATTTTTATCAACATATAGATATTATTACTGTTGTTGTTTTGAATTAAGCACAAAGCTACACCATGGGCTATCTGTGCTCTGCCCACCACGGGTATCGAAATCCGGTTTCCAGGGTTGTAAGTCCGCAGACATATCACTCAGCCACTGGGGGGCCGATATTATTACTAGTTGATTTTCCGTTTTCATGCTAGCTTTGACTTTACTTGTTGTCTTTATATAATTGTGTCATACTGTTGCCTGCTGATAGTGGACAGCTTTTAAGAGGATTAAGGACTATCCGAACTGTTAAAATTATGGGAAATAGATAAACACTGAACAAATAGCCTGCACGTACCATTTGTTTGGTTTGTTTTGGAATTTCGCACAAAGCTACTCGAGGGCTATCTGTGCTAGCCGTCCCTAATTTACCAGTGTAAGACTAGAGGGAAGGCAGCTAGTCATCACCACCCACCGCCAACTCTTGGGCTACTCTTTTACCAACGAATAGTGGGATTGACCGTCACATTATACGCCCCCACGGCTGGGAAGGCGAGCATGTTTAGCGCGACGCGGGCGCGAACCCGCGACCCTCGGATTACGAGTCGCACGCCTTACGCGCTTGGCCATGCCGGGCCCTGCACGTACCAAGTCAGGAAAGTTAGTCACACCACAAAATAGCTGCTATTTATGTAATATGTCATAAATCACCAGTCCTCTGTCAATGGATTCAAAACTGCTATGAAGACCCTTGAAATTAACGTTAATCAAAACGAAAGGAACATACATTATCAACTCAGCTTAAGATCGAAGAGCTCTATTTCACTGTCATAGTAGATCGCACACCTTCTTTTTATATTTGTCGAGTTCAAAAGTATTAGTAGCAGCAGCAATACCGAGCGTCTATAATCAGGCCAAGAATATTGATAGCAGCAGCAACATTGAACTTCTATAATCAGGCCAAAAGTATTTATAGCAGCAGCAAAATTGTATTCTACAATCAAATTAAGAATATTGAAAGCAGCAACAACATTGAACGTCCATAATCAGGTCAAGAATATTAATAACAGCAGCAACATTGAGCGTCCATAATAAGGCTGAGAATATTGATAGCAGAAGCAACATTGAACGTCTATACTTAGATTAAGAATATTGATAGTAGCGATAACATTGAGCTTATATAATCAGGCCAAGAATACTGATAGCAGCAGCAACATTGACCGTCTATAATCAAGTTAACAATATTGATAATGTCAACAACATTGAGCCTCTATAATCAAGCCAACAATGTTGATAGCAGCAGCAACATTGAGCGTTCATTACCGGGGTAAGAATATTGATAAAAACAACAACACTGAGCTTCTATAATCAGGCTAGGAATATTAATAGCAGCAGCAACATTGAACTTCTATAACCAAGTTAAAAATATTGATAACACCATCAAAACTGAGCGTCTATTATCAAATTAAGAATATTTATAGTTGCAACAACATTGAACTTCTATAATCAGGCCAAGAATATTTATAGTAACAACATCTTTGAGCATCTATAAACAAGTTAAAAATATTGACAGTAGTAACGACATTGAGATCATATAATCAGGTTAAAAATATTAATAACAGTAGCAACACTGAGCGTCTGTAATCAGATTAAAAATATTGATAGTAACTACCACTTTGAGCGTCTACAATCAGCCCGAGAATACTAATAGTTGCAGCAACACTGAGCGTCTATAATCAGGTTAAAAATATTGATAGCAGCAGCAAAATTGAGCTTCTAGAATCAGGTTAAAAATATTGAAAGCAGAAGCAACTTTGAGCGTCTATAGTATTCACAGACGTGTCGAGGTTTTATATATATATCTCTGAAAACGAATCACGAGCTTGTGCCTGGATGAAAAATGAAAGGTCTGATTCATTATGGTTGATTCCATTATTCATGCAGGCACATTTTTCATCTACCCACACCATAGCAGTATGAATATAAATCTGCATATACATCTTATCATGTTTCCATGAAGTCGGTTTGCTTATAAAAACTTATGTAGACATGATATTGAAACTATTGTATTAAGGCGTTTCACAGGCTCAGTTGAACTAAATTCTTCCTCGAAGGATAATAGTAATGATAATATACTTCCAAAATTCTGATAAGTGACTTTTGACGAGAGTCCATTTATTTCACATCGAATTTGAATGGAATACTTCTTTAAGTTTCATGGCTGCCTATACTTCAACGACGTATTAACCCATTACGTGACGTTTACATCTTAGAGTTCTACAGACTTGTATCCGATACAGAATAACCTGTAACTTTGTTCTCTGGTATATAAAATGCTTGTCCTACTTCTGAAGAGTCAGAATCAATGAGAGGGAATGGAGTCAAACCTCATCAATGTCTCTTTCAAATAAATCAGCACAATCAAACCCTAATCCTGACTACTCTGATTTTAAATTCATTAAACTGTTGCTAATTTGAAACATTTTAATGTTATATTCTCTCGCAAACTTACAGGTTTTTAATAAGTCAGGACGAATAGCATATTTTTTATACACACCTTTTATGGCTTAACACTTTTTTTTTATAATGAACACTGTAACTACCATTCAATGAACGGTTGTGGTTGTTTTTGAATTAAGCACAAAGCTACTCAATGGGCTATCTGTGCTCTGTCCACCACGGGTATTGAAACCCGGTTTTTAGCGTTGTAACTCCGCAGACATACCGCTGAACCCCTGGGGGGCTCAACGAACGGAGAAGGTGTTCTTCTTTGTTTATTATTAAGCACAATGCTACACAAAGGGCTGTCTGTGCTCTTCTCACCATGGGTATCGAAACCAGGTTTTTAGCAGTACAGATCCGCAGACATGCCGCTGTGCCACTGGGGGGCAGGAGAAGATGTAGGGGCTCTCAAAGACATAACACGGGAGGGTTACATACGAACACTGGCTATCTATATCATTCCCCCTCTCGTGAAGGGTCTAAAGGTACAAACTAAGGGAGTGATATAATGTAAAGACCAATCACATTATTTGTTGATAAGATTAGCCCAAGAGTTAGCGGTAAGCGATGTTGAATAGCTGTCTCTACTCGATTTTACCACTTCATAATTAGGGACTGCTAGCACAGATAGCTCTCGAGCTGTTTTGCTCGAAATTCGACAAAGAAAAAAACAAGTGTTGTTGTTTTGTATCGGGATCAACTGCTAAAAGGGCTTTAATTATTATATGTAAGATAGCTGAAAAAATCACAAGGCTTTATTTTATGTTTTGTCTATTCAATGTGTTTCACAATGTATTGCTGAATCTGCCTATGTAGTTGTAATATTGAAAATGTTTCAGTTACTCAGTATAATTTATATAAAGTAAAGATTACCACACTATTTGTATCTATAGTTGTGGTACTGGAAATATTCTAATTATGGGGGTTTACTTAGCTGAACTAAGTAACATCATCAAAGCACTCGTTTCTTCTTTTTTTTCCTATGGAAGTGTTTTAGTAGTTAGGTAATTTTACTGAAATAAAAATATTACAATATATTTTAACCACATTTTTGTGTCACGTGCTTGAAGTGATTTAATTGTTTCATGTAACAACTACATAAAGTCTCCAAGCATGAAATACAAGTAACATTTATATCACCGATAGTCCTTTAAATTTCAGTCAAACCATTTCCATAAGAATAAATATAAAACTAAATATTTTGATACCTTCCATATAGGCCCGGCATGGTCAGGTGGGTTAAGACGTTCTACTCGTAATCTGAGGGTGGCGGGTTTAAATCCCCGTCACACCAAACATGCTCGCCTTTTCAGCCGTGGGGGCATTATAATGTGATGGTCAATCTCACTATTCGTTGGTAAAAGAGTAGCCCAAGAGTCGGCGGTGGGTGGTGATGACTAGCTGCCTTCCCTCTAGTCTTATACTGCTAAATTAGGGACGGCTAGTGCAGATAGCCTTGGAGTATCTTTGCCCGAAATTCTAAAACAAACAAAACAAACCTTCCATATACTTCAGCGAATAGTGAAAGTATAAGTAGTTGGATTAAAGAAATAATGGAATCGAATATTTTTTAAACAAAGAATTTGGTTATATTTGCAATAATCATCAGTAACTAGCAGAAATCTATTTGTTGTAAAGCAAAGAAATAAATAACACAAAAGACAATGAAATGTTCATTTTATCTACAAAATAAAAACACAATGGGTGTAACCATAGCAATACGATATAAATTCTAACAAAAACAAACCGAGTACAAATACAACAACAGACTGTTATTGTAAGGTATTACAATACGCTGCATTTAGCATGTCAATCAGACAGATGAAATGCAAAGTTATGCAGTTGTTTAGAAACCATTGAAATAACACCGAATAATAAAAACTAGAGGTGTCGCTAGACACTGACATACCGAGTCCACGCTCCGATTCTATTTGACAGTATCTCGAATCCTCACTTGATGTCTTTAAAAAAAATCACAATAGAAAACCGTAATCGATTTCATACAGGAACGCTGAAAATTTCTGTGTCTATGGGCTAGAGCACACTAGTTAGGCTTAATGGGCTAGAGCACACTAGTTAGGCTTAATGAGCTATGTGTTCCCTTACATCAATGAGCTAGTTATATTTGGGGAACACCATTAAGATTAAAATGAATAAATAATTACATAATTTATTCAGCTACGGTCTAAGGTTATACGTGAATGAAACCCATTAGAAGTGAAAGAACATGAATGAAGTTCAGTAAATAGCATAAAGTAATTAAAAAATAAACAAAAAACATACAGAAGTCGATGTAATATATTATTTTATCAACAAAACAGAGCATAAAACCTAAAATAATATAAGCAATAACTATTTCAAAATTTCGACAACGGTGTAAAATCAGAAGTCGTAAAATGACATAATATTCTTAAGTTTGGACAAAAACAGAAAAGGAAGAAACATTACGCTTCTCTAAATTAATTAAGCGTTTACAAGTGTAAAAGTGAACGAATTTATGACTGACATAGTTATATTGCACAGTGCGTTTGGCAAGACTTATTTATTCACTTAGGCTAAACACATTTTCTTAAAAACCTGTAACGGATTTAGGTAGTTGTTTGTTGTTTAGGGCAAACCTACTAGATCTTTGCTCTGCCCGCTACGAGTAAAAATACCCGACGTCTAGCGTCGAAATCCTGAAGACTTACCGCTAAACCACTGTGGTTATAAAGAGATATCAAAGTGTTGGGTTCAGCATGAGTTATTGAAGTTTCTTTGACTTTTCTAACGTTGTAATTATGTTTATGTTTTGTTTTTTTTTCTGACATCAGACTCATTTACGTTTCGACAGTCTGTAGGCCCGGCATGGCCAAGCGTGTTAAGGCGTTCGACTCGTAATCCGAGGGTCGCGGGTTCGAATCCCGGTCGCACCAAACATGCTCGCCTTCCCAGCCGTGGGGGCGTTATATGGTGACGGTCAATCTCACTATTCGTTGGCAAAAGAGTAGCCCAAGAGTTGGCGATGAGTGGTGATGACTAGCTGCCTTCCCTCTAGTCTTACACTGCTAAATTAGGAACGGTTAGCGCAGATAGCCTTCGAGTAACTTTGCGCGAAATTGAAAAACAAACAAACAAACAGACAGTCTGTATTATCAAACACTTCCCACAATTATTAGAATGTTAAAAAAACAATGAATGATCTACGTGTACGTTCTGTAAGTAGCTATTTAAGGTTTCTTCCTGTTTCACCCCCTAACGTCACATGGAGTGTATTACTCTTACACGAAAATTTCTCCTAAAAACCTCCTATCTGTGAAGATAAAAGCTAGCTAGTCTTGAAATTATTTCCCCTAAAACTGCAGTAAAAGAAACAGCTATTTAGAAAAATAACAGTTATAAAAAACAACTATCCCATAACTTGCCCATGAGATTTCTAGACGTCTCAAAAACTACGAGTTTAGTGAATTTTTAATGAGGTACTAATCACTATTAAACATCAAAAATTCTAATCCTAACCTAAATCGTCATGAATTCTTGGCCTTAAAATAAAGTATAAAGGAAAAGCAACATCATTAGAGAAGTTGAGGGTGATACCGTCGTTGCTATGAATAAGTATTACCATAATAATATGGTATAAATCCTAACAAACAAGTCCCATTTAACAATTTTTGTAAAGAGCTAACGTATTGGCATAGAGTAGTTTCAACTATAACCTCGGCAAGTTTCTTGTTACAATTTTCTCCCCATATACCTTAGCCGATATTCTATTAAAATAACAAGAAAACACTGAGTGCTATATTCAGAATTACGATGTTATTTTCCGATAATAATGATGTATCGTATAATTTAAAGATATTTTCACTGAGATATGTCATCAGTAAAAATTTAACAATGTCCAATCTTATATGAGGTTTACTATTATACAATGGGATAAAGATGTTTCTTTAAGAACCATATTGTTTGAAGCCACAACATGTGATTTGATTGTTTTTGAATTTCGCACAAAGCTACTCGAGGGCTATCTGTGCTAGCCGTCCCTAATTTAGTAGTGTAAGACTAGAGGGAAGGCAGCTAGTCATCACTACCCACCGCCAACTCTCGGGCCACTATTCGTTGGTAAAAGGCGTGTTAAGGCGTGCGACTCGTAATCTGAGGGTCGCGGGTTCGCATCCCCGTCGCGCCAAACATGCACGGCCATACCGAGCCAAAAAAGGCCTGTGTGTGTTTTCTTATAGCTAAGCCACATCGGGCTATCTGCTGAGCCCACCGAGTGGAATCGAACCCCTGATTTTAGCGTTGTAAATCCGTAGACATATCGCTGTACTAGTGGGGGGCATGTGATCTGATGCACAAACATGGTAGAGGTCCTTATTATATTTGTTTGTACATACTACGCCCAGGCTCAGAGAAGATCATAGTCAGATAAGATTATAAGATTTCAAACAGTGATGAAAACTAGCACACACCCGCAGAAACGTTTGCGGTCGAATTAGTATTTGTATTGTAATATTACTTCTTTAAATATAGGAGCTTAAGCCTAAACTACGATCAATTATATTTACTGTTAACTAGCTTAATAGGAGTCAAATGCTTGCCAGGTATTAAGCTGATGTATCAGGACTTTCAATTTCATATTAATGCAAAATAATTCTAATCGTAGGCACCGAAATGTTCAAATCCATTTTATTCTTAGGACTAACATTAGTTAAGCTTTATTATGTATGATTTATATGCGATAGAGACAAGTTACCACTAGAACATTTTTTGTACTGTAGTTTAGTACTTGATATTGTAAATAAATGAACGTATAATGTTATTCTACGACAGACATGTTTGTTGCGTAAACTAACTACACACAGAAGAAAGAGCGGAGGCTCCCAAGTGAGGGAATTACAAAACTTCAATTCCTCATCTTTTCGAGGGAACGTGCAAAATTAGTAATCATTAACCATAGCAAACTGAAAGGAAAACAACAACTAACATATCTACTTGCCGAAAATATAATTTTTAAAACCTACTTTTCAGCCAATCCTGTGTCTTTAAAATGTGTATCAGACAAATTTTGAATCAACAGAGACACTAAATTAACAAACCAACCAATATATTTCCAGTTTCGCTACACGAACACTTAATTTTACACTTTCAGTACATACACTGACAATAATATCACATTGTGCTTTTGTAGCTAAACAAAACATAACATGAAAGCCATTGTTGAATGATTAACGAACGTTATAGAACTTACCTAAAATGAATTTGACTGTGTTCCAAAATGGGACTACCATTCACTTATTTTATCAGTTTTGAAGTAATTCTTTAATTAGCACATTTTTATTATAAACTACGCAGAAAAATGAAATGTTATTGTGAACAAAAGTACATGTGCACTCTAAAAGAGACTTAAATTACACTGTTAAGACTTTTCGTTGTGTTCTAAGTCAGAAAGTGGAGAGCATAGTGCAGACACTTCGATACAAATTTTTAATACTTTTAGCTATACAAAGGATAAAATATATTTGGTAGTAATAAACGTTTACTTTCTTTATGTTTTAAGGCCAAGTAGATAATATACGTGTTAAAATACCAAAATAATATTTATTAATTAACATTTATTCCCCATTTAAAACTTTTTGAACGCCACTAAAGAATTTCAACTCTTTCAACTGTCGAATGAATAAAAGATATTTGATAACAATAAACTTTTATTTTTCTTTATGTTTTAAGGCAAAGTAGGTAATGTATGTGTTAATATATATATCAAAAATATTTATTAGTTTACATTTAATCACTACTTAAATCTTCATAACACTGACTTTATAACGTTAATAATAGTAGGCCTATTTGTAGTCTAATTTAAGCATTAAGCCTAAATACGTAAACGTAACGCAGTATCATAACATTTCTGAATTAAACAATTTTACCGTTATTTTACAGAAGTTATCAAACAAATAAAGAATAAAACAAACCTCTTTAACTGCTCAACATGAATATTTAGCATTCAGTATAAAATACCATAGTAGGCCTAAGAACAATCAGATAGTAATTTTGTTGCTATCAGGGACGATGCATATTGTTGAGTATTACCAAACAAGGAGCGTAAAATTATAATTAAAGTAAATTGCTTGTTACCGCTTAAATATTATTTTGTACTTTTATGATAACACATATTTCCACAGCTGTACATACGCTTAGCTTTTAATGGATTTACTATAATGTATATAATCTTTCTATAGTGTTTCCAGTTATAACAGTTGGTTGTAAGAAATTCCTCATTTTAACGAAAAATGATTACTTTAGTATATTACGTATTGGTTAATGTTATAACAGAAACCTTATCTCAAATATTTTTCATTCTGACTATCGAGGTAGACTTGAATCAGTAACAAATGATTTATCCTTCGGGCGTGGATCATGATGATCTATTACATTTAATTGTCCTGATATAAGTAATGCTATTGGAACTTTTTCGAGTGAACAGCAAGTTGGGTATTTCCCATATGTATGTGTGTTTAACTGTGGTTGAATATTTTGTGATGGAACTAATTAGTATGCCATTATGCAGTAGTAGAGGTTACATAAAATAAGGACAAAAGTAGCTTTAAGTACAATAATAAAACAACACTTGCAGCAATTACAAGTATTGAGTTTCAGACAAAAATTTTGATTGTTTCAAGTATAATGGCAGACAAAAATTTGGAATGTTTCAAGTATAATGGATATAATATTACTTTTAATACCTATGTTTATTTCAGTTTAATATGTTTTTATAGACATATGTAAATGATATTGTTAAATGTACATTGTGCAAGTCCCGCCTATTCTCTAAATTTGTAAAAGATTCTCGAGAGTAAGAACCAACACTATATATTTCACCTAATGATTAAAAATCAAGCCAAGAGACAGCAACAGAATATCATTCGGTCGCTACAGTTAGCATACTGTAACCCTCGTAAGTTATAATTGTGAAAAAACTTATTAATCAGGAAACTACAGATATTGGACTAAGCACGTTTACAGATTTCGAACCTTACCAACTGTTCAACTTCAGAGAATTAACTTCGGACCTTAGTATTTCTTCGAGGACATTAGTTGAAAATGTTAAATATGCTTCAAGCCATCAAGAGAGGTGTACCTGTGTATCAACAAAGAACTAATTCGCTCTCTGTGAACTGTCGATTAAATATTTTGTTCCTGACCAGATATAAGACTCTGTATTGTTTGTAAGTTTCTAAAACTCTTCTGTATAAACCATTATTTATGATAACCGTTATTATAAATTGTACTGCTGTTTGTATATTAAAATATATTTTGCTTGAGAAAGAAAATTGTGTGTATAGCAAGTATCAAACATTTAATAAATATCGACATATAATAAACTTCCAAATTCAAATTTTTGGCTATTTGAAATCTTAATACGTAGTGCACGTAACATAATAATCGAAGACTCAGCCTGGATAAATAATAGTACGTAACACTTTATCGATCATTAAGTCTGTATACCAAAATGCTTACTCGCCAACGGTATGTTCACAAAGCTGTCAACACTTACTTTATATTTCATACTTTATTGATGGTTGTTTAAATATCCTTAAATAATAACTCTCCTACGCCTAAATTTCAGTCAAAAGTGGGGTTATAAAACTGTATGTTAGTATATTTAGTCGCACGTTGAGAATTAGATTTATATTATAAGTAACATTATATAGATAAATACGTGCTAAAAGAAAAAGTATTACATTTAAGTATTCTTTTTGCAATATTTCATAATATTCTCTAAAGCTTAAAGTAATGGCAATTTTAACATTAAAAATCTGTTTTGAGACTTTTAAGTGACTTATGTGCATTAGGTCGGCGTTTCACTTAACTGTGTGAAAACTGGATTCTTAAACTTTTCAAAAAAAGAAAAAAAAAGTTAAACATAAAGAGCAGTTTTCCTGCCATTTCTTTTCAAATTAGTAATTTTAAATAAAACAGCAACTTTGAAAGATGCACATAACTTAATTTTCTAGGGTTAAAACATGCATGTAAATGTTATTAGATTTCTCGAATTAGTGTTACTTCCGTAGATTTGACATTAAATTAACAGCCTACTACTCTGAAAAAATTGATCCCTATGGAATCAGACCATTTTGTACAAAATGCGAATCCAACTTCCCTAAATTGTTTAACTTTACATACATAAGTAAAATAAAATCCATTAGGCCAAATTATTTTATGCTTGTACACCTCCTAATCGTTTATTCTGGAGGTAGAAAGTAACTTAAATCAAGCAAACTAAATAAGTGATAAATGTGGAGTATCTAATCTCACAGGACGAATAAAGAATTTTAGTGCAAAATTAAAATTACATAAATATAATTTACAGGAAGGGTTAATTGCACCAATAAGAAAGCGCAAAAGTTAGATCTGTATGTATGTATATATATGACTCATTATTAAGTTAACCGACGAATGTGATCATTCCACAAAGTGAAAGTACTGGTTTTCAATAAAACCGTTAGATTGCCATTAACTCCGGATTTACAACGCTAAAATCAGGGGTTTAATGCAAAAGTAGGCAAACTTAATGTTGCCGTTTTCGTTATATTTCATATAACATTTAAAGCTTTATCTTACCGTATTCGTTATATTTCGTAAAACATTTAAAGTTTTATCTTACCGTATTCGTTATATTTCATATAACATTTAGGATACAAAGTAATTAAACTTCAAGTTACCGCATTTGTTATAGTTCATATATCATTTACAGCTTTAGTTACTTGTTTTTAAGGGAAGCTACTAAGTTTTTTCTATGAATCTCAATTTTAGTTTTCATAATTTTTTTCAGTGTTACAATTTCAGTAATGAGCAGTGGATATCCACTTTGATGGAAATGTTACTTTTATATTCTTTAAATTAAAACTAGCAACTTCATAACTATCCTAAATAAAAAAAGTATTACTGACATATTTCTTTCCTTGTCTTATTTTCTATGTTTCATAAATTTCTTTTTGTTCCCTAAAAATCCTACAAGGCTCATACACATTACTTTTTAATAATGTTTAGGCAAATTTAAAAGTCTCGTAAATTATCTTGAACAATCCATATTTTATTAAATTATACGAAAATAGTCGATTTTGTATTTCTAATTAATCCATTAAACCTAACGTTTTCATGACGTTCTATAAAAGTAGTTGTTATGCATTTGTTTATCCACTAAACCTGTTTGTGATTTTTGAAGTGGTTGATTCTATTTACCTTTTCAATTCATTAAACAACAAGTTTTGTTTTTCATCAATAAGAAAGAAGCTGATTCTTTTTTCATTGTTAATCCATTTTTTACTCACCTTTTACAGGTTTGTGGTCATCGTATTTCCCATAAAGTCTCGCTCTCTTTGCACCATGGGGAACTGTAAGCAGTTAGTGGTCGTGGTGTGGATTGTATCTCTGCTGTTATCGCTTCCAGTAATTGCTAGTAAGGTAACTTGAGTAGAGATGAATTTCTCTGGATTTGGATACCAAATGTCGTTTTTTTAATAACGAAGTCAAGAGAGAGTTTTATTATATCTTTCGTAATTCTAGAACCACAAGGAAGAGCTTCTTAAAGTAAAGAGGTAGTATATTTGTTTGTTTTTTGAATTTCGCACAAAGCTACTCGAGGGCTATCTGCGCTAGCAGTCCATAATTTAGCAGTGTAAGACTAGAGGGAAGGCAGCTAGTCATCACCACCAATAATCAACTCTTGGGCCACTCTTTTACCAATGAATAGTGGGATTGACTGTCACGTTATAACGTCCCCACGGTTGAAAGGGCGAGCATTTTTAGTGGTACTGGGACGGAATCTGTGATCCTCTGATTGCGAGTCCAGCGCTCTAACTATCTGGCCACGCCAAGGCCGAAGAAATAGTAAGAGACAGATCAAGTACTCTTCTAAAACCACATCTAAACTACTTACTATAAGAGCAAGAGTATTTGAAAATTCACATCCAGTCTCCATCACTTGACAAAAGCTGCCAGTAGCAAACATTTATAAATGTAAACGCTAAAACGCATATAGAGCTTTTTGTAAAATAAAAACTCAGTTATTAATTTAATTGCCCAACTAATATTGCTATAGCCCCAGACAAAGACTCTTCTATTCAATAGATTGGTGAGTGTATTGATGAGATATAGATGTCTGGATTTTATGATATCTTCATACATCACTTTCTACAAAGCCAATATATCAATTACACCTCATTAGACCTAAATAAATAGAAGTTTACTAATACATTTAGGCTTAACGTAACGCAAAAATGAACGAAAAATTCGATTTGTCTTTTTTTTTCTGTTGTTGTTATCTAAAAACCTTAATAACTTTTATACGTACAATAAAAACTTTATTGTTAACTTAAGGAATTATCGGCACTGCATTTTAAAAATTAAAATCAAATAAAATAATTTTTCCTATATTACAATGAATCAGGATATATAATGTTTTTTCCTAGAAGAAAATACCAAGTTAAAGACTTTTTAAAATGTATTTGTTTTAGTCAAAACATATTTCCTTTGAAAGTAAAAAGATACCATAATTTACATATTGACATTTTGCTGGTGAATTTGTTATTGTGTTTAAACCATTAATAGAAATAATATTCTATGTTTTCACGTTAAATATGTAACCATTTTTCTCGATGGCGGTATTCAAATAACTTTGTATCACGTTTCTTGTATTTGCTTCTAATTACTTAGCAGTGTTTCTTCGTGGCCCAACTGTTGGATCGTTCTAACTGGTATTTATTGTTACTGACACAGAGCACTGAAGAAACAACCATGACCAATTATGAGATCACCATTACACTGTTTTCTTGCAAAGAACAGAAAGATTGGAGAGGATTAGCTGTGGCTATTTACCGTTTGGTAACACTCTTTAGCCTACCATCAGTTTTAATGATCATTTGCTACACTTGGGTGATCGTTGAGTTGTGGATAAGTACAAAAACTATGGATGAACTGACAAATCAAAGCAGGTAAACTGCTAAAGAAAACAATTCTAATAGTAATGCATTACATATATTTTTTAATAAATGTGACATTTCTATATATATCTATATATAATCTATTTTTATATCCATCTTTTACTTAATATTAACATTTTTTCATTTCTGAATAATTAAATTATATTTTAAATAAATATAAGTAACATTATTAAACAAAAGAAGAAAACAAAAATAAGCAGCTGAAGTAACATCCCATAAGTATTCTTGAGTCTCACAATGAAAGTTTAGCGACTCTTTTACAATTACATATTAAGAGATAAACACCTTAAAGAAATCAAAATGAAAGCACAAATATCATTGCTGCCTCTTACTGTTGGAATATGAAAACTCGATAGAATCTTGAACTTGAATATCAACGTAATATTTAGATCATATATTAAATCTGTTTTTTTAAGCAACCAGAAGTTAAGACACGTGGAATCACGCGTCAGTATCAGCCATGAAACTCACTCTCCTTCCCGCCATCCACATCGAATGATTTTACGCAGTCACACCTCATCTGACAGTCGTGACGTCAAACGTGCTCGACAGCAGGCAAGTGTTTTGTTGAAAAATTATATTTTATGTAGCATAAATTGGAGTATAAATAAATATAATGTTAATAGAAGTCTCTGAAATATGGTGTTCATACAATTAACCACTGTTATTGTATTTATATATTGATAATTTACAGTAACGTTGTGTAATTTCAAAAGATTGTATATCTCATGGATTGCGAACCGACGTGATTTAGTGGTTAGAGTAATGCAGTACGCAACAGCTGATACTAAGTTTGAATCCATAGTATCTCAATGAATACGTTTTGTAGTTTTAGTTGTGGTCTTATTTTACTGTTGGGTCAAATATACTCATCTAAAAAGTGTGTTCTACTGTCTAACTGACCTTCCTCTGGTCATCATTTCTACATTCGGAAAGATTCAGGTTTTGGGTGTGTCTGTCTGATTGTTGGGTTCTTTGTAAAATAGTGGCATTCAAATTAAAAAATGTAAACTATTTACAGTCCATACGTTTGGTAATATATATATATATATATATATAGTCCGTCATGAAAACTGAAAACATAAATTGATATTTGAAAAAACATTTTGTTATAACTAAATACTCATAATCATATAAGTTTTGTTTCTAACTCAAGAAGTTCACATCTAGATTCACCTGGTGTTGAAATATCTACCAAACTGAGCATACGTTACTTCCTGCATTACTGGTTTCTTGACGAATAGAAATACAGCTGGTATCAAATGTTCCACAGTAATCAACTGACAGAATTAGTCACTGTCACTGTAATTAGATTACTTTCAGTGGTTTATAAATGTTTTGTAAAATAACTTAAGACAACTGTATGACCTATACAAAATCGTAGACGTAATTCACAAAATTCAAATATGACACACATATATATTAATATATATAGAAATGTCCGTAATGTAAATTAGAACGATGTTAACACTACATGACTTAGTAATGCATTAATATTTTTTTTAGTTTTCTACATTTATTTCCAACACGTGCTTATACTTCTTGCACGCGATTGTTTACCGACGACATCATCAGAGCATTTACTGGATGATACATACTTAAAGCCTTACACACACACATTGACATGGACTGTGTTTGGAAAACAACAACAAACTATTAGAAGCAAAGGTTAAGGTTTAACTCTCAAATTACCAAGTTGTTTACTTATCATTTATTATGGGTGACGGGAACTGACACCATATTTAGTTATCTTATCATTTATTATGGGTGACGGGAATTTACACCAAATTTGTAATCTTATCATTTATTATGGATGACGGGAACTGACACCCATGCACCATATTTAGTAATCTTATCATTTATTATGGGTGACGGGAACTGACACCATATTTAGTAATCTTATCATTTTGCTGTTCAAAGACCTGACTTTGAGTGGGTGAAATTATTCATTTTATACGTAAAATACACAAGAAACTCTAGCAGTAGTAAATGGAAGTTAACTGGAATATTGGTAATATCATTGTTTATTTTTGTATGTAATTGAAGATATATGATATAACCACTTATAGCTTATGCTGGTCAATATATATTACTGCCATTTGGTTAAGGCACTCGACTCGTAATCGGAATGCCGCGGGTTCGAATTCCCGTCACACCAAACATGCTCGCCTTTTCAGCCGTGGGGGCATTATAACGTGACAGTCAATCCAACTATTCGTTAGTAAAAGAGTATCCCACGAGTTGGCAGTGGGTGGTAATGACTAACTGCCTCACCTCTTGTTTTACGTTGCTAAATTATGGACGGCTAGCGCAGATAGCCCTCGTGTAACTTTGCGCGAAATTCAAAACAAGCCAAACCAATATATTTTACGACTTTCTGAAGTTCGAGTATACTCGTTTCTGTGATACTGCTTTTGGGACTGAGTCCACTGTATTGTTTTTTTATTTTATTTTAGCTTATATTCAAAGGTAGAGTCAGTAAGCCAAAATACAAAGACTCGCGAGCATGTGGTATGTCATAAGAAATCTTTATCTTGTACACGAGCATAAAGAAGTGTTGTGGAAGATTACGAATGGGTGCAAATTCTATTTCACGAGAAACAAAAATTATTCTCTATTCGAGCCTAAACTGCAATTTGCTCAAAGCTTGACAAGAAAAAAAAAGCAAAATCCTTGAAACAATTTAACTGAACAGAAAAATAGAAACCGAACACCATGCTCGACACAACGTGGATTAAAATAAGAAATACAGAAAGCTGGATCAGGTGCTCCAGAGAAAACCAGACTGGTATTCACCAACACCCACGGAGCAAAGAGACGACAAAGACAGTCTGGACTGACAACTGTAAATGTGACAAATCGTCTTTAGTACAACCACGTGGCTAGTTCAAATCGGAACAATAGGAAACGAAGTGGCAAAGTACTGACTTTAAAATGAATTTCAAAGTATAGAAAGAAATAGTAAAGAAAGTAAAATACTATACACTCGAGTAAAAAATGTAATTACACATTAAGAATCTCAATTAAATCAGAAATAAAACACGGATATTGTGACGTAATTCTAAACTGTTTACGATAACGTGAAATTTACGCTTAAGTAAACACCCAGAAAAAAATGTACTCCGATTTTTTTTTTCCAATACGAATGTACTCTAGAATTGTTTATCGATATCACATACTTCCAGAACAAAATGAACCAGGAAGACTATACAGTGGAAGCTTCTATCCTTATATGCGTTTCACTGTCATCGTATAGTCGTGAAAAACAAGCTGAAAGGTGGTTTCTTATTTGGCAGTATGTTAGAGTGTGTAGTACAAAGACATTTTGTGATGATTTGTTGATATATATGCTTATGGTGAAAATGCCACAAATTTCACAAGATACATAAGTTTCTAGTTTATAAAGTACATTAAAATGCCATTATTTGTCAAATCCTAATGTTCGGGTAACGCGTAATGATGTTTTAATGTGCTTAACGATAACAAGATATTAACTGGTTGAAATTCAGGAAGGTATTTTATCGTTAAAATCCAGAATTAGTTCGCAAAGGTTTCAAAAGTCAACATATCGTCTACAATAGGCACAAGCGCTAAAGTTTATAGAGAGCCTCAAGCCTCATTCAATGTTTAATTACAATATATGTTGGATGCACGAGTAAATGGATGAAAAGCAGCGTAATCGCTCACCAGATCCAATAAACAACAAGCTTAGGTTTCTGCTTTCTAATATTGTATCAAGCAGTGTTTTACATGTGGAAGTTATATTTGACAGAAGCAAATAGATGTTTTGTTTATATTTGTTCAGTTGTTTTACAGAAAAAATCCCTAAATGCAATGTGACTGATTAAAAAATTCGATGTTGAGGCTTATATGATGAGTCAGTTATATATTAAAGTGTATTATAACAGATATATATGTGTGTGTGCTTGTATATATGTATAACTATGCATGTGATATATATATATATATAACCTATTTGTAGCCGTATTTACATAAAAACAGCCTATAATTATTTTCAAATCTAATTAGATTTCATATGTACTTTAGAAGTAACTAATGAGCACGCTTCGACCTTCTTCGGTCATTGTCAGGTTCACAAAGAAAGAAAGAGGTAACTGACCGATAGCTGACCCAATGTTTGAAGGCGGTTGTGTAAGTGGGTGAAGGAATGTAGAGGGCGTGCTTAAATGTTGGATTGTATTTATTAATATAGACGTAAAGGTGTTCCTTTGTATTGGTTTAGTTTGGGCTGATAACGGGCCCGACATGGCCTAGCACGTTAAGGCGCGCGCTTCGTAATCTGAGGATCGCGGGTTCGCGCCCGAGTCGCGCCAAACATGCTCGCCCTCCCAGCCGTGGGGGCGTCATAATGTGACGGTCAATCCAACTTTTCGTTGGTAAAAGAGTAGCCAAAGAGTTGGCGGTGGGTGGTGATGACTAGCTGCCTTCCTTCTAGTCTTACACTGCAAAATTAGGGACGGCTAGCACAGATAGCCCTCGAGTAGCTTTGTGCGAAAATCAAACAAACAAAAAAATCAGATTCTGGTGGTTTAGGGCAACAATGTAATTAGCTTTTTTAAAGGCTGTACTATTAACTTGAAACAATTTACGGTGGTTTGTGGCGACGTTGTAATTGAATTTATTTAAGATTGTACGTACGAATGAAACAGTTTCTGCAGGTTTGTGGCGACGCTGTAATTGAGTTTCTTGAAGACTTACTGGTGACTTAAATCAAATTCTGGTGGTTTAGGGCAACGATGTAATTAGCTTTCTTAAAGACTGTCCTTTAACTTGAAACAATTTATGGTGGTTTGTGGCGACGTTGTAATTGAATTTCTTTAAGATTGTACCCACGACATGAAACAGTTTCTGCAGGTTTGTTGCGACGCTGTAATTGCGTTTCTTGAAGACTTACTGATGACTTAAATCAGATTCTGGTGGTTTAGGGCAACAATGTAATTAGCTTTCTTTAAGACTGTACTATTAACTTGAAACAATTTATGGTGGTTTGTGGCGATGCTGTAATTGGGTTTAGGAAGGACTCTACTGACAAATTAAATCAGTTTCTGGTAGTTCGTTGAGATACTATAATATGGTTTATGAAAGACTGTATAGATGACTTAAATCAGTTTTTGGTGGTTTAAAAAGATGTATCGTGGTTTTTAATATTTTTTTACGAATCTTCATTTCCCTTTCCCCATAAATTACAACATAACTTTATTTACAGCTACTTTTCACGGTTAATATTGTAATGCAGTTTCTAGTGAATTGAGCGATACTGTAGTGCAGTTCTTAATTTGTTATGTTGTTTTACTGATCTTTCTAACAGTTTCTAGGGATGTAGCAATACATTTTCTGATAGTTTTAGTTTCAATTGACGTAGCTTTTAACGTTCTTTGACAGGCCTATTAAATTATACGATTGAAAGTTCAGTCTTAACAACAATTCATTTTTTGTTTCAAAATATTGTCTTGAAAGTTACGCATGCGTATAACTGGACTAGAAATTACAGTAACAATTGAACAGCTGCTGATACGAGGTCTGTTCAAAAAATACGCGGACTGACGCCATAAAACAAAATGTACTTTATTTAGAAGTTACAGGTCTGGGACCCCTTCAAAGTACTCTCCTTCCCAACGCACACACTTATCCCAACGGTGTTTCCACTTGTTCAAACAGTCCTGGTACGCTTCTTTTGTAATGTCCTCCATTCGTCGCATTTGCCTTAATCTCGGGAATAGTTTCAAATCTTCTTCCTTTCAAGGGTTTTTTGAGTTTGGGGAACAAGAAAAAATCGCAAGGAGCAAGGTCAGGTGAGTAGGGGGGATGGGGAAAAACAGTGATCGAGTGTTTGGCCAAAAGCTCACGAGTTGTGAGGGCTGAATTTCGCAGCAACGCGGTGCATCTTCAATTTTTCGGTCAAAATCTCGTAACAAGATCCAGCTGATATCCCACACTCTTCAGCAAGCTCCCTGACAGTCAGACGTCGATTTGCCCGCACCAGGGTGTTGATTTTGTCGACGTGTGGGTCGTCAGTTGACGTGGAAGGACGTCCAGGACGCTCATCATCTTCAATGGACTGTCGACCATCTTTAGAATGTTCATGCCACTTGAAACATGCCGTACACTTCATAGCAACATCACCGTAAGCCGTGTTAAGCATAGCAAAAGTTTCAGTCGCAGATTTTCCAAGTTTAACACAAAATTTCACAGCAAGTCGTTGCTTCTTCAGGTCATTCATTCTGAAATCCGCCAAACGAAAAAATCGCACTTCACTTAAAACCGCGTAGCTAATATACAAATAAAGATATCTGCAATCGGGAAATGGCGTCGTAATTAGCTGATCGGTGCAAACGTTGCGACACCAAGCGGATTTCCCTGGAACCACCTGGAGCCGCGCAATTCAAACAGTCCGCGTATTTTTTGAACAGCCCTCGTAGTTCTTGTATTACAGTAGTGGAAGTATAGCTTCAGACTATTACGAAAAATAAATAATTACAATTTGTTTTCTGACGACACCTACATCTACTCATGTTTTTCTAAATAAATAATAACAATTTGTTTTCTGACGACACCTACATCTACTCATGTTTTTCTAAATAAATAATTACAATTTGTTTTCTGACGACACCTACATCTACTCATGTTTTTCTAAATAAATAATTACAATTTGTTTTCTGACGACACCTACATCTACTCATGTTTTTCTAAATAAATAATAACAATTTGTTTTCTGACGACACCTACATCTACTCATGTTTTTCTAAATAAATAATAACAATTTGTTTTCTGACGACATATACATCTACTCATGTTTTTCTAAATCAGACCTCTACTTCATATTTGAGTTTCACTTGTTTACTTAACTGACGATATTAAAAATATAAAACGTGGTCAACCTTTCTAATATTTTATCGTCTAATAGTCTCGTCATCTCAATTTTTATAAATTTTATTTATGAAAGGTTCTGTTATAACGAACTTAAATCTATATGCCAAAAGTCCTGTATTTTCATCGCTAAAGAAACGTCTTACACTCTGATCAGATTAGGTGTATGATTTCTTACTAAAGAAACGTCTTATATTTTGATCATATTCTGTGTATCCTTTCTTACTTTACAAACATCTTACATTCTGATCAACTGAGGTGTAAGCTTTCTTACTAACAAAATGTCCAACAGTTTCGGCGGCTTAGCTGTTTGTCTTCTTACTCACCTAATAACCTATACTATAACACGCCAACTACTGAAATAACTTAATTCTAAAAACAGATCTTTTCTACTTTTCGCACTATGTCTGCGTAAGTCTATAATCTACTAATGTTAAATATCTTGAAGAAACGTGTTTATAATCTACAAATGTTAAATATCTTAAATAAACTTGTTTATAATATACCAAGAATAAATATCTTAAATAAACTTGTTTATAATCTACCAATGTTAAATATCTTAAATAAACTTGTTTTTTAACCTACCAATGTTAAATATCTTAAATAAACTTGTTTTTTAACCTACCAATGTTAAATATCTTAAATAAACTTGTTTTTTAACCTACCAATGTTAAATATCTTAAATAAACTTGTTTTTTAACCTACCAATGTTAAATATCTTAAATAAACTTGTTTATAATCTACCAATGTTAAATATCTTGAATATCAAAACTTCTTTCAAATCTAAACAGTTTGAATATTTTAAAGTGTTTAGATTTTAAAGAAATTGGTTATCTAAACCTGTTTACAGTCTAAACACGTTTAATATCTTGGACATATACACAGGTGTGGAATTTTAACGTTTAAGTCTGTGTGATCTTTTATCATAAATGGTTTTACGTGAAAGGACTTCAGTGTCGCAGCAAAGAAGTGGCCATGTGGTGAACTTACATGTGTTAGCTGAAGAGAAAAGGTAGAAAACAAAGATTGAAAACTTTCCCTTATGAATGTCTGCAAAACAGTTTTCAAAAGATCTATTTAAAATCTAAACTATTAGTACTTTACATGCTAATTATAGCACGTAATATTTATTGCTAATTTTCCATACAAATTTGCCTCCAGTGACACAGTAAGTCTGCAGACTTACACATGCTATAAACCGGGTTTCGATACCTGTAGTGGACAAAGCACAGATACCCCATTGTGTATCTTTATGCATAATTCAAAGCAGTTAATTAACTGTACAGGTTTTACTATTTCAAGACAAATGACATTAAAACCTAAGTTCGTTCTTTTCTATTTCATTGACACTACTGCCAACTAACTGATCTACATACTAAGCTGTTGTAGTTGATAGTAATAAGTAGCCGGTGAAGTAATTTAAGGTTAACTATTAGTTACAAACTTTTAAAAAATAATTATATATTAACCACTAATAAACTGTTATCATGTTTATCACCTACTAATCTTCTTTAACCTTTAGAGTAGTGTTATGTTGGGATTCGGTTATGGATCTCCATGATGCAAGTCATGTGACTTGAGTTTCCTTCGTCAGATATTGAATCAATTATTGTATAATGTTTTCGACCAAGTTTTGTTGACTTCTATGCTAAGTTGACTAAATGACTTGTTAGTTGGGTTGGTGTAGAAAGCTTTTTTTTCCCTTTATTTATCTCATGTATGACTTATATTACTTCAGTACTTTTCCAATTTAACCTTCTTTGACATGGTGGGATATGAAAGATAGCTTACATTACAGTCTTAAGTGTCTAACTCTTTATGGCTTATTCGTTATCCAATACATTGGTATTTCCATTATGAAGGGATGCTGTAAAGGTTATTTCTTTCTCTCCAATTGTTCAACACGTGGTTGTCGTGTAATAGCTGCGATCGCATTGTATCGTAGCTTCTAAATATTGTTGTATTGTTTGCATATTCTCTATGGCTTGACAGAGACCTCTGACACAGGGGTATATGGCTGAAAGCCTGTAATTTTCTTACTGTTTATTATTCGTTTTTATCTTCTCTGCCAGGAGTTCCATTGTTAAGGAGAATTGTCTTTCTTCCATCGTTTTTGTTTCAGCTTCTTTGGTACTACAGATGTTACTCATTCTGGAAACGGGACAGTTTACGAAACCTGTTTTTATACTACTAGTGTGATTTTCACACAAGTGTGCATAGGTGTCCTACAAATACCTGTGGTATACGAGTCATGAGTCTTGGTAACTATCACATCAAGGAACGGAACCCTGTTAGGTTTTCTGTTTATGTTATGAACTAAGGTTTCCTCATTTTGCCACATGTACTTGTTTAATTTGAAGAGGAACACAAGTAGATAATGCGTATTACTGAAGCTAGGCTTTATGAAGATAGATACAATAACATGGAGAAATAATGTTACATTAAGTGGAAATGTAATACATAGTTTATCCTTCAAATAATATTTCTACGTTGCGATTTAAGAAGAGCTGTGTGTAACATTGTATCCATAAAATTTTTCATGTTTTATGGTAGAATATAGTCTGTCAATACGATAAAAATAAAATATTAATGAACAACCCACGTACAAGTCATACAACAACAACAAAAAATGGATGCATAACTAATCTAGAATAACTTTGTTTTGGGAAGAACCCTCCTTCCCAGTGGCACAGCAGTAATTCTGATGGCTTATAATGCTAACAACCGAATTTCGAACAAAAGCTCATTATGTAGCTTTGTGCTTTATAATAAACAAACAAAATAAACAAGTTGTGATGAGAGATACATTGCAGGACCATCTTACAAAAACTGTGTTTTGTCCTCCGACTGGTCCAACAAGCTCGTAGCAACTATTTTAATGATGACTGTAGTTTTATAATTTTTTATCCATTTTACTAACGCCTTTTCTACAGGCTTTGCTATTATACATTAATTTTTTAAAGATTGTGTAAGTTTAAGAATCACGTACACCTTTTAAAAAATTCACGCCATACAACTGGATTAACCCAAATAAAATTATTGTCAAATGTTACATCATGTAAAATTGGACACCAGTTTTAATTATATTCTTTTAATAAAATAATCCTTTGCATAAATTCTAAAAGACATCAATTAATAAAAATATTAAATAAAATAACCAAATTCTGGTTCATTGCTGAAGTTTCAAATAGAATACAAATAACCAGTCTTGTTATGGAATATTTTTAAACTTCACCGATTTAATCTTGAGATATTACTACTTAATAACTGTCCCTTTGATTGTTTCATTTTTGTATCATCGTCCCACGCTTTTATCAGCTTAAAGATGAACCTACTTTCTAACCAAACGTTCCACGCTTTTATCACCTTAAAGGTCAATCTCCTTTCTTGCCAAACGTCCCAAGCTTTTATCACCTTCAATATCTACCTTCTTTCTTACCAAACGTCCCACGCTTTTATCAGCTTAAAGGTCAATCTTCTTTCCTACCAAACATTATAGAGTTAATCAGATCATCAATCAAGATATTTTACGTATAAAACGTTCTCCGTTTAAATACCGTGCTTCATTCTTACCAAACATTCTACATGTTCATCCACTGAACTGTCACTTTTTCTGAACTTAGCAGCAATCCTTACCTTTACGTATTATTATTATCTACTTAATTCCGTGTTGTATTACAATTTTTCTATCTGCTTTCTCACTGATCAATTCATCCACTCACCCACGAATCTTTGTCTACTTTATTTCCCACTAAACATACTCTCTACTCATCAGCTCACCTATATAATTTCTTACGTGTCATATTTTCCTTCGTATCGATTAACCTGGATTTCGATCTTATTTAGTAAGTAAACACTGCCGTCCACAAAGTTAGCTACCAGCTCTCTACCTCAGGGAATTTCATTCCCTCTCCTAGTGTTTGTTTCTTTGATTGTAGTTAAACACAAAGCTACACAGGAGGCTATTTGTGCTCTGCTCAGCACGGGTGTCGAAACTCGGTTTCTAACGGTGTAAGTCCGCAGACATACCGCTATGTCACTAGGGGAGGACTCGTTGAACTTGTAGCGTCTTCTAAGTCAACAAGCTTCAATCACACCCGCATTTACTTACGTCTACTTCGCAAGCGTCGTTTTTAACAACTTATTTATTGCCCCCATAGGCACAGCAATAAGCCTGAAGGCTTCTAATGCTAAAATCTAGGTTTCGATATCTGTGCTGTGCCCACCACAGATAGCCCATTTTATAGCTTTATGCCCAATAATTAACAAACAAACAAAAGGTTTAAGTACTATATCTTATTTTTACTGTTAAGTGACGTATTAACTTCTAATTTTACTGTCTTCTTACAACTAGGTTATCAAGATGTTGATTCTCGTGGTATTTCTGTTCCTGATATGTTGGGGCCCACGTTTAGTCCTAGAGATCTGTATTACCTACGGCGTGGAAAACTTCAATCACTGGATTTATACAGCTCGAGTTGTCTTCTTTCTACTACCTGTTGTTCACAGCTGTCTCAACCCGATTGTTTATTGCTTCATGTCCACCAAATTCCGTCGCCGAATGATCAGATCTTTTGAGCGATCCTGCAGGGGGCGCTGTCTTTGCTTACTAAGAAAACGTAGCAAACGCCTGAAGATGACGATGAAGAGTTCTGTTTCAAGAAATGGAACCATCCGTACAGGATCTACTTATACATTTACATCATTTACCACTTCAGCAGCCTGCAGTCCATCCGGAGAGATAGTCCAGCCGAGAGCCATGAATATTAGGTCCATAACCTAGTAAAGGGTCAAGGTATCTTCGGTACGCGATTTTCGGACTAGTTGTTTATCAGAAAACTACAGTCTGTAAGAAAGAAGATACGTCAGTGTTCCATTCTATAGATTGTAACATACATGTTTTCCATCCAGTATTATCATTACTGTTACTGCTGCTTCATGTTGTCATAAGTTGCCGTCTAGTAAATTTCGTGCTTCGCCACTCGCACCTTAAACACGAGATCGTCTGATTCATGATGCTGTTGAGTTACATCACTTGTCTTATGTCACTGTATGACTCTGATCTATCCACAAATGTTAACAGCATCGTGGATCATCTAAACGTTATCAATATGAAGTATCGATTCATTTTTCATTAAGCGACAACGGCTCGAGAAAACCGATTTCATCAGCATAAAAGGCTGCTTAATACGCCGTACAATAAAGCGCTCTTTCATTTGCTTCGATGTCAGCTTCAGCTATGGATTACAGCCAGCATGTTCATATCATTCTGTAGGAATTGGTGAAGAGATGTTAAGATCATCCAGCAGCTTGATAACATCCAGGTTTCTCATTGATTGTAACATCTGGTTGCATCATGTTCTGTTTCCTATACTTGTTTCATTATGACATGTCATGATATCATTCAGTATTCATGTTGTCTATTATTGATCAATAAATATATATTCGTTTTCTGCGCGTAGAAACTACGTGAAGATGAATCCTTTTCATTATACAGATTGATCAAAAGCATTGTTTATGGTCGATTTACTTGAAATCATGTAGAAATTCACTCTAACATCTCTTCATTCTCTGGGTAAAGAAAGTCTGTGGATTGGTTTCATGTATATATGAAATCCTTACTGAGTAATGTTGGAACATCAGTGTTCACAACATCCCAGTAATTATTTATTATTACTTCAATGTGTTGTTCAACATGAGAGTAATCACTTCAAGGCATTATATATTTAGTTATTCAACTACAGGATATTTACGAAAAATGCACCTTTGCCCTGATTAATAAATGTATTATACAGAGTGACGTAATGTCCTTCTTTTCTGATTTTTTTTCTAACTTTTTAATTTTTTTGGTTGGACGATGTCTTCACAAAACATTTTTAAACTGGACATGGAAGACCTTTCAGGGTTTATTGAAAACTCTAATAAACATTAAAAATATTGCACATCCTTGAAACCATAAAATGATTAATACGTGGTTGCTCATAGCAACAGTCTTTTTTTTTAATTTTGCTAAGCACTCAGAAAATGTTATGGTTTTCTTGAGAAGTGACTTCCATTAACCTAAATCAACAATATCACCATGCAGGAAATTATACGCTTCCTTTTGATAAATGTACGAGCTCCGTTTACCCAAACGTCAAGAAATACAAAGCTTTTAAGTCAATTACGTAGTGGTATGACTAAAAAGTTACAATATTACCCTGAATAGTTTACGTGTACTTTTTTAACAGTTCAAAAACAATTGGAGTTATCAACACTACCAATACCATATTTCTCATAAATTGGTGACACTGTTGTTGTGCATAGACTCAAAAGTCAAACAATGACAATACTATTTAGTCTATTAGCTCTTGCTGCGAAATACATCAAAGCTTAGTGCTACATTATTCACCAGTTTCTATTGAGAAAACAAACTGTTGAAAAAAAGACAATATAAACTTATAATTGTGCATTTTATGGGTGAGTTGTAAGGTAAGGTTGCGAACTTACAACCCTAAATACTAAAGATAGATAGCCTATTGTATAACTTGAGGCAAAACTAACAAACTACTGATTTTTCATGAAGGATCGTGAAATAAGGAGCAAAATATGAGAATGTTATTTTGGAACGACTTTAGTTTCTAGTTTTTACTTTATATCATTTGTAGCACCAACAGTACGATTGTGACGAATAGAAATGTTGAGTTATAACATATGGAGGTGAAAAAAATACTTGTGGACCTTAAGCCTAGCGGTAGTACTTGAAGTTCCCGTGTGTAAAAAAACAACAATAAAAATATAAGGACTGGAAATTCATTTATATACTAAACAATACCAATGAGTTCAAAAATACTTGTTACTCTAACTAATATAAAAAAATTGATAATATTTTATTGTTTCAACTTCCTGCTGTGCTTCAAGATTGAGAAACATGCTCTATTATAACAACACAATTCTAGGAGTGCCACAACAATAGCTCTGTGTTGTAACAATGAAATAAATGCTTCAAGACTGGGAATTCTACTCTGAAAGAACATCTCAAGGCTAGGAGTACGACTTAGTTTTAACACATTCCCAGTTAAAAACATCAAGTGAACCAAATGATTCCTGCATTTGAACAATATATTCGAGTCTGATATAAACACTATCATATGAAACTACAACCAAAAATAATGCGTCACTCTGGGTCTCGAAAACTAAAGAAACAAATTGCCCTGAATTCAGTTGAGCAACAATATCGGGAAATTTGTGAAGTTTACTTTTTTGTGCATTTGTTTTCCTAAAGAAATTATAGTGTTTACATTTCATAGTATGAATGATTAAGAATACCATATAAAGTTTTTAAAAACCTTATTCTATGTTTTAAAGCCCTGTCGTAGAATACTTAAAAAACACTTTTCAAATAAATTGTGTTATATGTTTGTTGGCTGTAACTGTTTTATATTGTTCTCAAGACAATATGTTATTTACCTATTCCTTATTTTAAATGATGTGTTATGGAAATTTGAATATCTGTAACAAATGATGAAGAAAATGGCCAAGAATAGTGTCTTGAAAAAAAAAATGCTTGTAAGATCCAGAATCTGGCACTGTTGTGGTAAATCTAGATTTTTTAGTTGTTTTCAGCCAGGCTTACATTTGTCTTTTTATCTGGCTTCTCACAGTAGCATTTTTTAAAATCAACAAGTGTCTCATTTTCTTGAAACGTATTAGTGAAATGATATAAACATTTATGTAAACAAGGTAGTAACTGTGTTAGTTTGATGTCTAGTTTGTTTTATTCTAAGATTTCGAGCTAAACGAGCACGTGCCGGTTAAGTTGTTAGTGAGAATGTGGCTGTGTTGTATAGCTACTGGGGTATTCAAAGAATTCGCTTTGAGTCTAATTGCGTAAAAATGTTGAAATTTGTAAATCGATATCACCATATGCTATCAGTGTCAGGCGTAACTATGAACGTTTTATATAGAGTATCGATATATATATATATAATGTTAAGAGTTGTAGTATTTGTTATATGTGTGTGTGTGTGTGTATCAAGTTTTTTTTTTCCCTTCTAGATGAGTAAACACAACACTTAACGAACGGAATAAACTGGACCGATTTACGGACTTCCAGTAATAAGAATGCATATAACAGCATTCCAACTACACTTTATACACCGCTTCTCACAAAGTCTTTCGCTCAGTATTAGAAGTCATTGATCTAGTTAAGTGTTAGTTGAACTACATACTTTAGTGAAACAATAAGTTTAATAGTTTATAAGCCTACCAAGTTTTATAAGCTTGTTGGACTAATAGATGGAAAATTATATCAAAATAACACTCAACTAATACTAATTTAAATCACATTATTTTTTACTATCCCAAATTTGTACGTTCAATAAAAATTGGTGTAAATTAGTGTTTTAACCTGCACTGTTAAAATACTTCTTTCGTTTAAACTACGCTCCTATTACCCTTAACTTTGGTTTTGGTTTTGTTTTCACATCAGTTTATTTAAGCTGGTAATATCTAAACAATGAGGTTTAATAAAGTAGTAAAATAAAATCTATTATAAAAAGGCTAAACACTTAACACAGGTCACTATTTGTAAAAATTAGTTTGGATGAAAAAAAATAATGCCAGTTATAGCATTGCACAGATAAAAGGTTGTGACGTAGAGGTCTTATTGATGGTTATTAATCTGAAATGTTGATATATTTTCTTAACTCGTGTTTTCCAAAGTTTTCCAGTAATAAAACAGTTTTTACTGCCCATTTACTGTTATATTGTACGTAATTTTTTGTAAGTTTTAACATCTAATTGTGTTTCATTTTACTTATGACTTCAATATATTTCATTTTCGTGTTTTATATGCATTTCTATATATTATTTATCTATATTAGTTCTCTAATATTTGAGTTTTACGTTGTATATTGTTTTATTTATATGATTTATACCTCGCTTATATTGTGTATATTATTTGAGTCTTGTGTTATATACAACATTACAATGCTGATACATATGATTTCATTATTTTATAATATATGTTTTGTAAAGAGTTGCGTGTTTCATCTTGCATGTTTCAGAGCCTAACAGTGCTCAGAGAGTTTTGTCTAATATTTAGTATCACTTGACTTCTACGTTGAAAATAAGTTTTCTTTTATGTTGTATATGATTTGAATCTTAAGTTCGGTATCCAGTTGATGTATGGTGAATATCATTTGGACAGCATTTATATATTATTTGACTTACATATTGTTTACGTCATTTCATTTGTATTTTTTTAACTATTCGAATTTTATGTTTTATATTATTTTGAGTTATATTTTAAATATAGTTTTACTCTAAGCTGCGTTACATTTCAACGTGTGTTGAATATGAATAAACTTTAGCGTTGTACATACTTTAATATGTGCTATGTCCATCATTTAAAGTTGTATATTGTACATTATGTGACTAACATAGTAATTACATTTGACCCCCATGATGTGAACTAATTGATTTATATCTATATTATTTCAGTTGTGATTGTATAACATAGGACTTTTTATTCCATAGGAATAGCGTTTCCGCTGATATGATTAATTATAGAGTCGAAATTTTCAAAGCGTTATGTTTTAGTCCTAAACACTCGTAATATAATTTAAAATGACGATCTTCCATTTACCTGTTAAAATTAGGAAGCTCAATTAACCTGAATCAGGTCTAGCTGGAACTCCAAAATATTCACCTAATGATTATGGTGTATTTGGGCGTGTTACTTTTAAGTGTTTAGCAAAATAATTATCTAAAAAAATAAATTTGACGACATATATTTCCTGCATATGTCAGTGATTTAAAGGTACTAAAAATGTATTTCTGAGAACAACCTACGCTACTTCTTTGAGTTAAAAAAATTGTGTTCTAAAATCGGCATGACGGAATAGAGCTGTAAGAAACATGAGGTGAATATTACAGAATTTATTTAAATAAATATAAAGATTTATATCAAAGATGTGACATCAGTATAATAGAGTTGACCTGAAATGACACAGCAGTAATAAAAGCACTTCAAAGTCTTCTCTGACTCATGACAAATATCGTTTAATATTAAAGAATTGCTCGCATTTGTCAAAATATGACAACATCAGACCATTGCAATAAACTGTTGACAAACATCAGTTCATTGTGCAAGCAGAAAGGAAAAAAAGACGAGTTATTTTTGATATACTTTTAAAGAAGTAGTTACAGTGTATTCCATTTTAATTTTTGTTCCAAAACCAAGCATGGAGATAGTATCGAAATTCAAGTATTTCATTGGTAAGACAAGTAATCGCTTGTTGAAGTTATGACACTATGAGACAATTAATATAACGAGGGTCGCGGGTTCGAATCCCCGTCGCACCAAACATACTCGCCCTTTCAGCCGTGGGGGCGTTATAATGTGACATTCAATCCCACTATTCGTTGATAAAAGAGTAGCCCAAGAGTTGGCGGTGGGTAATGATGACTAGCTGCCTTCCCTCTAGTCTTACACTGCTAAATTAGGGCGGCTAGCGCAGATAGCCCTCGAGTAGCTTTGCGCGAAATTCAAAACAACAAAAATAATAATATAACGAAACTCTTTATTATGTTGATGTAAAAAGTCTTTAAGATTTTCACAGCTCAGACACTGAAAGCAATGAACACAGTTTTAACGTAAAATATACCAACTCTGTTACCAATATTAATATATAAATTTATTGTGTGTGACTGAGGCTAACTTACTCGAATGTATTTTTAAGGAATGGAGAGTTTCACTCTATATCTACTTTAAATAAAACTTTAAAAATACGGTTCTAAGTAAGTAAATACGATAATCTACCTATAATGTAAATGTTAAGTCTTTTGTAGGTGGTTTTACCTGAAAGAACTTCCAAATAAATATTATCAGGAAATTTAATTTGTCGCAAGAAAATTTGTAGATCGATAATATGATGAGCTTGTGAAATATAAACTGAGAAATTTAGTGCATCTTGTGGCTGAAATAGACACATGCATATCAGATTTTACATATTTTGTAAAATCCAAGTTCTGAGTTATTTCTCGCTTTGAATTCAGTTAACAATCACTACAAATTTAAAGCCTATTATTGAATATTATGTGCTACACACGACAAAAGTCATTGGTTACCCTCTATGCTGATTAAATCAGAAACTAAAAAGAAAGTTTGATATTTTTAAACCATGTGAACAAAAGATATAATTCTGTACAAAATTTACAGATATATATAGAGCCTCGATAGGCCAAATATTAACGTTTCAACCTTGTAAAACATTGATTTTCGTTAAAATTATAAGACTGTTCTAGTTAGTCTCATGTTAACTAATGTTTAACATGAATTCGACCTACTTACTTTTTCTTTCGCTCTTTTTTCGAAAACAGAATGTTATTCAAAATAAAATCTTTGGAAATCTGTGTCTCAACTTTATTTTGTGTCGGTGAGCTTCTCCAGTTTGTTTGTAGTTTTGTAAACCGTTGTTTGTATAGTAATATTGTGAGCTGTATTTATTGCTATATTTTAATGGAAATAATAAATTGTTATATCCGGATGAATGTTACTTAATTTCATTCGCAAATCATTTACTTTATTATAGATTAATAACAGACGCAAATTCAAACTTATTATGAAATTCTAATATCACTGAAAATATTTACTAACTGTCTGACATATATCCTCATAGTATATATATACACACACAGAGGGTTGAATACTTTATATTAAAACGATATTTCATATGTAAATCGGCAACTTCCGTAAAAAACACAGCCGATATTAAGTCGTGTTGCAAGAGCGTGACATTCTTTGCTGTTTGTTAGATAGTGTTACGTCTCTAGTAGATAGTATTAGTGTTACATCTCTAGTAGATAGTGTGATGTCACTGAAAATTCATCGCTTCTGGGAGGGGTATGCAACATTACTTTCTGATGCGAAATATCCGTGCACTAAAGGTACTCAGCCTGAGTGTACATACACGTGTGTGTATATATATATATATATATGTCAGTGTTCATTAATTTAGCTGCTGGACCTCACTGGATTGCTTTACCACAGGTTTAATAAATAACATACGGACAAGGGTACGTTATAATAAAACAATTTTATAGCCGTACCATATCGTTACAGTGCATGATGCTACGTACCAATACATGTCAGTAGTGAACGTTTTCGATCGCTAATAATTTCAGGTATAGTTTTGTCTGCTGTATTTATCGTTTTTAACTTCCATAAGTAATTAAATTTATACATACACACACACGCATAATTAAGTTTATGCAAGTTAAAAACGATAAAACGCCATTAGTTGATACACAGTATATCTTAGCAATGTTTCCAAAGATGATTCGTAGCCAAGTTATGGTTCTATTCATCTATTATAACACTTGCGTCGAACTTAAGTAATTCAGTTATACAGCAGTTTTTCGTGCACATTAAGTGAAATAATTAAACTGAATAAAATTAGGCATAACATTTCTAGTTTAAAATGTTCAAATAAAAGTATATATATATATAAATATCATAACCAATTACAACATACTTTCCACAAGTCAAACAACCACGCTACACAGTCTTATGTAGCACTAACCAGTATTATTATCGCTGTCACCAACAGATTTGATGGATCATTACACATATATCCTTCCACGCATAGGATATAACGTATTCTCTGCAACACTCTAGTCGAGCTAATGACATGGTGATTTATTACACCTAAAACGTAATAGTTTCAGCAGATCTAACGATTTCGGTTCCTTCGTCATTAAAATTTGATGGATGTCGCTGCCTCAAAACTCCAAATCAGCAAACGAAGCCAAAGAAACTTTGTGAAGAATGTTGAACATGACGGATACTGACTCAAATCACTTCCTAGTCTGTCAAACCTTATTTTTTTAAACAACTAACATATACATTTATCAGTGATGTCGAGAAAACCCACTTGTAGAGAAATGTATATGTAAAAATGGCTCGTTTGGGTTGAGAAAATATTTTACGTAAATATAGCCGTATTTAACGAGCCGTTTTTACATATAGAACATACATATTTATTTTTAATGTTTCATATTTTAAATGTAATTCTTGTCATCTGATCTATCTTCTTCTTTTTAAACTAACAATTACATCTTCTCAGTGGCACAGAGGTAATATCAAGGTCTTGCAACGTTAAAATTCGGTGTTCAATCCCTGTAATGAATATAGCACGAACAATGCATTGTTCACCATTGTCGCTTAACAAAGAGATAAAAAGTTGCAATACTTTCACGCTTCTTGTTATACGTACGTTCCTTTACAAGCAAGCCAGCATAGCCAGATGATTAAGGCAATCGACTCCTAATCCAAAGGTCGCGGGTTCGAATCCCCGTCACATCAAACAAACATGCTAGCCCTTTCAGCTGTGGAGGCATTATAATGTGATGGTTAGTTTCCACTAATCGTTGCTAAAAGTGTAGCCCAAGAGTTGGCGATTGGTGGTGCTGACTAGCTGCGTATCCTCTAATCTTACATTGCTGAATTAGGGACGGTTAGCACATACAGCCCTCGTGTAGCTTTGTGCGAAATTTAAAAAAATGAGCTAACAGTTTTCATGCGTACGTGTACACATGAGTATTAGTATCCATCTCTCGGAATGAGCCGGCCCGATTACTGTAATACTTTGTATTGTGACTGGAAAATGTCAGACGCACCATTTTGTGTCAGAAAGTTTCTCCAACAAGAGGAACATAAGGATCCTGAAAAGGTCACGTTTCTACTTTTTATGTGAACTTTTGGTTCTGAATTTAATAATACAAAAACATTAATTAGGCAATGAATCAATTATCACTTTCCGCGAAATAAGATACGCATTTACGGATCTCATAAAGAAACCAGTAAGAAAGAAGAAAGCTATCTAAGGTTGTCTTCCGTAACAAGCACTCTCGGTTAGTGTTGATGTAAGGCTTACAAAGGTAGTATACCTATCTGTCATATTTCGTAAATTGCTTGCTACATTTGAGAAAATCCATTATACTTCTCATTCCATAAAGTTAAAAACAGTGTTTTATAATTAATAAGTCCCTCCAGTGACACAGTGGTATGTGTCCGGGCTTACTGGGTTTCGATACCCCTATTGGGCAGAGGGCAGATAACCCATTGTGTAGCTTTGTGCTTAACGTAAAACTGTTAAACACAATTAGTAAAAATAAGTCATTAAAATAATAAATTTACTGTCGGTCTCATTATATGTATATATAATAATATATTTACTGTGATAAAACTACGAACGAAACTGTCTACAATGAAGTATTTGTAATGTTTACTGTGATAAAACTACGAACGAAACTGTCTACAATGAAGTATTTGTAATATTAAAGTAACCTTAATGTAGGTTATTAATAATTTTTATATGAACAACCAACACAATAAACTTACATCATAGAGCTTCATGACTCATTGATTACTTTATTTTACAGAAGTTTCTGCATGGGTTTAACAATTAGAACCAAAATTAATTAAGCTTAATAGTGCAATATATTTACAACAAGTTTACCTTACACTTCAGAGATAACGTCTTTAAAAGTAACTAAGAGCGCAGTTCCTTCATGCAGAAAATTCAGTAGAGTTATTCAACATGAAACAAAAAGAACTAGTGAGTTGTGCAATTTTCATTATACCTGTTTTTGTTTTATTGTAAAATGAACAAGGATAAAGCGTTCCTACCTTAATGCTATATCCGCGATCCATAACGTTAACTGCTCCAACTGCTTATTAAATTTTTAAAATATTAATCATAAACTAAAATAAACGTTACATGTGTTAAAATTTACTCAGTTTCTTTAACCACTTTGCCTTATGTATGTCTTGTATTAGTATACCAGAAGGTTGGAGTATTGAAATCAAAATCCCTCCAATAGTTCAGCAGTAAATCCGAAGACTTATAACGCTAAAACTGGGTTAAATACCTTGGTGGACAGAACACAGATAGTCCATTGTGTAACTTTGAGTTTAACAACAAACAAACACACACGAAGAGATAAGAAAGTATGATAAACAAAAACTGCATTAGAGAGACTATGAAGAAAAATTCATTAGCCGATAGAAAGAGAAAAGTTGGGGATAAAAAGAGACAAAGATAAAGTTTTAGAAGAAAAAAATATATATATAGGGAAGAGCTTTCAAAGAAAGCCTACTGTAGAACTATGAAAAATTGTGACACAAGAAAACTATAGAATAAAAAAAATAACTGGAAGAATAAATTGGAATTTTTAACCTGGACATCATTTTATGTGCACAAACGATCAGACATTCTTTGGATTCAGGTCTAGCTGCACCTAGTTTTGAAATACCATCCGAAGAGTTTGTTTGTTTGTTTGTTTTGAATTTCGCGCAAAACTACTCGAGGGCTATCTGCGCTAGCCGTCCCTAATTTAGCAGTGTAAGACTAGAGGGAAGGCAGCTAGTCATCACCACCCACCGCCAACTCTTGGGCTACTCTTTTATCAGCGAATTAAAAACAAACAATCAAAGATTAAAATTTAGTAAGTTCTACTGGTCTGTTGTAAGTTTGATTTAATTACGTCAATACTGATAAATGAAATTAAAAGTTTATATATGAGTATTTCTATATTAAATAAGTTGGCTAGCGAACAATTCTATAAAGACGCTTTGTAAAATATATAACTATCACAGAACTGATACTTGGTTTCCTACGGGGTTATTCGAAATATGAGTCACACTTGATCCGTGATATCCAAGAAAATTATAAGGTTACAAAGCTGTATCAAGAGATATCTGTATTTTTCTCACCGCAGGGTCTAAAACTTTAATTCTAATATTAAAAGTTTACTGTCGATGGATTATATAGTTAATTCAGTTCACGGTATATTTTTAAATTCTTATGCATAATTGATCAAACAATTAAATATTTATCCCAAATAATGTATACAACATTATTAAGACATCTGTACAAACATCCAGCAGATCAAAATGGAAAAATGTATTAGAAAGGTTTCTGTAATTCATTAAAATAATTTTCACGAGAATAAAAAAAAAAACTAACTGGAGGGGAAAAGTTTTCTGTATTTAAGTGAAAAATTATATGTATTCAATCAGTAGTTTCTAAACATTTCGATAGATGTTGCGTTTTGAAATGTGAAGAAAACATTCATTTTAAATACCTACACTTTCATGTCCTAAAAATTACAGTTGTTTGTTGAAAATAATTTTGTTACAAATTAAGATTTCCCGAGTGGCTCAGTGGTATGAAGGTGTTTGTCTTGTAGCAAAGCGAATATTGGACTATCTGCTGAGTCCACAGAGAGGAATCGATCCCCTGATTTTAGCGTTTTAAATCCGTAAACCTACCGCTGTACCATCGGAAGACTCTCAGCGGAATGTCTGCGGACTTACAACGCTAAAAACCGGGTTTCGATACCCGTGGTGGGCAGAGAACAGATAGCCCATTGTGTAGCTTTGTGCTCAATTCAAAACAATAACAACTACAAACTAAGTAAAATGTTTTAATACAAGAAAAAATATATTTTAGTAAAATGGCATGATTGTTTTGATATTTAGTAATATGCACGGCCCGGCATATCCTAGCGCGTAAGGCGTGCGACTCGTAATCCGAGGGTCGCGGGTTCGCGCCCGCGTCGTGCTAAACATGCTCGCCCTCACAGCCGTGAGGGTGTATAATGTGACGCTCAATCCCACTATTCGTTGGTAAAGAGTAGCCCAAGAGTTGGCGGTGGGTGGTGATGACTAGCTGCCTTCCCTCTAGTCTTACACTGCTAAATTAGGGACGTCTGGCGCAGATAACTCTCGTGTACCTTTGCGCGAAATTCTAGAAAAAACAAACAAAAACGATTTTGGGGTTTTCGTCAACTTGTGCATGTCAGACAACATTTAGATTCTCGAGTAATTGTTTCCTTTAGATGATGGCAACTGGGCAAAAGCTACTTTAATTTCATCTTTATTTTTGAATCCTATATTAGTAAGTATAATCTCTGAATAAGGGTATTTTGAAATCACACGTTAAAATTGGCTTCTGAGAATACTTAAATACACCTCTATACCTGCTTAAATATATATAAAGAAATAACTATATTTTTTAATTAATTTATAGTAAATAGTATTAAGAATTTCTTGATTTAGTTTTATATTTAAAAGAGCACATGAAACTGTAATGAAAGCTCACTGCATTGAAATTTATTGTTTCATTCGTTCAATTTAGTGATTAAAAAAAAACACATTAATTTTGTAAAACGATTATTCTAAATAACAAAGCAATCACGAATAAATACATTTAATAAGTGCACAGGTACTGTCAAATTAGGCAAACACTGAGTTTCTAAGGAATTCTTTGTTTGCCTTTTTGGGTTAAGTTCAACGACTTTGTCCCCCAGTGGCTCAGCGGTATGTCTGCAGTCTTACAACGCTAAAAACCGGATTTCGATACCCGTGGTGAGCAGAGCACAAGTAGCCCATTGTGTAGCTTTGTGCTTAATTCAAAACAACAACATCAACGGCTCTAGTAGTTGCACAGGGCTGATGATATATTTCTGCTTTGAAAACATTTTAAAAAATGTAAGAAATCAAAGACAATCTCGTTATTAGCTCTAACATAAACACCACTCGTTATATTATGAAAATGAAACTCGATAGCTTCAAAATGTGTTTAGTGCTTACGATTAAGCTGCATATGACAATTAGCTAAATCATGAATTGGTTCGACATATTTTGGTAAATAGTAAAACCAAACCCTTAATGTCGTTACTAACTTGTGTTATAAAAGGCTTCAAGTTGATGCTAAGTAAGTTACTTAAATGTTCAGTAATTTTAATTATGCCTCTGACACTGGGTCGGCCGACTAAAGATACTACTAAAGATTATTTTTTTTATGTAAGTGTTGTCTCTTCCCCGTGAATTAGTAGTAAGACTGCGGGCTTAAAATGCTAAAAACTGAGTTTTGGTTCTCATAATGGATAGACAGATCTTTTTAATTTTACCATCTGAAAAAACTTATGTTGCAGAAACCGCTAACTTAATACCACAAGTCCTCTGTGGGCCTAACGCCTATTACTTAGAATGAAATTCAGTTACTGATTCCTCCTAGTTAGTACAAAATCCAGCTACTCCTCTCTTTTAGCCAGTACAAGATTCAGAAACTGTTTCCTCCTAATTGGTACGAAATACGAAAACTGCTCCATCCTAGTTAGTACAAAATCCATAAACTGCTCTCACCTAGTTACTACGAAACCCAGAAACTGTTTTATCTTAATTAATAAACGTTTTATGTTGTAAATTAATAAACTGGAACAACGTTTTTCGTATTTGATTTGGTTTTAACGATGTTATAAAAAGAATAAATTTTACTTTAAAAATATTTTAGTAATTATTCTTTTGCATTTCACTTACAATCTTTAAATGTGTGTTTTATAAAACATAAGAGTTGAAATATTTTGGAATGCATTCTAATATTAAACTGTACTAAACCAACTATTCGAAAACATTCATCTCGTAGGTGAAGCCTCATGAAGCTTTTAAGTTCGTCATTCCACGTTAGTGAAAAACATTCTAGAGGCTATCTTAAAATTTATTAGATTTAAAGAAAGTGAAATGAACGAATATTGTGGCAGAGTCTTAGAACTGAGAATTTTAGTAGTGCTGTATGAAAAGAACATTTTCAAGAATATCCAAACCTTTCATTATACATTTCAAAATTCTCTAAGCGATGCGTTTCTTATGGAAGAAAAGAACACCCGGAAACTTTAAAAATTTGAAACTGTAAGTACTAAAATTGAAACCTTACGAACTAGATCGGAAATTTTGGAAATCAAATATAATGGAACTGATTCTAAGGTTATTGAATGGTCTAAAAATATATACCACCAACGAGTAGACTTTGAAAGGCTTTGTCGAACATGTCAGTAACAAAAGCAGACAAGGAAAACAGAAACGTAACCAGGAAATATTTGAGAATAAAAAAAAATATTTTTAAGGAGAAGTCAGAAGAAGTTAATTCTCTGGTACACCAAAAGCAAGTGATTAAAATCAATGTTGGGAAAGAACAAACCTTAATGTACTAATGTTCGGTTTCAGGCTAAAAGTAATTGTTGGGAAAAACTTTCTTATGATGTTGTCTTCTACCGAAGGCACAATCCCCAATTCTCAAATGCATGTTTTGATATAACTAGAGTTAATGGAACGTTGAACTTTTAAGAGTAGAAGACGTAGGAAAATACAGACTTTGAGAGAGAGCATAAGCAAATCACATAGAAAGACTTTTGGAGAAAAAAATGTTGTTCCCTTCCCCAGTTGAACACGTGGAAGTTTTTCAATGTGAGATCACCTAGAGGCCTAGATTGAAAATAAATTAAATTACCGAAGAAAATATTTACTGCAAATAATATTCATGAAGAAATTTAAACGGTGGAAGATTTGAGTGAATTTACCTAAAAATGGAAATTCTCAGAATTTTTTTTTACAAAGTCAATTGGCCCCGCATGGCCAGGTGTATTAAGGCGTTCGACTCGTAAGCTGAAGGTCGCGGCTTCAAATCCAAACATGCTCGCCCTTTCAGCCGTGTGGGCTTTATAATGGTACAGTCAATCTCACTATTCGTTAGTAAAAAAGTAGCCCAAGTGTTGGCAGTGGGTGGTGACGATCTGCTGCCTTCCCTTGAGTTTTACACTACGAAATGAGGGATGGCTAATGCAAATAGCTTGTAGCTTGTAGCTTTTGCGCGAAATTCAAAAAACAACGAACAAAATCAATTTTGCCGATAGACTTAAGTCTACCTATGAACTATTGACGATTATTAACCATGAATTAAATTATATGTGTAATACGGTAAAAAATATTTAACTCTTTTTATAAGACAGAGAGAGAAAAGTGTAATAAAACCTAAACTTAATGTAAAGAGTTTCGTATAGATACTTGTTATTGTGAAGAAAATATAACTTAAAAAGGTTTTGCAAGATATAATAATAGCACGATTTTTCAGAAATTGTGTTCATATTATTCCATTCTAAGTGAAATTCTTAAGTTTAGCAGCACAAGCAACACACACACATATTCATATGGTTATTACCAATACAGTTGCATAATTATATGTGGAAAATATAGATTTATTGAAATTCAGCGTGTTTTCTATCCTTACGCCATACGTTTAACTCAAACAGTTCGGTGGTTGTGTGCAATTGTCGACTTTCTAGTTATGAACCTGTTTTGATTGTTATAATCATGTATGTTTATTAACAAAGAAACACTATTATAATCCTTGAATAACTACAAAACTGGAAATATTAACAGCCGTATGTTAAGCTACTGTAAATTGTATATCACGACAACTTTTAGTTCGAGTCCTAAGATGCGATAGGAACTGTAACTGTCATTTGTAGCTAACGACGTATCTGTTACGGATCATGATAACATAATTCCCAGTACTCTCGTTTCGTCCAATTTAGTAAACTAAGTAATTAATGTACTTGAACTAAGTATGTTTGTGATTAATAGTTTATTTCATAAATATTTATGATGTACATAACCGACCTAAGGAAATATATAGTACTTAATACGTACAAATGTAAATAAGTATTTTGATTACGTTAAAAAAAAAAACAGCTTAACGTAAACATGGTTGCTTACCTAAAAACGTACATAAAGTTTGTATTATGAGACAACGAAATGCTTCAGCAATACTGAAATTGCCCGGCATGGTCAGGTGGTTAAGGAGCTCGACTCGTAATCTGAGAGTTACGGGTTCGAATCCCCCCGTCACACCAAACATGCGCACCCTTTCTCCCGTAGGGGCGTTATTATGTAACGTTCGATTCCACTATCGTTGTTAAAATAGTAACCGAAGAGTTGGCGGTTGGTGATGATGACTAGCTGCATTCCCTCTAGTCTTACACTGCTAAAATAGGGACGGCTAGCGCAGATAGCCCTCGTGTAGCTTTGCGCGAATTTCAAAAATAAAACACACACACACAAGTTTAAATTATTGCGTTCAACGTCGATTTTTACCGTATTGTACTTATTCATTTCCTAAATGACGTTAACACTCATTAGTCTATTTACGTTATAGAACTAATTTTTGTTTAGAAAACTAAAATTGTTATTACACGAAAGAAAACAATCATAAATGATACGAAATTATTTTTTTAAAAAGTATGGAATTTTCCCAATATTTTTTCAGGTAATTGGTGTACTTCGATTTAAGTAAATGAAAAATTACGAAAATGTTCGATTGGTTTCTATGGCATCGCAAACGATCTCACTGAAAAAACTAACTATTACGTTCGTCGCCAGACATAAGGAAAATATATTCATATACATTTCTTTTTCCATAGCCTAAATGACTCTAGTCAGAATAACTGATGTGGCACGGGAATGACATCAGTATCCGTCTACAGAATTCATGGTCAGAATAACAAAATCTACTGCATGGGTGGGGAACTTAAATATTTAATATACATGCAAGGTGACTAAAAAGAAAATGCAATATATAAAAATATTATATTTTGTAAACCGCTCACCCTATGGAAACTACGGGTGTTTGGAATAATGCATGATACCCAGAAGAGTATTATAACATGGTACAAGGGTTTGTAAATATGTCCCCTGGTTTCCTCTTCGTCATTCTCAATCACGATGTCTAAACCTGAACGTAGGTTGTACAGGCATTTATTCAGGACATTGAATTTAACGTTTTTGAGTACACTCATATATATGGTACTCAAATCATGATTCTTTATTGTTGAAATAGTGAGGAAGATGAAAAACGTACGAATTAGGTGTGTGGAATTATAATGGTTTGAAAATCCCTGTTTATTTGTTTGTGAATTTCGCGCAAAGCTACACGAGGGCTATCTGCGCTAGTTGTCCCTAATTTAGCAGTACAAGACTTGACTGAAGGCAGCTAGTCATCACCACCCACCGCCAACTCTTGGGCTACTCTTTTACCAAAGAATAATGTAAATTGATCGTCACATTATAACGCTCCCACGGCTGAAAGGGCGAGCATATTTGGTGTGACGGAGATCCGAACTCGCGACGATTCGAGTGTCTTAACCACCTGACCATCCAGAGCCAATTTCATATTTAACTACACAAAATTTTGAAAATCAGTTTAATTTTGCTAAAACATAATAACCTCAAAAGTATAATGACAAACGTATTGAACTTGATATAAAATTACAGTTCGGTTCATTGCCATAACATTTATGTCAACGTTGTTTTACTAGTCACCCGATGGCTGAAGAGTGTGCTTGAAGACGGATAACTCTTACACCTAAGATTCGATACCTTCAATAAAAACAATGCTGATGGCTCCTTGTGTAGTTTTATACCCAAACAAAAACCTTATAAGTTATAAATGAGAATATACCATTTTGTGATAAAAACTTTAATGAAATTATTTTTCACATAACGCTAATTTTCAATTAGTTTTATACGAGTTTAAAAAGACAAAAACGGAACTCGAAGAGTTCGAAACACAATTAACCTTTCAACGCGATATTTAATCTCCTGTCTTATGTCTGAAAAGAAAAATACACAAAATAATTGTGTCATTTAATGGAAGTTTCTTTACATACACTTTAATCAGAAGAGAAGAGATAAAAAAAGACTTATGCGAAGTCTGTGCCTCTATTTACAACAGTTACAAACAGTTGTTTGAGTGCTTCTTTACGAAGACAACAGCTTCAGTTCTCTAGCAGAACTTGCAGTTCTGTTATTCAAATGCTAATTGTGTTGGTATTTCTGCGTGGGGTATTTGAAAGCACGAAATGAGAATTGTTCATGTTTTTCTCAACAAAAGCAAAGCTGAGTTTTAGATCTGTTTTCTTTACTCAAATAGCTTTCTTCACACTTGATTAGGTAAATTACATTTCATTTCTCGCAACATATTTTTAGTTCCTTCAAAATAAAACGATCAAATGACTTATTGTTGTTTGTTGGATAAAAAAGGCTTATTTTTGCTGATTTTAACTAACACTTTAACTTGTTTCTAAAACAAATTGCAGGATGATTGAACAGATACTGCGAACCATGAAGAATTTTATTTTTCCACTTGGTGCGCCAAGAAAAATATGAACGACTGTTACAAAATATATTTAATGATTTCACATCGACATGCTTGTCATATGTTTACAAAGCTGTTAGACTTGAATAACATAATGTTTATTTTTGTAATGTTTCAATACTCCGAATCGCATAATAAAATTTACGAAAGAAGAAAACACAAAAACTTCCGTTTCTTGTTCACAGATAGATATTATCCCTTATACTTAATCACCTACAGTCCGGATGTGGCCCAGTGATTAATGTTTTCAATTTACTGATTAAAAAGTCCGAGGCTCGAAACATGATGCTACTAAATACGCTGCGCATTTTAAGTCCTGTACCTATTATGTCATGTTATCAATGTGACAAGACGCTCTTCAAGCCACGTACGTGTTATCAAAGTTGCGAGACGCTCTTTAAGCTATGTACGTGTTATCAAAGTGACAATACGCTCTTTAAGCTTTGTACGTATTATTAAAGTGACAATTCCCACTTTAAGCTATGTACATATTATTAAAGTGACAATTCCCACTTTAAGCTGGATATCCAAGTGAAAAGACGCTCTTTAAGCTAGATACGTGTTATCAAAGTGACAACCAATTCCGTTATTCAGTTTAAAGTGCTGCACAAAGCTCTTCTGTCAGCAGATGTCTGTCTGTTTGTTTGTCAGTAATGCAAAATTAGGAAATGCAATCTGTAGATCTTTGACCCACGTGCAGGTGCTGTCAAGGTTAAAGCTCACGTTCTTGACCTTTTCCCTTCGACATTAGTCGGCCTTTTTGGTTTATTTATCAAAACAAGTTTTTGCTAGACTGTATTACTTGGTAATAATCACAAAATAAGGCTTAGTTTCGAATTTAAAAAGTACAGTTAAATACTTTCAAAATAAAACCAAATGTTTCTTTAATTCTGTTAAAGTGCGTTGAAATGAAGTTCATGATGTTTGGAAAACGTTTCCCAGTTACCTTCACTGTGAATACCAAAATCGAATGATTGTTGCACTCCCACGAAATGTCAATAACAATCCTTCAACAGGAACTTTTGTTTGTTTCTTGCTTATGCTCCAGAAATTATCTATTTTTAAGATGTCTATCGACTTAATAAACAAAAAGATTTAATACTAAAATACAGTGGAACCCCTCTAAGCAGCCACCCCTCAGATTCGGTCACCCCTTTAAAGCGGTCATTCAATCACAGTCCCTTTTTTGTTCACATAATCCCTAATTATGTACAATGGAACCCCTCTAATCAGGCCAGTTTGTCTCAGTCCCGAAGGTGGCTGTTTTAGAGGGGTTCCACTGTATTTACATTTTAAGCACCGTTCATTCACTGAATGCTGTTTAGGAATACATTTTCAGCATGATTAACTTATATGAAAGAGCTTTATTTTAGATTTAAAAAATAGATAAAGCATGGTACGTGTGTGTGTGTGTTCTAACACGTTGGCTTTAATATAGTGTTTTCGCTTTTGTCACATGCTTCTGAGTATCTGGTGGACAATGTTACAGGATAACTTGTCTTATTCCTCACTCATTGTAACACCATGGTCATTGATGTCTGTAAAATTAAGGGACTCCAAGAATGTGCTAGAAGTGTTATTAATGGTAACTCCATGAATTCTGGAGATTTTTGTTAAACCTAATTCTATAGCAGTATGGCGCCAAGATTACTCTGCACGAGGGCAAGATATAGTTTGTTTTTGTTTTTTGAATTTCGCACAAAGCTACACGAGGGCTATCTGTGCTAGCCGTCCCTAATTTAGCAGTGTAAGACTAGAGGGAAGGTAGTTAGTCATCACCACCCACTGCCAACTCTTGAGCTACTCTTTTACAAACGAATAGTGGGATTGACCGTCACATTATAACGCCCCCACGGCTGAAAGGGCGAGCATGTTTGGCGCGACGGGGATGCGAACCCGCGACTCTCAGATTACGAGTCGCACGCCTTAACACGCTTTGCCATGCCGGGCCGGCAAGGTATAGTTTTGATAACAACGAAAACGTTTGTACAACCGCGTATTCCAAGTAAACGCGTCCTTGGAATGTGTCAAAGGAAACACAGTACTACTTGTTCGTTAGTGCACACTAATGTTTTCGGTAATCATACGTAAACCACTACTGTGATCATCAAGTTTCTCTTTAAAATATCGCTCATCTCTAGTTCTCCAGATATGACCATCTTAACCATTGAAAAATACATAAACGTCATTACAAAACTGCTACTAAGAGACATACTAAACGATGCTGAGCAATGAATATCGCTCACCTCTGGCTCTCTAGATATGACCTCGTCTGTAACTGAAAAAGACATGGTTTGTTTGTTTTGGGATTTCGCGCAAAGCTACTCAAGGGCTATGTACGCTAGCCGTCCCTAATTTAGCAGTGTAAGACTAAAGGGAAGGTAGCTAGTAATCACCACCCACCGCCAACTTTTGGGCTACTCTTTTACCAACGAATAGTGGGATTGACCGTCACATTATAATGTCCCCATGGCTAAAAGGGGCGAGCATGTCTTGTAAAACGGGGATTCGAGCTCGCGACCCTCAGATTACGAGTGGAACACCTTAACCCACCTGGCCATGCTGGGCCAAAAAAAAAGACATGGACCTCAGCTGAACTGTGAATTATGCTTCTGGAAAATAGTGGGTACAATAAACTGTATTGATGTATTAGAGCTTCTTGACCTTAAACTGGGGTTAGAAAGTTTGCTTTTATCGTTTGACCATTGCTTATATTATTTAGTTTCTCTCCACGTGCAAATAAAAAAACAACAACGAGACGTTGCTGTCATTCCACGGCCATGCACACGTTGTTGACATTACAGATAAACTGTCTGACAGTTTATCCAAATTATTCTCTCTAAAGATAAATTGTCAAATAATTTATTCAAAACATTCTTTCTAGAAATCGGAACGAACTGCTGTTTATTTCTCTCGTTCAAAGTTTTCCAATGTTTCAAAAACCTTCGCCAGCTATCAGTATGCAATATTCTGAAGTAACTATGTGGAAATTGTAACTGATGTCATTATCAAAACCGAAAATGATCAAGTCTGAAGGGAAATGGAGATACTATGATAGCTTGCATGTCTAAAGTTACTAAAGCAGTTGTCCATTCTCCTTACAATACGCACAACTAACGACACGTCTGTATGTAGTTTACCATATCGCATTAAGCTCCTGTCTTTTTAACGTTTTAGTTTGGCGTAATGCTAACTGAATTTGTCGTAGTAAGTGCTTGTGAGGGTGGATTAGATTTAGTACAACATTTATATTTTACATACTTTTACAACGACTAAAATCGATAAAATTAATGGAAGTACTTGATCAGTATTTAACAAAATTTATTCGGGTTTTGTAATTATTTATATGTAAAAACTTGCCAGAAAATTTAAAATGATACAAAGTTTGCTCTAATTTTCACGTCCATGCATCACTTTAGTCCATAATAATCATTTCAAAAACTCAAACTAACGACAACATACTTGGTTCTCACAAAATCCATTATGGGAATGATACACTATCTACAAAGCGGATAGTCAAATTGTTTAAGAAACAAAATGTGATATAATATTTTACGAATTGTTTTTATTTACGGATTTACAAACAATTACGTCGATTTTACTTTTAGATGTTTTGCCGAATAACCTATATAGATTTCTGATAGTTTCTCAGAAATATAACGGTTTGATAAGGAAATTTTTCCATCTGATTGAATAATCTTGTTTTTCATGACGAGTTATCAACTTTTTTTCCTTTGTGATTCAGTCCTGCTACAAAAGCTCATATTTCCTTTGATTCCAAACCTGATCCTGGTGGTGTAATTGAAGAATAGGAGCATAATATCTCGTTCCATTGCAGCGTAAAGAGATGTGACATCCACGTCAGGAAGGTAGAACTCCGTAATATTAACAAGCGTGTAGATTCCGATCCAAGTTACTCGGTTGTCTAGGTCAGCCTTTGCCTATCTGTTGTAGTGAAGTGAAAGCTACGCCTTATCGGTTCTACTGTTGAACATTGTCTCCATCTCATTTCTCTCACATTTTCCTTCCTCCTTTAGAGTGTCTTCCCATCAGGTTTGTTTTTAAAAACTGGCAATCAAAGACTTTGATTCCATTAAGTTCCCTTATTTCTTTAATCAAAACGAAATTTAACTGTTCCTCAAATTATAATTTCCCTGAAACATTTCCTTATTGATAGCCTGTGTCATGATGTGCTCTCGCAAAAAACGTATTCTTTTAATAGATCCAATTTAGAAAAAAATTGTTTCAGAATATATACTTACGTAAGTGTATTAAACACTATATGTTACCGTAGTTACACTGTTATGTGTTATTAAAAAACTGACATATATCTAACAGAAAAATCTGAAACTGTACATCATAATGAATGTAGAAAAATAGTGCATATAATTCTATATATATCCGTGTGAGTGTATACATTAATAGTTTCACGAATATCCAATATGGTTAGGTTCCCTCTCTTATGGTACGCATTAAACTGACTGAAATTATTTTCATTTTATTTTTTACTATAATAGTTTTTTCTCTTTAAAATTTCCACTTTAAAATCCAATTAGATTTTTATGAAGTTAAGTACAAAGGGCTATCTGCACCCTGCTAACCACCAGTATCGAAACCCGGTCTTAAGCTTTAATTAGTAAGTTATATTTTTGTTATATCTCTTCTAAGAGGGTCGTATTTTTGTATAATTCAAGTCTAAGTAAGTTACCAACAATAGGGTCCTTACATCTTCAAAAGAACGAAGTGTAGGGTGTCTCCAATACAGGTATTGTAGCTTTACGTTATGTGAACGTACGATAGTCAACCAGACGTTCCTTAACTGTCACTCTTATAATTCACCTAGTGCTGAAAGTTTGGGGCGTGTTCCGCAGCCTAGCCTGACGAACTACAAACCTCCAGATCTGGAGCCTGGCACTACACCAATCAGACTACTTGCGATCTCTTTAATAAAGCTTTACCTTCACCCATCATCAGACCACGTGCGATCTCTTTAATACAACTTTACATTCACCCATCATTATACCTTGGCAATCTCTTTAATACAGCTTTACCACCAATTGTCAAAAGATATGATATCGCGATGTTCTTCTGGGAAAAAAAGAAGACAATAACAAATAAGACCCAAACAACATTTTCCTACGTGTTTGCTTAGAGCAGTCGTAATTCATAACTAGGTACAAAGCCTAACTAGCAGTAGTTTGCACAACACTGACAAGTACTTATCCAAAGAAACTGCCTGAGAATTACGTATATTATAATGCTGCACTTCTTCAGCAAATATGCCATAATTGTATCGAAATTATCTTGCTGGCTTCCAAATATAACTCATATACACAAATCAAGAACTAATTGTTAGTGTCTCCATCTATTGTCAGACTTTATTATCACGAAAAAGACATTATATCGATATACGTCTACAAACATAGTATCTCTAATCTAATTAACAGGAAACATTAATCAGTTGCAATGCTTGAAAAATATTGAAAGAATGAAATTTCATACTTCGGATAAACATTTCTTTATAAAAATAAAAAAATAAAGTAGAAGAAAAATACTTTATTAAACGATAGGGCGTTACCTTTGTTTGATTGAATTTCGCGAAAGTTACACGATGGCTATCTGCGCTAGCCGTCCCTAATTTAGTAGCATAAGACTAGAGGGAAGACAGCTAGTCATCACCACCTACTGCCAACTCTTGGGCTACTCTTTTACCAACTAATCGTTGGATTGACCGTCACACTTTAACCCCTCCACGGCTGAAACGGCGAAAATGTTTACGGTGACGGAGATTCAAACCCGCGACCCTCGGATTACGAGTCGAGTGCTTTAACCAGTTGGCCATGCCAGACCCACGAATGCTATTACGGACTAACAGAATGATGGACCCACGAGCAATGTGGTGCATAAATAGCTTTTATTTAAAAACCCAATAGGTTCCATGTATGTCTTATTGATAATTCTAGGTTGGGTAGGTAGTGATGGCTCTGAAGGTTTATGCGCAAAAACAAAAGTCATGATTCAAAATCGTTTATACACATACGTAACTGGCCCGACATAGCCACGTGGTTAGGGCGCTTGAATTGTAATCCCCGTCACACCAAACATGCTTCCCGTTTCAGCTGTGGGAGCGTTACAATGTAACGGTCAATCTCTTTGTTCGTTAGTAAAAGAGTAGCACAAGAGTTGGCGGTGGGTGGTAACGACTAACTTCCTTCCCTTTAGTCTTGCACTACTAAATTAGGAACAGCTAGCGCAGATAGCCCTCGTTAGCTTTGCGCGAAATTCAAAAAAGAACATACATAACTTGCGGGAAGTAATTTCGGTAGTGCATTTAGATTTCGAGAATATTTTAAGCTAGTCACACGTTTCAGTAGACTAATATTACCTGAAAATGTAATAATTGGGCAATTATAAATCGATTCAGCTTTTAACTCAGAAAAAAAGCGCCTAGAAAAACTGTTAAAATCAGTTACTTGAATAGAAGACAGTAATAACACGCAAGAACACAAAATACTTGCCTGTGCTCAAGTGTGTATGTTTACAATATACATAATTTTAGGTCACAGTATATTCGAAATATGATAAAATAAAATAAGCGAGTTTGAACAGATCAGTGTGCTTAACTTCATATTAGTGTGGTTTTATACCGTTCACTGGCTGTATGAAGCAAGCGCTACACTGTATGACGTAATGTAAGATGTGTTTTCTTGTAACACTCATTGTAAAGAATTAACTAATAACTGGTGAAATTAATTGCAAATATTAACAGTGTGTTTCATTGATTTTTTCCTGACTCGCATCTTATTATGTTGATTGGTTGATTGATTATTTGGAATTAAGTACAAAGCTACACAATGAGGTATCCGTGCTCTGCCCACAACGACTATTGAAACCCAGTTTCTAGAGGTGTGAACCCACTGGAAGGCTATGTTATGGTGGCTCCTGTAACTAAGTCGTGATTCTTCAACCATTTTGATGCATAATTGCTCTTTATAAAATAATTTTAGGCCTATAATTCTAGCATCAATTGTTTACAATCTCTATAAGCGCAGCCTTCTAAAAACACAGCGTAATAAATGAATTTCTTTTTAATTCGTGTAGCACTGATGCACTAACGTGTAATTTACTTAAGTTGATACGAAAGTTTTCTATTTATCGATAAGTATGTACGGCCATGGGCCTTAAAGAATAAGTGTTTAGTAAGGCAAAAAGTACTGGGTACCTACTAAAGTTTTCAATAAAAAGATATGACATTTCAACTGATCTTATGCTTTATTGAAGTGTCTTTTGGTAACACGTGAGTGAACTTCGGAGTTTTAATAACTGCATTTGGCAAACCATAAACAGCCTGCTATGTTGAACAACGACAAAACAAGAAAAAAGTGTTATTAAACTCTTAAGAACAAGTGAGTGCTGAAAGGTACAACTCGATTTTCTGCAATATATGACTTTTGAAAAACTTATTCAAAATGAACAAAAACGAAGAAAAGAAACTCACCCCCCCCAATGGCTCAGCGGTATATCTGCGGACTTACAACGCTAAAAACCGGGTTTGATACCCGTGGTGGGCAGAGCACAGATAGCCCATTATGTAGCTTTGTACTTAATTCAAAACAACACCAACTCACGATTCTAATGGTGATATTTTTGTTGAATGGAGAGAGTAAATTCCCACGTAACACGTTCTAAAGTCACAGCTACAATCTCACTGATGAGAAACTACAATATACAATTATACACTGTCATAGCCTCGAATAGTGGTAGCATATGTTGTTCGATGACAAACAATATGGCAGCAGACACAACAAACTATAGATGTTTTGAGCAGACGAGTGTTCGTGTATAAGTAAGTTATCAATGTTCCATTGGTTAATATTTATAAAAGGTTTCATCGAAACATATTCATCTTCTGTATAACACTTCATATATGTTTACATAGAACGCTCTTTAACTTTTGTAGATTGCATATTTCTTTATAGAAGTTCTTTTTTATTGGAAATTGGTAAACTTTTGTTTACACAGAATAAAAATACCACTTTTATTGCAAAAAATATACCATTACTTCAGTGAATAAAATGTTTACAACTAAAGAAACAATTTTTTATAGGAAATAAATGTAGGTTGATTTTGTTTAGAACTTCGTGCAAAGCTACACGAGGGCTATTTGTGTAGCTATTGTATAACGAATAGGAGTAAATATAATACTGGTTAATATGAATCCTTCAAAAACAATGTAAACAGTATAGTAGGAATGACATCTGTATTACTCTCACATAGTAACAGAGACACACAGTGTAATAAAATGTTAACAGACAAAAATTGAATAAATTAAACCCAGTTATGGTTGAATAGGAATTTATATATATTGTTATATGTTAATTATTGGCTGTGATATTTGGTATTTATATATATTGTTATATGTTAATTATTGGCTGTGATATTTAGCATTTATATATATTGTTATATGTTAATTATTGGCTGTGATATTTGGTATTTATATATATTGTTATATGTTAATTATTGGCTGTGATATTTGGTATTTATATATATTGTTATAAGTTAATTATTGGCTGTGATATTTGGTATTTATATATATTGTTATATGTCAATTATTGGCTGTGATATTTGGTATTTATATATATTGTTATATGTCAATTATTGGCTGTGATATTTGGTATTTATATATATTGTTATATGTTAATTATTGGCTGTGATATTTGGTATTTATATATATTGTTATATGTTAATTATTGGCTGTGATATTTGGTATTTATATATATTGTTATATGTTAATTATGGGCTGCGATATTTGGTATGATAATGTACTTGCCATCCCTGCTGTCTTGTTTGTACTGTTTTTGAAGAGTTGGTGTTAGCCGCCCGACATTTAACATTTACTTCCTTTTTCGAAAAAAATCTTTATTTGTTTGCCCGTTTTTAATGTAGTGTTTCAATAGAGACAGGAAGGTTGTACCTATAACCGAGTTCTAAATATAATAAGGCTTTATTTGTAATATTTATGGTTTATTATTGGCTGGTAATTCCTGTTTCACCCTGTACGTAAGCTTTTCCAATGAATAACAAATTATTATAAAACAGATAGCTTCAAGGGGATAGTAATAAAATAACTTACATTATAGTTATTATATTTTGTAAATTAGTACTAGTTATTAATAATATTTATAAAAGCAGATACTTCGATTGAAACTATGTCACTTCAATGAAACTGGTTGATCTCGTTGTTTAGGTTTATGAATTATCATGTAATAAAAAAGAAGTAGGCATTTGCTTGTTTGTACTTAGGCCTGGTGTAGCCAGGTGGTTAAGGTACTCAACTCGTAATCTGAGGGTCGCGGGATCGAATCCTCGTGACATCATAACATTTTCACGGCTGAAAGGGCGAGCATGTAGCCCAAGAGTTGGCGGTGGGTGGTGATGACTAGCTGCATTTCCTCTAGTCTTACACTGCTAAATTAGGGACGACTAGCGCATATAGCCCTCATGTAACTTTGCACGACGTTCCAAACAAACCAACTTATTTGAAGTTAAGCACAAACCTGTATTCTGCCCACCATGGCTATCGAAGCTCTGTATTTAGCGTTGTACGTCCACACACATATTGCTGTGCTACAGTGAGGCAAACAGAAGAGAAAAGAACAAGAAATCCAAATTTTAACGCTGTGATATTTGCAGACATTCCTAGAACGTATGACTCCGTCATTACATACATAGTGTTTTTGAAAGAAATACTGTATATAATTGTAAAGTTTGGATGGCCCACTGAAGGGATACTTCAAATACTATTTAGATCAACAATCTGAGCCATCCCTACATAGGCAGTGCTGCCACCTCCCCGATACTCGATTAAATATACATTTATATTGAAATATATTAAGTGATCTTGTCGACAGATGGTCAGCTTCCTCTCACATCAATAGAGCTGTCGTCACGTGATATCAAAGGAAATCCTCTGAGTAAATATAACAAAGTGGATCAGCCGGACGTCAGTGATTAAACCTATTCATCTCCTATGATAACCGAGGTTTCTTCATATTGGCCAAGTAATCAAGAACATGAGATTTTGTATTGACCTTACGTCATCAGGTTAGTACAATTACGTATTTTATATCAATTATCGTCGATTTGTGTTTACAGTTTGAGCTTAACGATTATAATAATTAAAAATTATTATAATACATTAATATAAAAGTCTGTTACCGAACTACAGTAATTATTCCAAAATATCTTAAATTGTATTTTTGTGATTGATGCTCAATTTCATTTTAAAATGAACTAAATAATTTGAAAAAAGAATTTAAATAAAATATTTCGATTGGTTATCTTGAAAACAAATACATAAAAGACAGCCTATCAGAAGTTACAGTAATGGCAAACTAAATGAGTCAATATTATTCATTATAACTAGATACTGACGTTACTTGTACAAGAAAGCATTAAATAATTTTACACCCAGCGGATAAAATATTAAACTTTTGTTGTAGTTTTTAAACATAAATAATGAACAAAGCGGGTAAAATATTAATTAACAAGGCGCAAATAGTAAACCAGTATTAAAAATTAATGTTAACAATATCGAAATATTTAGTAGTTTGGCTTGATTTGAATTTCGCGCAAAGCTATACAAAGGCTATCTGCACTAGCCATCCCTAATTTGGCAGTGTAAGACTAGACGGAAGGCAGGTAGTCATCACCACCCACCGCCAACTCTGGGCTACTCTTTTACCAACGAATAGTGGAATTGACCGTAAAATTATGACGCCCCCATGGCTGATAGGGCAAGCTTGTTTGGTGAGAAAATATTTAGTGAATAACAATCTTTACAATATAATATTTAAAGGCGAAAATTTAATAATTTTTAGGATGTACATTTCATTTACAACACTACACAAAATTTTATCAAGGTACAGGTTTTATGTATTTGATTACCAAAAGCCTTGGTTGTTGATTATTTACTCAATATACAGTTTTATGTACGTACTAGTTATTCGTGATGCCAAGAAACCCACCTGAAGTAAAAATTTATTTCAGAACAGCTGGTATGGGTATTAACACCTTTATCAAAATAAAGCAGGGAATAACGTTTCGATCTTTTTTGTTAACCTGAAGATAAGTTAAGAAGGTCGAAACGTTATTCTCTGCTCTATTTTGATAAAAGTATTAATATTCATACCAGCCTTCCTGAGATACATACTTAAGAGTTAATTAACAGTTTTGGTAACTGATCTTTGTTGTTGCTTACCTACTCAAAATACAGGTTTTATGTACTTACTAACAGTTTTGGCTGTTCATTATCTACTCAAGATACAGGTTTTATGTACTTACTAACAGTTCTAGTCGTTCATTATCTACTCAAGACACAGGTTTTATGTACTTACTAACAGTTCTAGTCGTTCATTATCTACTCAAGATACAGGTTTTATGTGCTTACTAACAGTTCTAGTCGTTCATTATCTGCTCAAGACACAGGTTTTATGTACTTACTGACAGTTTTGATCGTTCATTATCTGCTCAAGACACAGGTTTTATGTACTTACTGACAGTTTTGATCGTTCATTATCTGCTCAAGATACAGGTGTTATGTACTTACTAACAGTTTTGGCTGTTCATTATCTACTCAAAATACAGGTTTTATGTACTTACTAACAGCCAAACAGTTGACTAGCTGCCTTCCTTTTAGTTCATCAGTTCAACTTTGTTGTTGATTATATAATACATATGAAACAAGTAAACGAGAATACAATTGTAATGATTAGGTAAGTAATACCTTATTTGTTTACATTGGTGTAAAACATTCTATTTTATTATAATCCTTATTGTACGGAATATATTTTCATTTTACGTGTTTGTGTTGGCCCTTTAGTAGAGCTCTGGATTTCGTACCTGGGTTCGAATCCTTGTTTATTTATTTGTTTTAGTACAAACCTACATAATAGATTATGTGCGCTCTATCCATCGCAGAGAATATAAACCCAGATTTTGACCTTGTAAGTCCTTAAACTTGCAACTGATCCACGGGGCCAAAAGGTTGAATTCATGCGATATCACAAAATGCCACCTCTACCATGGTAACTGCGGGTATATAATAAGAATGACAGTTGGTTTCTTAACGTGGATGGCGTGATGCTGCTGACTGCTGTTTTCTCTTTGGTCAGTACTTCAGAACTAAGATAGGTGGAAGACAACATAAGTAGCTTTGTCACGTATATACAATATACTATTACAAATAATTTATATATTAAATTTTAATTTCCTATAACTTATCTAAATTTCCACCCGCTAGATGGTAGTAAAATTGCTGATCTATGTGAATTAAAGTTGGAGTTCTAATACATTTTCTTTATTATTAAATCGAAACTAATTTTGTTAGTAAAAAAAAAATATCAGTTATCAGTCCCGCCTTAACTGACAAGTTGTAGTGACACTTCCTTCATCACAACAAGCGGTAAGAGAAATCTTGTATTTATAACAACCTATAATATTTGAGAACTTCACCACGTGACCGGAAGCTGACAATATAAGCGAATAATAGAGAATAATCTTTATCATTTAGGTTGAGCACGTGGCTAAGGATTGTGTTTTCGGAACAATGTAAGTTGAGTAGGTGTGTGTGTGTGTGTGCTGTTATTTTTTATTTGTTACGGAACAAACTTTACTATTTTCTCACAACTCATAAGCCTTTAGACCTATTTTTATACGATAAAGGAAAAATACTTTTGTGTATTAAATACTTTTAATATTTGTGGGTATACTTATGTTATAGTACTATACATGTATTTCGCCCTAATGGAAATATTAGTGAAACACAAAATGTCGTTATTGTGTTAGTCAGGATTATTTCCTAAACTTTTTTTTTTTTTTTAATTTACGAAACAAATTAGTGTAGTGATGTTCGGAAAAATTGTACCAATGCCATTATTACCGTTACCAATGTTGTCAGTTCTATTATTACAGTTGACAGTTTTATCAGTGTTATTATTACCTATAACATCTTTATCAGTGTCATTGTTACCGTCGCAATTTTCTCACTGTGCATTACTACTGATACTGTAAGTACTAGACATCACCACCTGGACGTTCAGTTCGTATATCTTAGGCTATCTAAAAACATATAATATTATTTCTAACCAAAAACTGGTTTAATTTAGAAACTTCTATAAGTTGCAAACATTATCCATTTAGATTCTAATAAAATTCGACAAAATAAACAGCATCATAATTTAGTTACATCTCGACTACTCTTAAAGTTTTGGACCATTTACAGAAAATACAAATTTACTTATTCCTAAAATGTATGAACATCTCGCTTTTACAAAGCACACGGGCAATTGCATTTAGGTAACGTTTAAGAAATGGAGAATGTGAGTTAAACAATCGTGTTTTTAACGTGTTAAAAACAATGTACGTTTTGTAGTTCTTTGCCATCCTAATTTGCACTTTAAAAGATTGAAGGTTCATCGAATACCAAAATTAGACAAAGATTAGGTATGAACAACATATCGCTCCTCAGATAAACAGGACGATATCCTCAATAGCTGCGGCACTTGAAATTCTTTTAAACACGATTAAAATTAATTAAATTATGATACCTTTTATAACTGTATAAGCTATATTTTTATAGCTAATTATTAGCTATATTATATTACGGCTAGCGCAGATAGCCCTCGTTGTAGCTTTGTGCGAAATTAAAAAACAAACGAAGAATTAATATTAACCATCTCCGCATTTACTTCATTTTTGAAAAAAATATGTTTGTTTGTTTTGAAATTTCGCACAAAGCTACTCGAGGGCTATCTGTGCTAGCCGTCCCTAATTTAGCAGTGTAAGACTAGAGGGAAGGCAGCTAGTCATCACCACCCACCGCCAACTCTTGGGCTACTCTTTTACCAACGAAAAGTGGGATTGACCGTAACATTATACGCCCCCACGGCTGGGAGGACGAGCATGTTTAGCGCGACGCGGGCGCGAACTCGCGAATTACGAGTCGCACGCCTTACGCGCTTGGCCATGCCAGGCCTGAAAAAAAATAAACTTTACTAGTTTTGCTTGTATTTTAATGCAGTGTTTCAATAGACATAGGAAGGTTGTATTTATAACCACTGAGGTTCCAACTGTAATATTTATTTTTATTAATTGTTGGCTGGAATTTCCTGTTTAATATTGTACTTAAGTTTTTGAATGAACAAACAATTACTGTGAAAAAGCTAGCTTCAAGGGCTGGTAATAACACCGTTGTCACTAGAAGATTGATTTCTTTTACATTACTTCTAGTTAATAATATTCAGAGAAGCAGATGCTCCCTTTGAAACTATGTCACTTCAGCTAAATTTGTTGACATCATTGTTTTGATTTTTGAGTTATTATATAATAAAAATGAAGAAAAAGAAATCCAAACATTTTGCTATGATATTCATAGACATTTTCATGATTAAATAATTATATAGATATTGTTATAAAATGGAAATGGCCCGGCACGGCCAGGTGGTTAAGAAATTCGGCTCGTAATCCGAGGGTTGCGGGTTTGAATCCTCGTCACACCAAACATGCTCGCCCTTTCAGCCCTGGGGGCATTATAAAGTTACGTGAATCCCACTTTTCATTGGTAAAAGAGTAGCCCAAGAGCTAGCGGTGGGTGGTAATGACAAATTGCTTTTCCTTTAATCTTACACTGCTAAATTACGGACAGCTAGCGTAGATAACCCTCGTGTAGCTTTGCGCGAAATTAAAAAAACAAAATAAAATGGAATTCTGTATTGTATTGATGAGATATTTAAAATACCATTTTGATGAGCAATCGGAGCATTTATACATAGACAGTGCTAACGATTATGTGAGATAATGTATAGAACTGGGTCGAACTGTTTATTTAAAAAAAAAATTCTAAACCGACTGACACAGTCTGAACTTTTGACCAGTTGTTGTAAAGTACAGCTGAAATGTACAAATTGCGCTTTACCACTCATATCTAATACAAGTTCTTTAACCTAATCTAATATCTAATCCAAGTTATTTCGTGTTACCTTATAAGTTAATAAAGTTTTCTGTTTGGGAATTTCGCACAAAGTTACTCGAGGGCCATCTGTGCTAGCCGTCCCTAATATAGCAGTGTAAGACTAGAGGGAAGGCAGCTAGTCATCACCACCCACCGCCAACTGTTGGGCTACTCTTTTACCAACGAATATGGGGGATTGACCGTCACATTATACACCCCCACAGATGGGAGGGCGAGCATATTTAGCACGACGCGGGCGCGAACCCGCGACCCTCGGATTAGGAGTCGCACGCCTTACGCGCTAGGCCATGCCGGGCCAAGTTAATAAAGATTTGCAAATAAAATTTATGATTTATCAACAAATATTTATGTTTGAAAGTGTCGCATTTGTACTTTTCGTCTCAAACTGGTAAAATATACATTTATTTGGGTAGCGTGTTCCGACCTTTCGAAACTACTAGCGTTTTAACGTGCTTTTTTTGCGTGTGGTAAACCATTAGACTGTTAGCAGATCTGAATATAGGTCACATCAGCTTTGTGGAGCTGGACAGAGTTATCTCTCAACATCTGTTGTTGATAAAAGTTCGTTTGTTAAAGAGAGTACTCTAAAAATTCAACTTTCTATGAGATTTATTTATATAATGTGTTGTTTTTTTTACTTCTAGTGTATGTGTAAAAGGTGTTGTTATTTCAAATATTTTCTCTATTAGCCAAGTGACTGGTTAAGCAGTAAATCATTTGTTTATTTAATTGTAGCAAAATAATTATGCAGAAGCCATTTAGATATAAACTGAAAGAACTGCTATATATTGCTGGCTTCAGAAAGTAAGCTCGTGACAAATATTTTCTGTAATCAATTAAACAATTAGCTGTTAACTTATAAAGATAAACGTTATATTTAAATAAGCGTCCCTTTTGGGACGAATAGACGTTAGTTACAGAAATAAGAGACATAAAGAAATACAAAGAGTATGATTAATCATAGAAGCGAGAACGATAATCAGTTTGTATTAAATCTCTAAAACACATAAAATATTTATAAAACCATTAATGTCATACAAATTTTCAGCAATACGTCAAAGGTGATTGTAACACTATTCAGTTCCATAAACAGCAAAAAGTATGTCTTGAATGTTAAAAATAGAAGTTAGAACGTAAGAACTAATGAATTAGTGAAGGATTCTGTACATAAAGCGATATATACTTGTAATAGTTTGTAAAGTAATGTATTGGCCTTATTCAAATGATTGGTAATATGTGGTAAAATTTGTAAGTGTTATAATAATTGTTTGTGGAAATAGTAGTTTTACTTGTATCTTTTAGAACATAATTAAATCTGTACATTGGTGATGTAATCATATGCAAAGACACTCTTCATTGAGATCATCGTGGTTTCATGGCAACAGGTTTTTGGACAATTTCCGCCTGTTATGAAATTATGATGCCACAATTTCTGATGGCTGGTATTATGACATCATCGCTTCTATTCTCTCTTTCATTGCTTGAAGTCGATACATTTGTGTTGCCTTTTGGAAACGTACTACACAGCAATCTAAATAACTACTTATGTTCCTGTGCTGATAAATAAACCATATGAAAATTGTCTTATGCATATAAAACACATGTATAACGTAATTACGTATAGAGCCTAAGTACTCAACGGAAGTAACTTAATGAAACATGCATATGGAAGAAAAGAAATGAAAATATCATTAAACTACGTAAGATTACTATTTACTATAACGGTGTAACAAATTAGCCTGGAATTTGTGTAGCAGAAAATTAAGATACATGAATCTAATTCGTTCTCCATTAATTCAGTCAAAAAAGAATTATTAAGAACCCAGTTATTTATCCAAAATATACGTATACATAAAATTAGTTACCGTGAATAAATTAAGTTGATTCTTTACTTCTTCCCCAAATGGTTTAGCGATAAATTTGCAGGCTTACGATGCTAAGCATTGGGCTTCGATACCCATGGTTGGCAGATCACTGACAGACCATTGCGTAATTTCGTAACTAACGTTGGTAAAATAAAACCCCACTTAAAAAGTAGAGTCTGTAAACATTTAAGAATATCTAATGGAACCAGCCGTCTATTGCTTAAACTCAGTCACTCATCCATTCGTTTACATTCTGAAATTATAAGTCACAATAGTTCAAATAACGATTTTGTTATCATTAGCACAGGATCTCCAGACCTTGAACTCCACATTAAAGAAATATTATTCATAGCTAAATACAACCAGACTCATAACAAAGCTCTTCATATATTTAACATTGTTCAGACTTAATTCAGCTGTTGTATAATATATATATAATACATATACATATATATTATATATATATATATACACAATCATTATTTTATCCATCCATTTATCGCTTCTTTCAATAAATAAGTAAACTAGTGATTATGTAATTATATTATAATTTTAGTAAATAATCATCTTTCTAACACCATTTTTAAACTTTGCTGAAGATGGAATAAGTTATTCAAACACGTTCGAACCTTGTAAAAAAATATTTTTTTAATCAACCGTTTTCAACCGTTGTTAGACTCCCATCAAACTGGATTGATATGCTGCTATGTCTGCTGATGTTTGAACTTGTATAATTATATTTATAATTTCAGTTTGTGTGACAATTTATAATCTATTGAAACATTTAATTTAGTGTTTGGTTTTGTTTTGAATTTCTTATTTTTGAAATAAAATCGTACAGATTTGAAAATGTTTGTATCACAATTAATACAAGCAAAGCCACGATTGCAAATGTTTAATTTATCTCTTATCGCCAATACATCATTGAACCTCATTTTAAGAATCCAATGGATCACTGTTTAGCCATCTACAGCCTTATATTCCTGAGGGAAAGGCATGATAAACCAGAAGTTGCCTGTATTTCTCATCAGTCAGATTTCCCATAAATTTTGTGTAGGTCCCAGAACACCCCACTGAGATTCATTTCACACTTCATTTCATTGTGGATGTTGTACATTAACTATAATAATGTCCTTATCTTCATCATCGAAAAATTGTGTTTGGTTGTTGCCAAACAGTTCGAGTTTGGATTATTCAGCTAGAAATACACGTCTTTAGCTTTACTGATCATGTATTTGTTGTCTGACGCTCTTTTTTAACGTTTTGTTTTCGTTAACATTTCCCTGCAGTATTTTGTAGTCATACGTCCAGTGAGCCAACATTATACTAATGTGTATTGTACTCTTCTAGAAGTAATATAATATGCATTTTTACAAAAAGGTTGTAAAAAATATATGTAATTGAACATATTTTTTCTCATACAAAAACATACTCTGAGGTACCTAGCATCACTTCCAGAATTTTAGTTTCATACCTTCTCCATTTCTAGTGTAAACAATGTTAATTTTACATACCATTTTGAAAGTCTTGTCGTGGTTTTTATTCGAAATTTTCTTATATAGCCAGTTTTTAAATTACTCACGCTAATCATGCAGTATTTCATTTGCAGGATTCAAATGTTTGTACTTTTATATACCTTATTCTGATGTAGCGTGTTCAGATCGATTAGTCACAACCAATTACAGTGTAAATTATAATCACGTAACTGTGCTGTAGTGCAGTTCATACTGTCTTCATAAAGGGTGGCATTCCTGTCATAGTTAAACTTTTCAGCTTCTTTTAAATAATTCCGATATAGTATGCATTGTAATTATATTTAAAAAACGATTTATTGTTCTGTGCCTCATATCTTACAAATTATATAGCATTAGAGAAAGAACTGTATGTTTGCTTTTGAATTTCGCACAGAACTACACAACGACTATCTGTACTACCTGTCTCTAATTTAGCAGTGTAAGAGTAGAGAGAAGGGAGCTAGTCATCACTTTCCACCACCAGCCAACTCTCGGACTACTCTATTACCAACGAATAGTAGGACTGACAGTAACTTCATAACGCCCTCACGGCTGAAAGGGCAAGCATGTTTGGTGTGACTGGGACTAGAATCTACGACCCTCAGATTACGAGTCGAGCGCCTTAACCATCTGGTCATGTCGAAGCAACAGAAATAAAATACACATAGATGTTGAGAATACCATGAAAATGACACATGCGCAATGGCCAGATGGTTAAGGCATTCGACTAGTAATCCGAGGGTCACAGGTTCGAATCCCTGTCGCATCAAACATGCTTGCCTATTCAGCCATGGGAGCGTTACAATGTAACGGTCAATCCCACTATTCGTTGATAAAATCGTAGCCCAAGAGGTTAGGGTGGGTGGTGATGACTAGTTGCCGTCCCTCTAGTTTTACATTGCTAAATTGGGGACGGCTAGCGCAGATAGCCCTCAAGTAGCTTTGCCCGAAATTCAAAACAAACCAAACCAAACTTATTTACAATGGCAAAAATGTTTTTTTTTTGTCTCAATATAGCTAAGTAGTTATCCTGATAATTTAAACACTGCAAGCAGATTAGCTGCCTCGAGCAATAAAGAGAGAGTGCAGGGGGCATAGAGACGTTGCCGTCATATTTATATGAAATGCCACCAGAGGGCGTGTTAATAGGTTCAATCTCTAGAAGTTACAGTTCCACGATGTGGCATGAAAGACACATTGCTAGAGGAGGAGATAGGACCATGGGGTTATCTATGATTAGTTCACATTTAGCTCGAAAGTTAACTACTAGAGAATGATGTAGATGAATATACATCACTGTTTCAACATGTAATTAACTTTGTTTTCAAATTAATATTCTATCTCATTTTCATAACATTTTTTGTTGTTTTTTTATAGTTATCAGTTACAGGTTTGCTTTACAAGCAAAGTAAACTTGTTAGAAACGAACTGACATTTTTTTAAGCTTTATATGTAATTCAAAATTTACGTATAATTAAATACATAAATTGGAACTAAAAGCATAAGATGAAACAAGTCGAAATTTGTATGCAGTCTTACGGGGCTAGAGTTAAACATACTGCCTGCAGAATCATCATCTGCCTTTGTAAAACGTACGTAATAAAATTAAAATATAAACAAAAGGCTATAAAGTTGGCCATAATAATAAGAACTGCTGTTTTTAATAGTAGATTCAATGTTAATTAATGTGAGATAATGTTATTATTTTAACATAATTTTTCTTTTTTTTAGGAATTTTGTTTTTAGAACACCACGAAAACCATATATTCTTCGTTCATTCATGGTGATTACCGGAATATCTGTAATTGTTGTTGTTATTTTAGACCTTCACATTAACGACAACCATAATAAACATAACAAGTACTTTATGTTAAAATGGAAAATGTTTCTCAAAGACAAGACACCTTTAGAATATGCACTTGAGCACTCGCTGAATTCCAGTAGTATAAAAAACCGTAAGGCATATGCATATAACATAATATTGAATAAAACTAATTTCAAACATAGTGTGGTTTTAAAAGAAAAGTTGGAAAACCACATTAATAGTCAAATTCATATGTTTTTAAAAAGACGATATAAGTCCCAGAAGAAACATCATCAAACCAGTTGGTTAGACAACACAAATGAAAGTGTTTCACATGATTTAATCATTAATAAGCCAAACTTATGTGGTCCAAACCATGGATCATCTGTTCTTTTGCTGGTACTTGTATTAAGTAGGCCACTTAACATACATGCTAGAAAAGCCATTCGAGATACGTGGGGAAAATATCTAAAGATCAAAGGAGCTAAATTAGCATTTGTGTTAGGTTTGCCAAAAACGAAAAATCTCCAACAAGAACTTCAAGCTGAGGACTTGATCTATAAAGACCTCATCCAGGGAAACTTTTCAGATACCTACTTCAATCTCTCAACCAAAACCCTGGTTCTAATACGATGGGCTTCTTTATATTGCCCACAGGTCAAATTTATTCTCAAAACTGATGACGATGTGTTCATCAACAGTAAAACATTACTGCAGGTGGTAAACACACGAAACGATTCTCACGCCCTTTTAGGGCTACTGGCCCACAGATGGTCACCCCATAGGGATAAAAGCAACAAGTGGTATGTACCTCCAGATATTTATCCCCAAGACTACTACCCAGATTTTATAGCTGGACCAGCTTACCTTATAACTGGAGACTCCACAGCATTGCTTTACGCAGCGAGGAAGGATGCACCATCTATCTACTTAGAAGACGTCTATGTAACTGGGTTACTTGCAGAGAAGGCAAATATCCGACGCCTAGATCTCTCAGGGATGAGCAATAGCCGTCAGCTTTTCAGCAATATTAGTTCTCTTATGTTAATAAATAGTCACGGACATGATCCTCAGTCGCTTCGCAACTGGTGGAGACAATTAAATCTGTTAGACAAGAAAAAATATTCAAGAAATATTACAACTAACGCTGCCGATAAATAAATTAAAAAATGAATTCCACTGTAAGTATCGTTAACACGAACATTATTTTTGGATTTGTTTAACCTAAAAACAACACAAAACAAATTGTTCTTCTTTTTGAAGTTTGTATAAAATATTAATTATCTGTCTTGTTAGTTATGTAAACTAATACTATACACATCTGCTTTCTTATAGAAGGTGAATTTCTATGTTTACTTTGATTTGAAAACTGGATTGGAAAAATTAAGAACAAGAAAATGGAAACATTTGCAGTATAATATAATTTTTGTCACTGATTTTAAGGCATGTGAATTTATATAAGTTTATATAACATACATTGTGCAGTAATGAGAGAAAAAAATATTGTTATGATAACTAATGACAAGTCGTCGTGCACAATATGATTTGTTAATTTTATGTAATGCTATCTCGTGTGTTTGTATGTGAATATGCCTATGAGTGTGTGTGCGGTTGTATTCATTCATTTTATTATAGAGAGAAGACATTTGTTAAGAGAATATGCCCAAACTGTTTATTGTTACTGGTCGAGAGTACACGATAAGGAAACATACATTGTATAAAGGACAAAGCTAATTAAATAATGTTTCCCTTTCTTTTGATATTAAATCCATAATGATCCCATTCTGATTGTTGTAAAGTAATAATTGACTCACCTAACTGATTAAGTAATTCTTTCTTGAAATTCAAAATCAAAAGTTTATTTTCAAAATGTAGAAGTGTTACCTACATGAAAGTCTTTTTTTTTTATTTCCTAAAACAAAACAGCCATGTACATCTCCAGACAGTTTCTAGTTGCATTACCGACAATTCAGTAATCGAAGCAACTACGATTGACAACTGCTTACACACACGAATGAACATAATGAATCATCTTTAATGTGATATTTATGTATTGTTGTGGCACATTAAAGTGTTAAGAATAATAAGTGTAGACGTTTGGCTCAGTGTATGTTTATATAGAATATTTATATTAACGTACTGATAAAATCAGAGTAATATCATGCAACACAGAAGGTATCTGTTGGGAGTCTTGGTAAAATCAGAGTAATATCATGCAACACAGAAGGTATCTGTTGGGAGTCTTGGCTTTCAGTAAAGCTTATCTCCTCTCTGACGCAAAAGAACAACCAACCAACTCGTCGTTTTATTGCCTGTAAAGCAAATAACATGACCTCTACGACCTCTGTTTATTGGCAATGGACAAAACAGCAGTACCCATGAATAAGTAGATTAGAAGGAAATAAATTAATGATTTGGTCCAGAGAAAATTAATAAACTTCCAACACATTTAGGGAAACCTCTTTCTCTTTCTGTAATTGCCAAGTAAATAGATTTTATGCGTTCATAATAAAATGCTCCTAGCTAATTAATCATGTAATTATAAAGAAAAAAATCCATATGGAAAAATAGTTAAATAAAAAGTACTTCGTGACAGCTGTTTCGACTCTTGGCCCATTCAGAGACTTGCAGCTTTCACTCTTCGTCATAAACAGCGGTCGGCTTTGATCGTGCTCTGTTCAAGTAACGCGTAAAAAATCTATCAATAACAATGATGATTAAATAAAAGAAAATATCTGCATCTAAAAGAAGTGCTGCTAAACAATAAACATGTACAAAGTGCTCAAAAATGATATTATTTTCTATATTTTTGTTTAGGTGGTACATACAACTAGAGACAACGTGGATATAGTTTTAGAACCCACAGGGTGTAAAAACAATATAAAGAAAGCATGATATTAAATCATCAAGTAAGGAAAGCTTACCATCTTATCTACAGATTCTGTGTAACTAAACTTCTCATAGCCTTAAGATTAAGCAAGAATGCTAAAATACATTCTCAACTATTTAGGGCATGTAAATGACATGTTGTAATAATCTTCCTGGAGATGCAACATCTATTCATCGCTTGACCAGATGACTCCAACAGGTTGATGTTCTTAATCAAGAGAAGCCAAAAAAGAACAAGAAATAACAGAATCGAATGCTAATCTTTGAAAATTATCTATTGTATGTGTGAAAAAGGATAATATGTCCATAAGATCTTGTTTGGAAAATTAGAAGGTGAGTAAAATCACAAATGAATGTGCCTAAAGGGTGCCAAAGACGAATAATACTTTGAATGATTTGCTTATATCAAAATGGTGTAGATTTGAAATTAAAGGGCGAATTCTGGCAATGGTAAATTAACAAATGAAAAAGAAAGAAAAACCGTAAGTAAAACAAATTTATTGTGGAAATTTGTTGTGTTACCGTTTGGATTATATAATGTGCCTGCTACATTTCAATGGACAATGGAGTATTTTCCTTCTGAACTTCCCAGAAATATCAAACCAACTTGCATGACATAATCACAAATAAGAAGACCTTTAGTAATTAGTAGTATTGTCTGAGAAAGTTCTGTATCAGTTGAATCCCTATCAGTGTAATTTATTCTGTTATCAGGTGATTTACTTGGGACGCATAGTCGTCAGAGAGGAAGTGTCTACAGTCACGTCCAAGAATGAAATCTCTTCAGAAATGGCCGATTTCAAAGAGCATGAGTTGTTTCCTTACTATCAGCATTTAGTATAATAATTTTCTGATACAGCTCTACCTCTACACAAGTTATTTGAGAAATCAAGAACATTTTTGGATTGCTACTAAAACACCATTCAACAAATTTAAACAACATTTAGCCACTACTCCTACATCGACACATCCAACTCTTTAAGATCCACTTATATTAGATACAGATGCTAGTTATTCTGCAATGAGAGCAGCGTTATACCAAGTTCAACACAGTAAAGAGCATATGATTTTGAGATTTTACAATCCAGAATGAAAAATAATAAGATGGCTCCAAAAACTTCATGAGTATATTTTGTAATATGGTACATCACTCTAGATGAATCCATAGAGCTATGAAAGTGCTGATGCATTATTCATGTGTTAATGGAAATTGTAAACACTGTAAAAAGATAGAAAGACGAGATAGTAAAGATGACCAAACTGAAATAAAATAGAATCTTATCCAGGAAGAAGCATCCTAAATGATGTTCCAGAACTATTGTGGTTTGACACTCACCCAAAAAATCCTTAGGCAACAGATACGGGTTTGAAATCAATTATTCAGTGTATTAAGAACAGTGTAGAAAAAATCTTTACGGTAAAGAAATGCTCCATACAGCCTAAAGACAAAGATGTACTAAACACAGTGGACTTCATTATGCCATAAGAGAACTTGCTATGTCGAAAATTAAAAGCCCAGTCGACAAAAACAATGTCTAATGCTGGTACTTTAACAGCCTCTACATTTAGAAACAGTCCGACACTTAGATGCTAAGAAGACACCGTGAAAAGTAAAAGCGTGCTTTTATTGGGTTTTGAGGATCTGTAAATTATTGGTATAACTCATGTGAAATAGATTTTTGGTTAAAAGGTCCATAAAAGAAACAACTGGGACAGCTAAAACAGTATTGTGTTGATACACCATTTGAAAGAGTTGTTGTTTGTGTGCATGGTCTTCTACCATAGAGTAACAGTGAGGGTAGACATGCATTTGCTATTCTGGGCATTTTCATCAAAGAGCCAGATGCATATGCTATTCTTAAACGTTTAAAATAAAGAAAAGGAGGCATTGAAGTGTTTTTTGTGTCAAACAAACACAGTAAATCAGAGGAATAATCTAAAATATTCCAAGAAAGGTTTTAAAATATTTCCTCAAATCTCATCAAATTATTTTTAAATCGGCAGTCACAAAATTTTAGCATTACACAAATACATTTTCATTCTTCTACCAATTCATAACTTGTTGAGGATCAAAACGTTAGAGCATAAACTATACAAGAATTTGTACACAAAACTAGAATTAATATGTATCTTTAATACATGATAATTACAAAATCAATTTTTGTCAGAGTAAATTTCAAAGGTCTTACTGTTCCATACATTAGTCCTAAAATTTTGCTCGTGCTTGACAGAAAATCACATGGTCAATCCTTGTAAATCTTGATTGCGAGAATAACCTTCAAATTCAGAGTATATAAGGGGCCAATAATAAATTTCCAAGTTATAAAGAAAAACAAAATTGGTAAAACGGAGGAAACATTTCATTCAGTCTGAACATTATGCATGTGTGCATTTCTAAAATCTGATTTCTTATTAGAGATATTTTACTGCTGTTTTGGTCCAAGATGTAGGTGCCTATCTGCTCAGAAGGTGACTCTGTTCTTCTTAACAAATTTTTCAACATTTTATAATTTTTTTTCCACATTGGCGATTGCTGCAATTACTGCTTCAGTATAATAAATAGTGTGATATTATTACCCATAGTGACAAATAGAGAAGGAAGACAGAGCCACAGGCTTTAAACGCTCGTAGGATCCTTAAAATAATAAAAACAAGTTTACTCTTATCTTGATGTACCTAAGTACATTGCACATAGGTCATGGGTGTGATAATAGACGACTAAGATGAACTCTAAACAGTTTGGATAAAGTTGTATTTGAATGACACATAATAAGATCCTTCAGCCTCCTCCATCGATTTAATTAGGGCTTCAAAAAAACAAATAAATGTTGTAAGTAATCAAATGGAAAGAAACGTCCTCCCAAAACATTCCCCATATACTGGTAAAACTATATGCCATATGTTGAGGAGACTTCCTTTGTTACTGATATTGCACTAGGTGAAAAATAGTACAGATTCCTCAGAATCTTGTACAAACTGGTCAGAAAAATATACATTCAGCGACTGTACAATGCCAGGGGTGGCTCACAGATGTTCATGAATAGCTCTTTTTTGCAAACATACTAAAATATACTCTGATTTCAACCTGTTAATCATTAGTTGTTCATGTTTAAAACAGAGATGATGCGAGTAAACATTCATCAATTTACCAAAAAGTTAACTTCCAATAAAAAGATAAACTAAATACAAATCTTCTTACATTCTTTATTGTTATTATTAGGTTTAAGTGTGGCTAAAGCTTGAAAAACTATTTTATTCCCTTCAAGACTGAAAAATAGAGACAGTAATAAAGTGCAGAAAATACTATAATAATAAACTAATAACTACAAACTGAGGTTTTTGGAATACACTGACAAGGAAATGACATCGCAGAATCACTCAGTTTCTGATTAAAATATATATTTGTTATTATTGAAACACAAGATCATTTTTACCTAGATATATTCAACAACGTTATAGGTCTAAACATTATTGCACAGAGATATGAAAAGATAAATAACAAAACAACTGTAAGATATTTTACATGGTTAATTCAGAATTCCTATAAACAAATGTTAAAATGAATTAACTCAATATTGCGGTAAAACTAAACACACATCGAAAGTTTTTCTTTACATAGCATTATTTTAGAAAAAAGGAAAATTGCTATGGTTTACCTTCTCAAAAAAAATATAACTTACGTCAAGTATATCATGTAAGATTTTCAAAAATTTCAAGTTGCAGTGTTTAAAAGTCTTTTTTGTGTGTGAACTTAGTATGAACAGGTGTATTAACTGTATCAATATTCGACTTATGTTAGGGTTAGACACCACAGTATTCATTTTATGGAAGGTATGTTTCTTTTGCTACCCTTCTTTGTCATATAGAGGACTCTATTTGAAAAGAAAAGGCATTAGAAAACTAAATTCTTATAATATTGTTCATTTCAGAAATTTATTTCGTTTTATTATTTTTTATCTGTAGACGTTAGTGTTTAATAAAAAATAACTAGATTTAATAAGATTGAGCATTAAAATAGGACACATAAGCTTTTAATTTAGATTTTAGTAGTGAAATATTAATATAACATTAGATTAGATTTCGTATGCGTAACGATTATTTAGGTTTAGCTATAATTCAACTTGCAGGAAGAATGTAAGACAAATTAAGTACATTATTTTATTTAATAAATACAGCCCAATAACTAGTTAACTGTCAAACTTAGACTTAAAAGTGTTAGCAAAAGGCTACTGGTATCTATTCATAGTACCTAGTGTTTATTTTTATTCTACGAATAACACAATGGTTAAGACTAGTTCGGGAGTTAAACATTCTCAATTTGTTAGATGTGATAGGTGCAATGAAAGAGTTTATTCTTGGGAACTCGGGACTACTATGTACTTTTAAGGAAGCTGGTAGTGGAGATGATCAATTTTTATGTTCATTTTGCAGATTGGAGAAAATTGGAGCGATCTTAACAACGGTTAAAGAAATAGACAATGAGAAGAATAACCCTATCCACCCAGGTGTTTTTTACTGCGCATGACACAAAGTTTCAGTGCCTTACATTCAAAAGTTTATAGAAATACTTTTTGTTTATGTTATGCCAATTAGAAATGTATAAAATCTTAACTAATAATCCACATTTTAAACTAATAAATTTAAAGTTCATAATTCAACAAAGCAATATTTTAAAAAATCCCGAATTTCGGGTAGTGAAACACACGTGATACATTTTCTCCTAGCATAATAGCATTCCTATTTTATCCACTACCCCCTGAAAAAGTATAAAATTAAAATCTTAGTAGCTCAGGCAAACCACATTTATTATAGTCTTCGCCTTTGTTTGGTTACAGAGCTATCTAATAGAAAATCAGACCCCTCCTGCTCACACATCTGTCACATTATTTCTGTTTTCATAATTTATTAATAGTTCGCTCTTACGTTTAATTATATATTATCTTTAACCAATAGAAATTCAAGGTTTTCATCTATAAATAACATGTATAACGTAATGTTTCAAACGGTTAAGTATCAATTTCCTTCAGAGTACGAGTATCGATAAGTTGAAGAAGTTAATGACTAACTTGGATGAATTTGTAACGACTATTGTCACAGAGTTAGTAAAACCAGAAAACTTTTGAGAGGTAAGGAAATTTGTCTACGTTTTGCATGTTACTTATCTATATTGTTTGCAGTATTATTTGATTAAATAAAATTATTAATTGCCATACCATGAATAGTGTAAAAAATTAGGGTTAACTCTCTTTGAAAATCGAGAGCAAAAAAAAGATTTGATAAATATTTTATTTCTTCTTTTCTATTTTTATTATTTATGTGTGATTATAAAAACAATTAAAATGTAAAATGTGAAGATATTTCTAGTTAGTAAATATTAGGTTTAGTAAAATAAATAATAATAAAATATTTCATGAGTCACGCACTCGAGCTGCTCATTCTAGTAGTAGCTTGCGGGTAGTGTAATTGAATAGCGTAGCATGAGGTAAACGTTACCTAGGTGACTTCCAACTTATAAGCGCGCGAACGGTAGTTGGTGACGGTTCAAAGGGCAATAGGCCCAGCATGGCCAAGCGTGTTAAGGCGTTCGACTAGTAATCCGAGGGTCGCGGGTTCGCATCCCCATCGCGCCAAACATGTTCACCCTTTCAGCCGTGGGGGCGTTATAATGTTACGGTCAATCCCACTATTCGTTGGTAAAAAAAATAGCCCAAGAGATGGCGGTGGGTGGTGATGACTAGCTGTCTTCCCTCTAGTCTTACACTGCTAAATTAGGGACGGCTAGCACAGATAGCCCTTGTGTAGCTTTGCGCGAAATTCAAAACAAACAAACAATCAAAGGGCAATAACATAATAAAATTTAATTATAAAAAAATGTATACTGTTACGAACTTAGAAATAATTAGGATAAACGAATGTTGTTTTATAATACAAAATAAAGTCATTATAGAAAGAAAAAGGAATAATGTAGATATTTTGTGTTTTTTGTTGTTTTCTGTGTGGTGGTTACAAGATCAGTCAGATTTTAGTTAAGTTATCGAAAAATATTATAAACTGCAAAGTTTTACTGAAAAAAACGTTTTTAAATGTATTTAAGAGGTCTTGAAGATTACACAGAGAAAGTTTGAGATTTTTGAGGTAAGGAAAAGTATTTTTTATTTTAATATAAAAAGTAATTTTCACACGAACTATTTGAAATAAATACTCAATATATTTATGAAGAAATCTTTATTTTATTTTATTTTATTTTATTAAAATACTTCACTAACAGTGTATTTTGTATTTTGAAGACTAATAATATTAAGTAAAATACTACCAAATTTTGTGAAGATATACACACTACATTGAAAGTTAGAAGTATTAAATCTAAAAGGACTTTAAACGAGTACAGAGGTAACGTAGTCAGTTATATAGATATAATTATGTTGTATCTATAGAAATATTGAATACAGGTCTAAAGATGTCATAATTTTATAGTATATATAGGTCACTGGTTAGGCCACATTTGGAGTGTTCTGTTCAGTGTTGGACTCCTTACCTTAGAAAAGTCATTGAATTGCTGGAAGAGATTCACAAGAGAATGAATAAGGTAGCATCTGGTTAGAACCTCAAAGTTATTTCCTTTTGAAAAAAAAACAGAGTTAGAACAGGTTTGACTGAAGTGTTTAAGATTGAAAAAAAACAAGAATTGATAACGTTGATGGATCCACACTAGGGGACACAAATATAAATTTTGGCAAGGTAGGAATCGTCTTCAGCTAAAATAATTTTTCAAATAGGGTGGTTGGCCCATGGAATGGATTACTTTTGAATGTTGTGGAGGCATTAAATTTAAATGAAATTATTACAGTAACTTTTATGTTACTTAACATTGTGATATAAACATGTTTCGTTTTTGTCCTTTTCCTAATAAATCCGACTCTAAATTCCTACTTGCTCTAGCTGTCAAATCGATATGGCTTTCACCGAGGATCAAGCAAATAAGATTGTAGCGTATTTTTGATTGTATGAATAACGATTTCTCAATGTTATTTGTTTTACTTATGCACGTATGTTGTGTTTTTTCTTTTGTGTTAATGTTTGTTTTATTTTTTGCAGAATATTCACCAGTAAATATACTACTTACCCCCTTTGACATCAGTTACCTGAATATCGCAGTGTGATATCAAATAATTCGTTTCACAGAGTTGTTTTTGAAAATGCTTAAATGTTCTCTGTGAATCATTGTTTACTATAAATATTATTTCCAAAGACTGAAGTGCTTCATTATTTAGAGAATAAATATTATTTGTTATTAGTTTTGCTTGTGCACCTGCAGCTTTTCCTTTGTTGTCCATGTTTGAGGCTGTTTATTGAAAATATGCCACTTAACTGTTAGAAGTTGATTATCGAGTTACATTTTGGTGGGTCCGGCATGGTCAAGTGTGTTAAGGCGTTCGACTCGTAATCTGAGGGTCGCAAGTTCGATTCCCCGTCGCACCAAACATGCTCGCCCTTTCAGCCGTGGGGGGCATTATAATGTGACGGTCAATCCCACTATTCGTTGGTAAAAGAGTAGCCCAAGAGTTGGCGGTGGATGGTTATGACTAGCTGCCTTCCCTCTAGTCTTACACTGCTAAATTAGGGACGGCTAGCGCAGATAGCCCTCGAGTAGCTTTGCGTGAAATTCAAAACAAACATACATTTTGGTGTCATGACCAAGAAATTGTATTGCAGACTTTATTTCGAAAGCGATTTCAAGTTCTATCCAAATCCCCTTCATTGTGATGTTTATAAAGCATTATTATGGAAGGATATTTTCTGAAAACATGTACAAGATATGAAGGAAAGTGAAAAGGGTAAGTTAAGATGGAAATATAGTGTGGTAAGGAGTAGGAGAGACCCTATACTGGACCATTGATGAGACATGTATTTATATTGTTGCGCCATCTTCACGATTAAGAGATTTATTAATGACTAACGGATATTCCATTTTCTACAACTGGACAAGTGGTGGTTGACTTTCACATACAAGAGTACTGCAGTAAATATGAGTTACGCTTATGATGATTTATCTGAACATTTTTATGTTAACTAGGGTGCACCCTGTGTGTTAACTAGGGTGCTACCTGTATGACTTCTAAATAGTATTGATGTTTCAGCTATTGCCAGAAACTGGCCAATCACGTAGGACTAACGAGAGTAATGAGATGAATATCGAATTTTCCATCTCAATTTTTGCATCAGAGTTTCATCATTCTTAACTACTCATTATGATGTGCTTGTTTTTTTTACTTTTGAGATCTTCGAGAGCCAGAAATTCCAAATTTTTGCTCTCCAAATGGAAAATGAATTTTTGGGAGCTTGATAATTTTAGACATACAGCAGCAAACCAAAAGAAAAACCTTAAAGATCCCAATGAAAACTGTAATAGTTCCACCTTCAGAACATTGGTACAGACAAGAAGCTAGCTTAACGTTAGCATGCTGCTTTTGGTACCATTACTATAACATAAGAAGCTACAGTTCAGATCCAACTTCACCAGAAATACCAAGGGCCATCTGAAAACGTTCTTTTTCAGTGAAGTGGTATTCTAACATAACCCTTCATTGTGATGAAATAGTTTGTTGTATGAAAGCCCTTGTTCTATGTTTTTGATTGATTTTACATCCGTTTTGCTTCTGTACAGTTACGTATATGTGTGTGTTTTCTTATAGCAAAGCCACGTCGGCTGAGCTCAGCGAGGGGAATCTAACCCCTGATTTTAGCGTTGTAAATCCGTAGACTTGCCGCTGTTTTAGCGGGTGCCTGCACTGTTTTTTTGTCCCTATTATCCGTCAGAACAGTTGTGTAATTAGTAAAGTTTCCCATGTTTATGATTTGTTTACTTACAAAAGTGTCATCACATCATACGTGTAGTCAAAAGGGATCATCCATAAAACTTAAAATTAGTTCACAATAGATACTTAGCTTGACTTTTAACATTTAGCCTTTAAGATCCAGCTCTAAGAAGGCGCTAAGATAAGCTAGTAAGAACAGCTTATCAGCTGAACAATTGCCATGTTTTTTACTTTCGTAACTTAGTAATTAATATATCTTTGGTCAGATACGTTCACGCAACTTTCTAACTTTCTACAATGTCTGAAGAAGGATTTTAACAAAATGTGGAATGTTAACACATTTAACATTGTCCATTTTTTCTTACAAAAGAATGCTCTTTGTAATTAAATAAGTCTGTACAAATAATAGGATGATAAGGAAAACTAAATGCTGTGAGTTTAATTAATGCCTAAACGAATCTATAAAACAATTTTTACATTGAAATGTTCATATTAAGATCCAGCTTTCCCACAGTTCATAACAATTTTAATTCCAATAGATAGTATTCACATTTCAAGAGGAAAATAGTGAGAAACAGTCTGTCACATTCCACAGATTTTTGCCTTGTTCATATATTTATTGATTATTACCCTAGGAGGGGTTAAAACAAAAAGAATAAATCCACTGCCTAACGTTAATTTTAGTGAAATGTATTTTTTATGTTAAATATACCTTCAACAATATAAAACGTTTAGGTTTACAAAATAAAAACATTAATGTGTTAAAACTCAAATTGGTGACTGTACATATTTTTGTGGGAGTACATTTACACTATCGTCAGTTAAATCAGTTTGTTGAATCATCAATCAATAAACTTCTTGAATGAATCCTGAAGATAATGAGAACAAGCTTTTGCCAAAACGATTTGATTCAAATGTGTGCAACATACTGACTAATCGTTCTGGTATTCAAATAAAGATAAATCTACACACAAAATTATTCGTATTATTTGAAAACGTTAATTTTCTTTTCTGATTATTCGGTCCGTTAATTGTATTATTGTGAGCTATGGGCTGATATTTTAATTTAGAAGTTCGTATTGTTATGGATAAAGAGAACTCTAAGCCTGTTGTGAGACGATAAGCGTATGAGGGCCGGAATTTTCTTAATGTAGTGTGACGCCTAGACTTTTCAATGGTGTCTCAAATAGTGCTCCCCGCTAGTACAGCGATAAATCTACGGATTTACAACGCTAAGATTAGGGGTTCGATTCCCCTCGGTGGGCTCAGCAGATAGTCCGATGTGATTTTGCTATAACACACACACACATTCACATAGTGTACAGCTACCTCAAAATGTACCTTACTTTCTCCTGATAAATTTACGTACATGATATAGGGCTCGAACCCTTCAATTTGTCTCTCAGTCCACCTCAGATTTACAACGCTAAGATTAGAAAGCCTGTCATATTCAAAACGCATGGATGTAAATGTTTTTTTTACTTAAAAAAACCAAATTCACCGTTACAGTCCCAAACTCCGCGATTTTGTTAATGAAACGTCCAGTTATCATTTAAACAAAGGAAACGGAAAACAAAGTAGTTTGTTGACCATTCATACAGCACGAGTAAGAACCCCAAAAAATATAAAAAAATTAGACAACGTTTAGTTTACCATTGACTCCTTTAAGGAAAACCCAAAAGCGAGTCAACAAACAACCATGCGTCTCAAAAACATGTTTTTGAGTAATGTGAATAAACAATGTTCTCAGAGGTATCTTCAGAAATAATTTCTCAACATGAAGCCATACATGAAACATCAATTTCATATTAAGGTTTTTTGCCGTGACTGAGCGATATTATTCGACAAAGATATATAAATATACCACATAATGTGTCAATCTTGTCATTAAGAACTGTTAAAGCAACGTTGATGGTGAGTATGGTATCATAGCAACAGTTGCGAAAGACGTTTGATGATTATGGTTGTGGAATTCAACAATATCTGAAAAACAGGAAGGAGCAGACCAATCTGACGTTAGGGTTGTCTTTGTTTCTGTGTCGTGTGGTGTAACTTCACGCCATATTTCAATCTTTAGTATTCTGGAGATCACACTGAAATTTGTTCGTTTCAAAAACTGGTTTTCTTATCCATCGAACCCAACCTTGAAAGTACATGCTATGCCTGACGGTTGTGACATGCTAAAGTTAATGAGAGAAAAAAAAAATAGCCTACGAGGTCGTTTAAAGGGATTGATATGAGCAGAGTATCCAACGAAAATGCTTTGAAGAATTTCATAAACTTCAAACAGTAGAGAGGCTTAAATTGGTCAATAACTAAATAATGTTGCAGAAGTAAAAGATGAAGGTAAATCTAACAACCAAAACCTGAAGTTTGTTTGTTTGTTTTGAATTTCGCGCAAAGCTATACAAGCGCTATCTGCGCTAGCCGTCCCTAATTTAGCAGTGTAAGACTATAGGGAAGTCGGCTAGTCATCACCACCCACCGCCAACTCTTGAGCTACTCTTTTACCTGCAAATAGTGGGATTGACCGTCACATTATAACACCCACACGGCTGAAAGGGCGAGCATGTTTCATGTAACGGGGATTCGAACCCGCGACACTCAGGTTACGAGTCGAGTGCCTTAACCACCTGGCCATGCCGGGCCTAAAATCTTAAGTGCCAGTGTGGCAGATACAGTAGAGATCTGCAACAAGCAGATTAAACTTTCTCAATTGAGAAAAGTGAAATTCACTGTAGAATTAATCAGATTTTTATACTCACTTTTTTGTCTCGGAAACCACTGGCAAAAGGACTGAAGACACCAGTTTGGACTTACAATGAAACCTTTCGGCGTTATTTTCTTCAAGAAGCACAAACTCACATTGCAGGCTTACTAGATTTTTTCTGGGAATCTATACACGAGTGACTTTGGTGAGGGGAGATTAAATTGGTGTATAAAATTTACACCCACTGTATTGTACTCTTATTTCTTCACCAAATGCTCCATAGTTTTTTGTTGTTGCAATAAAAGCATCTGTTAGATTAAATAATAACCTTACTGCTAACCATTTTAATAAATCGTTTTCTAAACACTAATCCAAGATTCATTAAATTGAGAATTGTGAAAGGAATTCCTAATAACTAGATAAAATAATTATCTTATACGTGGTTGTGGATCAGTGCGTTGGTAATCAATTGAAAACAGGCAACATCTCAACGTGATAAGGTAAGAGTTTGACAACCAGCAGAAAATAACCAAGATTATGCAGATATTCCCATTTGCACATTTGTGTCTGCATCCAAAGAGATTGTGATAGCATGCTTTGCAAGTCCTGTTACTGTCATGGTTTCTAAGAAAATTAGCTGTCAAGAATTTGTAGATGCACTCGCAGGTAAGACGTCTCGTACCCGAACTGCAAGCAGTGGAATGAAGTTTTATACAAGATAAAGAAGGCCCAGTAAGATAATCGGATGTCATTGTTTAGTGCACAAAATGAAAATAAAAACAAATGATTCCAACTACTGTTTGATGATAAAACTAGATATGTTTATTTTATTTCTTGTGTGTGTTCCATATCTCGAGGGTTGAGAATGGAGAAATTACAACATCTAGATTTTAATGGCTAATGAACAGAAAAAAATAAAAGTTCGTTGTAGTGCAAACACATTTAGAGGATAGGTTTTCATTTTTTTAATAAAACTAATGTGTTTCATGTTTCACCTATTGCAGGCGAGTGACAGAAGAGGAAACATAGCTTATGTATTAGCTTAATTTGTGTTTTTACGTATAATATTTACCTGCATTTTCGTATAGTGTCGTTTACTCATTTTGCAGACTTCTCCGTATTTCTGTTATAATTAAAAATATTTGTTGTTTTTACCGCACAAAGTTTATCGCTTATGGTACAGAATGGCACTAGTACAGTTCATTTATGTTTTATGACTGATGTAAAGTGTACACTGAGAGCTCATAAGAGATTACAAGGTAATTATGTCGTTTTGGTTAAAATGATGAATGTTAAGTAGTCATGCGTACATTTAGAAAGCAAAAATCAATATGAATAAACATCATACATGTCTGATACATTTATAAGAGCATAAAATGTAAGATTTAAATGTGTGTCGATTTTATGCTGGCTAACATTACCAACTTGTTGTTCTGATTTTTTTATTTTATTTTTTTCAATTTTATTAACACTTCCAGTTGCAACCTTGAAAACGTAAAGTTTCAATTACTGAAAGAGATTGAATTAATTTAAAGTGAAATGTCACTCACGTGTTAACTTTCCAAAGATCATTATACACAGTCCAAAAATAAAGAGGCCGGGTGTGGCCTACCTTGTAGGTAACGTGATTGGGCTGTGTGTGTGTTTTCTTATAGCAAAGCCATATCGGACTATCTTCTGAACCCCTCGAGAGGAATCGAAACCCTGATTTTAGCGTTGTAACTCCGTAGACTTACCGCTGTACCAGCGAGGGACGTGTCTGAGGAATTACAACGCTTGAAACTGGGGTTCGATACCAGTCGTGGGCAGAGCACAGATAGCCAATTGTGTAGTTTTGTGCTTAACTTCAAATAACGTATAAAACAGTGACGATCAATTACCACTATTCGGTCAGTAAATATAGTAGTCGAAAAGTTATCCATGGCTACTGTTCATTATCTCTTCTCTCTCGGCTCTTGGTTAAAAATTAAAGAAGGCTAAATGCTGATAGCCATTTTTCACCTTTTGAACGAAAACTTGAAACACGCCAACCAGCCAAGAAAGACGAATATTTCAACAGAGAAGGATGAGGCAAGTTAGATTTTAAAATATTAAGCCAATTTTAACAATGTTAGCTACTGTGTGTGTGTATATATCATTAGTATATTTTCCGTTTTTATAATTCAATAATTATGAATCCATATTACGACATAAAACAGTGAAACATGCATTGGGATAATACTCGTAATTTATCCTTTAAAAAAAATCATACAATTACATTTTTTTTCGAAAAACTAAAATCAATGAGAGTTAAAAGAACAAACAATACATTCGACTATAGATTTATTGAGGTTCACAGCAGAGGTGTTGGCATAGGGTGCCCGTGACCCGATTTTATTCATCAGTGCCCCGAATTCCGAGTCGGTGTCTTGAATAAACAGAATAGAAAACCATGATCTGTATCGTAAAGAAACTCCGAAAATGGGCTCGAGCTCCGAATCTTTTGTGCACCTAGCGACATCTGTGGTTAATAGTACCAATTAGAGGATTCAGAAAGTCAGAAGGCAAAAGAGTGGTAGATAGACGGGCTTGAAAACAAAAATTTTTCTTTGAAAGATAAGTAGAAGGAAACCTGGCGAAGATTCGTTAAAACTCCTAAGAGATAACCAGAAATTGAATAACATTTTGCAGTATAGCTGTCTAGTGACTGTATTCTGGGAGATGTAGCTTTTACTAATGTTTTTTTTTAGTGAAAAATTTAGGAAGGCAAATTCCACGGGTAGGTTTTATCACCATTCGTCTCCCATGGCGTCACCACTGAAGGTTCAGAAAGCAGTACAAGTACAAAATGATTTCGTGATAAATGACATTTTCACTAGACATACAACAAAAGAACAAAGGTCGCGAGTTCGAATCCCCATCACACCAAACATGCTCGCCCTTTTAGCCGTGGGGCGCTATAATATAACGGTCAATCCACACTATTCGTTGGTAAAAGAATAGCCCAAGAGTTCGCGGTGGGTAGTGATGTCTAGCTGCCTTCCCTCTAGTCTTATACTACTAAATTAGGGACGGCTAACGCAGATAACTCTCGTGTAGTTTTGCGCGAAATTCAAAGAGAAATGTTTTTGTTAATCTTTATGAGAATATGAGGTAAGTTTAAAAATCTAAGTTTCAATACTTGTTTTTCCGTTATGCCGCTTAAAATATGATGAAATTAAGACGGTTCGCAAGATATTATAGTGATACTAAACATTTCAATTTGGCAGAATAGACTTTGTTAAATAAATAATTTGACGATTAATGATGTGTAGATCATTTTATTTATGCCTAAAACAAATTTTGCGATGATGACTACATATGTAATAGATCAGCTAATTCAATGTCAACACTAATTAATTGTCAAATGATGCTTATATGTTCTTCAATAATGTAAGCAGAATACATGTTCTGTATATTTTCAACGTTCATCAGTTACTATAGCAACGTTTCAAACGCATTATGTATTGTTTTTTACACCGTCTTTGAGCACTGTATTTTCATGTTTATTTTGTAAGGGATTTATTAGAAACACTCTCGTGTGTATATACATACATACATATATGTATTAGAAAGCAAAGTTTTCTGTACAAGTATATTAAGTTGCCGCTTAAAATCCCCTTTGCAGCACAGTAATATGTCTGCAGACTTAAAATGCAAAAAAAACGATTTTCGATACTCTTGATGGGCAGAGCTCAGATAGCCCATTGTAGCTCTCTGCTTAATTTCAAACAAATAAACCTTAATAAAATATTATTTACTTCTACCTTTTTATTCAATGTAACCAAAAGATATATATATAAATGTTTGTGTTTTTCTTATAGCAAAGCCACATCGGACTATCTGCTGAGTCCACCGAGTAGAATCGAACCCCTGATTTTAGCGTTGTAAGTCCGTAGACTTACCGCTGTACTAGTGGGGGGCATATATATATATATAAATAAAGTTATAAATAAATCGTTATCTCTAGTCAGTTTAATCTTTTCTCATTCATACTTTACGGGTAATTTTGTACATTTTATATTTTTTCCCTTCCGAACTACCTTGTGTGGTTTATATACTTTCTCCTCAGACATGTTTCCTTCTTCATATACTCTGAAAATCACTTCCACTTTAATACCTTAGAAAATAAATCCATTATGCCTCGTATTGTTGTGATAAGCCATTGTAAACAGATGAAGTAGTGTTGTCGGTACAACCTACGGTAGGCCAAAATCACTGATACCTAACACATACATCATGATTCATATTGTCACCAGAAGCAATGGTGACCAAACCTTCAAAAATTACTTAAATATCTCGCACAATTCAAGACGTTATCGGAGTAAGCTATGGCAGTCACACCACATTTTCAGTGAAATTTCATGTTCTAATTTTCTCTTTCTCTAATTTCAAAAGCAGCAGTGGTAAGATGTTTGTGTATTAATTATTTTGTTCTTATGTGACCCACAAATATAATTTAAATATCATTAACTATACAACATTATTGTGTTAAAGTGATAAATTTCATCTGAGAGCTAATTAATCACTATCTGGCTATATCTAATACAATGGGGACATTTAAATATTCACACAGTTTAACTTTTTTATGAATTATCCATAAGGAAGTCTATCCATAATTAGTTCAAGACATGAAATAACCAGCAACATATTCTAAAATCAATTTTCCACAAATTTTACACTTCCCAATGAATGGGTTGCACTTGGGTAATACATGATTATTAAAAAAACCAAAAACCCATTAACAACCAATAATGTTCCAAATTCTTTATTACATAAAGCCAGTTATTAATTTTATCACAAAAAGTCTATTCTATTCATCCTCACAAAATATTCAATATTCTTTGCAAATTTGTGTTATATATATATATATTAATCCATAATACATATTACACAGGCCTGTATGGTACAAATGATCAAAGATCAGTTGCTTATAATATACAATATTTAAATTTTGTACTTTCTATAATCCATCTGGCAATATTTATTTTCTCAGCTTTATTTATATTAAACAGTATATTGTTAAAAAAAAACGTCATTTATAGGTTTAATATCAAATTTTATGAGGATAATTATCCTCATAAAATTCAAAATAAGTTGATGTTTAGATTATGATTTATATAATTCATCATTAATAAGTTGTATTTCATAGAAATCTTCAATGGTAGTAGTACTCTGAAATTGATTTAAAATCCAAAATCTAAGAAGACTTCTTCATATAACAATAACACAATCATAACTGTTACGAATTTGTACTGCATTATTTGAATTTTTTCTTTTATTAATTTAAATTTCGTTTTTTAAGAAAAATTTATAAAGCCCACAAGGGACTAAACTCCTCTGTCATGGAATGCCAGCATTAATTAATACTGTTTCTTTGAGAAATAAACCTACAGATATAATTTGGTCAAGCTTTCAGTTCTATATCTCTGTTTATGGTAAAACTGTCTTCTATTATCCTTAACTGTGAATTACTCACAAAAGAGATGGCAACTACTTGGATACACACTACCAAGCATGCCAAGGAACTGACTGCCACTCTCACAATGCACCCACAGATTAAGTACAGATTCGAGCCCTAATCACCAGAGCTCTACAAATCCAACCCTCTTCCAGCTCAGCCATCATTAATTTGTAGAAAATATTTTTATTACTGATTTGGGTAAAAATAAATTTATCATTGAATTATAATGAGGTTTAGTAGTGATTTAGTATTAATAAGCATTCACTTTAAATGGTTTGGCTTGATAAGTTAAGAATAATGTAATATACCCTTAATGATGCTGTTTATAAAACACCAGAATTACAGTTGTTGTTCTCTATTTTAATTAGAAACATGTGCTGTGTCCACAAAAAGGAATTCATAGTGCATTGAAAACAGAATTTATTATTAACTACAAAGATCTCTCTTTTTGTAACATAATCAATCAAAAAATGTCTGAGAAAGCATGAGTGCTCATTGCTTCTGTACTTCAATTGCTAAGAAACAGACATTTATCAAGTATTTTCATTAAACATAAACAACTTCAGATAAATGCTTGTTTTTTCAACCTAATGCTTAAGATAATGCATTTTTTCCAAGGGTCTATAAACATCACAGGTTATGAAAAAGACATAAGCTAAAACATCAAGCAGAATAAACAGACATTTATTTGTTGTTTAAAAATAGTTTTCATCCTTCACTCAGAACTGAAAATTTAAAAAAAATTGATATGTATCATTAGTCATAACTAGTGGCTAAGTTCACAATCAAATTATTTTCTCTCTGTCTCTCATATATATGCATGTATGTATTAAGCTTTCACCAGAAACCAATAATTATTTCCGAGTATCTTGTTGAACTATATATATTGCAAAATTAGTGTTTTTTCTGTGTTTTATATTACTTTTACAGCCAAACAAACATAGCAAGCAAAGATCAGAGTAAAAGAATGGATTCAGATACTATTAGATATTTAATAGAAATGCAGCTTAGTGTAACACCCAGTCCCATTCACTTCTTTTATGTCAATGTCAGTAAAACTTAATGTAATTTAATAATAAGTCTAGAAAACAATTACATTCTACTTAAAACAATTTTAGGAAAAAAGAAAATACAAAAGAAAAATATTTTACCCTTTTTTATTTTTACATGTAAACAAAGTAGAGTTTGGAATTGTGAATGAAAAATGTAGGTTAATGTTGAGGATGCAAATACAAATTTTCAGTTCAATAACTGTTAAAAAGTATTCGAAATGGGCCAAGATATAGTGACACCATAGGTCTGTTTACAATACGAGATTTTAAAGTGTTACAGAATAAGTATGTGCAGCTTTATCATACAAAATGCAGGTTCTTAGACAAATGCATACTTTTTTAATACCCATGAAGATATATCATTATACAGAATTACAATATTTCTTTGGCATATTAAAGCAAATGGATGGTTTTTGTTAGATTATCAAATACTACTGGAATTGATTAAAAATTATCTTTCACTTATGAGTTTACCACTTTTATCACACAATTAGCTTCATGATCAGCCACAAAACATATTATTAGCCTAATAATATTTCATACAAAATTTTCTTTTATCAATTTACTGTCCGGTTTCTAGCAAAAACTCCTCAAATGCTGCTTCCATTTCCTCATCCATATTTTCTGCTTCTGAATCTTCACTCCTAATGAACAGAGGCATTAGGGTTACCAATAAAAATAATTAAGACTACATGCTCCAAATAATTAATGTCTGAGACAGAACCTTTATTTTGTCACAAACCTTTAGGAGCTGCATAAGTTATATTACCTTATTCATGTGCATATTATTAAAATATAATATCATTCATAGTTCAATACAAAAATCTTTAAATTTTGTGAAACAAAAGATGCTGTTGCCATACAAACAAAAAGTTAAATATTCTAATCTGTTAAAGCTATTACGACAAAATACTATGAAATAAAATACACTAGGCTATTTTATAACATAGCATCATGGTTTTCTGTTAAAAAAAATAAGGCCTGTTTTGTGATGGTGAAACATAGTATATGTGGTAAGGTTGAAGTAGCCAAAAAATGTGTTCTACAAATATGAAACAAAATATACGTGTTGAGATAAAAGTATATGGCTTTGATCTAGGTATATATGTTTAGAGAGAAGTGCAAGAGAATTTTGTTTTATAAATATGAAACATGTACACATGTCGAGACAGAAGTGGGAGACAACTGTATTATATACACATAAACAAAGTATACATGATCTTTGTGTGTGAATATGATAACACAAACATTCTGGAAAAAACAGAAGCAAATTACCTTGTTTCTTAACTGTGACAAAATATACATATAATGCAGTAAAACAGCAAGATGACTGTTATATATAAATATGGCCTCACATATACAAGGTAAAGTAAAAGAGGCAGATGAAATTCTATAAATACAAAATTGTATATACAAGTAAAAACTGACAATCTGTGAGATTATAAGACTATTATTTTATATGTACATGTATAAACATGTAAATGTACACACATATATAGTATATTATTAATTCACACTTTATGAGCAGGAATGCAAAGTAAAGTTTTGGAAAACAGTTTACTTCCAGTTTATTCTTTTATTGCACATATATTCAGGATTTTCTTTTTCAAATAAAACGTTTTCTGTTGGAAATCACACAATTAGAAAACAGTCAAAGGTAAAATAGTTTAAAATTGAAAGAGGACAATTTCAAGTCTGTGTAGACATAAAATAAATATATATGTTGGAAATCTTCAGGATATGGATGGTAAATCAAAAAACTCATAATTCATTATTTCATTACTGTCAGTGAAAAAATACAATGAAAACAGTTGAGAGTTATATAAAATGTGGTTCAAAGAATGGATAAAAGGATCACACAAAAAAGAAAGATGAAGAAAACTTAGAGATACGAAAAATAAAAGATATAATTGCAAATCTCTATCATTCTCATAGGTCTTATGCAATGATAGATGTAACAAATCAACATATTTCAATTAAATAAAAATAGAATTATGTATAAAGGTATAATACTTACACTTTAAAATTAAGTAAATGAATTAGGCTTATATATTAACATTCATAAGCCTAAAAAACTTAGGTTAAATAATTTTTGTAAGGAGCTATTCTTTTCTTCATATTAAGGCTCTCTCTCATTTTAGATCCCCAAAGGGTAATTTTTTTTTCATATAAACAGATTGAAAACTAATTATAAAGTTAATCTTTGACTAAATTAATAAAATGTCTTGAAATCTTTGAGAAACTTAAAAATTGGTTTTCATAAAAGTAATAAAGACTGTATTTATTGTTACGGAAAACCTCTCACGTATAATACTGTTTTAGCAAATTTAAGAAACAGTAACGTCTATGAAAAAAACTTAACATTCAATCCAGTTTAATAGTTTTGAGAGTTAAGACGAGCTTAATGGTGCTAATACTAAAAATATTTACCAGAAAAGAATCACAGAATCAAATTGCAAACTGGTTATTTCTACGTATGACCTAATGTACTTCATAAAAATGTGTTCTTGAAATGTAAGCTTGTGGACATCTGAGATTGAGTGATCCTACTTCCCTCAAAATTTTGAGAAGTCTGATAGTAAATGAGCAGAAGAAGGTTATTTTACCTCCAATAAAATCTTTTATCTAGTTACAAGACAGCAATGATAAATATTATATGGATTTAATTAATAAACTTGGATAAACACTTCAGACTCACAGTTTACTGTTCTACACACTTTCTAAAGTTATATTACACTATGTAATAAAATTTTTACTTTTTCTTGTTCCTGGGCAGAAAGTGTTATTTCCCAACTTCTTATGCCTAAAAAAGACCTATTTTTCTCTTCAAACTTTGCTTTTGTGACCTGGAAAATGACATTTTCAAATTTACCCATATTCTAGAACATTCCAGGTAAAGTAGCTGAAAGAGAATTTTCTCGAACTTTTCATAGTTATATATATATATATATACAAAGGCTCACCACTTCAGTTTAGTTCTAGCTGCCTAAGTGAACACATAGACCTATCTGATTTTATGAGAAATGGCATCAAGAAGCTGCAAGCATTGTCCAGATGCATTCTACTATTTTTGTAGCCAATTTATCAAGACAAGAGTGAAAACATACTCTGTGACACCATTTGTTAAGATGTGTGAAGCCAACAAGGCATATTTCAGCATGCCTGTTGGGAATCAAGACAAACCCTAGGCATCTCATTTTACCTGCGAGCACTGCAAAAAAACTCTAGAGGGTAAGACAAACAATTTTTGCTTGAATGAATAGTAAGATTTTATATTATATAAATTTTAGACCGTTTAAAACTTAAATATCTTTTTTTTTGTTAATTTCCAACAGTATAGAAAAAATATCACATATAAAGTATTTTGCATGAACCTCTTACACACTAGTTGTGGATAAAATAAATTTATTCATCATAATAATTTTATTTTGCTCTTTTACAGGACAGTACAGAGGGGAAAAGAGAACCATGAAGTTCACAATTCCAAGAATTTGGTATGAACCCACTGAGCACTCAAGCAATCGCTACTTCTGCATGGTGGACCCTTCCATTGCACATAAAATTGGGTCTTATGAAACAATGTGTTACAGCTCTTGATTAGAAGTCTGCAGCCTTCAAGTATCTTCGAGATTTTTTCCCTAAGCTGTCTGAGACAAAGGTCAAAGCTGGTGTCTTCGTTGGACTTAAAAAAAACTTGATTGCACAGAATTCCCCAAAAAGCTTGGGGCAGCTTTGTTGCAGTGGTTCAGGGCTTCTTGTGCAATCACAAGGCTGAAAACTATGTGGAACTGGTTGAGGCTCTAGTGAAGAACTATGGCAAAACGAGCTGCAGGATGTTCCTGAAAGTCCATATCCTTGAAGCTCATCTTGGTAAATTCAAGGAGAACATGGGAGCATACTCAGAGGAGCAAGGCGAGTGCTTACACCAAGATATACTGGACTTTGAACGCTGCCACCAAGGAGCGTATAATGAAAACATGATGGGAGACTACGTTTGGGGGTTGATATATGAAAGCAATTTTACATTACAATCCCAAATCTTGAAAAACTACTAACTTCTGAACAATTTTGTTCATTTCTGTATAACTTTAGTATAAACACATGTAAATCTTGATTCGTATGTTGTTTTATTCAGATCTTACGTAAATGAAAATGTGCAAATTTGTCCGTTTTTACACAAAAGCAAAGTTTGAAGAGAATAATGGCCATTTTCTATACTTTTACAACATAAGCAATTAAGAAATAACACACACTATCCAGGAACAAAATTTATGTTACATAGTGTTATTTTATATAAATGGAAGTGTTGAGTAGTTACTGTTTAGGATTGCTTTCCAGATGTCTGTTTTTGGTACTATTTTTCTATGCCACTATGACTATTAATTTACAGTTTTGATGCTATTATACCTATAACAAACTTTTTAAAGTTTCTATTCAACCCTATCTCAGTAAGTTTTACTTTAAAAGAGTCTTGTAGTGTGCTTTAAAATTTGAAATGTATTTTGTTTTTGCCAGTATTAATTTTTTTATTCTATCTTGTTGAAATGTTGTTAAGATATGAGTGTGAACCAAAACGTAAAGGCTTGAATCAAAAGTGCACTTACAGAATACAAAACTAAAAAAAAACTTGCTTACTGGTAGAAGTATAAACTCATTCAATAAGAAATTACCATAAATTATATGTACCAATCATGAAAGTTTTCAGTGCTATAATTCAAATTGTAATGTAAATAGATAGACATCCCAGCATTATAGCAAACATTAAACTTTCATAAATTCATATCTTTGGTATTACTATAAAGGTAATATTATTCTTTACAAAAGTTCAGTTATTATAAGTAACTTTTACAAGAAGCATATAATGCTTGAACCATTAAAATGAAATGACAAGCTCATTCTATTCTTTAGATATCCGTACCATAAAATATCAAACTTACAAATAAAATCCATTCATTATACTTGAAAAGCCATCGAGGTTGCACGTGTTTTGTAAAAAGATAACTTCTTCTGAGGAAATTGGCTGTTCATCTGGTCCATAAAATACTGTGCTATACTTGAAAAGACAAACAAAAAAGAGCTGAGCATAATCCCTGAAAACCCACAGTCATGTACACACTGTGAATTTTAATGTATTTATATATATATCCAACAGCACCTCATTTCTTCTCAATGTTACCACAGCATAATAAAAATTAGCTTTCAGTGAAGTACTATTTGAGTAAAAAATATTTTAATTATTATAAAAGCATAACCATATGAGTGAGGATAGGTAAAACTGTGTGCTGTGGTCCACTTCAATAAATGAATAAAGGCAGTGTGTAACTGCCATTCAATAAATTTCATGCTCAATGATTGACACAAGATATAGAAATCACTGACATTAAGTCCGTTTGCAAATGTAGAGGTGAGTTGTCCAGTAATGGCATTAATCTTTATAATGAAAGGTGTGACATTCAAAACACAGCCCTGAGAGATTCAAGTTCCTGTGAGAATGAATGGGAAAGTGTCAAACCCAGATGGACTAGGAATTGTTGGTCCATTAAAAATATTTAATAAATATGGGCAAATGGCCATTCAACCTGTATGAGTGGAGGTCTCGCAAGATGTCGTACGTCCACATGGTATCATAAGTTTTGCAAGGTAAAAAAATACAGAAACAAGATGTTGTTGCTTGAGAAGGGCTTCCCTGATTGACGTTTCAAGTCTAATCAGATGGTCCATGTTGGAGAGTTGTCATCGGAACACACACTTAGTGGGTGAGACGAGGTTGTTTGATTTGAAGAACCAAACAAGATAAGCATTAACCGTCCTCTCTTAGGTCTTACAGAGACAGCTCCTCAAAGGCATTGAACAGTAGTTTGAAGGAATCTTGGGATCCTTCCAAGGCTTAGAGAAAGGTAGGACAATAGCCTGGCACCAGGCATCAGGAAAAGCATTATTCTGCCAGATCCGGTTAAAAACAATCAGAAGAATAGCAAGAGAAGCAGGAGATAGATGGCACAGAATTTCACAGTGTACATCATCAGGTCCAACTGATGTACTGCCAGACCAATGAAGGGCCAGTTTGAGTTCCACCAGCGTAAAGGGATGGTTATAGTCATAGAGACAATCAGCTTGAAAGGAAAGAGGTGATCACTCTGCCTGAGTCTTGAATGCTAAGAAGGTGGAGGAAGTAGCAGAAATGCTAGATACCCTGCAAAAGATTTCACCTAAAGTATCGGCGATGCTTTGAGTATCAACTACTTCCTGGCCATCCAAGAGCAAGATCGAGAGAGGGGCAGAATTATGTTGCCCACTGACCTTTCGAATATTGTCCCATATGACTTTGGAACTGATGGTAGAAGATATGCTGGCTGTGAATTTAATACAAGATTTCTTCTGGCTTTGACATCTTACCCATATAGCATGTCCATGGGCCCGCTGGAAAGAGATAAGGTTCAAGAGCGTGGGATATCTACTGAAAGTATCCCAGGCCCGTTTTTGAGCCTTCCGTGCCATGTGGCAGGCAGGATTCCACCATGGATGAGGATAAAGTGAAAAACGTGTTGAGGTTTTAGGAATATATTGAGCAGCTGCTTGTATAATGCAGTCAGTTATTGCTGCCATAAAGCCATCTATTGATGGCTTACAGATGATGGCATGTCCCTTCACCACGTACAGGAATCCACACCGAGGGGGATAAATTGGTGAAAGCATAGATTAAGCAGGTGTTTACAAATTCAGTTAATTCTAATTTATTGCAAAAAATACATTAAAAAAAACGAATTCTTTAAACTCAAATTTGATATCAATGTTTTACAGTAAACACTGTTTAAAACTCATGACAAAGTTAGTTTTACTCTACTAAATATGTTGAAATATTTCTGGCACCATTCTGTAAATCACTGTGTGTTGATTTAAAAAAAATAGCTATCCTATTTCAAAGAGTACACCCACAGACAGAAATTGGTTGCTTCATAATATGATGTAAAATAAAAAACTGTTTTATTTGGATGATGGAAATCTCCAGGAATAAGCAGGTGTCACTTTCAAATCTATATTTCTAAAATGTTAGTAGTGGTACTTAAAATCAACCACTTGGTTAATATCCATTCACGTGAGTTATTCATTTGTTTGTAGTTAAGCACAAAGTTACACAAGGGTCTTTCTGTACTCTGCCCACCACAGGTATCGAAACTTGGTTTCTAGCATTGTATGTCTGCAGACATACTATTGTGCCAGTGGAGCCCTCACTTGAAAACAAAACAAAACACACACACACACACACACACACTAATAGGCACAGAAAATGCATTAAGTATAAATGACCATGAAATGAAAATACAAAGTTTTTGTTGTATCATACGATACACTACATGAATACCAGTTAAACATTTACGATCACATGAAGCTAGCCGTGAATTAAAGAGCTAAACATTTCTCTGTAACATTAATATCATGTGTTCACTTTTACTCCTTAGTACCAGTAAATTCAAGGTTAAAGAAAAACATTACTTTAGTAATTTCACAAAAACTATTTATGGCATAATTTTAAAAGGAAATTATAAAAGGCCCATACCAGATAATTATCTGTTATTGAAGGATCATTTTGCTCTACAGGTGAAGACTCTGTTTTATCCCAGTCTGAGGCTCTCAACTCCACAATGGACATCAATAAGTTCTTAATGTTACTGAAATATAACCATCACCAAGAATAAAAGATCCACAGTGGTACTTTTGTAACATTTGATGTATAACTTCTAAGTGCCTTCTATTTCAACAATGTTTTACACATACAATCAGTAACAATAACAACAGCAGGTTTATGTAACAAAAAACAGAAAATTATCTTTTAAATTCGTGTACTTTCATAGAGAAAAAGTAACTTGAGCAGCTGACACAAGCAAGGAGATGCTATGCATATAAACACTATTGATAAGTTGATTACTAGCGTAGGAGTTTCTTATTCAAAGCTATCAAAATGTTTGTTTATGAGTGAAGTCTTCTGGTTGATGCTAAGTGAACATTAGCTACACATTTACCAAGAGGTATAACTTTGTATTTAAAATTAGCGAATCACAAATAATTTATTACTTTAAAAACTGGGAACACTTCTGGTCTGTAATTATATCAATATGTACTTTCCTTTTAGGCCATATTTTAAAGATACTTCAAATGACTGGGATATTTTTCACCTACAAATACCTACAAAATCTAAAGTTAGTTCTGTACAATGTTTCTGTCATGTACAAGTATCTATTGTTAAGCTTGTAACATGTATGAGAACACCCAGTGAATACATAAACTTTACTACATTATGATGCTTACCTAGTGCTCTGTAACTTTGGTATACAGAATATGCCATTATTAGTCACTCTATCAAAAAAAATTTACCTCAAAATTTTGAAGGCAAGTAATGGAAAAATATACAAGGTTTAGTATCTGGAATGTTCAATATACCCATAGTATTAAGCAAGCTAAATCTGAATATAATATACAGGAAAAGGCTTACAAACCATTGCAGGTTTGACAGAATGTTGAAATGTCACAGGTATGCATATTCTCCAGCCTTGAAACTAGAATTTATTACATGTGATACAATGCTTCCATCATTGAACAACTATTAAATGTATGCTAAGTTCATTTTTAAACAATTTAATATTTTTAATCCTTAAATAACTAGTGGCTGATTAATAAACACACCTACTACTATAGAATGACCAAGATAGCCCAATACCTGTATTTCATTATTTGTCCAAATTCTTAGAAAGAAATCTATCTATTTAAATTGTTTTAGATTTTGTTGAAATAAAGAGCTAAGTCAATCTCATATTTTTTACAGCCACATTTATGAAATATGAGTTCAGTTCTAAAGTACACATCTGTTGCATCTTTCTTCCTGTTAAATTTTAAAAATATACAATATAGGATAAGCTTCTTTGCAAGATTTAAATGAACCATGCAAGTGACTCACCTCTATATTACGAATATCAATAATATTTTATATAGCTACACAATATGTTGAATTATGCTTCTAATTCATAGTGTTGTGCCATTGCTAGCACTAATTACCAACAACTTCTGATAAAACTGAACTATCAATGTAGATCAGAACCAAACATTCACCTACTAAATAAGATTACTACAGAATATCAGTCTAACCAGGAATATGTAATTTCATAAAACAAAGCTTACAAGGAGTAGAATGTATTGTTTCATCATGTGGGTACCTTCTCTACAGTTAAAGGTTTTTTCCATAATCCCAAAAATATCTTGTGAGATTTGGATTAATTCTAAGCCTACATAGTAAGCTAACAATGCAAAATAATTATTATATTAAAAGAAAATAAATAATAAGTAAAATGATAAATATATGTTAACCAACAATGACAACGAAAGTTAACATTAAACAAACGTTGGAATACACATAAGCTGGTAGTTTTCATGTTATTAAACATCGTGTCCTTTGAAAAGCACAACACTAATAAATCAGAAACTTACACCATTACTCCACAACATCTTGTAACTAATGAAAAATCGTATTACATTGCTCTGACATTGTAATTCAGACAAGCTTAACATCCAAGAAATATGGTTACTACATATATTTCTCTTCAGCTATAGCTAAGTAACAGAATAGTATAAACAATGAAACACAAAACTAATGTTATTTTGTAATAAAGTTATACAATAAATAGACAAATTATTAGAAGTATTATTTCAAAAAATCAAATTGAGTGCAGTAACAAAGTTACTCAACATACTATGAACTGTGTACTTTACTCACAAGTTTGCTCCATGCTGGTAGTTCTTAACCACAACTACCACAAAAAATTTTTTTTCTATAACTTTTCCACTTACATTTGGAATTTGAAACCAGAACAGTACTTTATGTGACATCTGCACTACAGGTTCAATTCAGAAACCCAAAAGTCCAGGGTAAATTGAAGTCAGAAGTGCTGACCAGAGGGAAAAGCAGCCAGTCAGCAGCACCCACTGCCTACACAGCTACTTTCAATTAAATAGAGGGATTGACTATCATGGTAATAACATCCCTATAGCTAAAAGTATAAAGTGAATTTAGCAGCATAATGGGATATAAACTTTGATTTTTCTGATCTTTAATCACATGCAATAACCACTATATCACACTTCCTTGGTCCTATGCTTAAATTAACATGAAATAAACAAATATTTCCCCATCAAACAATCACTTTAAATTTTGGAAGAAGACAAACATTGGAGGAGCGTGGGGAGCAACAGAGGGAAGTGTGAGTGAATGTAAGTCCTTTAAGATATATGATTTTGATATAGAAAAATTATAACTTCTGATATGGCACTTACCTTCTGCTACAAGATTAGCTAGAATCCTGCATTGAATAGGAGGTAGGATTGGTTCAAGGAAATGACAGAAATAACCCTAAAAATGAGAGTCAGATCCAAAGATCTGATGAGTGGAACCATACCATTTCTGAACCAGGTATACTCTTCACCCATCTGTGAAATGTGTATGAGGTAAGTGCTAAAAATGAAGAGCACGTCCACGTGGGAGAGAACCACTATTGCATAATATCACCACTATTTTGAAAAACAGATCATACCAATTTATTCAATGCAAGGCATGACAGGGATGTGCAGCTATCCTCTTCTATTTTACCTATGCAGTAATGGGTGGTACAGTACAGAATGGGAATTACACAAAGTAATTACACTGCAAAGTTATTCACCTATTTTCAATAATGAATACTGCTGTACAATACAGGCTTCTAACTGAAGAATACCTGTCAGGCACCACTTGCCAGAATGTGTGATCCATATAAAAAAATAAATAAAGCAAGGGTGCCTGAAATGAAAAGAATGTATGGATATAATAAACTTACCCAGTCAAAGTTGCACTGAATCTTAAAACAAAACAGCCAAAGTAGGTCAGTCAGCAGGAAATCCCCAAGTAATGGACCAACCATGAAACACCTTCCAGCTATGATGATACACCTCCAAAGAAGGACATATGGTACAAGCCAAAAGGAAAGCTACTTGACAGGAAAATCCTGAGCTCCTCACCAAGAACCAGATAAAAGCCAGGGATGAAGACAATGGATGTAAACAGTGGGATGAAGAACCAGTGACCAAAGGAGATAAAAAAGGGAAGGGGTCCTGAAGGGAAAAGATGCAGTACGTATAACTGTGAAAACCATAACTGATCTGGCCAATAGGGAGCAATAAGAAAAACTCAAGAGGAAGTGGTAGGGATGAGAGAGGCCATCAAATGAATTAACTGAATAGAAGAATAAACAAATATAAATTTGTGGGACCAATTTTGGCTAAAGATATCAATAGCCTGAGTCTGAGGATGGGTTAAAGGAGACCAAAAGAGGGAGTAATTTGTAACTGAAGGCTGTGGCAAATGCATATAAATGTGGAAAACTCCACAGACTGTAAAGCCACCAGAATTCAATGGGATCAAAAGACCACTCCATCAAATAACTGTTGTAGAGCAAGAAAGAAAATCTGTTACAAGATGGAAATGAATACGATGTATGATGGCCACCCAATATACAAGAACCAATGTAAAAAAACAGAGAAATATCAACTGGGTAACCCCTTGATGATTAAAGTGTGCTATCGATATATATTTGTCAAATGAATCATCACCAGACAACCTCTGAAGAGAGGAAGCAAGTGACGCAAACCAGACAGGTTATAAGAAACTTGAAAGACATTGATATGCAAAGATTAGTCATTTGCAGACAAATGATCAAAAGCTTCTTGATTAATACCCTATGCATCCTAGCCCTTACCAGATGCACCCATAAAGACACAGGAAGAGGAAGTGTGACTCCCACCAATATAAGAGCCTTGTCCACCCACCAAAATAGATTGTCCATCAGGGTATGAGGAAGGGTAATGGAAGCTGCCAAGGGTTCCCAAGCAAGGTTCCACTTATCATAAAGAGCTCACTGAAAGTATTGTACATGTGTGCTACCAAAGGAAGACCACATCTCCAAAAATGAAAGAACATCTTGAGCAGAAAGTTTGGGAGCTGAATTGGTGTGACACATTAACAGTTCCATAGAACAATAACATAGCAGAGAAGAACGGACCCAATTTAGATGAGTGCTGAAAACAAACACCTAAATGGACAAGATATTGAGTAAGGTGGAGAAAGTAATTCTACATTTTGATTTACCAGCCCACACAAGTAGCCACAAAAAGAAGTTGACAAGAATGGCTGGCTAACCTCAGTTCATAATAAGCCAGAAGAAGCCAGTCACCCATATAATGGTGTAATCACTGCCCTAGAGCATGAAGATGATGAGAAAAAACTCTGACCACCCAACTGAAAATAAGGGAAAGGAGCAAGCCCAAAGGGTGGGGTGCAAAAGTGGTAAATCACACTGTGGTGGACTAGCTAAAGGTACAGACAAGATTGTGGTGAGAGAGGAATGTGTAGATAAGCACTAGTGATGTCACCTTGGTCATATGCAAGCCCAGAGAAAATACCACTATAGGGTAGGAAAGGACTCCATGGTAAAACAGAGCCGTTGAACAAATTGACTGAGGTGGGACAAATCAATGAAAGGCCTGCAGTCCCCAGTTTTTGGGAAAACAACAAATAATTATGAATAATAACCTGGTGAAGTATGTAGAACAGGTTCAATGGCATAATAAGATAGTATATCCTGAACTACCTCCAACATACACTGGCAGATTATTGAATCAAAAAACAAAGTGAAGAAAATAGGTACAAGACACATGGGAGATGGAAAAAGAAACACAAATACTCAGATGAATCTCAAAGAACTCAATGATCAATGATGAAGGAATGCCATTGATCAAGAAAATTGACAAGTCAAGCTCCCACTGGACCAAACCCAAACATGTAGTCACGGATACTGTTGGTGATGTGACATGTTGTTGAATAAAAATAATGAGACAAGGTAGCCCAAAAAAGCAATAAAGACATTTTTAAAAATATAAAATACCAAAATGTCAAGTTTAATACACCAAACAAATAAAAACACTTACATCTAATATTTCTTTAATATTATATGGAAAGTTTTTATTGACTTCTGAAATAAATGAAGGGGATTCAGACCCCAACCCCATGCAAGATATGTGCCTACTTACATAACATTATATAATAAATACAGTTATTAATTTCTGAAAAGGAACAGGTGGAAAGAATTGAGTGGGGGTTTTGACCCTCCTGACCTCCTTCCCCTAAGTCCATATATGGTTATACAATATTAAAGATAACTTATTAAATACAGAAAAAAAAATGGAAGTGGAGGTTCAAACCATCTACATCTACAGCTGTTTCTCAAACAATAACAAATAGTTATTAATTTCTGAAAGGTAAAAAAAAAAGGGTAGGGACATACCCTTTTGAACCCCTTCCCATATTATCAAAGTGAGTGATTGCCACATTATAACGGCCTCACGGCTGAAAGGGTGAGAATGTTTGGTGCAATGGAGATTCCAAAAAGTCAGAGCAGAATGTGATTTTCATGTGGTAAAAAAAATACAACACTTATGTTCATTCTACAATTTTCCTATTGAATTTGCATTATCTTTAGAACCTCCCAAATGCACATCTACAGATTTTTTTGTTTTTTTAAAACAGTATCCCTATATACTGTATCTGGTATTTGCCTCCACCAGAGTTGTTACTAAATCACTAAATCGGTAGTGAAGGATGAAATGAACAGTTGATAACTCTGACATAATACCATGATGAACAGCATACTGTAAAAGATCAAAACATGTTCACTTTGGTACTCACCTATGTACATTGTGCACCAATTAAAATTCACAGTGCTCATTTTACTTATCCAATATAAGACACTAACTTCTTGGGCCTGAATTCTTTGCCTTACAAATACTGTGAATGTTATTCACATTAAAGTAAAAAGGATGCAACATTTATTGTATAAAATTAATTAATCAAAGTAATTGGTTGTTGAGTCAATCATTTAAATATAGAAAAAAAAGAAATTACTTTGTATGCTGTGTGGTCTGAAACAGAGAAGAAGAAAAAATAATTCTTCTATCTATAACCTATATTAAAATGCTACATGCTAGTAATTACTTACAAAAATGTGTACTTTTCTGATTAAATTTTATGGGAAAATAGTATTAATAAGTCACAAGTTACACACATCACTTTCTAAGACACATCTTGTCAAAGAATACTTTGATTAGACATTAAAATCAGAAAAGCAATTACACAAGACACATCCGAGGTGTCTTTAACACTTATTACAGTCACCTTCTAATGTTAGAGTTGTCTGCAATGTCTCGTATAGTCATAATTATTTTATCCATCTCTACAGCTGTATTTCCCTCACTCATTTGTCGCTCGTGATCTTCAAGAGTTGCACCTGTAAGCTGACACCAACAGTAATAATGATTAATCCCAAGTACACCATAGCTGTAACAAGATGAAATGCTTCACTTGAACAATCACTGTTGTTTCCACGTTGCATAATTTCATTCAAGAACAATGAACCAAACAAGTTTTTTTTTAATAATTTCTAATCAAAGTAAAACAAATACTTGGTTAATTTTACTTTGTGTAAACTGAATATAAAATTGCAATACCATAAGGCAATTATTATGGTTTGCAAAGAGTTTGGTGATTAATGGAATGTGTTAAGGATAATTTTCAACAAATTGTTTTTCCACAAATGAGACTTGGATAGTTGGAATAATCAAAGACAGTAACAATTGAAAACACTTATTTTGATCAGTTGATTATTTTCAACAACTATAATACTAATCACAACAACTTGAATTAATATCAAACAACACTAAAAAAATATAATGGCAATACTTTGATTACATAGTTTGTTGGAATAATCAAGAAACAGTATTAATCACAAAAACTAATTCTGATTGTTTGATTTTTTTTATGATATTAATCAACTAAATTATAATTTTAATTATTGAAGCTAACCACCCAACTCTATCTCACAGGTTAGACATGAAAAATACAATCATAATAAATAAGTATTTTATAAATTCATTGTCTAATTAAACCTAATTTACAATAATTTTAAAAGTATTTAACAGTAATCTGAAGATGCCAAATACAGAAATATCTAAAGGAAAGATCTTGTTTATTAATAAAAATTGGACAAGGTTTTTGTATCTGAGAAGTAAATTGGAGAAAGAAAAATAAAACGAAAGAGTAAATGCTTTCTAATAAATAATCAATAGCTCACTTCTATAAAATGGTAACATCTTACAGGAGTAACAATAAACTTTTAAGAGCTGGTAAACATGTACATGATACATATAACAAGCAACCAAATATTCAACTTGACTAACACACAATTCAGACAAGAAACACTTGGCTAACACACTTCAGATATAGCAACATAACAATATTCAGCCTACACACTGTAGATGTAGCAACACTTGACCAACATATTACAGATAGAGTAACATACCTTTAGCACTTGACAAACACATCTCAAATTACTTTCACTAGGATGATTAAGAAGTGTAATAAGCAACTCAGTGAGTTTCTTTCCAAGGATCCACAACTTCTCTGTCACATCTCCGACAACAATCTACAATTAAGCAATTAGACTAATTAGAAAAACAATTAGTTATTATCCAATAGCTTTAACAAACATTGAAAGAAGCACAATCATGTTACTAAACAAATGACATCAAAACTATTTGTCACAAGTTTATAAATTTAAAGATGAAACAAGGCTTTTAATTAATTACACTATTCAGTCTTGCTTACAATAACAGGAAAATTTGAAGTCCAAGTTACATCTTGAAGATTTAGACTGAAAAAGAAGTTGTGAAGATATAGAGAAATCTTGTCAATCCAGATATTGAAGATACAGAGAAATCTTGTCAATCCAGATATTGAAGATACAGAGAAATCTTGTCAATCCAGATATTGAAGATATAGAGAAATCTTGTTAATCCAGATATTGAAGATATAGAGAAATTGAAGATATAGAGAAATCTTGTTAATCCAGATATTGAAGATACAGAGAAATCTTGTCAATCCAGATATTGAAGATACAGAGAAATCTTGTCAATCCAGATATTGAAGATATAGAGAAATCTTGTCAATCCAGATATTGAAGATATAGAGAAATCTTGTCAATCCAGATATTGAAGATACAGAGAAATCTTGTCAATCCAGATATTGAAGATACAGAGAAATCTTGTCAATCCAGATATTGAAGATATAGAGAAATCTTGTCAATCCAGATATTGAAGATACAGAGAAATCTTGTCAATCCAGATATTGAAGATACAGAGAAATCTTGTCAATCCAGATATTGAAGATACAGAGAAATCTTGTCAATCCAGATATTGAAGATACAGAGAAATCTTGTCAATCCAGATATTGAAGATATAGAGAAATCTTGTCAATCCAGATATTGAAGATATAGAGAAATCTTGTCAATCCAGATATTGAAGATATAGAGAAATCTTGTCAATCCAGATATTGAAGATACAGAGAAATCTTGTCAATCCAGATATTGAAGATATAGAGAAATCTTGTCAATCCAGATATTGAAGATATAGATATTGAAGATTCTTGTCAATCCAGATATTGAAGATATAGAGAAATCTTGTCAATCCAGATATTGAAGATACAGAGAAATCTTGTCAATCCAGATATTGAAGATATAGAGAATTCTTGTCAATCCAGATATTGAAGATATAGAGAATTCTTGTCAATCCAGATATTGAAGATATAGAGAAATCTTGTTAATCCAGATATTGAAAACCCACATAAAATTTTGGAACATAAAAATATAATTTGAGAGCAACAAAAGAAAAATTAGTGATTGATTTAAACACTAAGAAAAAAAATAAATTTAAACTATTTGTTCATTACAGGCAGAGTTTATAAATCTTTTAAAAACTATAAATTCAATTAACATTTGACAACTGTTACATTAAGTTATACTATTTTAGTTAAGTTTATACAAAATAAGTTATGCATTAATTTGGTCATCAGTAATAACACTATCTTTAAAAGCTTGTGTATCTTTTGTTTAATGAAAAACTGAGTCACCCACTGACAGAGTCATGGTTTTCTTACAATTTATTTTACCTTAAAATATGCTGTTTTTGCTTTTAGTTACCTTTTAAGTTTAATTGCACAGAAATTTATCCTGCTTCAGTTTGTGTTAAAATATTTTTATTTCATATACAATGTATTAGTATTTTTGCAACTTAAACCTCACATCAAATTAACCAAATTTAAGGATAAATAGTTATCAGTATACACTGAAAATAATGAAGTTTACATCTTGAATGTCACTCCATAAAAGATTGAGACATGCTCATTTTGACCTACCTATTATTAAAGGGTTAAGGTGCATGTAGACAATGAAATTATTAACCCTATATTAGATGGCAAAATTTGAATTTACCACAAAATTTATTTAATAAATTATGTTCAAGATACAACAGGAGAAACATTTTTTTTTGTTTTTTGTTGATAAAAGTAACTTTATGAGCTCTGTCCACAAAACCTTATCTTGTCCCTTTCATTGTCTTTAACAATCTATGAGTATTAAACATTTAAGCATAATTTAGTTTGGATATCTGTATTCTTAAATTGAAAATTTTAAGCTTGAATATTTGATTAACAAAGCTTAAATCTCAATGCAGGTAATGTTCTTTGTTGCAAAGAGCAAATTCTAGTGAATGTTTATTTGTATCATGAACACTTTGATAATTTAGTAAAATAATATCATCAGTACAGTGTATATATACAAGTGCAAATGATGTACAAGACTTTAGAATCAGGGACAGATAATTCGAACAAATAGAAATCTCCAATCTCCAGGACAAAGCTTACCACACATAAGTATTTCCTATATTTGCATAAAACCATGTTGCCAAGTAGTAAACACCTAGCAAGTAAGAGTTTGTTCACTGTGAAGCAATAATGATATTTTATGAACATTATTACACAAATGTATTGTTTTCATTAACAAAAAACACTTATTCACCAGAATTCTGATGTCAAAATTTTGTTCATTTTATCAACAGGAAGACAAGTGTAAAGAATAAAAAAAATCAAGTCACTAAATTATTGCCTCAAAATTTTAAATTATATTTTATACCTAATGAAACTTCTAATCATAATGAACAGACCAATACTGATTCTTTCTATCATAACATTAAACTATTCACTTCAGTGTTGTGTCTGAGATTTTACCAACTGGAACCATTGATAATTTTCCTGAGAAAAAGAATTTTAAAACTGCAAGACATTTATTATTAACCTGTTCTTACAGCTTTACATATTGTCAAAGGTTTTACATATGGAAAACATAACTAAGTCATAAATAAGTTTATCACATTCACTATTCATAAAGTATTTAAAATGTTTCCCTCAAGTTATTTTATGACACATTTTAACAGCTGTAAATTGTACCTCATTATATGCTGCACAATGATGACAAGAAAACCCACTTGTAGAGAAAAATATACATGTAAAAACGGCTGGTATGAGTAGAGAAAATGTTTTATGTAGAGGAGCAAACAACATTTTGACCTTTTTTGGTCATCATCAGGTTCACAAAGAAGGAAAGAGGTAACTGACTGATAGTTGACCACATGTTTGAAGGGGGTTGTGTAATTGAGTGTAGGAATGTAGAGGGCATGATTATATGTTTGATTATATTTATTAATATAGGTATAAAGGCGTTCCTTTGTATTGGTTTATTTTGGGCTTGAGTTGTTGTATAACTGAGGATTCTTTAATTTTGTGTTTGGTTATGTTTGTTTCTTTATTTAGTATTTGGGTGTTTTCTATGATTATGTTGTGTTTATTTGCTTTGCAGTGTTCAAAAACGTGTGAAAGTGACTTTTTGTGTTCTTTGAATCTGGTTTCCATTTTTCTACTTGTTTCTTCAATATAGAAGTCGTAGCAGTTATCACATTGTATTTTATAAATAATGTTGGTGTGGTGTTTGTCAGTGTAGTTTTTACATAGTATAGACCTTAGTTTTGTGCCTGTTTTTTGAATAAATTTGGTATAAACTGGAATGTCATATTTTGTTACTAGTTTTTGCCAAATGTTGGTTATTTTTCTGCTGATGTTGGGAATACATGGTGTACAGCCATATATGGTTTTGTGATTTTCTAATTCCTGGGATATATTTACTTTTGTTAGTTGATTTTGCTTTCTGTCCAGGTGTATGCATATAATGTTTTCTGCGGTTTGTGAAGGAAACTTATTGATGTTAATGAAGTATTGTTTTATTTTGTCTAATTCATTGTTAACTTTATCTGGTGTGTATAGTTTAATGGCTGTGTTTATTTGGTTTCTTAGTATGTTGAGTTTCAGTTTTGTTTCATGTGCTGAGTCCCAAGGAATGAATAGTCCAGTATAGGTGATTTTTCGGTGGATTTCCGTTTTAAATTGTGTGTCGGTTCTTGTAATTTTGAGGTTAAGAAATGATATTTGATTGCTTTCCTCCTGTTCACACGTAAATTTAATATTGGGATGTATAGAGTTAATGTGATTGAAAAAATTAAGTATGTGTTCTGTAGATGTGAATCCTGCAATCGTGTCATCTACATATCTGTACCAGTATAGTGGTGGATGTAATGCTGTGTTAATTGTTGGTGTTTCAACTTGTGTCATAAAAATATTGGCTAGAACTGGTAATACTGGGTTGCCCATGTTTAGGCCATTTGTTTGTATACAGTTGTGGTTGTTGATCATGAAGTTTGTCTTCATCGTGGTGAATTCTATGAGGGTTGCTAATTGGTTGCTGGGAATGTCTATTCATGGGTTAAGGTCTCGGATATATAGTTCTAAGGTTATCTTGCAGGCCTCAGTGATTGGGACTTCTGTAAAGAGAGATATAACATTGAAACTGCCATTAAGGCTTTATGATCAAGTTGATTAAGATTAGACTTGAAATTAAAAGAGTCTTTGATGAATGAGCTAGCTGATGTTACATATTTGAAGAGTGCCCACGTAATGTATTTACCAAGATTGTAATTAAACGATTCATATGTGGACATTATTGATCGTAGTGGACAATCTGGTGTATAAGTTTTGGGGATGCCGTATATTAGTGGTGTGCATGAGTTAGTCTTGCATAGGTAGGAATAAAGTGTTTTTGAAATTGTGTTGACTTTTTTACTGAGGCCTGCAAGATAGCCTTAGAACTCCATATCCAAGACCCTAACCCATCAATAGACATTCCCAGCAACCAATTATGAACCCTCATAGAATTCACCACGATGAAGACAAACTTCATGTTCAACAACCACAACTATATACAAACAAATGGCCTAAGCATGGGCAACCCAGTATCACCAGTTCTAGCCAATATTTTTATGACACAAGATGAAACACAAGCAATCAACACAGCATTACATCCACCACTATACTGATACAGATATGTAGATGACACGATTGCGGGATTCACATCTACAGAACACATACTTAATATTTTCAATCACATTAACTCTATACATCCAAACATTAACTTCACATGTGAACAGGAAGAAAGCAATCAAATATCATTTCTTAACTCAAAATTACAAGAACCGATACACAATTTAAAACAGAAATCTACCAAAAAATCACCCATACTGGACTATACATTCCTTGGAACTCGGCACATGAAACAAAACTAAAACTCAACATACTAAGAAACCAAATAAACACAGTTATTAAACTATACACACCAGATAAAATTAACGATGAATTAAGCGCAAAATGAAACAATACTTCATCAACATCAATAAGTTTCTTCTACAAACCGTAGAAAACACTATACACACACACCTAGACAAAAAGTAAAATCAACTAACAAAAGTAAATATATTCCACAAATTAAAAATTCACGAAACCATATTCTGCTGTATACCATATATTCCAGACAGCAGCAGAAAAATAACCAACATTTGGCTAAAACTAGCAACAAAATATGACATCCCAGTTAATACCAAATTTATTCAAAAAACAGGCACAAAACTAAGGTCTATACTATGTAAAAACTACACTGACAAACACCACACCAACATTATTTATAAAATACAATGTGATAACTGCTACAACTTCTATATTGGAGAAACAAGTAGAAAAATGGAAACCAGATTCAAAGAACACAAAAAGTCACTTTCACACGTTTTCGAACACTGCAAAGCAAATAAACACAACATAACCATAGAATACACCCAAATACTAAATAAAGAAACAAACATAAGCAAACACAAAATTAAAGAATCCTCAGTTATACAACAACTCAAGCCCAAAATAAACCAATACAAAGGAATGCCTTTGTACCTATATTAATAAATATAATCAAACATACAATCATGCCCTCTACATTCCTACACTCAATTACACAACCCCCTTCAAACATGTGGTCAGCTATCAGTCAGTTACCTCTTTATTTCTTTGTAAACCCAACGATGAACAAAGAAGCAGAGATGCCAACCATTCGACTATATGCTGAGACAGACAAATATTACAACTTGTTGCAACTCCCAAATTATTATGTATTATATAGGCCTATACAATAAAGTGATAAATTGTTCCCCCAAGGCTTGAAAGGGGTGAAAAGACAATTTCTAGTGAGATACAAATAAATTTTGATAATAAATAAAAGACATAGTCCAAATGGGTACTTGGGATAATCATGTTTGTGCTTGAAATAATAAAAAATATTTGAATCTCCAACATCTACCAATAGTTTGAGTGCAGTGCTTCTCCATACTGGGTACGTAGGGAAATCCATAGTTACATCATCAGTGCTTATCAGCCAATCAGTGCTCACATAGATGGGTATTTCTCGTTTTCTAAGTGGCATAGAAACACCAATGGGATCGTTCACAAGATGGGAAAAAAAAAGAGGCCTCGTTCACCAGATTTTCTTGTTTCTGGCAAATCTAAAAGGACTAAAACCGTGAATCAAAAATTTAGGAAAGAGTCTAGTGCAAAATACCTTGTCATTGCATCAGAAATCAGTGACAGTAATGCGTTTTGTAAAGTTTGTCACATCCATATTTTTGTGGCACATGGCAGAATAAACGATTGTTCCAGATATACAAAATTGGCATCTCACCAACAAAAGGCTGAGGCGAAGACAAAAACAATTCAGATAACGACATTTATGAGTAAGAATTCAGAATATGAAAAAGAATTTCAAAAGAATTTTTTAAATTTATTAATTAAATACACAAAACACAGTCATAAATGAGCAATCTATAGCAGTAATAAATAATATTAGTTATAATAATAATATAATAATAAACAGCTTAGAGACATTGGTCAGGCCTAGTAGCCGAAAATGATAAAGGGCTCTGTCTACAATCATTACGCTCAGTCATTTGAAATAGTTGGCATCTCTGAAGGTTAAAACATTGTTTGCTCCTCCACATAAAAAGTTTTCTCAACCCATACCAGCTGTTTTTACATATACATATGCTGCACCACTTTGGATCCTTTCATTATTACAGCATTCGCCAATTACAACCCATGTATCAAACAACACTACCCCGTTTCATAACTGAAGCATCCCAATAACATCAACTACTTTTCCATGTGTAGTGTTTATCAATTTATATCAATATTTTGGAACAATGTTACTTTGTTTCACTACTAGTGTGTTAATTAAAACATTGTCAGATTACTCTGACAGTTATAATGTTTACCAACTATTGTACCCTATTGTACTACCAATACGTACGTGAAACAATGTTGCTGTTATTCAAGAGTGGACTGAAATTTTTCAGGGATGCAACTGTCCACTGCCCCCACCCCATAATTAACATAAAGTGTGTGTTAAGGTAATTTCATACATATGCTCCACTTTGCAGGAATGCATCACCATATATAATGTGTATCCCCTGTATATACATTTTTCTCAAAAAGAAAAGAAAATCCATAATTTTTCCAATATATAAATTCTTCAGAAATTGTAACAATACAAGAGAATGTTAGAAGAAAAATAATTTATGTAATAAGAAAACAACACGATAATGTAATGGAGTATATAAGCTACATTTTAATACACATCTATTTCAGATTGTTTTTAATAGATTTTTTTATTAATCATAAACAAATAATTCAGACTTAAAAAAACATTCTTAGAACATGTTTTTAAATGAAAATATAATTCCTACCTCTAATTGTGAAAACAGTTCTCCCATAAACATCGTAAACCCTTCTAAGCATGCTTCACTATTGGAAGATACGAGTTCTGTGAGTATCGTGTGTTCTTGTTGACATCTTCAGAAAAAAAAAAAAAAGGTCCATGATTCTACAACTCTTCCAGTGACTCTCACATTAATTTATGATTTTCTAGTTTAAAACAGTTTAGAAAAAGCTTTCACCTACATGTATTAGATAAACAGAAATGCACTATACTAAATATATGTTTGAAAATAAACAGCTGTTTAAATTTCTACATCTACTCAAATAAACATCAACATATATGTGTATATATAAATTGTTGTTCCTTATACATTTCACACTACTTGATTTATCACTGTAAACCTTGACACAGTGATACAGGATGATGTGATATCGGTAATGAGGGGGAGTTCAAAGGGGTCCGCATTGTTTGACGTTTAAAATATGTTAAAACAAAAAAGAAGGACACTTTAAGAGTCCAAATTAGTAACAAAGTAATGAAGAAGATGAAAAACTGTATGTACCTGTAAATAAAGAGAAGACCTAATGATCAGCATGAAAATGTAAGGATATCAGTTAGGAAAGAATTCAGCAACAATTACTTGTTTAGTTTGACAATCATAAAAAAAAAATGCAGAAAAGAAAGAACAAAACTTTGGACATAATACATTCACTCTGTGAAAGGTTCAGACATGCTCATTTTGACCTACAATTATGAGGCTTAAAATGCATGTAGACAATGAAATTATTAACCTTATATTAGACAGAAAGATGTTGAATTTACCACAAAATTTATTTTATAAATTATGTTTAAGATAAAACAAGAGAAATGACAATTTCTTTTGTTTTTTGTTAATGGAAGCAAAATCGTTTTTGACCATGTTGTTGATCTAGTTTGTGTGTGTATACTTTTTTCAACAGTTTTTGGAAAAAAATTTGTTGATGTTGATGAAGTGTTGTTTCATTTTGTTGATTTCATCATTAATTTTATCGGGTGAGCATAGTTTGGGTGATTTTTCTCTGAATTTTGTGGATTTTATTGTGATCTTGAGTTGATAAATGCTATTTGGTTAGTTTCTTTTTTCCTGTTCACAGGTTAACTTAATGTTGGGGTATAGAGAGTTAACATAGTTGAAAAAAAACTAAGTGTGTATTCTGAAGATGTGAATACAACAATTGTATCATCAACCTATCTGTACCAGTATAGTGGTGGGTGTAAGGATGACTTGATCACTTGAGATTCAATCTGTGTCATAAAAATGTTGGCTAGAACTGGTGAAACAGGATTCCCCATACCTAAGCTATTTAGTTACGATTAGTTTTGGTCACTGAACATAAATTTAGCTTTGGTGGTAGTGAATTCTGTAAGGGTTGCAAACTGGTTGCTTGGGATGTGTAATCTGTGCTTCCTTACTCCAAATTTCATTTTTGCATAGTTTATAGAAGCTCAAAAAGTTCTCCACACATGGTTATGGTGTCCTTATGTCCTAACTTCCAATTTAATTTTCACTTTGTTTAATGAAGTTGAAAATTCTTCTCAAGCACATAATATATATGTAGATTAAGTATTAGTATATGTGCAAATAAGTAGCTTCACAAAACTACTATATGATGAATAAAATTTTAATTATAGCAAATTCAATAAAACTAAAATGTTTATGTATACTACTAACATTACATAAAGCCATATAATCTAAGTCAATGTTTTGCACAAGGTGTCACACATTAACTATCTGTATGCCATAAATTTCACTTTTCTGTATTTGATAAAAGAAGACAAAAAATATTTGCAATATAATGTGTAAGAATAACTTCTATGTAAATACTCAGTGAATTTGTAACTATAAGTCATTTTATTTACCACAGCATACTTTTCAGGTGTTTCAGTAAGTGACTTTATGCATACTGCTGAAAGTGTTTAATTAACAGTACACATCATTTGTTTTGTTACTGTGGTTTCAGGTAAGACTTGGGGAAATAATTCCAGAAATACTGATCTAAATTCTCTAAATTAAAAAAAAGATATTTATAACTGAAAATGCAGCCTAACATAAAATAAAATGTGTAAATATATATTTAATAATTATTCAAAATTTGATTTCACTCATGTGTAAATAGTTTTTCTTTTATAGTTACTTGTATTTCTTGGCTGTAAATTATAGATTCAATAAATAAATAAAAGGCAAAAACAGATTTTATGTAAAATTTCAACTTCATGTATATTTGTTTGTTTTTTGAATTTCATGCAAAGCTACTCGAGGGCTATCTGTGCTAGCCGTCCCTAATTTAGCAGTGTAAGACTAGAGGGAAGGCAGCTAGTCATCACCACCCACCGTCAACTCTTGGGCTACTCCTTTACCAACGAATAGTGGGATTGACCATCACAATGTAACGCCCTATGGCTGGGAAGGCGAGCATGTGTGGTGTGACCGGGATTCGAACCCGTGGCCCTTGGATTACAAGTCGAACGCCTTAACATGCCGGGCCCTTCATGTATGTGCAAGTGCTAAAAGAGTTAAAAAACAATGTGTGCAAGCCAGAAAATTATGGGTGATTATCCAAATGTTCAAAAAGATTTCTCATTTACATTTTGCTTGAAATGGCAAAACTCAAAATATTTCTACTAAAAAACAAAAGCTGAATATCACAATTCATTATCAGGTTGTCAATGCACAACAAAAGCCTGAAAAAATTGTGTTTTCAGAGAGAAATAACAATGTGGAAGAATATAAATCTTATCTTGAAGAGTTCATATAATTCTCATCTAGGTTATGAGACTGTATTAGTACCTGAATATCAGAAACACTATTTGTTTTAAAAAAGTCATTTTAAGAAGTAAGTTTTCATTGCAAGCACAGGATGATTACAAAGAAATTCCTGTATCTAAAATGAATATTTCTTAAAAAAACTTATTCTGAATGATCAAAACTTCATCAGAGGTTTAATCACTCTACACCTATCCTCAATTTTTTTATTTACTTTGTATTTTGTGTTTCAATTGCTGAAACATTATAAACTTTGTATATTTTAAACATTTATTATGTGTAATATAGCTTGCTGAAGATAAAATATGGATATTCCATAATGTTCAAGTATTAAATGTCATCTCACAATGTCATATATTTGTTGCCATCGTCATTGTACTTCACTGTTAAGAAGGGTATGGACATGTTTCAGTGCATTTCAAAAATATGCACCTAACTACTAACTACAATCATATTTCAAAATTATATAATATACTGCTTACTCCAATCACTTTGTTTTCACACTACAGGATATTGCAATGATCAATGAACACTGTCTAGAAGAGATGATGCCTGAAGTAGCTTCATTTAGGATTTGATTCAATAAACTAATTGAGAATGAATGAAAGTGTATACTGAACACTTCCAGCCACATTTTCCACCATTTCACTTTATTGAATACAACTCTCAATTATCAGTGTATCTCAAGCTAAATTTAACATTTTAGGGATTAGGAGTTTTTAAGATATTCATTTTAAATAGGGATTTGTTATGACCATCCTGTAAATAAACCTTTACAGCTAGAATATGAAAAACTGGTAATTATGTCAAAAGGTATTAGCAAATGACATTGATCCATCATACAAATATTTGATAGTATTACGTATACCACACTAGTATGACAAAAGACACAAAGATCTCACAATTATCTTGTCACTAATACGTTTTTTTAACAGAACGCTCGATTTCTTTATTTCTTTTACATTCCTACCTCTGTAGAATTAAATTTCTGAAGTTTCCAAAAGTAGTTTCTAGGTTCTGAGACAGGTGATTACATAGCCTTGCAGCACTGTATGTAAAGTTGGGTTCTGAAACTGCCTAAAATTCAAACAAGTACATAAAACTGAAATTACCTTTCATGTTATGCTTTCCACAAATGCCACACAAGTAAATAAATGTAAAAGTGTAACATAATAATCAACTGCAAACCACAGAAACTTGATTAACACGGTAAAAGTACTGTGTACTATTTTCATAAAAAAAAAAATCTTTATAATTAATATAAAATATAAAACATTATCTCCTTAAGTCAACCTGATCTATCAAATACTTACACAAGATAAAAAATATATGAAATTTGGAAATGACTAAGGTTTAGGGGCCTAGTATACCTTATTCCTTAAAGCTTTTAACCATAATCTACTTGATTGAATACAATTTTTTTTTTTTCAGTAATTACTTGGAGATCAATAATAATTCATGACTGCAAACTAAACATTTATTTATTCAATCCTAAATATACATTTCTTCACAGACAGAGGAGGCAAAGAAGGCTAAAACGACTTTCATAATAAATATAATAAAAATCATAACTGACAATTTCTCTATGCTTAAGCTTGATGGAGATATACAGTACTCCCCTAGATGTAATTTTAAATCTCTAACTTTGTATGATACATATACGAGACAATTATATCTCATGCCTTAGATTGGTTAAGTTTATAAACTTGTGGCATTATACTATTTAACAACTTGTGTCTATAATTATTTACCACAAATTTAGGCTTACATTTTTTATTTATATATTACTACCAAAGGAGAAATGAACTTTCACATAAACACCTATTTTGATATATTTAAAACCGTAATTCCTGCAAATCACAAAACCATGTTGAATATCAGATGAAATCTGAGAAAAGACAATCTATTTTTAATAGAATTTAAATGCAAGTCTATTTCTGTGAATGCTATACTTACAAAAGACTCAACAGTTTGTTAAGACTGTTCACGACTTCAATTCTGCAATGTGCATTTACCGAAATGAGCCTCCTCATTGAAATATATGATAAATAGATATATAAATTTCAATTTCTCCAACAACTACTGATCCAAATTACTTTCAATTGGTAATTTTGTAGATAAACATGTACAACCAGTCTTTTCCCAAACATCATTTAACAAGACAGACTGCTCAGTTAAACTTATATATTTCAGGTTGCATCAGCCATCTATATACAAACAATACTCTTGCATTTGTCTACTCCAAACTATTCTCACAAATTTCTCAATCAAGCACTAAAGTCTTATATCATAGAAAGGCCTTTATCAAAGGAGTCCAGAATGCATATTATGATTTTCAATTCAGAAACACCTTACCTGTTTTATGCTCAGTCAAACTTTTTAATGCAATGAGCATGGTACAGGATAGCACAATGTTGTCATTACATGAAGACTAACTTTAATTTTATCCTTACTTTTGTTTTATTTGCAAGGTATTTCACACAAACAACAATTAATCCACGTGTAATTTCCTAAAAATAATTAACAGTACACTAAATACAATTTCTGTGAGCTTTCTCAACTTATTTAAGTTTAAAATACACATGCATGGTTTGTCCAAAACCATATGCTTATCACCTCGTGAACAGACATTCAGAAATTTCTGCATATTTAACTGAGTTGTTTACATTACAGCTGTACATTTACATTGCTTTAATTTAACTTCTGTTCATTTCATAAACTGCTATAAACAGCTTTTAGCTACTTTTTTCTTTACTACATTTTTGCGAGTTCCTTTTGTTTCAACTAATAAAACTGTGCCATACACTAAATCCTCATTATCTGTTTAATACTCTGTTCATGTTACACTATTATAAATACCACTAATTTACTGTTTACTTTAGTTGTGGTTTTATTAAATAAAGTTACATCTACAAGAGTGTTCATCTCACCAAGTAATTTTTTTTTTCAAATAGACCAGGATTTATTGATCTAACACATAATGCCTGCAAGAAAGCATAGCTTAAATGACATGCATGAAAATGTTAGAATAAGTAAAATTAAAGCAAAAAGTATGAAAACTATCATACGTTTTTACAGGTCATGGGATAGTATGCAAACAAAATTCTTAAAGTATAAACATACACATTTGTTCCTTTACTACAAACAATGAATGATGTCAAGTGTAATAATGTAAAGCATGCATTTAATTTCAAAATAATGTTAACTGTAACAATGTAAATCATGCATCTAATGTAAAAATGATGTCAACTGATTGTAATAATGTAAAGCATGCATCTAATGCAAATAAAATGATGTCAACTGTAATAATGTAAAGCATGTATTAATGTCAGAATGATTTCAACTGTAAGAATGAAAAGCATGCAGTTAAATGTCAGAACTTTTGATTACTAATCACATGCAAGTCTACAAGCAAAAATATTTCATTTTGGTTGTGTTCAGTTTCACAACCATAGTGGATATTAGTATCTCATAGAGATTTATGCATAAAAACTAGTTAATAGTTTCTTCAAAAGATTAAAATGTTTTATTTCTTAATGCATAGAGAGAGATAAGATATTATTTAGTTCATTATACCTTTCTGCATGTGAAGATAAGGAATCACAATATATCTTGACTATGTTATTCTCACAATGAAAATACTTAACTTACTTGTAACAAATTTACTAGACAGTTAGTTGTTTGCAACATACTTCTATGAACCCTGTTGTGATGGGTCAAAGACTGTATCATTGCTTTCATTGACTTGCATTCAAAATTTTATGAATTTATGTCAATAAGCTTAGTATCAAACCATAAATTACAATTCAAGTTTTAGTAGTAAACACAAGTTAATTTCTTAATGTAAAGGTAAATATTACAAGAATACACCTAAATATCAATTTTTATGAGTCTATGTGACATGTTGAATGCAGCACTGGTTCAAATTAGTTGTTTGTGATGTTTAAATATTAAGGCTATAGTTTTGTACAAATTAGTAACTCAAATTATCAATACTGATAAGCTTGAATACACAATAAGAACCTCATATTTTCATTTTGGAGAGATATGGCTTATGTATTGTATCAAACAAAGTGGCCCCATTGACAGCTTAGAATGTCCTCTTAGTGGTTTACTCAGCCATTTTAATCTGTAAGAAAGCTCTTTCATTCTTTCAAACCAACATTTCAAAGAGGTAGATTGTGCTTTTGGTCTGCTTAAAATTTCATATTTTGTTAGACCCTATTAGAGCTTAGTTACTAAGCACAATAAATTATCATTAAATTCTATAACATCAATTTAGTAATTTAAGATTTCTTTGGTTATTCAACTGTATACATATATATAAAACCTAAAAAAATATATTGCATTTCATATTTTCCACACATAAAATTTTAATAGGCTTAACATACATCAAGCTGAAACTGAACTCAAAGGTAGTACGTAGAATAATAGTTTTTGATTCACTTTATTTGCTGTTGAATATTTTCAGAAAACTAAGTTTAATAATTTATTTCTAAATAGTAATAATTTATATATGTATAGCTAGGGTACCCTTACCCTGGATAGAAGTAGCATAAATTCATGATTAATCAAAGGTTATTTTAGGACATGAAAAGTTGTTTCCTTTATATATATTTTTAAAAAACCCGAAAACACCCATAAAAACAGCAAAACACAAAATGTGGAACTGTAACTTTCAATGTCTCTCCTCATGGACCAAATATACCTTCATGCCAAATCTGGGGAAGATCCATTAACAAGGGTAAAGCAGTGTTAAAAAAATCCTTCAAAAACACTCATAAAAACCTCAAAATGCAAAATTGAAAATGTGTGCATTTCCTCATGGACCTAATGAACCTTCATACCAATTTTGGTGAAGATTCATCCACACCTGCAAAGTATTTAAATGGACATACAACAGACAGTACTATTATATTCATATAGATGGCGCTAGTGCATTAGATCTGTATGTGAAGTATTCACAAGTCCTATTTCCCCTAAGAATGGAGAAAAATAAAGTTCTTCATGAGAGGAAACAGAGGCAAAATGGGAAAATCATGACCCCTATTGCAACTCCACATGCACACAGGATAAAGATTTTGAAAAGTTGGGGATTACACATTGCATAATAAAAGTTTTCTAGTATCATTCAAGGAAAAGTTTCATTATAGTATGATGTTTAATAATTGAAATATAACTGTATATTACATAATAGTACTAGTCTGCTAAAACACATCCAAAACAGGGTCACTTTATAAACACTAAAGGTCAGTTTATGAGTGCATATGTGCTGTGTCAATATAAGTTCTGTAATGTTAGCCAGGCACAACTGGTAGGTCAGTAAATAAAAATAATGAATATAGATATAAATGTATAATGTTATGAGATTTAAGCTATTTAGTCAGAGTAATTGTGTTTATTAGCAGATATCTGTAGGCATTCTACAGTAATAAAGGTATAATTTAAATTTGTTTCCTTTTTTCTTATGGTGGTTGTGAGATTGGTCGAATAATACAGTCTCCACATATTTAGGGTGGGGAAAATAACAGTCAAGATATAAAATCTTACTAAAAACAACATTTGAAATACATTAAAGAGGATTTAGACATTACAGAAATAATATTTGTTACTTTGGGGACAAAGAATATTTTTTAAATAAAACATGAAAATCACTTCACACTTGGACTAGTAATGAAGTAGTATTTATGCAAAAACATCATTAATAAAAATACTTCATTAAAAAACTTGAATTTTTTTTTGTGTACAAAACACACACTCACAGCATCAAAAGATATAGTATATATAATTAATGTGTGCAAATGTGTATATGAACTTGTGTATATTACACTGAGCTCATTAAGAAAGGGTTCAGAAACATTAAAAATACCTCCTTTCATATTAGAATTTAATCTTTTTTATTGATCAGAAAAATCCATTTCGTATATCCTGTTAATATCAACTAAGTTAATTTTAAACAACATATTTCCTTGGAAATTCTATTTTGGAAGTTCAAGCAGTCAAAACTTCTGGCTATAATTTATAAAAATCACTGTATATATTGACAAAGAATTATTGGTGATTTATGTTTAAAGCTTTCAAAATAGTGTCAGGATAGGCTAAATAACAATATTCTTGATCAAAATAAATTTATATCCAATATACATACTTTGTGTTCAGTGTAAGTTCTTTACCATACTGTTAAAATTTAAGGCTTACCTGATGTTCTGTCAAATAAAACTGCCATAATCTTTACACAAGTATAATTTAACCAGGAATTAAAATAATTTCTAAAAAAATTCTTAAAAATTCTGTGAATTGTTTGTTTCTAAGTCTTCTAAAGTTCCTATTAAACTCCATTTTTCTTCTCTGCAGGAGTTAGATCAAATGACTTCTTCACAAAACCATAAATTACTTCCCACATAATTTCATTTAGTTTTCATTGTCATACATAGTTTATAATTTAAGATACTATTTAAACATTGCCTGTAGCATTTTGCAAATCTATTCTTCATTAGTACCTGTTGTCACCCTTTTATGACCTTACAGAATATAATGCCTGTAAAACAGATTTTTAGAAAGAAGTAATATTACAAAAGAAACAAGGAAACATTTTATCTTATGAAACTGAAACCTATGAATCAGACTGAACAAAAATGTTTTTAAAATAACAATAAATATTCACAGGCCAAACTACTCAGAATTGTGTAGAAATGCAATTAATTTCCTTCATTCTTAAAAATTACATTAAATAAATGTTACAAAATGACCAAAATATCAACTGTAAAATATTGTTAAGTAAAAAATAGTTAAAGTTATCAATATTCTTCAAATTCATAATATGGTATGTAAATGTAAGCTCATCTGAAAGGTACTCCTAAGTCCATATGGTGTTGAAAGTTAACATTTTCTAACACTGAAAACGTATTTCCAATTGGTACTTACCTCTTATCATCCGTAACTGCCTTAACCTTCATTTGCACTCTAAGCATTCATGAGCTTTATTTAAAGTGCACCAGTCTTTCATACCCTTATAACGTATCCATCATTGTGGCAATACATGCTAATCATGTGACCACCCTCCACCAATCCAATTTTACCCACTATTCTAATGTGGGTAGCTCTTTCAACTCTTACAGCACAATCCCCACTTTTAAGAATTTGCAACTACAAACCAGAAAACACTGGCAAATTAGTGGGGAGGAAGGGTGGTAAATGAGTGAATAGAGGTAAGTATCTATTGGAAAAACATTTTCAGACTTATTAGTAGGTAATACCAGCAGATTTCTCTGCCTTGTTGGTCAAAATTGAATAATCATACAGTCCTGAATAAGTACCATAAAGGATGGAAAAGTGCCAAGTAATTTTACATGTACAATTATTTTAACTTTACAGTACCTACATTAGTATGTAGGGCACAATGGAATTGGTGGGAGATGGCCACATAATCATCACATATTGCTGCAATGACATAACAAATATAGAGGTATAAAAGACTAGTGTGTTTTTAAAGTTTACCAATGCCTAAAGAACAAATGAAGATTGAGATACCTATGAGGGATAAGACACAGTACCATTTCAGAAATACATTTTTTATGAACTGAAATGAAACTGTAAAAATGTGTTTCTTGGGTCCAAATAAAACACCCAACCTTAGGATATCTATCGCAACTATAGTATTTAAGTGCCTTTTCATCCTTATTTTCATCAGACTTTGTACATAATTAAAACTTCTGGAGTCTCTTGTCAACCAAATTTCCTATCAGAATGGGATTCCACTGCAATCACTTCCTCTACTAGTCTTCCAAGATACTAATATCTTTTTTGTTTATATGTATTTCAGAATTTTAAAAACTGAGATTGACTTTGTAAAAAAATATTATACATAATGGAAATTACCAAAAAATGAGATCATATCAACTGGTTCTGGAATCTCGCACATTTTGTGAGCACAAAAACAACTATTCCTACCATTTATGGTATTCACTGTTTTTCATACAAAATTGTTGGTCAGACAGTGAAAATAAGATTCTAAATAATCCATGCATACATATCACTAAGTTGGATAGTACCCAGCAGTAAGGAATGTGATAAAACAAAATAACAGCCATAAAAATCATCCACTTAAAACAACCTATAAAATATCTGAATATTAACAATGACTCTTTCTAAATATTGGCTGAGCAAAATTAAAGCTTACTGTATTTATAAAATCACACAATTCACAATATACGTGTTTATGAAGCAAAAAAAATTTCACTATTTCAACAAATTTTTGTTTGTCAAATTAAGTAAGTGACATTCCAGATATCACTCTGATTCTTCAACAGAACTCTTCAGTTTGAATCCAATCTGGTACCAAAAAGGATACTATATTCCATATAGATATGTATGTGTGTATATACAAAACAGGTAATGTGCTAATTTAGACTTATAGTAAGGATTCAAGGTAGCAGATAAAGATCCCAATGAGTAATAGCACTAAAGTGAATATACAAGCATCCTACATTGATACTGTTGGTGCACAAAAATATAACTAATAAAAAGGAAACAAAGTATTGAAAATTTTTTAAAGACAAGTATGGGTCTATATATAGTAATAGTAATATAGAAAGTTTTAATGCTACGAAAAGTATTGATACAACAAAGTCAAAGCTACAAAAACTGAGTTAATGAAAATTAAAATTTTATCCTACTTCGTTAAATCACCATTATTATCTAAATCAAGTTAAAGTACGGATAAAAGTTTTAAAACCTTAAACTCAGTTTCTGTAGCTTTCATTTTCTTGTTTCAATACTGTTTGTACTTTTGTATATTACTGTAGCTAGATAGACTACACATATATCAATCCCTACTTGTCTTTACAATTAAAAATATTTTTATTACACCTTTATACACAAAGAATAAAGCAGAAAAGTACCACAAATTCTGAATACAACTTATTTATAATATTTTATCTTTTAACAAAATTAAACTTAATAGAAGTATTTTAATTTTTAATATACAATTAAACATTTTCCTTTATTAGTACAAATATTAAAAATTTAAAATATCTAAATATTTTATAAAATCACATTTCACTTTTGTAACCACATACATGGTTAAATAAGAAATGGATTCAATAATCAATAATAAATGTTGGACATACTTGATCAAATATAATGTCTGCAATAACACGCATTGTCTCTTCTTCTGAAACTGATGATCTAAGCATATCAACCAAAGACTCAATCAAGGAATCAAACTCCCCTGGATCTAAAGTAATGTTAAAGATAAATTCCTTCATTTTCAGAATTGGATAACTGTCGATATTATCTTCATTGCTTTCTTCAAATTCAGAAACAGGATAATTTTCAACACCTCCCTGGACATTCAGGTCATTAAAATTTTCCACACATTCCTACAAACACAAATATCAAATTAAGACAAATTATTTTTAACTAACCCAGTAACATTAGCAATTTTCCAAATCAAAATTATATTTCATACTGATATTCACAGAACTGAAAGCTATTACTCTGTACAACTGATAAAAAGATTTTTCCATGTACACTAATTTTTCAATAAATCACCCATATTTACCTGTATGAATATACACTACACAAGTCCATAACCCTTCACCAGTATAAGCAAAACACATATACTTAAAACTAAGTATTTGCTTTGAGCACATTGTGTTTTAAATATTTTTCTTGACAAGGTAAAACAAACACATCAGAAGTGGGGGCAAAGGGTGGATTGTTCTACAAAGTGATGAGAATCATTCTGAAATGCACTTCAATTAAAACATGTTAACTTTTTCATGACATATAGTGATAGAAAGGAATAACTTGTACAGTGCTTATCCATTAATGCAGGGTCTAATAAGGCATTACTCAGTGAAAGACTGCATCCATCTCATCCATCTCTTTACCTAATACAGATGCTAGAGTAAAGGTTACTGTCAGAAAATTCTCCCGCACGGTGCTAAAGAGCTGCATAAGTGTAAGAAATATAAAGACTGCCTAACTTACAATACTGTGCAAAAGCATTAGAACAAGAGGATATTCTGTCATTTTTTCCATTTTATTGTGGCTAATTCTTCCATGTCATAACAGAATGTAAATTTCAACACTAAAGTAATGCTTCATTGATCCCTGTTGACAATTAAATCAGCCAGGGTGAGAATACTTGTAATACTTTCCACACTCTTTTATCAAGGGCATGTCATAAGGGTCCTGCTTGAATGAATATAATGACTACGTGGAAATAAACTAGGAAAGAGGTAGCATGTTGTGCTGTTATATGTTAAACGAATTCAATTTAAAAACACAACATTCAAATAAACCTTGATATAAGCAGTATTGAACACTATATATTAAGTTTCGTACTCTTACCATAACCAAATTGTAGAGAATTGTCAGTAGAACGGAGAGTTCATATAAAAGCTTTATATAATGCTGGTTGGACTCTCCTACAAATTGCTACAGACTTAAAATGCTTCCCGAAAATTGTCTCGTACAGTCTAGATCATGAAACTGAGACAGGTAAGTTTGAAAATTGGAAATAAACAGACAGAACACCTAAACTCAGTGATACTGATGTATCTTCGTTTATGCATCCTTTAATACAGAAGCAAGACTGCCACTGATATCAAGCATGAGATAAACGATCATATACTAAATAAAAAAATTCTCCAGACCTACTGTATCAAGAAGTCTCAACAAGAATGGAATAATTAGTCATGTGAAAGTTAAAAATACCTTTACCTCAATCTCCAAATATTGTCAAGAGACTGAAATTTGGTAAAAAGTACAAAAAATTGGACTGTTTGTGATTAGAAAAGAGTGTTGTGGACAGATGAATTCAAGTTTTAAATATTTGGTTTAAAGCGTAGGTTGTGCGTCTGACGGAAGAAAGGTGAAAGATATTTACCTAAATGCATGAGGAAGGTAGTGTGGTGGTTTGGGGGTGGGTTTTTTTTTTGTGAAGTGACAGAAGATATTTGCAAAACAGATAGAATATTATACCAGTGCAAGCACCATCAGTTACTAATCCATCATGGTATACTCAGTGGTTTACGTATTATTTGTAAAGCATTCTACTATTAAGTAGGTAATGACTCCAACACTCGTCCAACTTACGCAAGATTATTTAGCTAAAAAAAAAAGCTGCTGGAGTCATTCAAATGACGCAATGGCCCCCACAGAACACAATCTTAAACCAGTTGAGCAGATTTAAGATTTGATAGATCAAATATTACTTCTAAATAAAATTGTCACTATATTAGAGACATTTGAAATGAGAACCCCAAAAACGCTTTGATTAAATATGTTACAAAAATGCCTGAAAGATTACCTGCAGTCATTAAAGCAAAAGGAAATACACAAAATATTAACTGCTTGCTGAACTCAAGCACTTCTACTGAGTTTCTGTTGTACTAAATATGAATATTAATGACATATTAATGTTTCACCTGTGATTTACCTTCCATTGTTTTTGAAATTATCCTGAAGTCTAACTTTTAACTTTATCCTAGCGCTTTTGCACCGTACTATATAACCGTAAAAACACTCATAAAAATTGCAAAACTCGAAGCGTAAAAACACAAATTTGCATTTATTTCCTTCTGGACCCAAGAAACCTTCCTGCCAGATTTGGTGAAGATCCATCAATAAAAGGAGAAGTATTGGTAAAAACCCCAAACTGATAATGTGTATATTTATTGTTTGAATGAACATACTGATCAAATTTAGTGTCAAAATTAACTCTCGTGGTACTCCACACAGTGTGTTAACTATATTGAAAGAAGCTAGCATATGGTACCGATATGTGCTAGAAGAAATCAGTTAATAGCACTCCACAAATGAACCTTGATAAAAACAGTATTTAAAACTATATATTAAGTTTTGTTGTCATGCCACTGTCAGATTGTAAAGAATTGTCAGTAGAGCAGAAAATTCACATAAAAGCTTTTACAATGCTGGTTTGACTCTCTGAGAAATTGCTGCAGACCTAAAAAGCTCCCCAAATGCTGCCAAGTACACTTTATATCATGAGACTAAGAAAGGTAAATTTGAAAATAGAAAAGGAAGAGGCAGAATATTAAATTGAATGATACAGTGTATTATTCACTGAGGTGGGGGCTAGTAAGGTGTTACTCAGTGAGAAACTGCACCCATCTCATTCATGGGATACTCTTTACCTAATAGAGGTGATAGAGTAAAAGGAACTGTTAGAACAATCTTCTGCATGGTGCTAAAGAGCTGCATAAGTGTAAGAAATATAAAGACTGCTTAACTTGCAGTACTGTTCAAAAGCATTAGGACAAGAAGACATTCTGTCATTTCTTCCATTTTATTGTGGCTAATTCTTCCATGTCATAACAGAATGCCAATTTCAACACTAAAGTAATGCTTCATTGATCCCTGTTGACAATTGAATCAGCCAGGGTGAGAATACTTGTAATTCTTTTAAATTTCCACACACTTTTATCAAGGGCATGTCACATAATGATCAAATTTTGGGTCTGAAATAACTGTCATGGTACTCCATGCAGTGTCTTGACTACATAGAAATAAACTAGGAAAGAGGTAGCATGTTGTGCTGGTATATGTTAAAAGAATTAATTTTAAAAGCACTAAACAGAAACAAACCTTGATAAAAACAGTATTGAACACTATATATTAAGTTTTGCTGTCATACCACAGCCAAATTGTAGAGGATTGTCAGTAAAGCAGAGAGTTCACATAAAAGCTTTAAATGATGCTACTTTGACTCTCCAAGAAATTGCTGCATATCTCAAATGCTTCCCAAACACTGCCAAATACACCCTAGATCATGAGACCATGACTGGTAAATTTGAAAACAGAAAATATAGAAGCAGTAGCCTTAAATCTAATTTTTGATCTTGTCCTAACATTTTTACACAGTATTGTAATTACATATTTCAGGTTAGGTTGTCTTATCCTAAAACTTTTGCACAACACTGTAATTGCACATATCAAGCAAGATCAGCAAAACATACATGTAGTGTCATTATAGCAGCAAGTCAAGCCACATAGGACAAGTCAAATACTTAAATGAAATAACAGAATGAGCAGGTGTAGGGTTGAATAATCCCACACCTACACCCTGAGAAGAATCTAAGACCCAGTCAGCTCACCTAACCCATATCTGTTTGGTTCTTAGTGTAGAAATGGTTTGTACTACAGAATCAGGTAAACACAAAAGCCATACTTCCAATCAAGAGATGCATCCACTTGATTTCATGTTGGTGAAATTACACCAACCTGAAGGGGAACTCTCCACATTGACTTCTTGGAACAAGAGAAGCAAGGGTTTTCTATTCTACTAAAACAAATGGGTAGAAAGAAGCCACAGAGGGAAGAACACCACAGAAGTGAGTGGACCAAACAGGAACTGTATCATTTGTATAATGTTCCTCACTGATATATTGTGCAACTTGTTACAGAGAACAGGTATATCATTCATGAGCTCAATGTAAGGGGAGGACCATAGCCAGTACTGATCTTTTGTTTTTCTTGAAGTATAACTTGAAAGATAAATTGTATATTTTGCCAAAACAGTATTGCAGGAAAACCACATCTCAACAAGTGGAACAGATTAGGGGCAGATAGGCTTAACACTTATCCCCAACTGTGGATTTCATGAGATATATTCCATGTTTGGCAATACCAGACATTTGGTAGGTACCATTGTCATCAATATACAGATATGTAGAAACAATAAAATGATTGATTACACAAGATGAAAAAAGTAAAAAAAATCAACAACTTATTTTTTACTACATCTATTACAATTGAAGTAGGTCAAATGGTGAGAGAAAAACCAGGAGGAAAATGACAAGGTCTCTCTCAGGGAAGGTTGGTTGGTTGGTTGATGTAGTGTTTTATGGCACAAAGCAGGTAGGCTATCTGAGCCAAACATCCAGTAAAAATTTAAAATTAAAGTAAATTTAGTAAAATTCATAAAAGGAAATTAAAATAAAACAAAACAAAGTTTAAAAAACATAAATAGCATAAAATCAATGTTTACATATAGTCTACAACGTCACGAGAAAAACTACAGTAATACAAATTGTAAAGGACTTTCTGTAGCATAATAGTAATTATCATAACTCTCCAAGAAGACTAACAGGTGAGTACAAAAACCACCGTCAGTCACTTGAAGTTGGCCCTTTCCAGTCCTGATTCCAAGTTATTTGACTTTATGGCCATTTTCAGAAAGTAAAGTAATAAAAGTTTTAAAAGACTTGTAGCAAAATTTTAATAATAACTCGCCAGGATGACTAACAGGTAGCTCAAACAGCAGTGTTAGTCACCTGAAGTTGGCCTTTGTAATCCTGGTTTCGAGTTATTTCACGTTATGGCCATTTTCTAATTGGACTTTGATCCTTAAAAGGAAATCACATTAAAAAAAGGTGTAATGCATACATTAAAAAAAAACTTAAATGGCACTGAAAAGGTTAATGGCCCTTAAAAAACTAAAAACATTACTAAGATAGACAGTGTCACCATCACCAATAATAATACTGTCTAACGTTATGGGCAAACCTTGGGACAGAACACGCTTAAAATGGTGCCGTCGTTATGAATCATAACAATGACAAGAAAGTAAAATGTGATTTATTGTGATCTGAGTGTTACACAAACTACACACTGGTGCATCAGTTCCAGATAAAAGAAAACAATGAGTTAAAAAACTGTGACCAATGCGTAGTCTAGTTAGAACAACTTCCTCTTTCCGATCCTTATATGGGAACAAGACGGCCAAAATCCAATATAGGGTTTTATTTGGAAAAGCGTGTTTTTGCATTGCTCACTCCAAGTTGACTGCCAGCTGGCATGGAGCCGAGCCTTGAAAACAGGACCATAGTCCATGTATGGGACAGGCACAGTGGTAATAGTGCCAGAGCAGATAGACTTAGCTGCAGTGTTGAAAAGCTCGTTCACGTGAATAATACCAACGTGGCCCGGTATCCAGAAAAACTGGATAGAAGTAGATGTTAAAGAAAAATAGTCCAGTTGGTTTTTGAATATCTGCGAGAACAGGATGTGAACCGATGTGAAGCTATTCCAGGGCCAGTAGAGAACTAAGCGAGTAAGTATAAACAGGGCAGTTGGAGTACTGCTTAGCTTCAATATGATCCATGGCAAGAGAAATGGAGTACAGTTCAGCAGTGAACACAGAAGCTGTAGAGGGGATTTTGTGTGCAACCACCAGACCACAACAAACCATGGCAGAGCCCACAGAGTCACCTGATTTGGAACCATCCATATAAATTGGAATGGAAATATTGTTTGAAAGACGTTAAGAAAATAAAATACTGTACTTCCAATTGGGAGTATCTGCTTTTCTCAGATTACTTAAAGAAAGGTCACATTTGGGGACTGTAATAAGCCATGATGGGATGGGCTGACCAGTAGATTCTGCAACGTTATCCAACGACAGACCCAATTCATATTTAGGACACCATACCCCTAATAGCTAGTGTTACCCTCTTTGGCTGAAATAACTGCAGTGAAATGCTTCTTGTAACCATCTACCAGTCTCTGACATCGATCTGAAGAAAGTTTGCCCCACTCCTCAATGCAGAATTCTATCAGCTGTAAGATGTTTGAGAGGTTTTTTGCATGTACAGCCCATTTCAAGTCACCCCACAGCATCTCAATGGGATTAAGATCTGAGCTTTGACTCGGCCATTCCAGAACTCTCCATTTCTTAGTTTTCAGCCAGTCCTTGGTGGATTTACTGGTATGTTTTGGATCATTGTCATGTTGCAGGGTCCAGTTCTGCTTCAGCTTTAATTTTCGTACAGATGGTCTCACATGATCCTCAAGCACCCTCTGATACACAGTAGAATTCATAGTGGATTCTACGATTGTGAGTTGTCCAGGTCCTGCTGCAGCAAAGCAACAACAAACCATGACACTTCCACCTCCATGCTTCACAGATGGTATGGGGTTCTTTTCCTGGAATGCTGTATTTGGTTTATGCCAAACATGTCCTCTGTTCTGGTGTCCAAATAATTCAATTTTGAACTCATCTGTCCAAAGAACATTATTCCAAAAGTCCTGGTCTTTGTCTACATTCTCTCTGGCAAACTTCAATCTGGCCTTGATGTTTCTCTTAGAGGGCAAGGGTTTCCTCCTTCCATACCTCCCATGCAAGTTAAACTTGTGCAGTCTCTTTCTGATTGTAGAGGCATGCACTTTCACATCAACAGTAGCCAGAGCCTGCTGTAGGTCCCGTGATGACATGTTAAGGTAATTGGAGACCTCTTTTAGCATCTTGTGGTCTGTTCTTAGGGTGAACTTGCTTGGACCACCAGACCTGGGCATGTTGGCAGTTGTTTTGAAAGCCCTCAACTTGTTGACAATTTTCTAGACAGCAGAATGGCTGATTTCAAAATCTTTTGGGATCTTTTTCAATCCTTTACCAGACTAAATAGCTAATACAATTTTCTTTCTGAAGGCCTCAGACAGCTCTTTTGCTCTCATCATGGTGCTCACTCTCACTGCAACAGTCAGGAGCACACCAAACTAAATGTCTGAGGTTTAAATAGGACAAGCCTCATTCAAAATGCTGAGTAACAATCTTCTAATCATATGCACTTGGTGTGATACACCTGTGTGTGAGTTGAGCCATTTTAAGTGGAGATAAATGTGGGGGTGTCCTAACTTTTTCCTCAGTTAGCATATGCATTTTTGTAGAATTACATTTACAGAAGATCTTGAAAAGTCTTTTCTTCAGTTTTAATTCTTTAGTTATATTCCTATAATCTCTCAGTATTGTTAAAATATTGATTAAATATCTATATATCCAAACATGTTAAAAAAATACACAGGCTTCTATTGGGTGTCCTAATTTTTTTCACATGACCTTTTAAACCATGAAGGACAAAAGACTTTTTATTTGTTTGGAGAACGATTCTTTAGGAGGCACAGAGAGATCTGTCTGCACTTCCACAGTAGCTGTGGAATGAAGTGCAGCAACATATGTATGAGATGAGGTGGTGGACATCTATTTTCGAGCCTCAGGACAGGTAATGTTATGACACCTTTTCAAATGCTGCACCTCTTTTTCTTCTAACAATTTAGGACAATTTAGAATGAAAGTAGGATGGGTGAGAGCCACTGCAATTGATGCAACGAGGGTCCGTTTCACACTCATAAGCATTATGGTCCTTGCCACTGCAACAAGCACACATCAAGGAACCACGACATGACATCTTCGAGTGACCGAACTGTTGACACTGGAAACATCGGAGATGGTTTGGAATGTATGGCCCTACTCTGCAATTAAGATAACCTGCCTCAATGGTATCAGGCAGACGTTGAAGTGAATGTCAGAATGAGGGCATTGGTTGGCACCATAATTCCATCTTTGCAAGTGGAGATACACCTCACTGCAGAAACTCCTTGGGTGGAGAAACCAGCAAGAATCTCTGACTCTGGGATGTTCTTCAAATCCATCTCAACACTAACTCCTCGTGATGAATTCAAATTAGCATGAAATGTAACCTCTATAGGTATATCCCCAATTGCCTTTGAATGCAACAGGAGTTCACTGTGTTGAGATGTGGATGTTTCCACCAATATGTCACCAGATCAGAACATTTTACTGACTTTGGAGAGCTAGCAAGTTCCTCTAGTCCGTTATTAAAAAAAAGGGAGACATTTGTCCTAAAGGTTTGTCTGAAAGTGAGTGCAATATAAGAAAATGAGGTACAACAGGTGGTACAGATGGTGAGGATTGCTGCTCAGAATCTTCAAGACGTGGTCATTTACCTATAGACTGTTTTCACTATTTTATTAAGATTTTTAATTGGAATATCCATAATAAAGAAAGGGAAATTTTGATGCCCACTGACCCCACCCACCATGGAGCTCTACAAGGAGATGCACTACAATGTCAAACAAGGACACAACAGCAATGCCAGGGTTTCATGAGCACTAAACCCAAACACCAGCATCAGATATAATGTCTACAACACCTGTTGAGAACATCCAACAATGGTACTTGGTTGACCCTCGCCCGAGTGGACCAGCTGATTGACCCAAGGGGCCACCCCAAGGCCACCCACCTACAGGAATTCAAGGCCAAAGTGGTATGTCAGGGTTGGACTCCTCAACCACCAGGATCCTCTCCTCCCCTTCACGGGTTGCCATGCATGGCAAACATGTGGGTGGATGTTTAGGTCCCAAAGGAGGTAAACTGAAAGAACAGAACCTTCCCTGGGAGGTCCCCTCATCACATACAGGAATCCACACCAAGGGGTACACAAGACTTAAGACCAGTTAGCAACTACTGGTATGAGAAAAGAGGGAAACCAGTGTAAAGAAAGATGACTTCTAATGACCTGTCTTATCTTGAAGGAAAAGTGCAACATGGAGGTCTCTAAGATGCAAATTCCTCAAAGTAGACTGTCCCATCCAAGCAAATCCATGAAACAAAGAAATCAAATTAAATGAGACATTTATTAATGGTAAAAAAAAAACAGAAGAATAGAGGTCATGGCAAAGAACAAGTAAATTAGAATTTCTTCTATGAATATGACAAGTTCACAATGTAGTTTCTGAAAGGTTGTGAAACATGAGCAGTCAAAATAGGAGCTGAGAAAGTAAAAGGAATAGAGAGAAGCAGATAAAGAAAGAGAGAAAAGGAGAAAGGGGCAATCCTGAAATTAGAAGAAGAGGCTTGGTTTGGATTTCACTCAAAGCTACTCAAGGGCTATCTGTGCTAGCCATCTCTAATTTAGCAGTGTAAGAGTAGAGGGAAGGCAGCTAGTCATCACCACCCACCACCAGCTCTTGGATTGCTCTTTTACCAATGAATAGTGGGACTGATCATCACATTATAATATCCCAATGGCTGAAAGGGTGAGCGTGTTTGGTGTGATGGAGATTCGAATCCACAACCATCATATTACAAGTGCTTTAACCACCTGGCCATGCCAGGCCCTGGAAGAAGAGACTCAAGGGACTGAGTCTCAAGGAATGAAGAATAGTCTTAACCATACACCATAGAATAAATGTCTCTAGGTCTGAGGGAACTGGTAGTTGGTATGAAGGTGAGATAAAAACGTTTTGGTAAAACCATGATTACCAGAATAAAGGGAGAAGATAAAGAAGGTTCATGCAACAAGGTAACTCAAGAAGTAGCAAAAAAATTAAAAACCTAGAGAAAGAAAAAAAACATGCCTGTGTGAAAAAATCAGGAAAGAACAAAAATGGTATTACTTACTTCTTGTCAATAAGAAAGGAACCAGAAACAAAAAGCAAGTAGCGGGAACAGCTGGTCAAAATTGTCACTGACATTCAAAATGATATCAATCACCACTGTAGTAGATGACTCTAGCTTAAGAATATCAGGACCTAGTGAGGCGTCAGAAACATGGGAACACAAATTCATGGTCTATATAATCCATGAAACTAATAAATATTTTTCTGGAACATGGAACTTATCTCGTACTTGAGTACAATCAAGAGATAACAAGTCAGTTAGGTTCTTAGCTTAAAGTACTAAGCAAAATACAAAATATCTAATAATAGTGAAGAGAAAATAGAACATTTACATCAAGAAGCAAGAAAGAAAAAAAGGAGTCATTTGTGATACACAATGTGCTCAAAAAGATTATAGTGACTAGGCGTGTCACCCTCCTACTGCTAGAGGGCTACTGTGATATAATTCTGATTGTATCATAGATTGGTGTAATACACATGAAAAGATGTTTAGTAAATGTTCTGTTCAAGACTTGACACTCAGCCAAATATTTTTGACAGTGGTGATAAATAATAGTTCTTAATTCTTTGCAGAAGTGAATAGCATTTCCAAAATTTCTTTTCTTGTCTGTAAATCAATAATTAAAAAATTACACAAATAATAAAAGTAAATCATAAATCAAACCAAATTATTTTTGTAAAACATTCTACAAGACAAAAAAACTAAAGCTCAAATTAGTACAGACAGTTATTCCAATCAGGAGTATCTGCTTTTCTCAGATGACTTAAAGAAAGGTCACATTTGGGAATTGTTATAATACAGCAGTGTTATCCAAGAGCAGACCCAATTCATCCAAGTTCACCTCAATATGAAGGTCAAAAGGAACAATGGCAGATCATCATTTCTGAAAAAGCATGCCCCACTGAGGAAGGAAAACACAACCCCAAGTGGAATGCTGTCCTAAGGATCAAAGCTTCGAAGCATACAATAAAGACAGTTGCAAAGGGCAGAGATGTAGAGGAGGTTCATGAGACTCTGTGTATAAGCTCTGGACTGTGTGCACAGCCAAAGTCCCTGATGATGAATGAAGTCCAGCATCTTCGAGGTTGAGGTCCTGGCAGAGCTATAAACCAGTGAAACATAGTCTAGTTTTGATCAAATAAGAGCACAATACATCTTTAGCATAGAACATCAATCCACTCACCAAGTGGTGGAACACAGGACAAGGAAGCTGTTCAGTGCTCTTGAACATCTGACTAGTAGCTACTTGATGTGTGGTATAAAGGTCAACTTACAGACAAAAATAAGCCCCAGGAACTTTGTCTCAGGGACCACAGATAACACAACTTCACCGATACAAGTTCAGGATCAGGGTGAATATCCTGTTAGTGGCAAAAGTGCACACAAGCAATTTTAGAGAGAGAGAAGTTAAAACCATTTGCTGTGGTCCACTTCAGTAAACAATTGAGGGGAGTCTGTAGCTGCCGCTCAATATACCTCACGTTCAACGACTGACATCAGATTTGAAAGTAGTTGACATAGAGCTCATTTGCAACAGTAAGAGAGAGTTGTTCAGTGATGGATTAATATATCTTTATACTGCAAAGTGTGACACTCAAAACACAGCCCTGATAAACTCCAAGTTCCCATGGAAAAGAACAGGAAAATGTCAAATTCACACGAACTTCGAATCACCTGTCCATTAAAAATTTTTTTTAAAAATTAGCAAATGACCATGTAACCCATATAAATGGAGGTCTCGCAAAGTGCCATACATCCATGTAGTATTGTAAGCCTTCTCAATGTCAAAGAATATTGATACAAGATGTCGTTGTTTGAGAAAGACTTCTCTGATTGATACTTCAAGTCAAAACAGGTGGTCTATGGTGGAGCACTGTCATCGGAACCCACACCAGATGAGCAAGAGGAGGTTGTTTGATTCAAAGAACCAAACAAGATGAGCATTAACCATACTCTCTTAGGTCTTATAGAGAGAGCTCATCAAAGCTATTGGATAATAGTTTGAAGGAGTCTTGGGATCCTTCTCAGAATTAGAGAAAGGTATTCAGATCTGGTTATAAACAATAAGAAAAATAGCATAAGAAGCAGGAGATAGATGGTGCAGCATCTTGTAGTGTACATCATCAGGTCCGATTGATGTATTGCCAGACTAATGAAGGGACAGTTTGAGTTTCAACAGTGTAAAGAGGTGGTCGCTCTCCCCGAGTCTTGATGGCTAAGAAGATGGAGGATGAAGCAGAAGTGCTAGATACCCGGCAAAATCTTTTACCTAGAGTGTCAGTGATGCTACAGATATCAGCTATTTCCTGGCCATCAGAGAGCAAGATTGAGAGGGTGACAGAAGGATATTGCCAACTGACCTTTCGAATCTTGTTCCATATGACTTTGACACTGATGGTAGAAGATGTGCTGGTTGTGAGCTTAATTCAAGACCCCTTTTGGCATTGACATCTTACCTGCCGAGCATATGCATGGATGGGCCTGCTGGAAAGCGATGGGGCTCTAAAGTGTGGGATACATACAAAAGTATCCCAGGCCCATTTTTGAGCCTTCTGTGTCAAATGGCAGGCAGGATTCCACCACAGACAAGGATATAGTGGAAAGCATGTCAATATCTTAAGAATACATTGAGCAGCTGCCTGTATAATATAGTCAGTTACTGCAGCCATACAATCATCTATTGATGGCTTACAGATGATGGAAGGATCAAGTTCTGCAAGAGCAAAGAAAGAGAGCCAGTCGGCTTGATCCAGCTTCCATCGGGGCACAATGGTTAGGTGGCATCGACTACAGCCAGTCTCTCTCAAAATTACAGGACAATAATCTCTTCCTTGTAGGTTATTGTCAACCCTCAATGAAAAGTGGGAGAATACTGAATAGTAAACAACTGACTAAAGCATGACAATAAGTATAAGAAACAGTATTGAAAAAGAAAGGTTGTGATCAGAAAGCATACCCTCTACAGAATGACCCATTCTATCAATATCAGCACCTCCCCAGTGGGGATGATGTCCATTAAAGTCCCCCAAGATTAAATAGGGAGATGGCAACTGTTCAATGACAACATCAAGAGCTGATTGTTCATAGGTTTCTCCAGGCATCAGGTTGAGAGAACAGTGATGGTATGACCCAAGAAATCATGGATGGCTGCAGCCTCCAAGGGTGTGTTGAGTTACAAAGACAGAGTGAGCACACACTGACCAACCAACAGTATTACCCCTCCATGCACTCATCCATCACACAGCCTGGCAGTTTTCTTTGTACAGAAGTGACTGTACATAAGGTGGCTGTTTAGGCAGGTTTCAGAAGTGTTTCCTGTATGGAAAGACATGCAAGTTGTCATCCAGATTAGAACATAGACCTCGACAGTTTCGTAATATCAAGTAGGAAATTTTATTTTTGTGTATACAAATTTGATGGAAAGCCTTTCTGTTTTTGGTCATGTTTTTTTTCTTTATTCGAGGGAGATCATTCGATTTCCACGAATCCTGCCCTGGGTTAATCAGGCAGGTCTTTGCTGTTGGAAGAGGATTCCAGCAACTCAGAACATGAACAAATGATTGTTTTGCATCTTGGGAAGAGATAAAATGTACCCAAGGAAAGGCCCATACCCAGAACCAAAGGAAGTGGCCTTGGGGTTCGCTGGAAGGAATGTTAGGGACAGAGATGGATGTTGACACTGATTCATCAACTTTATTAACCATGGAGGTCAAAAGACTTTTCATATGGTTTCGGAATGATACTTTTGGAGACACAGAAAGATCCATCTGCACTCTCATTGTAGTAGTGGAGCCAAATTCAGCAGCATACATCTGAAATGAAATGGTGAATAGCAACTTTCGAGCCTCAGGGTGAGTAATGTTTTGAATTGTCTTCAAACACTGCACCTCTTTCTCTTCCAACCACTTAGAGCAAGAATAAAAGTAATGCCAGGGTTTTCGTGAGCACTATATCCAAACACTAGCATCAGATACAATGTCTACAACACCTGTTGAGAACATCCAATACTTGTACTTGGTTGACCCTAGCCCAAGTGAACCAGCTGACTGACCCCAGGGGTGCCACCCATGTACAGGAATTCAAGGTCAAAGTGGAGTATTAGGGTTAGATCCCTCAATCACCAGGATCCTCTCCTCTCCTTCATGGGTCAGAATACATGGCAAGCACGTGGGTGGATGTTTGGATTCCAGAGAAGGTAAAATGAAAGAACAGAACCTTCCCTGGGAGGACCCCCTCACCACATACAGGAACCCACACCAAGGAAAGTACATGTTGTCTAATAGGTCATATTTCGTATGGTGATTATGAAATACAATTACCTGAAAATAACAAACTTACAGTGTTTAGTTGATAAATCACTAGCAAATAAGCATAAAATTACTATCAAACAGACTGAAACAGTGAATATGTGATTACAAATAACACTATTTAACACTAGGAGAATTTCTACCAATCCTTCAAGTAGACACTCATAATATCCCACTGCCAAATAAAAACTTTTGAATGAAACAAACAATACACAGTATTTACTGCACAGACTTTTACAATAGACTGATTATTATTTTAGTATGAATGTGAAGTTTAACCCACCAAAAAAAGTATAAAGAAAAATTCCAGAACAAAAGTTTCTTCCTAAGTGATTATAGTTGTGGAAATATTACTAACAATTTCTTACACAAATCAATTTTGATAAAACTAGTAATAATAATTTATATCCTAAGTTATAGTTAGGCTCTTTGTAGTGAGCATCACATGTCCTACTTTACACAAAGTATTAACAATTTATTGATAAAAGGAACAACAACAAAAATACCTGATAATCTGGATGCAATGTATCGGAATGTTGAATGGTGTTTTGTGGGATAAATTCTTTTGCAAGTGGTGAAAGTATTGAATTTGCTGGTTGATTCTGTGAAACTGGTAAAGAAGTAAGACCTAAAACCAAAAAGATTTCTGTTTTTGAAACTCACAAAAAATTTGTATTATTTTTATGAATACTATGTGCTCCAAGAAAACATTTTCTGAAAAAAATTAAATCTATAAATTATGTTTATATTTTTTATACATAGAATAATACTTTTCTAAAATCAAAGAATGCAAAGTTAAAAGTTAACATTTATTTTGCACTGAAACTATTTCCAATAGATACTGTCTCACTTATCTTAACCTTCATCTGCCTTCTAATCATTGGGAGAAACGTTTTCACAACCAGTGCACCAGTTTGTACTCCATAAACTTCATGCTTTGTCTGAACATATGTATTTCATGTGACTACTCTCCACCAATAATATGCCACCTACACTAGCACAGCAGGCTCCCCATGCTTTTCCTGCTTAACCCTCCTTTTTGAGAATTGGCATATTCCAAGAAGAGAACACTGGCAATAGGAAATGTGTGAGAAGAGGGGAGGGCCTACCAAAAATACAATTTAAGTTTTAAAAAATGTTAAATTCCAATATGATCTTACCTCCTCTCACACAAAGCATGAATCCAATATTGCAAAGGTGGAAAGGCCAGTTTAGGCACATAAAATTGAAACCATAGGGAAAGCAACCACTCATAATGAACAGGTGTGCTCTGAGATGAAAATGAAGCACACTTATGGAAAACTGCAAAACTTCTGGAACAAGTGCACCCTTGTACGACCCACACATCTGTAGGAATACATAGTTATCAGTCTTAACCTCCATTCGCCAGTCTCACATAATAAATAAAGAATAGCAATAGATATAGAATTAGAAATGGAAATTAGGGAGAGCAAGATGAGGGTGCTCAAGCCCACTACATCCCACATCTATATCACCCTTCACTGCCGACAGACATTTTTGGGAAGGTGACTGCTCTCCCATGTAAAGAATTAATTGAAAAATAAAAAATATATAAGGTACTACCATTTTGGGGTAAGTTAGATAAAAAGTTACCACTTTATGTTATTATTCCAGCCTCAAATATGATAGAAAGGCACTAAGTGACAGAACAGCAAACAAATTATACCAGCATAAAGTGTCATATCCAGCTGTCCAAACTAATATACTTCCAACCACCACCATATGTGCACATGAAGGCTTGTTTAAAGCATGATAGTTACAGTAAACATGATGAATGGGTTGGTGTCACTCCTAATGACATCTGGAAAAGACATCCAGGAACTCAAGTAGGAAGGCCCCAACTTTACCCTCATCTTCAAGAGTTAGGAACACACACTAACACACTGGACAAAAAGCCTCTGTCCATCACCCTAGTGACTGGAAACTGGGTGTGGTAAGTGTTCTCTTGATCTACTAGTAAATTTTGAGGGATGGGGTTAATGTGTGCAGAGAAGTCTTGAGGAATAGTGCTCTGGATACAGTATGCAATATATGAATCAAGTCCCCTAAACTTTAAAACCACCAAACCCCAATTTATTCAATCCAATGATTGGCAAGACAAGCAAAATCTCATTTAATCCATGAATGTCAGTTCGTGATAAATATAGTAATGCCATACAGTCAGTGCTTAGATGGTCTTATAGAACATGAAATTTCTACAGAGCCTGCTGCAATCAGTGGTAAGAATAATCAAATTGATTTGGTGTTGAAATGGATTGAGTAAAGCACACCTGTGTGGGCAACATTCACTACAAAGTGAGATTCAGTGAAAGCAAGATATAAGAGACCTTGGAAAATAAAGAGACAAGATTGTAACAAACACATTAGCCTCTTTATACTCCAGCAGATGTTGTTAAAAGGGGCATGGGGTAAGGGGGACTCCCAAAAAAAGCACAAGATGTAAAGAATTTGAAAGTAAAAGGAACTATAGGATCCCAATGAATACAGTTGAGATACTCAGCACAAAAGGAGGGAAAGTGGGTCACATAACACTCTCAAGCCTGACAGTCCAAAACCAATTATCAAATTACAATATATTGCAGAAGTGAGAAATAGACAGCAAAAGTACTGCAGAGATGGATGTATCCCCTTTCCTAATTTCCAGAGACTTAGAAAAATGGATCTACGAGAATATTAGAAGGGGAGACAGGAAGTCCTACAAACATGCCAACAACTCCAACTTGTGACATCAACATGTTAGCAGCCAAAAATGTACTTCCTGGAAGCAGAAACCCAAGGTAAGCAAACAGACTAAGGAGGATAAATTGTATATTCATCCTGAAACATAATGAAAAAGTAAATCTCTCAACATGAACCAGAAATTAAGAAAGGAGGAGAAACTAATTAGTCCCCCTTAGCACTATCAAAGGAGGAGTAGACTTAAAGAGGACTAAGAAAAGACCTAATATCTCACAAATCAAAATGATTAATTGGATGAAGGGAATAGGGTGCAAATCAAATTCATGAAAAATCAACTGAGTAAATAAAGTGCTAGGAAATACAATTCAAATTTTTTCCAAGATCAACAAAAAAAGTAATTTGTGAAGTCCTAGAAAAAACACCCCAGGTCAAATGAATGTCTTCATTCCTCATCCAATAAAACATAGATAGCATCAACCAAAATGGCCTACCTCCCAACCAGAGAGAGATGCTAGATGACAAAGGAGTAGGAAAAGTAAGATTAGTAGACTTGCTAACAACACTGATATGAGAATTCACACCCACAAATATGATGTCTAATTATTTTTTTCTTGAAATTATACTAAAATCTACAAGGTGGTGCAAAAATTGCAATCCATAGTGGGACAATGCATAACACTTCATCATAGAAAACCATGACTAATGTTTTGTTGAGAAAAATGATTATATAAGTGAAGTGTTAATATACAGTATTTTCAAACACACTAAAGAAGTTATTTTTTTCAAAGTAGAATCTTTTGGAAAAGATATTTTCAATCATACCTTTGATGAAAAAATAAATCTGTAATATATGCAAATGGTCTGTTGTAATAATACTGAACAGTAAATTCAGCACAATGCATTGTTATTATTATTATTATTCACATAGCTAAATTTATTTAGGTTACATATGAAAATTTTAAAAAAGGACTTGAAAAACCTCATAATTCTTATATATGCATCACCATAATAAGATGCCTCATCATGTATTTTTTTTGTTTCTGATCCAAGCTATACTGATGAGCCTAGAATAGACAAAACTGCAATCCACAGCAAAGGGTGAAACAAATAAAAAAATGCATTAGTCCTCTTTATCTAATGTTAACTTCAGAAAACCTCATAAAGGATTTTATGATAATTAATATCTCAATCTAACTGGGACACTGACACAGTAATATCAAGACAACTGGCTATTTTTTTTTCCAAATTTCTGAAAACAAATGGAGGGAAGTCCTAGCCCCACTAAATCCATTTCTGCTTATACAACATTAAAGAACAGTTACAGTTACATATTAGAAACATAGTAAAATTCTAAAAAATGTAAAGTTACACTTTATTCAACACTCACAATAGCGAGAGTTAGTAGTAAGTGTTGCAAGTTAAATGCCTACCCTCTATTCAACAGTACAAGTTTAGTAACAGCAGTAGAAAGCCTTAACATTATTGCAACAGAGACAAGGTGAGCAAGCTTACTGGCAATTGAATCAAACCCAAGTCCCTCAAATCAGGAGTCCCCTTCCCTCTAACTATATAGCTTTGCATTTCATGGCAAACAAACATACTAACATACTTCTATTCAACTAATTGTTGCAATAACTGAAAACAATAATATTTGTAAACATCAATTTCAATTAGTTGATTATTTTCATGACATTAACCAATTAGTCATAATATTGATTAATCAATTAATTTAAAAGACACTAAACAATGCAGCCAGTGCTCATATGTAATCAGTACTTTAAACAGCCTGAACTGGTTTAATGAAAGTTGATATGGTCAAAGTGATTCAACTAAGCCTACCTCATCTTGTTCCATGAAAAAAAATTTTCTAATAATAATAAAACAAAAGTATAAAATGATAAAGCAAGTTCTCTGCAAGCTAAAACAAACAATCAGACCTGCATTGTGGCAGAAATTGTTAAGAAATATTTTTTTTTCTTAGAAATATACCAACAAGCTAAGCTTTTATCATTTTATTCTGCTCTCTATTTGAGGTCCTACTGAACTAGAAGCCATTATGACTTACACAGTTGAAAAAAGCAAAGTAATGATTGAAATACAAGCAATTACAATACACCAAAGTTGAGAAAGAATGATTGCCTGGAATTGCTGGAAACTACCTTTGTAATGAAGCTATAAGAAACAAATGGGTTTGTTTCATCCAAGACTATTAACTTTTATTCTTCTTTAAAAGTGCCACATTATTTTTTTAAGTAAAAATTCATACAATTCACAAAAAGGTATATTTTGTTGTAGCTTGCTGGAATGAAACCAAAATCAAAATTTGGGATATTATATAAGTGCAAGACATCGTTTTTGGAACTCATATTAAGTACAAATGGAAATCAATCAAGCCATCAAAGCAGCATACTTTGTTGTGCACAATAATGTTAATAAAACTGTAGAATGGAAGTACACTGATTGCAAGAGGTAATTATTTTATTAAGCAAATCTTTAATTAGCTAACTCATTTGGAACACTGTGTGTCATTTTGATCTTATCTAAAACAAGATACTGACTTACTGGTTAGGTTCATAAGAGGGCTAAATAGGATAATTCCTTGATAGAATGTTTATCATATGAAGATAGGTTAAGACCTTTTGACTTGCTTTCTTTTTAGAAACCAAGAGTTAAAGAAATCTTACCAATGGTTATTCTGGGAGGTGATGGGATAAAGATCCCTGATTTAGGTGTGGTGGATGTATGTTGTGAAAACAATACAATGAGAAGGCAAAAACTTCTGATTCAGAAAACTAGATTGAGTTGCAAAAACATTTTTTTCTTACTGGTTGACTTGCTTATAAAATGTGTTGTTTTCAGCTGTAGAGAAAACAAACACTTTACAAGTTTAAAAGAGGAATCATTAATTTATTGAAGAATAGAAAGTGTTTCATTTTCTTTCTTTTTCTCAAAATCAGGCATTCATGAACTATACATTAGATATCTTACTTTACTACAATATTTCCTAAATCAGTATTGTTGTTCAGGCATGGTTTAACTTTGGAGTATATTGAATGCAAAAGACATTTCTAGATCCCGCTGTTGACAAAGTAATCAAATTCTAACATTTTCCTTACTTCTAGTAGATACCTATTTTCTCTCACATTTCCCACCCAAATTCTCCATTTCCAATGTAGTTTTTGTAAGTGCTACCCACTCTCAAATGATTATGGCTGCATGAAAGAGAAGGTGCTAGTTACAACAGCAGTTACATTGCACTCCTACTGGTGTAGGGTTGCTGCATGTTTATTTGCATAATAGCATGCAGATGTCTAAGTGTATTCAAGTGAGAGCAGTTGGGAGTGTCAAGGCTAGCAATATCAAAACTTTGCATCTATTGAGAGTAGTACAAGTCAAGAAAGGTTAATTATGAATGGAGGAAAGATAGTGAATTAAAAACATCTTTCTCATTATGATAATTAGAAGAACCTACCATATAGCTAAATCAACTTTGGACATTGCTTAGAGAAAAAAAGAATACTGCCTGTATATTATGTTATATAAACTACAAAGCTGTACTTTGGCTTATCAATTACCTAGACACTAAACTGAGAAACAAAAACTAGGAAAAAAGGCATGATAGAAATGCAGTACTTTTGAAATTCATGACTTTGTAAGAAATAAAATTATTAATAGAAAGACAACAAGTTCTGAATATCAATCAGTTTCAAAAAGAAAGTTTTATAAAGTTTTTCAATAACAAAAACCAAATGCTTCTAAGATGATCCTCCAATCAGAGACAGGTATATATACTATTCATCTCCCAATAAAAATCCTAATTCTCAAAATGTAACACTGATCCATGTAATAAATGCAATTGTTATTTATGTTCCCAACAATAACTATGGCTTTATGATTAATGTCATTCCCTATACATAAAATAATCCTATTCATATGAAAAAATAAGAAAATCCCTTACTTTTACTAAAAGCATTTTCCTTCATCAAAACACAACAACCAAATGTAATAGTTATGTCCTCCTATTACTCTTGACAGCAGTCTTTCCTTCCTTTTTATTCTTACAATCTAGTGTACAATATTCAGACATAATTTAAAATGAATCTAAATTCAGAAAATATATTTAAATATTTTTATGTTCTGATATCTAAAGACAGGAAAGCTGTATAATGAGCTTCACAAGTAAAACTGCCTTTTAACAATGATTATGTACTCCAGGTATTGTGTTTCCATAACCTTTGAAAATGAAATGCAAATCTAGTTTTGTTTTCAGTATTCCTGTACTATGTATATTGTCTCCACTAATTTACTCTCCCCTACTGTGAACTGTTGTTAAATCAGCAATGTAAGATGAATAGTTGAAAACTGTCACCAATTTCAAAAACACACCATGTTAAATGACACAGTATTACTATATTACTGTAAAATATGTTGTGGCTTGCACATTTTGACTCTCAACCAATGTGAAAACATTACCAAAAACTTGGTATCAATAACACTGCCCCAACAAAGTTTTTGCTTCTTGAACACTGTTGGGTGTTCCTTATAGATATTTGGTTGCTGATCACAAAAATCACATCCAAATTTTCCCATCACGTACCATTTCATTGAAATCTTCAATTTCACCAGGACATTACTACAATGGAAAAACGATATCAGTGCAACTGGAATTCGTCAATGCTTGCTGACTACTGTTGGACACTGCAACGTGATGCACTAGACATTGAATACAAACGAAAATCAGGAGAAAACACTTTTAATTATGTTGAACTCAATAGCGTATTAAAACCTAAACACAATTAAATACGTTTTCGCCGGTAAACTGTTAACTGTCTATTTCTCAGAGTTCCTAAGTGATGAAGCAAAACCAAAACTAAATTTGTGCATACCCACCAGGTACCTGTCACAATCAGCAAAAACTTTTCAGGAAGCAAAACTTTTCAAAAAAGTTGTTGTGCAGTGTAACCATACTATTCAACTTTTTCAAAACTTATATGTGCACTGTTTTAAAATGCTTACAATTCCGAGTTGTCTTACCTTCACCTTCAGAAGCAGCTTGTTGCACAGTATTTTCGCATACTCTAATGTTAGAGCTTCTGTTATTTTCTTCCCGACTCTCAGAAACAGTGTTACTGATATAAAAAGAACTACTTGTGGTATTGGAATAAGAACTGGAAGTGGAAATCGTAGAATGTACCGCAGGCACTGGCGATTGATTCAAATCAGGAGAAACTTGAACTGGTTGAAACTTTTCTGATAATTCACGTAGAGGTTGGCGTAAATCTTTCCTTTCTTTGAAAAATCCTCGTCCTCTCCCTTTCACTGGCGACACCTCATCACCTTCCATTTTGTTTTGGATAATTTAGTCATAAATGAAATAAAGTTCGTAGTGCTAACAACTGAATTAATTAGGAGATAAGCTGTGGTATTGAAAAGCAATTACTGTTCACTAATAGCCAGTTAGTTACTACTTTACTAACTCGAGTTATTCAGCGCCCTCTATCCCATTAAGATCAATTTACGAGTTAATGTACCAATTGGAAAGAGACAATGTAACGCCTAAATAGTTCGGATATAACTTTTTTTAGCAACTAATTAGATTACCCGTTCCCCAGACTGAACAAACGTAAATTCGTGATTAATGAAAAGTTATATTCGGACATGAAAAATTACTTCTCTTATATCTAACTGTAGAAAACGCCCATAAAACCTAAAAAGGCAAAACTGAAAATGTGTGTGTATCTCCTCATGGATCCAGTGAACCTTCTTACCAATTACGATGATTTATTTAGAGTGTTTTGAATTTCTCGCAAATCTACACGAAGGATATCTCCGCTAGCCGTCCCTAATTTAGCAGTGTAAGACTAGAGAGACGGCAGCTAGTCATCACCACCTACTACCAACTCTTGGGCTACTCTTTTACAAACGAATAGTGGGATTGACCGTACCATTACAATGCTCCAACGGCTAAAAGGGTGAGCATTTTTGGTGCGACAAAAATTCGAGCCCAGGACAACTACGATGAAGATCCATTCACATTATACGTTTATTATATGTTTGTTTTAGTTAAATATATTTTTAGAAATACGTGTAACTTATATTGTTAAATGTGTATTGCGCAAGTCCCGCCTATTCTTTAAATTAACAGAAGATTATCGAGAGAAAGAATCAACAATGTGACTAGATGTACATATAATTCTAGTGATTTACGGTACTGTTCCCAAGTTAACTTTCGAGAACGTCTCCTAAAAAAGTTTATAAACCAAGACGCCAAGAGATAGTTTAGAATAGTATTGTTTGTCGCTACTATCGGTATACAGTAAGCCTCGGAAGCTATAGTTGTGATAAACGCTTTTTGATCTGAAAACTGTAGATATTTGACCAGGAACGTTTATAGATTTCGAACATTACGAAACGTTCAGCTTCAGATAATTAACTTCGGGCGTTAGTATTTCTACGAAGATATTAGATGTATAGCTTGCCCGGTTAAAAGTAAGCTTGTAAACCGCGTTAGGCCAAACAAGAATAGAGCCAGTACATTCCCGTCATGTGAAGTGTATCTGTGTATCAACATAAAATTAATGCACTCGTCGTAACTAAATATTATTTATGAGGTTATAAAATGTCTGTATATAAATAATTATTTGTAATAACTGTTATTACAAATTGTATTATTGTTTATATGTTAAAATATATTTGTATTAAGAAAGAAAAACGCTATATCAATCTTGTTAGCCATATAGATGTTTAATTAACTTCTAAATTAAAATTTCACACGATTTGAAATCTTAATACATAGTGTATGTAACATAATAAATCGAAGATTAGTCCGAGATAAATTATAATACATAACTGTAGTAATTACATGTACAGACAACAAACTATACTACTATATTTACATAGTTTGTTTGTTTTTTTAATTTCGCGGGGGCTTTATAAGTTACGGTCAATTCCACTATTCGTTAGTAAAAGAGTAGTTCAAGAGTTGGCAGTGGGTGATGATGACGAGCTGTCTTCCCTCTAGTCTTACACTACTAAATTAGGGACGGCTGGCGCAGATAGCCCTAGGGTAGCTTTGTGCGAATTTCAAAACAAACCAGACAACCCCCTCCTCCCCATCCTAATGGTTTTCCTTTAGAATTTTGTTTCAGAACTTTCCGTGTTCGTTATTTTTGTCATGATTTGGATAACTTTTTGTACTCTCATAATAATGAAACCACTGATAATTTTTAGGTGCTGGAAATGACTGATTGTGTTTCTTATTTAAAAGTACCATAAATGTATGGCTATGTCAGGACGTTAAAATTAAATCAGCATTGATAAGCATAAAACATGACTGTCATGTTATCATAATGTTCTATGTGAAACAAACATTGACTTAGACGATAAAAATACAAAATTTAAAGTTTCATGGGCAACTAAACAGAATATATCAACAGAAGTTAGTTTTTATTAAAAGAGCAATTAAAACTGGGGGACCCGCGGTAATTTTGAGTTCAAAAGTATAAATTTTTGGGTTTTTGATGAGATTGAAGTTTGTCCATGAAGGAAAAAAGTCCATCTTTCGAAAGCGCTCGGATTATAGACTTTCTATTTCATTTCCCTTAAGACTTCTTGAACCTATGTGTTTATCTAACATCATTAAAGTTTGTTTGTTTTGGAATTTCGCACAAAGCTACTCGAGGGCTATCTGTGCTAGCTGTCCCTAATTTAGCAGTGTCCCTCTAATTTACTAGAGGGAAGGCAGCTAGTCATCACCACCCACCGCCAACTCTTGGGCTACTCTTTTACCAACGAATAGTGGGATTGACCGTAACATTGTACGCCCCCACGGCTGAAAGGGCGAGCATGTTTGGCGCGACGGGGATGCGAACCACGACCCTCAGATTACGAGTCGCACGCCTTACGCGCTTGGCCATGCCAGGCCTAGCTAACATCATTAAAGCCCAAAAGACTAGTCACAGTAACCTAATCAAAAACACCTTAGGTGTTAAAAAACGTTTCGGCCAATAAAAGGATTTAGTGTGCGACTTAAAGAAACAAAATTAAAATCCAGCCTGGTTAACTGATGAATTAATATTTCTTATCATTGTTATAAATGTAGCTACCATTCGGCCGCTAATTTCTTTAAGTCGCATGCTCAATTCTTTTTTGGCCGCATCTTTTTTTAAACCTAAGATGTTTTTGATTAGATATCATGACTTTCTTGTCAATACACGCCAACAAACCATAGTAAGTAAGAAAGTTACACTCAATAGTAACCAACAATAACTTGAAGATTACAACCCTGTTATTCGGAGCAGACCTATACTTTACATAAATAATCAGACTATTTTAAATTTATAGTGATAATTTTTAGTCTCTATAAGAGTATTAATAATTCCCTTCATAGTAAAACCATCGAAACGTGATCAACCGTTTCTTTTTATCATCTACATACACTCGGTACATACTTCCCATTAACCATGATAATTGCTTAAGCTAATTTCGCGTGATGCAAATAGTGTAAATAAATATATCTGCTGGTTAGTTATCACCATTAGATTCCATCAAGGAACATAGGGCCGCAATCGCTTGCGGATTCTTCAACAAGTATTTAAGTGAGTAGGTTGTTAGCCCACTGCACCGAGCCGTCCCTAATTTAGTAGTGCAAGACTAGAGGGAAGGCAGCTAGTCATCACCACCCACCGCCAACTCTTGGGCTACTCTTTTACCAACGAATAATGGGATTGACCGTGACATTATAACGCCCCCACGGCTGGGAGGGCGAGCATGTTTGGCGCGACGCGGGCGCGAACCCGCGACCCTCGGATTACGAGTCGCACGCCCTACGCGCTTGGCCATGCCAGGTCATATCTGCTGGTACTCTGGTTGAATCGTGGAACAAATGAGAGGTCGGGAATGCAGACTTGAAATACAGCAGCAACAAGTTACGATTTTGAAGCCAAAATACGGGATTCAGCTTGCGGTTGTGCTGTTTTTCTTATGGCTATCAAGAAGTACAACCAATGCATGCTATTTCTACTTAAGTCTACTTCGTAATTAGTAATCTGGAAATTTGATGTAAGTTGCACTAACGTATTCTTAATCAGAATTCAGCATGTAGTTTCATCAGTGAAGAGACTCAAGTTTCACTCACTCTTAGAGGCGTGTGTATAAACAATATTTGTTTGGAGAACAGAACTTAGTAAATGTCTGTTTTCTTTTTTCGTATGCATCTCTAATGCTCAGTTTGACTTTATGATTGCGGCAGCTGACATCTGGTGTTGGACTACAGGTGTTTGATCGTAACACCATCAAAACTACCTCTAGATGAATCCTTAAACAACGAATATCAGGTACAAACCTATCTAACATCTACCATTTTCATCCTTATACCTTTCGACCTATTGCTAAAGAGATAGTAGAAAGGAGAAGAGAATGAGCATAATCTTTCTGAGCTGAAATTCCCAGAGACATTAGTTATACATATTTATTCTTATTTTCTAATATATGTCACTTTAGAACTTTATTTTTAAACTTCTACTTCGTATTTGTTTGCTTGTTTATTTTTTAAATTTCGCACAAAACGTTGTTGTTGTTGTTTTTGGAATTTCGCACAAAGCTACTCGAGGGCTATCTGTGCTAGCCGTCCCTAATTCAGCAGTGTAAGACTAGAGAGAAGGCACCTAGTCATCACCACCCACCTTCTACCTTTTGGGATACTCTTTGTTTTTTTTCCAACGAATAGTGGAATTGATCGTAACGTTATATAACCCATACGCCTGAAAGGGCGAACATGTTTGGTGTGACGGGTACTCGAATCCGCGACCCTTAGATTACGAACCGATCACCCTAACCACCTGGCCATGCCGGGCTCTGTCTAGTAGCTTTTCACGAAATCGAATCTTTAACAATCATTTCACATACTCGTGGTACAATACTGAGCCTACACCTTTTGTGGCTTGTGTCTCTATTTTGTATTGGATCATACAGTATTGCATCCAGCTTGGTCCTTTTTCTTCACGCATAACAAAATAGTTCCTACTATTCAATATGAAAACCGGTTTGCACATCCTGTCTAACTGGAACGTAATATCTCATGACTTGATGCTCATAATCCCATGTCTATATTCTGTAATATCCTGACTGGGCTTTCTTCAAGTGGAGAAACTGAACAGATTTGAACCACAGGATGGATGGACTCAAATAACATTTGTCCTCTAAGAGTATCTTGCTTGAATTATCCGACTTTTGTCCAGTTTTTTGTTTCGCTTTTTTGTTAATTACTGATGTCACCATGAGCGTCATCTAGCCGATGATGAACAGGAATTCCAGTAAGTCCTATGTGGCTTCTTCTTCGCTCACTGCAGCGTAGCAAAGTAGCTGTAACCATTGTTAAGTGGTATGTTTTTAAGGCTCAGAAACATTCTTTGAATAGACAGTTTACTCTCTGCAAACTATCGGCTACTTTCCTTAAGTCATCTGCAGGCAATCAGTTTAGTTGGTCGATGCCTACAGTAAAACATTAAAAAAAGTCGCAGTAAATAAGCTTCAATATAAAGAAAACCTGATTATTGAATGTAGGTCAGCAATAGTCAGGTGGTTAGGACTCTCAGCTGAGGGTCACGGGTTCTAATCCTCATCATATTAAACATGCTCGCCGGGTTGGTAAAAGTGTAGCCCAAGAGTTACAAGGTGGGTGGCGATGACTAGTTGCCTTCCCTCTAGTCTTACACTGCTAAATTATTTTCACATTCATATCATATTGAAAAAAATCCAAATCTCGTCCCTGATATCCAATGTCGAATCTGATTAATATTTGGGAAAGTGACCATCTTTGATTAACGGGTGATGATCGCACCAATATTTGGACCTGACATGGTCACATTTTGGATATAGTGCTGACTTGTAATCTGCAGGTGATTATTTCGAATCCTCGTCACTAAACATGCTTGCCCTTTCAACAGTAATAGTGTTATAATGTGGCGTTCAATCTCACTGTTTGTTGATAACGAGAAGCCCAATAGTTGGTAGTGAATGGTGTTCATTACCTGCCTTCCATTTTTTCCTATCACTGCTAAATTAATAAATGCTAGTAGACATAACTCTCGAGTAGTCGTGAACTAAATTCAGAGCAAATAAATTCACCACGTATTTCAAATAAACCCACCAATGCAAGAGCTATGTTATAAAACTGATGTCAAAAATCGAATTTTCTTTGATGAAAATATAAAAGAACTTTGAATTTATTTGAAATATATTCAGCTGTTTAAGATGGCGAACATATGGTCAAATAAAGAGATTCAAGAGTTACTTGAGATGGTGAAATTATTAAGGCAAGATTACGATTGTTTTTGAATTTCGCGCAAAGCTACACGAGGACTATTTGCTCTCAAGATCTCGAAGCACGAGACCAAAAATTAAAAGAAGACCAACAAAAGTGTAAAAGAAAATGAAACGACAAGCAGGAAGAACGGTACAAAATATTAGAAGAAAGGAAAATATTCACCATATCTAACCCAAAATCAGCATATTACAATTAAAATTAGTTTTTGAAACGCATTTACACCATAACAACTGCTGTTGTAACAAGTAACTTGTATAAATAAAATTCCAGAGTTTTGGATTGAGCAAAACATATTTTTAGCAATGAACACTACAAATACTGTTTGATTGGAATACTATAATTAAGCACTATTCTTATTCTTGAAAATTCCTTAAGAACCAGATAAAGAAGTTATTATTCAAAGATGTCATAGAAATGTTTTGTGACAAGTACATTTATTTTATTTCTATATTTTTACTTATTTACTTTTAATGAATATATATATATATACTCTTCAAAGAAAGAAACGCAAAAGGGATATTTTTGTTATTTTAAAGAGAAATATATGTAATAACGTTACAAGCTCAGAGTATGTGATGTTACACGTGTTAAGGCACTGATTGTCAGACCCAAATGACAATAAAAGTTGTGCACTTTGGAAACGGAGGAAAACATCGGATTTTTCGCCAAAACGCATGCGTGTCCAATCAATTTGTTTGAGAGATCTGGATGTTCTGCAAGTGCAACATGTGCAAAATCCCTATAAAAGTGACGAGTTCTCGGTTTCCACAGCTCAGTGTTAAGCCACCGACACGCAATACAGTTACGCCAAGACTGGCTGAAGCACAACGCAACAACGCCATTGGTCGTTGGAAGCAGGCGAATCTCGATCAGATGTTGCCAGAGCTGTGAATGTCCACCCAAGCACCATCACAAGGCTATGGAATCGTCACCAACGACATGGATCAACTCGTGACCGTTCACGATCTGGCAGACCTCGTGTGACTACGCCCGCACAAGACCGCAACATCCGGTTACGTCACCTTTGGGATAGGACCACCACTGCGACGTCTACTGCCTCAACCATACCAGGGCTGCGTAGGATTTCCGATCAGACCGTACCCAACCGTCGACGAGATTCTTAGGCCCCATGTGCAACCCATCATGGTGAACGTCAACGACGTTTTTCAACATGACAACGCCCGTCCTCACATAGCCCGACTCACCACTGTCTTCTCGAGACACCACAACATCAACGTTCTTCCTTGGCCCTCCATATCACCAGATTTAAACCCCATCGAACATCTTTGGGACGAGTTGGACCGACGTCTGCGACGACGACAACCTCAACCGCAGACTCTACATCAGCTTGCAGCAGCTTTGCAGGCTGAGTGGACAGCCATTCCACAGGATGTGATTCGTCATCTCATCGCTTCCATGGGCAGGAGATGCCAAGCAGTTATTGATGCTCACGGGGGGCATACTCGTTATTGACGTTGAGTGACGTTAAACTTCACCTAGTGAGCGTGGACTTCGCCTTTGCAGACTTTGAATGTTCAGCAGTGAATGTGCAAAGTTTCACACATGTCATACAGAACTACGCGGAATAAACTTGTTAACAATTTTTCTCATATTTTGCCTTTTGCGTTTCTTTTTTTGAAGAGTATATATATATATATATACATTGATTCTATAATTTCTTAACATTTGCTATTGCTTTTGTAACAATTATGGTAGATGGCACTATAGCTTTTAATGAAACTGTATTATAAGCAGTTAGTCGTGTGCTTTTTGTCAACAGATATAATAGGGTTATTCGAGACAGTCGGTAAGCACATTTGATTGTCACATAATATATAAAGATTAGTCCTACTGCAATGGCTGAAAGTAACGTTTTGAACAATGTATACATACTTTATGCTTCAAGCAAAGAATCTGTAAAAAACAACAACAATAAACGATGGTCGTTTATCATTGCAATAAAATTCTTTCCTGTGCCTGGCTGTTTAGGCATCATATAAGAAAAAATATTGGATTAAGTTCACTACCAGCATCTCTTCTACTACCAGTTCCAAAGTCATTTGGGACAAGATTCAAAAGGTCAGTGAGATGTATGCTTCCCATCAGAGTTATACCTTAATCTCTAATCACCAGCACATTACCAATACTCTTGAAAAGTGCTTTTCACACCTTTCAGCACTTCGGTTTCATGGGTATCATGTATCTCGTTGAGAAATTGTTATTTTCCTTTCGAACAGATCGTCTGTACAATTATAATTGCCCATCTACACTGATTGAATTTAAGCCTGTTAATTATAGATCTGGCAGTACATCAGTTAGAGCTGATGAGGTTCACTATGAGATGTTGTGCCATCTCTCTCATACCTCTTTAGCTCTTCTGTTTGTTGTTAACTAGATTTGGCAAGATAATGTATTTCCCGATCCATGGCGCAAGACAATCAATCTTCCATTTTCCCAAGATCCCTTCTAATTAACTTACAATTCCTATAACAAGCTGTCTTTGTAAGGTTTTGGAGAGGATGGTTAATGCACGTCTTGTTTGGTTCTTTGAATAACCACAGCAAATACTTTCACTTTCTCTTCTCTAAAATGTTTACATTAATTTCTGAAATCAATGTGATTTAAATCTTGATCCATCTCAGTTGTGGGATTCTTTCAGTGTTTCTCGAAACGAAGTTCTTGTGACGTATGTTTAACGATAAGCTGACTTTTATTCTTCACATTAAGTAGCTTTGTGTTAAATATATGCTGGCACTAAACAGTCTCCATGTCCTCTCTTCTACTTCTTGAAGAGTTGATCGATTATATACGCTTAAGATCTATTATACTCTCATATGTTCCAAGCTGGACTATGCGTTTCTGGCCTATAGTTCTTTCAGGGTCTCTGCCTTGAAGATGTTGGACCTTGTGAACCATCTAAGGCTTTGGCTCTTCAAAAGGACTTTCTGCACTTCTCCAGTCCAGAGTCTGTAAACTTGACCCTATGAACCACCTTTTTACCAGATATATTTGCAACTTTTTATGCTTTTTGCTATCAAACCTTGATCCTTACCGCAGTATCCTTACCGATGAGCTGTGCTATTTTGCCATTATTCCTTTTGGCTTTTGTACCCAAACACAACTGGCTTAATTTTGTCTATCATTGGACAACGTTGGTGGGTCCGATGATCAGTACCATTCGATTTGAGGTGAGGCACTTCATAAAAACCTTTTTCAAGTCACAGCTACTGCTGTTGTTTCGTCGTTTAGGTTCCGAAAAGATCGAATGAAGAAAGTTGTCTTCCCTGGGCTATGCCACTGATGTTGTTTGTTATTAAGCACAAAGGGCTATCTGTTCTCTGTGTTTATAGTAGGATATGTCCACAGACATACTAATGTTCCACTGGGGACCTATACCATGCATTGGTCACTGGTTTTTCTGCTTATCGTTTTCTTTTATATGGGTCTGATCCGCCAATGTATGTGGCCTTTGTGACACTCAGATCACAACTTCTTACTTTTTATTTTACTTTCGTGCTGTCGTTACATCTGTGAGTGGCGGCACCATTTTAGACATGTTTCTTTTGGGATTTAACCCTGACATTGGACAGTGCTATTGGAGATGGTGACTTGTTCAATATCTCGAAATACAAATGCTCATTGTAGCTTTAAGGCGCTACCGACATCCTTCAGCATATTTCTATTATTATTAACATTGAAAGTCTCCTACTTATAATTTCTTTTACAAAGTTTAAGGTTTTCTTACAACATTTATTATTGTTTTAAAATGTTATCTTTTTATAGACGATGTAGATATACTGTGCTTTAGAACTTTAAAAAGGGGTCAACATTTTTACTGTAAAATACCATAAGGGAAGCTTTTAGTAACTGGATTTTTTGCGTAACATTTATTTCCCAGGTCCGGCATGTGCCGGATAACAGAATTTTTCTCTACGTATAGCCCCCCGCTAGTAGAGCGGTACAAGTCTACAGATTTACAACGCTAAAATCAGGGGTTCGATTCCTCTCAGTGGGCTCAGCAGATAGTCCGATGTGACTTTGCTATAAGAAAACACACACACACACACACACACACACACACACACACACACACACTCTATGTATATTAGTTTTGCAGGTAATGAATGTTTCAATGACCTTACTCCCGTGGTCATGATATACTGTATTTAATAATGTCGTATGATAATTACAGAATAGTCGGATATAAATAAAAGTATTTTATTCAACTAATTATTCCATTATGAAGAGCGTTTACCCAAAGAAAGGTATTCCTACTCTAACTAAGTACAATTAACATTCTGAATTTTGAATTTTGTTTGTTGTTAAAGGCAAAGTTAAAAAACGTGTTATCTGCACTGCGTCCACCAAAGGTATCGAAATCCGAATTTTAGCAGAGCTACTGGGAGGGTAGCGTCTTTCTGAGACGAAAAAGATTATGATTAATGCTTATTTTAAATCATTTTGTCAACTACGTTCATTTCAATACGTATCAAGCGCGATAACATCGAAAAATTCTACTAGTTCAATTTAATGTCTAATACAACACTTTCACGCTAGGATTGGTACCGCAAAATGTTGTGCCATTGAATAACAATGATTTGTAGAAAATAAATTAGTTGTCTTTTTTCTATATATTAAAATAATCAAATGCTTCAGGATTGATATTTGTATAAGTATTTTTTAAATAATCACATATTATGATTTGGACTGATTTCAGCGCTCTACCATCGAAATCTTTAGTGTTTGAGAACTACCTGAAGTTATTCAGAATATGACACATCGCTTGTATCCCCCCAAGAAGGAAAGCCACAGTAACTTTGAACAGAACACCATTAACTTGTCCTTGTAACTCAAGTACAAGTGTAGCTTAATCGATATTTAGCCAGCCACTGTTTCTCAACATTGATTGTCATGGTGGTTTGTAATTGTCTCTATCTTCAAAAAGATAGAGGCGACTAACTCAAACACACGTTACGAAAGATTTTTCTTTTCTGTTGGTTTCAACTGCGAAATCAATAACGTTTCCAGTCCAGCGACAATTTGTATAACATATTGAAACAAAGTGATAAACTTAGCTTGATGATAGGCTGTTAAAAGAAAAGGCGCCTGTGATCAAGTTTGTATTTCTTTTTGTTGTGAATTCTTTCAAAAAGCTTGCTTATTTCTTTTGTATTATAATGTTAAATTATGACAGGACAGCATTAATTTTTATGGGGGGGTAAGATAGTTTGGTTTCATTTGTTTTGAATTTCACGCAAAGCTACACGTGGGCTATCTGCGCTAGCCGTCCCTAATTTAGAATGTAAGGCTAGAGGAAAGGCAGCTAGTCATCACCACCCACTGCCAACTCTTGGGCTTCTCTTTTAACAATGAATAATGGGATGGACCGTCACATTATGACGTCCCCGCGGCTGAAATGGAGAACATATTTGATGTGACGTGAGTAAGATAGGCTTATTTAATTAATTTTACGATCGTCAACATCAAGTTTTGTTTCACTGATAGGCTGCTGTATTAGATATCTTTTGCACTTTGTGATTACGAAAATAATGAAAACTTGAGTTCATAAACGAGGGAACTGAAGGACACGGGTCACACGTGTCTCACAAATTTTGATCTCACAGTGAAGTGTCCCTTTGAATGGAGAATAGAGACTAGTGTATCGTTATCAGGGGACGTCATTGTTTCAACTGTAAGTTCGAAGATCACGGTTCACATGTAAAACAAGCTTTTCCAATCGTCGGGCGTTCTACACCCCCGAAAAATATTGCCGCCTGTGATTGAATTCACCCTCAAAATTAATAAAAAAAAGTAGTAACCAACTCATCCATACACTCACTTTGAGCATCACCTTAAATTGTTAAAGAATGTCCACAGTTTGATGAATTTAAATAGATACAGTTCCTCAGAAACACACCTATAACATAGAGAAAATAATCTTCACACATGTATGGGGATGGGAGAGGGGTATGCCTGTGTGTGTATTTATGCATACATATATCAAATTCTTAAAATTAAGTTCAAATACGAGCGAAATATAATATACGGTAATAAAAATAAATTTAAAAACTTCTATTGTCCTAAGTAATGTATAATAACATACTAGTATTCAAATAGTGCTGAAGATAGTATATTTAGTTAATTATATAAACAACGACTGGGTTGATAATCTTTTAGGTAACGACAGATAAACACATTATCATCTGAGTTTCATGCAGAACTACATGAGAGCAATCTGTAATATTCGTTAGCAATTCATCAGCGAAAAACTAGAGGTAAGACAGCTGGTCATCTCAAGTAGGCTACTCTTTTACCAACGAATAATAGGATCGACCAGATGACTGTGTTTAGTGGAATATGTATTGGAACCCTCAACCCTCAGATTGCAAGTCAAACGCTCTAACCATATGGCCATGCTTGTTTCTGAATCTATAATGTTTTGAATACAACAATACCTTCACTGGGACGTAGTTACCAGAAATAAAGTAAAACAAATAAACAGCCCAACCACTCATAAACCTAAATATTTCAAGATAAAATAAAACTAGCAAAGAAATAAAATAAAACCAAGTTAAAACAGACGATAAAATGTAAAGAATCAAAATAAAAATGTTCAGGACTTTTATCCAAAAACAAAGCAAAGCCACATCGGGCTATTTGCTATTTCCACCGAGTGGACTTGGACTCCTGGTTTTAACGTTGTAAATCCAAATAATTATCGTTGTCCCAGCGGTTGATAACATTAATACAAGCGTCCCAAACTCCTGTTATATCTAGATATATTTGTTTAAATGTATAATACTAAATACAGATGGTTTCTTTATCGTGCACTCTGCATTTTATAACTGGAAGCTTGAATAATTGAAATATCTATTATAAAGTTGATTTGCACAACTGTAACCTTACACTAGTTAAATTTACCATAAGATATACATATATATATGATTAAAGTAGCGTGAGAATCAGGCCATCTCGTTTTTTCGAAGACAAGAACATTTCGTTGGAACATAAATAAAATCAGGTACCAACTGTCTTACATAGATAGCAGAACTTTACTGAATGGGTTTTAACAATTATGGAAAGCAAAGATGGTGACGTTTTTAGAATTATTCCATTTCCAGGACAGAAAGAAAAAAAGGTTGCTTGAATTTTGTGTATAATGCTTATGGTTAGAATGTTAGATGTTATAGTTGGGTGTGTGTATTCCTGCGTATAGAACAGTGAGATATAAAAATAAACTTCTGTGCCCAAATCTTTGTTTCTATTGAGCAAAGTACATTATAGCGTCGTCACGTAAAATGTTTCTTTGCACTTTCTGATTTTTAAACACTTCTCTGCGTCCATAAGTTTGTGGTTGTCCCAATTGGTTGCAAGTCATATTCCAATAGCAAGTTCCGCAATGGTAGAGTTAAAGACTTTCTTAGTTTCATATATTTTTCTGTTCTGTACCAAAATGTCATTCTGTGCTATTCCGCAGTGTAAAACTCTTTGTAGATAAAAGAGATTTTAAAGATTAGTTTTGAATTTGTCGGTTTTTATTATTATCATATATCTGAATATTCTGCAGGATTTTCAGTAGAAATTTCTAGCCATACATTTGATTTTTGTTCACTCATATTAGGTGTATAAGAAAAACAAAACAAACAAAAAAACTGTAAATAGTGTGCCCTCAATTTTGATATTAATATGCTTATATATTTTGTAAGTTTTCTATGATGTGTTTAATTAAGTTGTGAATGTGGTCATTCTCTTTGAAGTACTGTATGACGTATAGATGGTCAAACAGCAGGTTAATCTTCTTCACTTCTTCTTTGTCCCAGAGCAGATCAATCAACCACAACATAACGAGAAAAACTACATTAACATTTCTCCTCAATGGCACAGCAGCAAGTCTGAAACCATATAACTCAAGAAACCGAGTTTTGATACACGTGGTGGGCACAGCACAGATAACCCCTTCGTGTAGCTTTAAGCTTAACAAGCAAACAAACATTAACAAAAATATTTGAGTGAAAGTATACAAAATACGTACACGAACTCAGGACTCTAAAATTCGGTTTTCAATAACCTTGCTTAACTACCAATAAACAAACTCTATCGTCTTTTGTAAACTCGAACATTATTTTTGTAGTCAACGTTTCTTCTATGCTTGGCAACAAAACTTGGTCATGGAATTATTACTAATTTCATAAGACGTATATCTTGTAGAAACTAATAAGTTCAGTTGGAGTACAGTACTCCATTATGATTTCTTTGAAAAGTTTCTTTGCCGAAAACCAGTAGCTTGAGCAAAAAAAGGTTTCTATAGGTTTTAGCAAATACGAAAGAATAAAAAAAACTCTTAAGAAGACCAGTAATGTAATTTTTACAGGTTTATGATACAAGAGATAGAGCTTCCCATCTTAATAACTTCTCAACTTTTTATCATGTTAAGATATATTATAGCAGACGTTTCAGAGTCTAAAACATAAGATTCATCAATTAGTTTGAAGTATAGTCATTACATAGTAACGATTAGCATAAAAGGCCAAACATTTGCTTAGATGTTATAAAATCATTGAAATGTTTTAATTGGTGCATTTATTGTAATTTATTTTCTTTTTACATTAATATATATATAGATATATTGTTAATTGGAGTTTTATTTTATAACACTTTGCTTTATCTCTTTTAAGTGCTACTTAGTATTGTAATCAGATAGTCAGTTCATTATGTGTGTTTTAGTGTTTATAAATGTCGAGGAAAGTGCACACGACAGCAAGACTTAATGAAGCACTGACTAACAACATTTTGTGAAATTGCACTGTTTACATTTAGTGCGCTATTTGTCTCACTTTATTAACGGATATGTTTAAAAGGCTAATCTTACATAAATTACATTCCCAGGTAAGACTGGAGCCTACGGTTAATCATTAGATTCAAGCCAAAGATGATTCGAATGCACAGAATTAAACTGAACACAAACAAAACAGTAAAGGAAAAGTCCAAACATAGGTGTAAATGAAATTATTTATTTTTTACTTACTAGGATCTTATTATATGGTTAGTCGTGTTCTGTATTTCTAAATTCTAGCTGTCTCGACAAGGATAAAGTACTTCGTTGAAAGAAGGCAGAAAAGATATTGTTGGTACCACACTTTCAAGTTAGAGCAAAGACCTAGCGTGATATCCTATACTCCTAAGTTGCATTGTCAGTGATAATTCTTATTATGCATATTCAAGGATGAATTAATCCGTAGTTCTTACAAACTTGTATAAATTTATGTACAACTCTTTCACGAGGATGTGACCCAAATTTTAAAGGAAAGAGAGTATAGAAGCTGGACTAATTAAGACAAGTTCCACTGAATGACAACTACCGTATGTGATCTCGACCTAAGGCTAATGTTAAAGAAACCATAGATGCTGCTTAAGTCTTTTGTTTGAGTAGATTATTTTGCATGTGTGTGGAGGGAATGAGTGTTGGGAAGAATGAGCTCGCGCTCTTATACAAATAAACTGCCCCCACAGTGACTTATGAACTCCTTTATTTCCATATGACTCTTTCGTCACATATATTGTACAATATTTCGGTGAGAATAATGTCCTGTAGAGGAGAATACATCTTATTTGGGGATACTAAGTTTCCTATACGTGTCACCCTTTAAACCAACATTATGACCACTTACACCTATTTATAAAGACATCAACTAAGTGCAAAACACCTGACGAATTATTGTTCTTAATGTTCATACGCGGCTAAAATATTGCACTTTATAACTGTCACTTATATATATACACATATCAAACGTCTCTTACAAACTCAGTGTTAAAACTAAGGTTCCTAGAAAGTTCTTCAAAACAAACCTTTTACGGAATAATAACAAAACACTACACTTTTCTGCAGTGAAATATTACTTGAAATTCTAAACGTCTTCACGAAATGTGATCGTTTTATATCATTTTCTTTTCTGACCTTAAAACTGATATTTAGAGTTCCGACTACACAAGTAAAGTTACCTTAATAAAAATAATATATTGACGTAAGGAGCTCACTGAATCATGCTTGATTTTTCTAGTGCAATTGTCAGGTAATTCAAATTGAAGAAATGTGTAGAACTGCAACATAGAGAATTGTCAGTAGAACAAAGGTCGCATGTGTAGAACTGCAACATAGAGAATTGTCAGTAGAACAAAGGTCGCATGTGTAGAACTGCAACATAGAGAATTGTCAGTAGAACAAAGGTCGCATGTGTAGAACTGCAACATAGAGAATTGTCAGTAGAACAAAGGTCGCATGTGTAGAACTGCAACATTGAGAGTTGTCAGTAGAACAGAGGTCACATGTGTAGAACTGTAACATAGAGAATTGTCAGTAGAACAGAGGTCGCATGTGTAGAACTGCAATATAGAGAATTGTCAGTAGAACAGAAATCGCATGTGTAGAACTGCAACATAGAGAGTTGACAGTAGAACAGAGGTCGCATGTGTAGAACTGCAACATAGAGAATTGTCAGAAGAACAGAGGTCGCATGTGTAGAACTGCAACATAGAGAATTGTCAGTAGAACAAAGGTCGCATGTGTAGAACTGCAACATAGAGAATTGTCAGTAGAACAGAGGTCGCATGTGTAGAACTGCAACATAGAGAATTGTCAGTAGAACAGAGGTCGCATGTGTAGAACTGCAACATAGAGAGTTGTCAGTTGAACAGAGGTCGCATGTGTAGAACTGCAACATAGAGAATTGTCAGTAGAACAGAGGTCGCATGTGTAGAACTGCAACATAGAGAATTGTCAGTAGAAACAGAGGTTGCATGTGTAGAACTACAACATAGGGAATTGTCAGTAGAACAGAGGTCGCAAAAAAGTTTTACGTAATGACGGTTGGACTCTCCGAAAAATTGCTGCAGACTTGAAAGGCTCCCCAAACACCTTCAAGTACACTTTATATTATGAAACCGTGACATTGAAAACACGAAATAGAGAGACAGAACACTTGAACTTAATGATACTGATGTTAAATATCTTCGTTTATGTAGCCTTCAAGACTGAAGGAGGACTGTCACTGATAAACGATCATTTACCAAATGAAAGATAATTGTCCAAATATAGGTTATCAAGAACAGAACACACAACTAGAATGGAATATGTGGTAGTGTAGCTATTAAAAAACCTTTGCTTCGATCTTGAAGTATTGCCAAGAGACTGAAATTTGCTAAAAAGTACAAAACTGGGTTGTTGATGAATGGAAATGGGTGTTGTAGATAGATAAGTTTAACTTTGAAATATATGGTTGAAAACGTAGGTTGTACGTCTGGATAGCACCTACCGTGAAGCGTGGAAGAGACAGTGTGATGGTTCGGGGGGTGTTTTGCTGTTGAAGCGACAGGAGATATTTGCAAAATAGAGCAATAATGGACCACCGCAAATACTATCAGATACTGATTACGTCATGGTATACCCAGTATCTTTTATGATATTAGTAAAGGATGCTACTACCAAGAAAATAATGACCCCAAATACTCAGAAATTATTTAATTAAGAAAGAAGTTGCTGGAGTCATTTAACTGATGTAATAGCCTCCACAGAGCCCCAATCGTAACCCAATTAAGCAGACTTAGGATTTAATAAATAAAAACTTAAGAAATCAAAAGTTTCTTCAAAGGAAACTTTATGGAGATATTTGGAGCAAACTCTCAAGAGGCACTGTTTGGAGTTATTTAAGCAAAATGGGGACACACAAAATATTAGCTGTTTGCTGAACTCAAGCACTTCTACTGAGTTTATGTTGCACTAAGTATGAAGATTAATAACATTTTGATGTTTCACCTATGGTTTCCCTTCCGTTGCTCTTTGAAAGTTGCCTAAAATGTAATGTTCGAGCTTGTCCTAACACCTTTATACAATACTCTACATTTTTACTTTATGTATTTTGGAAAATACTGCTGATTATAACTGAATAAATAAGTATTGTTTTTTTTTTATTTTAGAAGAGTAGGATCTGGCATTTACTGGACTGAATATCTGTTTTCAGTTCTGAATCAGATCCCTGCTTTAAAGGGTAGGTGAGGTAACAAACTGCCTTGGGCAATAAAATCCATAGAAGTTTATATTAATGCTAGCAGGTACTCGTAAAACATCTGCGATCAAATAGGTATCTTTGTTGTAACAGTACTAATTTAAATACAAGATAAAAAATAATACAAAAAATTCTAATCGCAGACGCTAAAGACTGTAAGTGCACTTGCCTTAGGCCTAACATTACTTAAGCCTTTATTAAGTACGATCTATAATCGATAGAGATAGATTAACACTGTAACTTGTGTATATCCATGAAAATCAGCTGTGTAAATTTATGGTTGATGACACGAAAAGCTAATTTCTTTCTGTGTAATTGTGAAAAAATACGAAAATGCCGGTAAAAAGTACAAAACACAAATTTTGAAACTGTAACTTTGTACGTATCTTCGCATGGACTCAACCAGCTTTTATGTCAAATTTGGTAAAGATCCACCAAAAGAAGAATGAAACAGTGGTAAAAACATAAAAAGCCCACAAAAAGTGCAAAATGAATAACGCAAGATTGAAATTTTGTAAGTATCTCTCCATGTATCCAATGTGCCTCCACATCAGTTTTCATGAAGATCTATGTACACTGTGCGAAGTACTTACATGGACATACAAGAGATAGTGCTATTATATTTATATAGAATTTAGCACATTTGGGTTTTTATATAATTTTATAATAAATCTTGATTTCCATAAGTCCAAAGTACGCTTTGTCTTGTCATATCTGTTGAATCAACTTAAATATTTCTGGATTGGTTTATATCATATATACACGATTAACTAAACCAGCAGAACCAGCACATCTTATATACAAAAGTTGAGGTGATATTTTCAGTATATTTTCCGTTCATATGAAGGTTAAGAATGCAAACTGTAACACAACCAGTCAGGAAATGGAGTTTTTTACAGGTGTAAAAAATGTCGAAGATGGTGGAAAAATAAAATAGCTTACAACAAAAGAGACTAAAACCAAGTTTGTTGGTTCAGAACACGTATGACCAGACTCGCAGTTTGTTGGTTCAGAACACGTATGACCAGACTCTCATGTCCCAGTTGCTGATCCTCTATTGTACTTCATTGCTAAACTTGGCTGCTTAAAATGGAACATTTCTTCCTATTAAAGCATGCTAAGAGACACTGAAAAGATTCGCGGGATTAACACAAATAAATAATCATCTGGTGGTGAATTCTACGTTATATTTCGCGCAGTTGGGACGCTGAAAGATATGCAGTTTCTTAGATTAAACACTGAGCTATATGTCTTAGAATTGCAACTACACTTATTCTTGTAACTCATTATTTATTTTGTTTGTACATTATGAAATGTTAGTCAAGAATAGTTTAAAATCAATCTAAATAACAAGTTTTAAGCTATTTCTGTAAATTACTAAGGCTGTAAAGAATTCATTGGTTAAAATTTATAAGTGACACTAAAATGAGAAAGTTGTTTTAGCAAAATGAGCGACTTCATCATTGATCTATAGAAAGTATGTTATACTAAAACAATTTTGGAATCTCCCACTTTGTTACAGTCTGTGTTGTCATAGCTGGCCATTCTATATTTGACGACCCTACGTTTTAACAACAGGCTTGTACCATAGTTTTTATTGTTAAACACTATATGATAAAGATGTCATATACAAATACACCATTCTTCCATACGTGCTTTCCATATATTATTTAATGTTGTTGTTTGTTATTAAGAATAAAGGGCTATCTGTATTCTGCCAACCACGGGTATCGAAACCAGGATTCTAGCAGTATACGTCTGCAGACATACTACTGTGCCACATAACACTAACCATTTAGTGTCATTTAATGTACAAAAACGACGGTTTTCCATAATCCGTTTCAACTATCTGATCACACAGAAATCCATAGGCCCTGTATCTGGCAATTTGACCAGTATGTCTTTAAATGAAGTAACTCAGATACCAGTTTTATTCACCAGCTGCTTGACGTGTGCTATGGTTGAATAGATATGTTTTTCTGTTTGTGTCAGAGCAAATACACACTGGGCTTTCTGCTGTGTTCAACGCACGAAGTCAAACCACGGATTTTAGTTTTGTATGTCCGTAATCTGAGTACTAGCGGGGAACAATTGAATGGATATATCAACGAAGCAGCTTATGAGGACGTGACTTGTGTCGCTTTTCCACAAGAATATCCTTCTTGACTGTGTTCTGAACTGTTGCCTGAGATACTTGTTCGACTTTTGATACTGAACTCTCACCTGTTACACTTTGCTTACCACAGCTGGGATACGACTTGCTAGAGGAAATACATACCATTCCCAAAGGTTACCAATTTTCAGTAAAATTAGACTCCATACAACGTCAAAATCCTTTTCTGATATGTAGCATTCCACCGTGACTTTATATCTGCTATGATTGTTAGGTAACTTGCGATATGCAAATTCAAAATCATTTTTATATAATGCACTCAAGCTTCTCCACTTAGGGCATCTTCATATGACTTTAACAAGACAAGTCAATGTGAGTTAAACATGTTTTGAAGACATTGAACACGAGACTTTATAACATCCACCAGAGATTTAGACCTCCATGTTTGGAGAATCCGAAGAAGGTCGAAACGTTGTTCGCTCTTCTATGTAAAATATTTTCTCAACCCAAACGAGCTGTTTTTGCATATAAATTCCTCAACAAGTGGGTTTCTCGACATCACTGAGAATCCATATTCGTTTTATCAGATTGGGCTTACAATAAAAGTTTATTTTGCAAAGTGGTATCATTTATTACACCTTTTCCAATGTGAGAGACATATTATAGATTTTGTTGCATTTATCTGGTATTGTTTATTACTTTATCTGGATATGAATTAACCATGAAATGAAGCATTTTGCCAATTTGGTTTGCAGACAATATATAATTATTAAGTTGATTATGGACATTAATATTTCTCTAGGTTCGAATAAAACTCATTTACCTTATATTTATCTCAAACTAGTATATATTCAAGAATAACAAGGTTAGAAAATATGTTTTGAAATATATGATAGTGTACCATGGAACATGTGGTTTTATCTTATCAGCAATATATCTTATATTTAATTTCTAAAATTATTTTGATAGCACACTTCTATTCAAAATTTTAGCTTATAAACTATGCAAGGCATTATACCATTTACTAGGCCTACTTTTGATTGATATTAATTTTGTACGAAGTTGAAAAGCGTTATTAATGTGTTTAAACCACAGGTTGTACATATTACATTTTAAAAGAGGACGTATTCGAAAACACAAAAATTACATACAGCCAATCCCTATATCCATTACTGTAGGCCTATTTTAGATAAATATTAGCCTTGTGTAAAACTGCAAAACGTTATTTATGTTTTTCAATCACAGCTTGCACGATTACATTTTAAAATTCTGATGAATAAGTCATAATTTATCTCAAACACTTTAACTCATAAGTTAAAATGACTATTTTTAGTTGTTTTAGTTTTCAAATCTGATATTTCATTGAAATAAATATGACTGTTTGACACAAGAACATTGTTCAACTTTTATATTTAAACTTCTTCAAAAATTTAGAGAACAACGTGTGTGTTTACTTTAACTGTATGTACTTTGGGATATCAGTTTCCTTACTTCTTTCACAAATACGAACAAAATGTTTGAAAATCTAATTTTCAAAGACAGCTGAATTCCATTACTTCCACTTGCTGAAAACTGAAATGTTAGTTTCAACTATGTTAAAAAACAAAACTAAAAATGTTTGTTTGTTTGGAATTAAGCACAACACTACACAGGAGGCTATCTGTGCACTGCTCACCAGGGGTATCGAAACCCATTTTCTACCGGTGTGAGTCCGCAGACATACTAAAAATGTTAAAAAACTACTAAAAATTAATGAAAATGTAATACGACAACTCAAAATTAATTTACGCCTTTCCACTGTATATTTTACTAATGGCTATTTCCGGTAAAGTTGGTGGATATTCGACAAAACGCAGTGCTGCAAAGTCGAAAGAACAAGTCATCGAACTTGGATGACCTTGTTTGCAATCGAATCTACCACAATTTTAATGAAGAGTATAATAGATTATCTTCTAATTTATTTATAGATCTACATATATATAGATATTATATAATACTGTAGTCTTTTTCTGCTGTATCGATTTTATTTTCCAGTTTGTTGTTAAGCCTTTTTTTAAATCGTCTATTCAATAACCAAGATATGTATGAAATTCACGCGTTTTTATTTCCTTAAAGTGTACTTATGTATTAAAGATGACTTAGACAGAGAAAGGACAGTCATATTGAATTTAAAATTGATACAAACGGTGAAAATTGAAGCAGGAAACATCTTTATTGTTAGTATGATACATAATATTAGCTTACGTCATAACCAGTTGAATAGCTCTTAGTGCTGTCTGTAGATCAGTATTGAGCACTGTACATGAAGAATATTTTAAAATGAATGAGAAAAATATCAATTGCTATTCAAAACAAAACTTGAGTGAAGACAAAAGGAGGAAATTAAATTGTATTTTTCACATTAACGACAAATGAAGTTTAACACAATCTTAAGGTAGGTTTTCAGTGAAGATTATGTACATTCAACATACGTGTAATAGATTGTCATTTGTGCAATATGTGTGCAACGCTTTATGTTGTGTTTCAAACTTAAGTTGTTTTTTTTAAATAACTTTCTATTTTTATTGTAATAAACTATGAAATCAACAATGATTTTGTTTGTTTGTTTTGAATTGCGCGCAAAGCTACTCGAGGGCTATCTGCGCTAGCTGTCCCTAATTTAGCAGTGTAAGACTAGAGGGAAGGCAGCTAGTCATCACCACCCACCGCCAACTCTTGGGCTACTCTTTTAACAACGAATAGTGGGATTGACCGTGACATTATATCGCCCGCACGGCTGAAAGGGCGAGCATGTTTGGTGCGACCGGGATTTGAATCCGCGACCCTCGGATTAGGAGTCGAACGTCTTATCGTTCTTGGCCATGCCGGGCCAAATCAACAATGATTGACAGTTTCTACGCGTTCCTGCTTTACGTTGTGATCTGTTGGAGACATCTAAGTTCTTAAGAGGTCATTCCTCTTTTTTTATCGGACATGTTTGACATTATAACACTCACTAATTTGTCACAGAATCTCTTGTCTGAATACATTTACATTCAGCACAATGACTGTGCATTAGGAACTTTTATAAATTATACAACTTACTTGGTGTCACTTTATAACGCTACTATATGATATCGTTTTAAAGATTTAAAAAAAAAATCCTAATTTGTTGAAAGCCATAGAAGAGAAGTTTCTATGAAACTCACACAGTATTTATTGACATGTACAATATTTTTTATCTGTAATAGATAGATTCTGACTGTCTTTTGTGTCATATGATCTGAAAATATCGCCTCCCAAAATTCCGCCCACTCCCAGGCAAAAGGTATGAGGATTTTTAATGTGAATACAAACCATAATTTCTCACGAACCTTAATGAAAAGTGAAGCACATAAACCGTGTAGTTCGTGTGTCCACAAATCTTTTGTAGCTTGGTGTTCTTACCTCTCTCATCAAACCTCCAGAAAATATGGTTACTTAATAACAGAACAAATCTCAAAACGAAACTTGAGTCTACATAAAGACCGTGTTCACGATGAATAAGACAATCTGTTTCATTTTAGATGCTTGAATGAATGTGATAGGCAAATAGGTAGAAGAATACCGGATAGATACACAATCAAAAGAGTGATACGTAGTTATAAATATGCATGTCTACATGTGTGTGTGTGTGTATCCTGGTGCATCAGCGGTAAGTTTACATACTTACAACGCTAAAATCCAAGGTTCGACTCTCAGCGATGGATAAAGCGCAGATAGCTCATTGTGCGGCTTTTCACAAAATAAGAGTGCATATTGTGTGTGTGTACATATAATAAAGAGTTTGATGTCTTCAAGCAACAAAGAAAGTGAATACCTACTAGAGTTAATGAAATATCTATATTTGAGGTAGCTATATATCACTGATATTTATTTTTTTCTATTAAATAATTAGAGCCTACTCTACAGGGAATGTAATACTTTATTTTTCTTTATGACTTAATGTCATATACGTTGTTTGTTTATTTAAAATGTAGGTTGAGCATTAGAACCAATATTTACAACTTAAAAATATAAATTTTCTTTGGCCTAAAGGGTTTGTTTTTACAATAACTATATTTTTTATACAAAAATTAAGTTGAAAATACTCCACAATCTTATTATAACTTATAGTGAAGTTTCAATTATGGTTCGTATTTCTACATACGGTGTCAGTATAATATAGATCTATTTAAATACGCATGTACATATTTATATACATATATATATAACATACGTTAGTACAGGTCAGGCATGTACAATAAAGTAAATAATGAAATATTTCTACCTGTATTTTTCGATTATTTTATGTAAAATGGCAAATCTAGTGAGAAGTGAACTAAATAATGTGAAAAATATTTCATTATAAGTGTCAGAAAAGTTTTATCACAGCAAATTACACATTCTAGACTTTTTATTTGGAGATGTGGCTCCTTGCTTGGTTTTTCGAATGCCTTTCTCATTGAATTCTTGGTCTAGAATTCTTTCAGGTAGAGGTGTTTCGGGCGCACTATTTTTCGAGGCATCTTCTACCGAACTCGTCTGTATGTTATAAAGTACAATTCTAAAAGTCCCAGTGATGTTACTGCGCGGCCCTCTACTCGCACAGTCCTGCAACATTTCATCCGTTATCCCCAGGTTTCGTAGCTGGTGTCTCGTTTCTCGCTCTTCTTCTGTTAAAAGATCACTATTTTCAAAGCTTGGGTACATAATATATCTTTCTAGTTTGTCAGGAAACTTTTGATTAACCAACCATTCTGATAACATAATGTCTTTCATACTAAACCTGAGCTTTGGATTTTGATCGAGAATACCCCTAATGAGGACATTGCAGCTTTTGGAAACGTGAGACGGTATCTTAAACTTACCTTCAAGAATAAGGTTTTTAAGGAACACCACAGTTTGTGCCTGGAAAGGCATAGAAGCTGTGACCATAAAATATAATAGAACTCCCAAGGCCCAAATATCTACACAAGGCCCGATGTAACTTGGATCTTTGAAGAGTTCGGGGGCTGCATAAGGTGGGGAACCACAGAATGTTGTCAGGGGCTTATACACATCTTCGACTTGTGTACTGAAGCCGAAATCACCGAGTTTCACAACATTTGGTCCAGCGAAGAAGACATTTTCTGCTTTAATATCACGGTGAATGATATTGTTTTGATGCTGAAAAAAAAAAGTTTCAATATATATATATTTATTTATCGCATTACCGTTATCGGTCCAGATTGTCAATTTACTGTCATAATGGATAATGTCTGTGTTAATAGCACCCAAATACAATGGGGATATCGCATCTATCAGACAAAATCCAAACGCTGATGTCAATCTCGTCAGCTGTCGTGGGAAATCATAAAATAACCAAACAAGTGTACGAAGCTAAGTGCTTAGATCCACAACGTCTCAGCTTCTATTCGTTTTCACTGTCTATAGCCAATTGTGAGATGGTAGTTACCCGTAAAGTTCCCAAAGCAAAAATAAAACCACTGTAACATTTCTACTAATTATCAAGTTGCCGTTTTATCAGTCCAGGTTGTCAACTCTCTTTCACAACGGGTAATGTCTGTGTTAATAGTTGAAATGAAGCAATCATAATATTTCTACTGAATGTCACATTCCTGTTATCACTCTGGGTTGTCAGGGGTTCTCTATATTATTTATATTGAGTGTAACGAACATACTACAAAGGATTGTATGTTTTGTTTTGTTTTAATTTCGCGCAAAGCTACACGAGAGCTATTTGCGATAGTCGTCCCTAATTTAGCAGTGTAAGACTAGAGGGAAGGCAGCTAGTCATCATCACCCATTACTAACTCTTGAGCCACTCTTTTACCAAAGAATAATGAGATTGACGGTCACATCATAATGCCATCACAGCTGAAAGAATGAGCATGTTTGGTGTGACAGGAATTTCGAACCCGTGACCCTTAAATTACGAGTCGAGCGCCTTAACCACCTGGCCATTCCGAGCCTTACTACAAAGGAAGGAAGTCGGAAAGACTAACTGTAAGCAGTTTGGCTTCTATCAGTAGGTCCGGCATGGCCATGCGTGTTAAGGCGTGCGACTCGTAATCTGAGGGTCGCGGGTTCGCATCCCCGTCGCACCAAACATGCTTGCCCTTTCAGCCATGGGGGCGTTATAATGTGACGGTCAATCCCACTATTCGTTGGTAAAAGAGTAGCCCAGGAGTTGGCGGTGGGTGGTGATGACTGGCTGCCTTCCCTCTAGTCTTACACTACTAAATTAGCGACGGCTAGCACAGATAGCCCTCATGTAGCTTTGTGCGAAATTCAAAAAACAAACAAACAGTGAGCAGTATTCTTGTGTTGTACTCTAATAGGTCTTTAAGAGAAAGAGAAGAAATTGGGAGTAAGTACTATATACTAGAGTTTATGATAAGGTGTTTGGTTCTATTTACCATCTTGGAGTTCTACTATATAGTTTTGTTGAACACCTTATAGTTCTATTTAACACCTTATAGTTCTACTTTATAGTTCTATTTAATATTCTATAGCTCCATTTAATATCTTATAGTTCTATTTGATATTTTATAGTCCTACTTTATAGTTCTATTTAACATTTTATAGTTCTACTTTCTAGTTGTATTTAATATCTTATAGTTCTACTTTGTAGTTCTATTTAATATCTTATAGTTCTACTTTATAGTTCCATTTAATATCTTATAGTTCTACTTTATAGTTCTATTTAATATATTATAGTTCTACTTTATAGTTCTATTTAATATTTTATAGTTCTACTTTATAGTTCTATTTAATATATTATAGTTGTACTTTATAGTTCTATTTAATATATTATAGTTGTACTTTATAGTTGTATTTAATATTTTATAGTTCTACTTTATAGTTGTATTTAATATATTATAGTTGTACTTTATAGTTCTATTTAATATATTATAGTTGTACTTTATAGTTCTATTTAATATATTATAGTTGTACTTTATAGTTCTATTTAATATATTATAGTTGTACTTTATAGTTCTATTTAGTATCTTATAGTACTACTTCATAGTTCTATTTAATATTTTATAACTCTATTTACTATCTTATGATTCTACTTCATAGTTCTATTTAATATTTTATAGTTTTTTGTTGTTGTTTTTAATTAAGCACACAGCTACACAAGGGCTATCTGTGCTCTGCCCATCACGGATATCAAAACCCGGTTTCTAGCGTTGTAAGTCCGCAGACATACCGCTGAGTCACTGGGGGTCTTTATAGTTTTATTTAATATCTTTTTATAAGGGTAGAGGTTGGGAGTTTCATTAGGGTGATTTCATTTCTACTCTACTAAATTTAAAGGTGACTACCTTCCCACAACTGGCTATAGACAGTGAAAACCAATAGAAACTGAGACGTTGTGGATGTAAGCACTTAGCTTCGTACCATTGTTTAATTTTTTCATGATCTCCCGTGACAACTGACGAGATTGTCATCACCATTTGGATTTTGTCTCATAGATGGGATATCCCCAATGTACTTGGGTGCTGTTAGTATAGACTTTATCCATATAATAGTAAGTTAAAAACCTGGACCGATAAAGGTAATGCAATATCTAATTCTTTACTGTTTTACAGTACTGAGTAAATCACCTAATAAGAATTAATGTAATCAATAGTTTGTAAGATATAAATACACATGTTATTTATATTATCTTAATTCCTGTCTCATTGCAGCTTCCTATAATTTGTTTTTAATTGTTCATCGACTATGAAGCAAAATCCACACATAAAGAAGTGAGATTATTAATCAAACTTTAAGTCAGTCAAAGCGACATCTCGTGGAAGTCAAAGTTTTTCTTATTCGGTAACAACTTAATAATTACTTTAGGTCACGACATTTTTGCTAAATGACGTAGGTAGAATAATTATGATGAAGTTATAATAAAAAGTTGTCTTTGATGCAGAGAAGACAGAACCTAACAAAGTGAAACTAGTGTTGGGTTTCACCAATTCCGTATTTCAAACATTTCTATTTCAAACATATAACATTTCTAAATATCATAATAGAACATTATAGAGACTATAAAGTTTCGCTGATATTTCTCTGTATGTCATATTCATAATAGAAATATTACAGAGAACTTAAAAGTGTTGTTTTTCCTGGGTTAGCTAGCTTGCGTTGTAGCGCATTTGTTACACTGACAATATGAATATAACGGATATCCCCAAAGTGTCGTTTTGTGTAAGTTATCTATCAACCATTGTGGTACGTTTGTTAACCTCATAACATAAATATCGCAGAAAACCAGTGACTGTCGTTTTATCTAGGTTAGCTAACTTTCACAGTACTACAATATGAGTATAACAGAGAACCCCCATAGTGTCGTTTTACCTACGTTGGTTAACTTCCATTGTGGTACATTTGTTACACACACAATATGAATACCATACAAAACACGTAATTGTTGTTTAAATCCAGTTTAGTGATTTTATATTGTAATACGCGCTCTACACTCACCATATGATTGACAGCAGAAACGACCTGAGCCATCAGACGTTTAGCTCGTTGTTCGGGAAGCCGACCTTCTGAAGTGATGAAGTGAAAGAGTTCGCCTCCATTAGCATACTCCATGATGAGGTACACTTTCGATAAGGCTTCTATCACTTCATACAAACGGATGATGTGCGGATGATGAAGGCTTTCCATGCTCTTAATTTCACGTGCTAGCATTCTTTGTGTCTTGATGTCTAATCTGGACTTATCAATGATCTTAGCAGCTACTTTTTCTGTGGAATAATCATTATAGAAACGTGTTTATAGCGAAATAAACTCCCCAAGAATACACATTAAAAATGGTTCTTTGTACCCCGTCATTAAGATAAAGAGCAACCAGTCGTTCCTGGTTAAAAACATACTAATAAATAATAGTTCTTTAGGTTAATGAAGTATTCACACTTATGTCTGAAATTGTTATTATATTACACAGTATCATATTTTTAAAGCAATAACACCGATATAACAATAACTAATATATCTCTCCAACATATCTGCTTCAATTAAAGTTTATTAAATTTTTGTTATTACATGTTTCTTCTTTCTCTCCCTGTAGGAACTGAGAATGAACAAAAGGAAAAAAAAACTTCGATGAAAGTAAGGGCGACATAATTTGATTAAATCAATTAATACAATAAGTTATATCTTATACGCTCCCTAACATTTGACCTTTACATTTTAAAGAATATCTGCCCTTTCCAGTGGCACAGTGGTATATCTGCGGACTTACACACTAAAAACACAGCACAGATAGTCCATTGTGTAGCTTTGTGCTTAATTCTAAACAAACAAACGAATATCTAGTATAGACGAGTTAACTTTGAAACACTGATAAGTTAAATGTAACCCCGCGAGTACCAATCTATGAAATTATAGTTGATTTTCAACTATACACGAATAAAGCTATCAGTTTTTAGTGATGACGAGAAAACTGACGACGCCCGAAGAAGGTCGAAACGTTGTTCGCTTCTCTACATCAAAATGTTCTCAACCCAAACCAGCCGTTTTTACATATATATATTTTTATCATATTTTTAATAAAACAAAACTGAACATCTATTTTTTTACTTACTTATTTATTTGTATACGTTTATCTTAAATCGTACTTTCGAAGCTATTCTGAAATTGACATTGTTTCATTAGTTAATTTGCAGAGTTCGAATAAATTTCTGGTGTTTGTAGCACTTGTATGGACCTATTAGAGCCAGGTACAACATAACTCATGTACGTGGATGCGCATTAATACTTCCAACTTCGTGCTTGGTTTTTCTATTTAGTTCTTTGATTTAATAACTGCACTTTATCTAGGCCTAAATAGGTGTAACTAGTTGTTACTAAGACTAAGATTATAAAATAATTAACGTGTAAGTTGATAATCTCGATAAAGCAAATACGTTCAACAACACCTCACGTTTTACATCTGATTCGTGAGTAACAAGCGCTTCCAGGTGCATTATTAACTGAAAATATTCGCAAGTCACCAAATATTAAAAAAATGTACATATTCGACAAAGCACCATTTCCTATTTCTATTGAAACACGCTACGCCAAAATGTACAAACTGGTTCTCGATCAGATAAATTCACTTTTCTCATTACTGTTTTCTGTTTCCAACTTTTAAAAGCTCACATTTTGTAAAAAAAAGAACAACAAAAAACAGAGATTTCGTTTCGCTTAAACATTGAAGAAATTTTCCACAATATTCATTTTCAATATCGAATTCTTTTTCTTCCTCTACACGTTGACAAGAACGTGATATCAGTTCTCTAACAGTTGGATTGCGTGTTATACATGACATTCTCTCTTTTTGTGTCATTAAATTCTGAATAACAAGTATCAAAAATATATGACTCATTGCTCTATGATATCTTATTAAAGTAATAATAAAACGCCAAAGAATGTAAGTTTGAATTTACAAATATATGCATAAATAATTTGAATGGCTGTTTTTGGCGATTCTTATGACGTTAATTCTCGAAAACCCTACGATTTCTAAAGACATTTATCAAATATTTTGTTATGCATAAGTCTTTTAATTTTAATGTGTTCGAATTAATTTATGTTCTATTGCAATATCAAAGTTTGATGATAATACGAAAAAATCAATGGAACTAACGGTATTGATGGAAAACACGACTAATCTCACTTATCTTTCCAGTATTATGGACTGAAAATACATAATTTATAGAAACACAGTCTTCCAATTTGGAAAAACAAATCAATAAGTGTTACCAGTCTACTGATAGGAAAATAATTTAACCTTTGTACTTTCAGCACCAGAGGATCTTTGTACGAGCGACTTTGTGTACCAAAGAGCGGATAGATGCTTTGAAGAATTAATCTTTATGTCATGTTTTATATTCAAAGGAAAATATGCTTAGCAATTTTTTCGTACGAATTGTTTATAAACTATACATATTTATATGTCTTACAAGTTAAATATATGAAGGACTATATTCAAATAGTTTACAAAATTAACTCAGAAATAACCCCTAATTAGGAACTGCGAACATTTCAATTGACTTTAAAGATTATATTAAACCGGGTAGTAAAAAAAAAGTTTAAAATCCTGTGTAAAAAATATTGTGCACCAGAACAATGATGAAGCTCAAAATTAATAATACAACTAATAATAGTACTGTGCAAAAATGTCAGGACAAGATCACGCCCGGCATGGCCAAGTGGTTAGGGTGTCAACTCACAATCTGTTGGTCGCGGGTTTGAAGTTCCGTCAAATTAAACATGCTCGTTCTTTCAACTATAGGAGGCTTATAATGCCACGGCCAATCCCATTATTCACTGATAGAAAGAGTAGTCCAAGACTTGACAGTGGGCGTTGATGACTAACTGTCTTCCCTCTAGTCTTACACTGCTAAATTAGGGACGGCTACTGCAGATAGTCCTCGTGTAGCTTTATGCGAAATTCAAAACAAACAAAGTACACGATCAAAAATTATATTTCAGGCTACTTTCACAAACGATTGAAGGTAAATCACAGATGAAACATCAAACTTTCATTAATCTTCATATTTAGTACAACAGAAATTCAGTAGAAGTGTTTAAGTTCAACAAACAGTTAATACTTAGTGTGTCTCTCTTTTGCTTTTATAACTTCTAACAATCTTTCAAGCATTGTTGCAACATATTTAACAAGAGTGCCCTATGAGAGTTTGCTCCAAATATCTCCATAAAGTTTCACTTGAAGCAACTTTTAATTTTTCAAGTTTTTGACCTCTCAAATTCCAGGTCTTCTCAATGATTGAGATTGGGGTTCTGTGGGGGCCATTACATCATTTGAATGACTCCAACAGCTTCTTTCTCAGCTAAGTAATTTCTGCATAGATTGGATAAGTGTTGGAGTTATTATCTCCTTAGTAGCAGTAGACTCCTTTACAAATAATACGCAAACCATTGGGTCAACACCTGATGATATGTCTCAATAGAAAAACAAACCATCACACTGCTTCCTCCATACTTCATTGTAGGTAATATTTATTGAGGTAAGTATCTTTCACCTTTCTTCCCCCGGACGTGCAACCTACGCTTCAAACCAAATATTTGAAACTTGAACTCATCTGTCCATAACACTCTTTTCTAATTACCAACAGTCCAGTTTTTGTACTTTTCACCGAATTTCAGTCTCTTGACAATATTTCGAGATCAAAGCAAATGTTTTTTTTAACTGCTATACGACCAAATATTCCACTCTCGTTGAGTCTTTTTGATACAATATATCTGGACACTTTTCTCTCATTTGGTTCAAAGATGTTTATCTCATGCTTGATATCAGTGGCAGTTTTGCTTCTTTCCTAAAGGATACATAAACAAAGATACATCAGTATCACTGAGTTTAGGTGTTCTGTCTGTTTATTTCCAATTTTCAAATTTACCTGCCTCGGTCTCATGATCTTAAGTACATTAAGATGTTTGGGAAGCATTTCAAGTCTGCAGCAATTTGTTGTAGAGTTCAACCAGCATCACACAAAGCTTTTTTTTTTTTTTTTGCAAATATCTGCTCTTTTGTCAATCTTTGAGCAGCGACATGAAAATAAAACTTAATATATGGCGTTAAACACTATTATTATCAAATTTTATTTTTGGAGTTCTATTAAATTGGTGTCTTCCAGCATGTGCCTGTACTGTATGCTAGCAGCTTCTTTATATATAGTTAATACATTGCATGAGTTACCACAACAATCATTTCAGACCCTAAATTTGATCATTATTTTCATTCCAACAGCCCTTGGTAGAATTATGTGAGAATTCTAAAGAATGATAACTATACTCACCCTGGCTAATGCAATTGTCAACAGAGATCGATGAAACATTACCATAATGTTGAAATGTGCGTTATGCAAGGGCATGAAAGAATGACAAAATATTTTCTTGTCCTAACACTTTTGCACAGTATTGTATATCTAATCAAGAAAACATAATGTTAAAAACTAACGAAAACAAAGGTATGATTAAGCAGTGAGTAAATTTTACAGTTGAAACAAAACTTACGTTTAGTTAGGCAATGAGAAGCCACTTTGACTTTGGAAAAATTTCCAGAACCCAATTCTCCATGAATTCTGTAGAATCCTACTCTCTTTCCTAGAGCAATGTCTTTTTGCCAACTGTCATTAGAGCAGAGGTTATGAAGAACAGCTTCGTACTTACTGGCAGAGATCTGTGAAATCTCTGGATTTGATCGGCTAATGTGGTCAACTTCAACTTTCTCGAAATTGGAAACAGTGGTCAGCAATGGATTTGATGGAGTTCTGTGAAACTGTTTCTCTTGGGACTCTGTACTAACTACTGGCATCTTGCCCTTTGTTTAATCAAAATATCTTTTATTATATCCTCATAAAGATCCCTTGGTGTTGAAAGTAGAAATGAATTAAAATATACAGTCATTATATATTATTTTAAACATCTCTTTCTATCATAAAGGAATAGTATTTTTATTTTGAAAAATATTAACCCACTGGAGTCTTTGCACAAATTACTTTAAAATTTACAGTCTATCTGCTTGTCCTTACCTGTGTCAAAAGTCCAATATTTTTGTGGAGAATCCACCATAAACTCGAAGAACGTAAGACAGTGAAAAGTCGAGTACCAGAGGGTGAACATGACTAAAGCCGACACGTTTCTTCGTCATGCTTTTTCACTGATGGAAATGTTCACGCTATACGGAAAAGGAAATATGCATATTACATGGTCAATTACATATTATGCAATCGAACCTTGTCGCCAAAAGGTCACAGCATGTGATCTTCACATTAAATATTGAATACAACAAGAAGCAAAAAAATTACAATTTTAGAGTTAGAGTCTTTGTTTTTTAAATAAATGATCTTTTAACTACAGACAAATGCTGAGGCAAAACAATAAACAATGTAACGTTACTTGTTCCGAAAACGAAAACTTTTACGTACGAAAAACTATTATAATAAGAATAGCGCTCAAAAATACTGAACAGAAATTAAGAACAGTTATTTGAAACAAACGGAAGGACAATAAAATACACAATTTTAAGAAAAATTTTCAGTATGTTATAAAATGGATTGATTAAATCACGAGCTTTTACAAAAGTTTAACATCAGATGGAAAACTTTGCTAAATCTTTTATGTAATAAACATTAATTAGAAATGAAAAGATAAGGTGTGGTTTTTGAAGTTGTTATTTTTTTTCAAAATTTAAAAACAAAATGGACGATCAATTTGACGAAAATTGTTTATTTCAAATATCATAGGTAATAAATGCCAAGGGACTTGTCATGGCCTAGCGCGTTAAGGCGTGCGCTTCGTAATCTGAGGGTCGCGGGTTCGCGCCCGAGTCGTGCCAAACATGCTCGCCCTCCCAGCCGTGGGGGCGTTATAATGTGACTATAAATCACACTATTCGTTGGTAAAAGAGTAGCCCAAGAGTTGGCGGTGGGTGCTGATGACTAGCTGCCTTCCCTCTAGTCTTACACTGCTAAATTAGGGACGGCTAGCACAGATAGCCCTCGAGTAGCTTTGTGCGAAATTCCAAAACAAACAAACAAAACAAAATAAATGCCAAGCAAGTCGAACAATTTATCTACAATTAACAAAAAGACAATTTACAAACACTGCTAATATTCAGTTGCACAAATAGCAAAGAAAAATAACTGATTAAGGTTATCACACTTGATATGAATTTGTAGTAATTGCTAGTTTCTCACCTATTGTTTCTGACTCCTCTGAACCTATTTCCCACACTAGTTTTTGACATTTGAGATGACTGACCTGGGTAACTCTGAGCTTCTGAATAGTTCAAACTTCTCTCACACGTGATCAACCGAGCTTAAGACCAGTGATTTAGCGTCCAGCACCTCTATTCCTTTTATCTGAAAAAAAATTGCTTCGTGATCCTGCTGGTACACGAGCTCACCTACAATGCCGTCAGCAAAAGGTGAAAAATGGATAGCAGTATCTCATCCATGTAATGTCTTGCAGTCAAGGGTCTTCCATCCATCACATAAAGGTCTGTTTCCACTTACATGCTAATGTCACCCCAGACAATGATTGAGCCACTCCCATCAAAGTGGACAACGTTACAAATCCAAATATCGTTCTCCTTCACATCCTCAGACACTCACACAGGATTTCATTACTTAAGAATCCAGCTGGCATGTTCCTGGGTAAAAATCAGGCAGACTATCTCTGCCTTGAGGCTAGCGCGGGTGTTCTAACTGGAATCCTGGACTGCAGTTCAGCTTCATGGATACTGTTTATGAACACTGAGCACGATACTCACACTCCAGTCGTTCCTGAAGCTCGAGGCTAGTGTGGTTTCTAAGGCCTACATTCAATAGATAATGATCGCCTACTGCACTTGTAGCCTTTTAGCGACCATGACCTGGTCTCGTGGTGTATTATTTTCTTGTGGCTTGGTATATACACTACCAACTACTGAATACAGACTGTGACACCCCTATGATCTGTGCCACCTCAGTCTGGGTGTGCTATCCTGTAGAAGTTTGACGGCTATGTAAACTTCAGTTTACGTTAACTAGTTTCTAACAGCCTGAAACTCTTTGCGAGAGCCAATACCAGGAAAACAATCCATAAACCTTATCTTACCAGTAAACATAGTTTCTAATCAATCAATCCTAGCCTTTTGCTTGGCAGAATTTGTTTCATTTCTCACAACACCTATTACGTAAGAAATCATTGGTAAATAAACTTGCACACACCAGGTAGGATTGGTGTAATGCTCTATAATAATCATGCTAAGATTGAGAAAAAAGTAACCTACAAGTATTAAAACTTAAGCAAGCCTCATTATCTTTTCATTTGTACAAGTAGTATATGTAATTTAATATAATAATAAAACAGTCTCTAAAACGTTTGGATTCATTAATTTTGATAAGTTTCTTTGTTTGATTTGTTATTATGCCCAAAAACTGCCCAAAGGACTATCTGTGCTCTTCCACCACCAAGGGTATTGAAACTGTAACTCCGCAGACATGCTACTGGGGGGAAATTTTAGTGGGAGATGAAAGAAAAACTTTTATGAGAATTTTTCGAACACTGATAACAAAGCTTTTGTTTGTTTGGGAATTTCGCACAAAGCTACTCGAGGGCTATCTGTGCTAGCCGTCCCTAATTTAGTAGTGTAAGACTAAAGGGAAGGCAGCTAGTCATCACCACCCACCGCCAACTCTTGGGCTACTCTTTTACCAACGAATAGTGGGATTGACCGTCACATTATACACCCCCACGGCTGGGAGGGCGAGCATGTTTAGCGCGACGCGGGCGCGAACCCGCGACCCTCGGATTACGAGTCGCACGCCTTACGCGCTTGGCCATGCCAGGCCTGTGATAATAATAAAACAAACTTCTTACATACTATTTTTTCCAGAGCCACTAATCCGTCACTTTTATCTGATATTTCCTGCTTTAACATACTGAAATAAATAAATAATATTTCAAGAACGTTTGTGTTTTTGTGATCAGAAAAAAAACAAAGATCATCACTATGTGATAATAAAATTAACTTTATTGTTAACATTTTAAACAAATAAATTAAAAACTACAGAAAGATGCACTTCTTTTACTAAGTTTTATTACTGTTTAGTTTTTATAGCTCAAACATTGTTTCTCACGTAGGAAGTGACTGTATTTTATAACTGTATATTTCATACAGAATTCGGCCCGGCATGGCCAAGCGTGTTAAGGCGTTCGACTCCTAATCTGAGGATCGCGGGTTCGCATCCCCGTCGCACCAAACATGCTCGCCTTTTCGGCCGTGGGGGCATTATAATGTTACTGTCAATCCCACTATTCGTTGGTAAAAGAGTAGCCCAAGAGTTGGTGGTATGTGGTGATGACTAGTTGTCTTCCCTCTAGTCTTACACTGCTAAATTAGGGATGGCTAGCGCAGATAGCCCTCGAGTTGCTTTGCGCGAAATTCAAAACAAACTCGTACAGAATGTTTCAGTTATTTCACATAATTGCAGTTTCATACAACATGAGACCAACTTCAGGTAACGCCTGGCCTAATGGGGGGTTTGAAATTGCACTTTTTGCACGGATGTGGACACCAGTGTCCTCAAATGATAGGTTAAATGATACCTCGAGGTCGCAACCTCCCTTACTTTTCAAGTAGCTCTGGGAAAAAATCATACATTACCGTTAGCCGAAATAACATGAGGTTAGTTGGTTCCAGTTCTCAAACATTTTAGTCTGAAACAAACCTTGAAAGAGAAATGATTTTGAAACTATCTTTCCAGTAAAAGCAACCTTCCGTCATCAAAAAAGCTGTGTTTAAACATGATTGATAAAGTTTATTGCTTATAATCTTATTCCATTTTTTCTAGTTACCTGTTTTATTTATTTATTTTGTAACTACTTCAAGATAGATATCTTGGTCTTATCTTCTTTCATCTAAGATATCTTGACGATCTAAGAGAAATGATTTATATCTGATAATACCACAAAAATAGTATGATTGTTTGATTCAGCAGTCTTTGATTACTACTACTGATCAATGGTACGGTTTATTTGTTTGTTCACGAGAATAACGCATTATACGCACAAGGAGATAAACAACCAGATAAGAAACTTCTATGGTTCAGTTAGTCTTAACGAACAGAGAGAGTTGTTCCCACTCTTATAACGCAATGCTCGATTTTAAATTTAAATAATTCGCATTTTTTTATCTCACAAAACCAGAGCGTTTTTTTCTCTCCTGGTTTTGTTTGTTTCTGATATTCACGCAAAGCTGCACTACAGTTACCTGCGTTAGCTGTCCCTAATTTTGAGCTTGAAGACTATAGGGAAAGCAACCAGTAAATATTACCCACTGCCAACTCTGAGTTACTCTTATCACAATGTAAGCTGACTGTTACTCTTAACGCACCCACAACCCCAACTAGTTGTGTGCAATTTTTGAGAGAACAAAACACAAAGCATGAATCCTCAGATTCGCAGTCTGGCACACTATAATCACATGGCCACGTCCTATTCTCCTCGTTTTGAAACTCCTTGTACTTTCTATACCTGCGTATAACTGTTATTATTTACCGTAAAATGAGCCTAGATAAGTTTAGCTTAGTAATAATCCCACCCTTACATTTCTGTCAACATATAAATGGATACCTTCATTGACTCCTATTAAAATGTTTTGCAAGTTCCGCACTTCCAGACCTAATAAAATGTAGATATTCAGTAAAGTTTTTTTGGACATTTTTTTTTTTTTTAATTTCGCGCAAAGCTACTCAGGGGCTATCTGCACTAGCCATTCCTAATTTGGCAGTGTAAGACTAGAGGAAGAACAGCAATAGTAAGATTGACTGTCACATTATAATGTCCCCACGGCTGGAAGTGTGAGCATGTTTTGGTGTAACAGGGGTTTAAGCCCGCCACCCTCAGATTGCGAGTCAAGCACCCTAACACCTTGTCATGCTCGGCCTTTTGGACATCATTATATTAATTTTATGTCTCTCTTTCGTATTTTCGGTCCGGCATGGCCAAACGTGATAAGGCGTTCAACCCGTAATCCGAGTGTCGAGGGTTCGAATCCCGGTCGCACCAAAACATGTTCGCCCTTTCAGTCGTGATGGCGTTATAATGTGACGGTCAATCCCACTATTCGTTGGTAAAAGAGTAGCCCAAGAGTTGGCGGTTGGTGGTAATGACTAGCTGCCTTCCTTCTAGTCTTACACTGCTAAATTAGGGACGGCTAGCACAGATAGCCCTCGAGTAGCTTTGTGCGAAATTCAAAACAAAAAAATCTTTCGTGTTATCAAAGTTCGTTTAGATTCGCGAATATTTGTGTCATTACCAGGCAGTTGCATAATAATAACAATAATCAACTTCACATATTTATAACTTTTCTTGTTTCCATGGTAATGTGACGTCAGGTTTAGTGTATGTCTCTTCGTTTTACATGTATTAAATACAATTGTTACCTTGCGTGCTGGTATTTTCAAAGGGAGCAACATGCATCTAACTATCATAAGTTTAGTCTGTCTTAGACATGAAAAAAAACCGATATATTTTTGAAAACTTAAAATGGCGCAGTTGCTTTTAAAAAAATATATTTTAAAAAGTAATTTCCATGGAAGTGTTTTAATGGATTTTCCATCTAATATTATGCTGTCTCTTTTCACAAAGAAAACGGCATGTGCTTTTACTTTTACGTTTAAAGAAAGTGAAATAAACGAAAAGTAGCATGGATTACAAGCATGCTAAATGCATGGGAAAACTTTATGTGCATGTAATATCAATGTACATGAAGAATGTTAGGGCATTCTTCAAACAAAATACTGAAATCAAGAGACCTGAAGTAGAAACACTTTTGAACATCTGATATAACTTTTTTTTGTAACCCAATTGCTCTTTTCTTGTTAACACCAATAATAAATCTAGTTCAAACCTTCTTAATTATAAACTAATATCTTGTAAATAGAGGAAGAAGTGTTGTTTTAATTGTAAAATTGAAATGTTAAATTTGACTTGTTTACTGTAATTGTTATTTTTAATTTTTTATACAGTTAGAGAAATAACATGGACAGCAACGTTCCGGTAAAGCACAAAAGCTTTTACCTGTATACTTTAATTTTTGTTTGACTAATGTGCGAATAATATTAATAACGCGAATGTGCTAGGTACGCTGCAACCTATGGGTGGGGCCCTGGAATGACCAGGTGGTTAGGGCGCTTGACTGGCAATCTGTGGGACGCGGGTTCGAATCCCCGTCTCACCTAACTTGCTTGCCCTTTCAGCCATGGGTGCGTTATAATGTTCGGTCAATCCCGCAATTCGTTGGTAAAAGAGTAGCCCAAGAGTTGACGGTTGGTGGCGGTGACTAGCTGCCTTCTCTTTAGTCTTACACTGCTAAATTAGGGACTGCTAGTGCAGATAGCCCTCGTGTAGCTTTGCACGAAATTTCGAACAAACAGACAAAATAATCTATTTGTTGTTAAGTTGAGCTGGTTTTATAATAATAAAATATGAAATACACCAGTTTTTTATTGACTAATTCCTTTCTTATTAATCTGAAACAAACTATGAAGATTAGTAAAATAGCTATCAGAGTTAATCTTACTTACTATCTTTTATTGTCTTATAATCAGTGCCAGATTAACGCAAGGTTTGATAAGACTGAAGCCCCAGAGCACACGATACTTTGGGGACCAACCAACTTTGAATAGTTTAGAAAAAAAAGTAAAGTTCTGTTCTGCTAAGACTCTGGACAACCAGTAGACTTAATATGGCTCTGCTTGTTATTCATGCAAGGCTGAATGAAGTTTAGATGAAATAAATGAAAGAAATAATAACGATCCTATAACTTCATAACATGTGTTGATTCGTTATCTTTCTCTTTACAGTTTCGTTAGGTGTTTAAAGGTTACAACACATGACACAAAATCTAAAGCAAAACCCGAAGAAGCTGTTAAACAAAACCTCATAAATTGAAAGTAAAACACCTGAAGTTATAAGGTCGTTTCCACGAAGTTCTCTAGCATAAAATGTTCCCTTCTGGCTCGGCGGTAAGTCTGCAGATTTACAACCCTAAAATTCGAGTTTCGATAATCGTGGTGGACAAATCTCAGATAGACCATTATATAGTTGTGGGCTTAACCTCAGCCAATGTTGACCTTGAATCAGTTACTGGGGTTACACAATAACATTTATAAATAAAAGAAAGTTAAACTTCAGAAATTATTCTATACACTTAAAACAACACAAGATTATATAGATATATAATTTTTAAGCGTTACTTGTTGTTATAATATCCTTAAACTTCATCGTTGATTTACGATGATTTAAACATTATAAGTAAGTTCATTAAAATATTTACCCTGAAATCCCAATTTAAAACGCCTGAACTTGAACTAATTTCGGAACTACGGCCAAGACTCTCTGTTAAGCCAAACATGACGGAAAGAAACAGCCGCTTAGATAAAGTTTCATTTGTTGTAACGTACGTTATGTACAGAAACAAACATTTTAGTTCCGACATCGCTAGGCAACGATGGATAGCTTTAGCAGCTGTGACGTCGATACTACCTTAGACTGTCGAGCAAATCAATAGTTAACAGATAAGTCGGTAGGCAAAACATGCGCAGCACATGTAAATAGACAACAGTTAGAAAGCCAGGTAAAATAAATTGAATATTCAAGTTTTATTAATTTATACCTGACTTAATCGTGTGGTTGTTGATAAGGATGAACCGACACAAAGGGCTATCTGTAGTCTGCTCGCGTGAGTATCGAAACCAGATTTTTAGCGCCTACAGATTTAACTTCATTCTATTAAATTAAAATTAATTCCCAAACTGATCAATAATTATCTTTACTGTTAGCAGTTATTTAAGATTTTTCAATGACTTTCACCTACAACTCCAATTTCTGATGTTGAATTTCACAACTCCTCTAGTATAGACGTTAACACACGAATAAACGCGATTCCTTTTGGTTTGCCACATTTTGATATGATCCTTCTTAAATTCTTTGTTTGTTTTCAATTTCGCGCAAAGCTACATGAGGACTATCTGCGCTAGCCGTCCCTAATTTAGCAGCGTAAGGCTAGAGGGAAGGCAGCTAGTCATCACCACTCACCACCAACTCTTAGGCTACTCTTTTTACCAACTAATAGTGGGATTAATTGTAATGTTATAACGCTCCTACGACTGAAAGGGCAAACATGTTTGATGTGATGGAGATTCGAACCCACGAGTCAAACACCCTAATCACCTGGCCATGCTGGGCCCCTTTTATGGTTTGTCTCTGATCTAGTTTCCATATGAATAAAACTGCTCAAAAAATTAAAGGAACAAGTACGTTTTCTTATATAATTTATCTCAGTGTTTCAAATGTGATAATATTTTTATTTTTTTAGGTAATTTGCCTCATTTCAGTTCCATCTGTATCCATATTTTAATGCGTGATGAAAGGTAAAACATGGAGAAATATTTTTTTAAAATATCACCAAAACTGATATCCCATATGAAACTATACTTTAAACACTTTACATGCGTGTATTCAAGCAGTGTTTGAAACATCCAATAACTAATATGGCCTCCACGGGCTGTGACACACTTCTGACACCGATTTGGCACACTTCGAATCAGTCTATCAATGTTATCTTGGGGTATGACAGCCCATTCGTCTACCAGGGCTTGTCGGAGCTTCTGTACATTCTGAGGAGGGTGCTGGCGTTCACTAACACGACAACATATCCCGACAATGTTCAATCGGATTTAAATCTGGAGATCTGGCGGGCCACTCAAAAGTCTCTATTCCTTCCTCGTCATGGAAGTCCATACACAATCTGACAACGTGGGCTCACGCATTAACCTGCATGAAAATGAACCCATCACCAACAGCATTGGCAAAAGGCCTCATAATGGGTTCCAGAATTTCGTCTCTATATCGTCATACGTTCAGAGCACCCCTATCGAGTATGAGTAAGTCCTCCATAAACGTTGACTTGCACGTCCATCATCACAAGACACAGAGAACCTGCTCTCGTCTGTCCACAGCACGGTGGCCCATTGACGAAGTTTCCAGTCCAGGTGCTGACGAGCAAACTCCAACCAGGTTGCACGGTGTCGTGCTGTCAAAATACCGTCCCTTGCAGGCTGTCTTTTCTAAGGCGTCCTTCGTGCAGACGACTGCGAACTGTTTAGGTCGACACACATGTTCTAGTAAAATGCTAGATGTCATTTCGCAGTGACCGAGCCATAGCTAACCTGTCCCGCAGAGTGGTAGTCACGATGTAGCGGTCCTCTCTGACTGTTGTGCAGCGATGACGGTCTTGACCTGGTCTCCTACCATGAGAGTTCGCCTCCTGGTAGCGTCGCCAAAGTCGATTAATGACGCTTGGTGACACCGTCGCGCTGTGCCACCTTCCTTTGGGTCTGGCGATCGTCCAGCATCTGGACCGCCCTGGCCACCTCGTTCTCTGTCAGATGGCGCCTGACTGCTTGGGTAAACAAGATGAAGGTACACTGATAAAACGAGCCACAAAAGATCCATGTTGGTGTTTGTTTAGAGACGTAATTAGGAATGCATAGTTTCACGTAACAGTCTTATATAGGGTACCTTGAGTTGTATTCTCCTTGAGTGAGATGAGTTTCGTTTGAGTTGCTTCAAACTTCATTCGCAAGCTTAAAAAATACTCTTGTAGACGAACGGATATGTTTTCCATACGTAAATTTAGTTATGAGAAAAATATACTGAAAAATGTACTTGTTCCTTTAATTTTTTACCAGTTTATATATCAGAGGTTGCCAAACTTGCTTAACGTAAGAGCCACATACAATAAACTTCAGATATTTGAGAGCCGCAAGACCTGAACAAATATTACACACACGTTTTCATTGTTACACGTTCATTTTGTTACATAAATTTTATATAAATAGTAAGAAATACATGTACGTAATAATACTTATTGATGTATGTAGTTTTTAAACTGTTAATTTGTATTAGTTTCAATAATCACAAAGTACACATATATATACCAAATGTTTTCAAAATACTGGTTGATTATTGTTTTAATTATATTAAGCCTATTTAATAAGGTAATGGACTACGGAAACATCTAAGAAAAATTTGCAAGTTTGTATTTCATTAACATTAAATGATACTGTCAAAAATAAAAATAAAAGGGGTAAAAAACAGATATTTTTAATGATATTTTTCTGTATTAGTAAACATCTGGTCAAAACACGGAGGAAAATATATAAAAGAATAAAATTAGAGATATTTTAATCACATACCACCTTACAAAATTTTAGTCTTGTCATAATATTATTCTAACACAAATAGATATTAATATAATTATCAGGCTATTTACTGCTAGTAGTGAGTTTCCATCTTCGTTGTGAGTCGTTGAAATTACGGCTGATATGTTGTCTACGCTAGCCGTCCTTAATTTAGCAGTATAAAACTAGAAGGAAGGCAGCTAGTCATCACCACTCACCGCCCACTCTTGGGCTACTCTTTTACCAACGAACAGTGGGATTGACTGTCATATTATAACGCCCCCACGGCTGAAAGGGCGAGCATGTTCGGTGCGACGGGGATTTGAACCCGCGACCCTCAGGTTACGAGTCGAATGCCTTAACACACATGGTCATGTCGGGTACGTTTGAAGTTACTGGCTTTGCAATGACATTGCAGATCAGACAAAAAGGCTAAACTCCTTTAACGGCGAATGCAAAATCTTCTTCCCACTCTGGCTTAAATTTTTTTTCATCTTCACACTTTCGCTTCTTACAATTTAATGACGCCGTCTTCCTTCACAGACGCTCTTAAAAAATTAAAGTGAAAAGAAACAATAAGCTACAAGAGGCGCAACGCAACCAAACTCAACTCCACAGCGCCTAGTATCACATTAACACTCCGCTAAATTCACTGCCCGCAACACAGCCACACACGCCACAATCACGCGATCGCAAACCACGCCCACTAAAACTAACATTGTCAGCACCGGCTTGTACGATTACTGATTCTACACAATTCCTTTGTAATCCTTGCTTATCCAAAATTGTTTAATCCATGACTCAAATCTAGCATTAAAATTAGGATTTAAATTCTTTAATATATTTACTCACGATGAACATTAAACTTACGTTTTAATCCAGTGGACTCTCAGTTTATGCCCGGTAAATAATTATAAAGCTTGAAATTTTTTATTTACCGTTTATATTAATTGTGATCCAAAAAGGAGCTCGGTCAACATATTTCCGCGAGCCGCACATGTCAAAGAGCCGCTTGTAGCTCGCGAGCCGCGGTTTGGCCACCTTTGATATATATACGTGTATGTGTGTATTGTTGCCACCAAGTAAGAGAAGATAAACTTCATTCCACAAAACTACAATCCAACAACCAGTAATAACCTTATCCGATGTTGTTTCAGCACAACACATTTACCATAACGTTTCAGTCATAACCAGAAACGTACCAGTATAGCCCAATCCATTACCAGGTGTGAGGCAAAGAACAACTGTTTCTGAACACAGCTGGTTGTCCCTCAGTAACCTCCAATATATTATAAACCGAAACACCTGGCAAATGATGATACTGAAAGTAAATGAAATCATACACACGTGGTTTTGTACAGTTCCAAACAAAACAACAACACAGTGTTATTTGATCTTGTTTTTGATCATTTCCGTTGAACTACAAACACTTATCAAAATACAGACTAGTGTTCGAACGAAAACGGTTATTAGCTTTGGCGAATAGTAAATATAATAGGGCCCGGCATGGCCTAGTGTGTTAAGTGTTCGACTCCTTATTCGAGGGTCGCGAGTTCGAATCCCGGTCGTCCCAAACTTGCTCGCCCTTTCAACCGTGGGGGCTTTATAATGTGATGGTCAATCCCACTATTCGTTGGTAAAAGAGTCGGTGGTGATGACAAGCTGCCTTCTCTCTAGTCTTACACTGCTAAATTAGAGACGGCTAGCGCAGATAGCCCTCGAGTAGCTTAGTGCAAAATTAAAAAAAAAACTGCTAAATTAGGGACGGCTAGCGTAGATAGCCTTCGAGTAGCTTACCGCGAAATTCAATAAACAAACAAGTAAATATAATAGTGAACAGCATTTCTGTTACAAAAAAAATGTGTACTTCACGAAAGAATCGTCTCAAACACCTATAAGTTTTAAACGTATGCACTAAAGTGGATCATATTTTAATTTGAAAGCATTACTTTGCAATCATTACAAATAACATTTAAAAACAGTGAAGTGTCTAACTTTTATTTGAATCAATGTTAATATAATTAAAGTTGTTAATACAGTTACACTCCAACACGGTTTAATAACACTTTCACAGACTTAACTTCCAGCAAGTTATGTTTAATCGGACAAAGTTTAAAATAAGTGAAATAATAGATGACCCACTCGGGTTTAGCCATTAACACTATTCAGCCGTTTCAGATCAAGTTACGCTAGCTGTTTGTCATATCTAGCGTGACCGTAACACTTGTTGAAACACACTTACATACATACAAAAGTACAAAACAACTGATTATACTCACGATAGAACATAGTAGCGACTGTTTCTCTCGTGATAGCTTAGAGGACGCTGTACAAGTTTTAGACTAGCTCTGTCAAATTGTCTCGTATAACTGCTAGTTAGTAATCACAAAGCCACACAAAGGGCTATCTCTGCTCTGCCCACCACGTGTATCGAATCTCGGTTTTTTACCGTTTTAAGTCCACAAACATACCGCTGTGCTAATGAAGGGCACAGTGTGTATCGTCCACGAAAGAAAAACAAACTTTCTGACGCTGCCTTAACTGATACTACAATGACACACTGTATTCAAAATTGTCACTTGTATGGGTTATTCAGAGATTACTACACACGAGTATAAAGTACAAATAGGTTACTCAAGACTTCAACAGGAAACTGAAAACTTCTTGACCTTAAAAGTATGACTGAAATTATACGTATTTGTGGTGGAAGAGTTGGTATTTGTGGTGGAAGAGTTGTTCTTGTTTATTTCGAATATCTGTGCAAAGCTATTCAAGGGCTATGTGATAGAGTAGAAGGAAGGCAGTTATTCAATAGCACCCACCACCAATTCTTAGGCAACTCTAACGTAACAGTGAGATTTGAAAGTCACTATTATAACGCACCCGCTGCCGAAGGTGGAGAGTGCAATTTTGTATCAATAGGGCTCGAACACAGACCCTCGGTTTCATAGCTGGCTATCAACTTAGCCACGCCTGAAACCAGTAACAAAAGGAAGTCAGGCATTTGTGTGCGTTGGAGATTTGTTTATAAAATAATAAACAAACTTCGAATTATTACCATTGGGCTCATATGTCCAGGTTTTGGTTTTCACTTAGTTATATGTAAATATTATGCACATATCCGTTCTTGAAGACCTTGTCCTTTTCTACGTGAATCACATGACCTTGCGTACTAGTTCTAGATTTAAGTAATTAATTTGATTTATAAACAATAAATTAGATTATCAAAATAATTAACTATAAATAGAATGTTTATATTGTGTTCAAATTAGTTTTACTAATAATTTTCTTACTTTAGTTTAGATCACTAAGATAATGTTTTAAGACGTTCAACATCCGCACGTTATATATATATATATAAATATTAATTAAAAGTTTCTCTAAAATGGTAAAACTATGCTAGAGAACTTTGTGGAAACGACCTTATAACTTCAGGTGTTTTACTTTTAATTTATGAGGTTTTGTTTAACAACTTCTTCGGGTTTTGCTTCAGATTTTGTGTCATGTGTTGTAACCTTTAAACACCTAAAGAAACTGTAAAGAGAAAGATAACGGATCAACACATGTTATGAAGTTAGAGGATCGTTATTATTTCTTTCATTTATTTCATCTAAACTTCATTCAGCCTTGCATGAATAACAAGCAGAGCCATATTAAGTCTACTGGTTGTCCAGAGTCTTAGCAGAACAGAAGATTACTTTTTTTCTAAACTATTCAAAGTTGTTTGGTCCCCAAAGTATCGTGTGCTCTGGGGCTTCAGTCTTATCAGACCTTGCGTTAATCTGGCACTGATTATAAGACGATAAAAGATAGTAAGTAAGATTAACTCTTATAGCTATTTTACTAACCTTCATAGTTTGTTTCAGATTAATAAGAAAGGAATTAGTCAATAAAAAACTGGTGTATTTCATATTTTATTATTATAAAACCAGCTCAACTTAACAACAAATAGATTATTTTGTCTGTTTGTTCGAAATTTCGTGCAAAGCTACACGAGGGCTATCTGCACTAGCAGTCCCTAATTTAGCAGTGTAAGACTAAAGAGAAGGCAGCTAGTCACCGCCACCAACCGCCAACTCTTGGGCTACTCTTTTACCAACGAATTGCGGGATTGACCGAACATTATAACGCACCCATGGCTGAAAGGGCAAGCAAGTTAGGTGAGACGGGGATTCGAACCGGCGTCCCACAGATTGCCAGTCAAGCGCCCTAACCACCTGGTCATTCCAGGGCCCCACCCATAGGTTGCAGCGTACCTAGCACATTCGCGTTATTAATATTATTCGCACATTAGTCAAACAAAAATTAAAGTATACAGGTAAAAGCTTTTGTGCTTTACCGGAACGTTGTTGTCCATGTTATTTCTCTAACTGTATTATAAATTTAAAAATAACAATTACAGTAAACAAGTCAAATTTAACATTTCAATTTTACAATTAAAACAACACTTCTTCCTCTATTTACAAGATATTAGTTTATAATTAAGAAGGTTTGAACTAAATTTATTATTGGTGTTAACAAGAAAAGAGCAATTGGGTTACAAAAAAAAAGTTATATCAGATGTTCAAAAGTGTTTCTACTTCAGGTCTCTTGATTTCAGTATTTTGTTTCAAGAATGCCCTAACATTCTTCATGTACATTGATATTACATGCATATAAAGTTTTCCCATGCATTTAGCATGCTTGTAATCCATGCTACTTTTCGTTTATTTCACTTTCTTTAGAATATTTTTACCTGTGTATTCTTAAACGTAGAAGTAAAAGCACATGCCGTTTTCTTTGTGAAAAGAGACAGCATAATATTAGATAGAAAATCCATTAAAACACTTCCATGTAAATTACTTTTTTAAAATAAATTTTTTTAAAAGCAACTGCGCCATTTTAAGTTTTCAAAAATATATCGGTTTTTTTTATGTCCAAGACAGACTAAACTTATGATAGTTAGATGCATGTTGCTCCCTTTGAAAATACCAGCACGCAAGGTAACAATTGTATTTAATAGATGTAAAACGAAGAGACATACACTAAACCTGACGTCACATTATCATGGAAACAAGAAAAGTTATAAATATGTGAAGTTGATTATTTTTATTATTATGCAACTGCCTGGTAATGACACAAATATTCGCGAATCTAAACGAACTTTGAAAACACGAAAGATTTTTTTGTTTTGAATTTCGCACAAAGCTACTCGAGGGCTATCTGCGCTAGCCGTCCCTAATTTAGCAGTGTAAGACTAGAGGGAAGGCAGCTAGTCATCACTACCCACCACCAACTCTTGGGCTATTCTTTTACCAACGAATAGTGGGATTGACCGTCACATTATAACGCCCCCACGGCTGAAAGGGCGAGCATGTTTGGCGAGACGGGGATGCGAACCATCGACCCTCAGATTACGAGTCGCACGCCTTAACACGCTTGGCCATGCCGAGCCCAAGTGTTTATTTGATTAACGATCTACAAAAATTGAGTTGGGTTAATTCCTTTTATTTGTCTGAAAACTTTGCACACGTCCTACATCGTATTTTTGTCATTAAAGCTTTCTGCAAAGACAGAAGTGATGATGCACTTTCTGTATTAAATTCTCGGACACTACTTAAGGGATGACCTGATAGTTCGGTCACATATCATTTTATTCTGAGAATTTGAACTTTAACGATTTTAAAGCGAAATGATTACACTAGATGGAGCAAGCTTATGTGTTCTGAATGTTTCTGTATTTTAATTCACTGCTACGAATCTTAGGAGAGTCTTGGCATCTGAATGTATTACCAACAGATATGACATAGTTATCAAGGAAGCTCTTGATATCTGGACATATTACCAACAGATATGATATAGTTATCAAGTATTGCGCTGTATTTTCAGCTGTGCGTTATACGGGCAACAAACGGTAGCATTATTCGATCAAAAGCTGTTATTGTCGATCAGTCAGGTTTCAAGTACCAACTAGTATTATAAAATATTGTGAAACAAATGATATAAAAATGAAGTGAAAAATATGTCTAATTCACATTATTATTATTATTATTACTATTATTATTATTATTATTATTATTATTATTATTATTATTATTATTATTATTATTATTATTATTATTACTATTATTATTATTACTAATATTATTATTATTACACAAAAGCTACAATTTAATCAAAAAGTGTGCAGCAATTTCAATTTTTTACCATCAGTTCACAAAGGGTAAAGTGTAATTATAAAATACATTTTATATGCTATAACATCTTAACATTAAGAGCAGAAACATTTGTAACGTCAATCAAAATTAAGTATATCTAGAATACATGCACTATGACAATGTTTAAAAACGCCCGTCATTATGTTTCGTTTCTTTTCTCCGTGTGTGGGGGGAGGGGTATTGTTGTTCATTTTACGCGGCCCGGCATGGCCGGTGGGTTAAGGCGTTCGACTCGTAATCTGAGGATGGCGGGTTCAAATCCCCGTCGGACAAACATGTTCGCCCTTTCAGCAGTGGGGGCGTTATAAGTTACGGTCAATCTCATTATTCGTTGGTAAAAGAGTAGCCCAAGAGTTGACGGTGGGTGGTGATGACTAGCTGTTTTCCCTCTAATCTTACACTGCTAAATTAGGGACAGCTAGCGCAGATAGCTCTTGAGTAGCTTTGCGCGAAATTAAAAAAAGAAAAACAATTGTTTTACGCGTATCTGCTTGCCTAATCTCTCCTCCGAAGTATTTGCTCTCCATATCTAACTATTTGTGTTTCACTCTGTATTAGTGTATATGTTTTTCCCTTCTTTCTTGTGTAGATTAGATTACACAATAAGTATTAAAGTATTTAAAGGGATCAAAATGTATTAACAATATTTATAAATTCACCGTTAAATTAATTTACAAAGTCCAGTGCTTCAATTTAGAGTTTTTTGCGTTAAAATTATAAACGATCTAATTAATTACACGCGAAATTTATACCCAGGTTTAACAGTTTTACCGTTTTTCTTTTATGTCATTTTCTACAACACTAATTTATGAAGCCAAGTAGCACACTATCCATCTAGATGCTATCTAAACATTTGTTTTTTTCTGTAGATTGACGTTTTTTATTTTTCAATTAGATACAGCAACGTTCCCCAGTGACACAGCAGAAAATCTGTAAGTTTATGATCTTAACATCCGATTTTCGATATCCTTGGTGAGAAAAACAAAGATTGTCAATCCATTGTGTATATATCTTTGAGTTTAACAAAAACCGAACCAACAAAGATACGATAACTGTTAAGAAGACGTTAGTGCTATCGAATAATGTTTATAATAGTTTTAATAACGTTAAGCTTGCGAACTTGTAATCATATTAAAAACTGTTAATAATAAAAGTACCAACACCTTTGTTAATGAAAATAATATATTAATCTTCAACAAAGAGATTAATTTATTTGAGTGTCTTAACAACGTTGGTTTTACTGTTGCTATAGGAACATAAACAATCCAAACATGTATACTATGCATCATTTAAATAATATCTTAGACTTTGGACACATTTGATTTCGACCGATGTTAAGATTCCTAACAAAAACAAATAGTTTTACAACGAATAAATATTTAATCATATTGCTACTTGGATTACTCTTACAAAAAATACCCTGTTTTCGATATCCATGGTAGGTAGGATAAAATTACTCCATTGTGTAATTTTTCGATTAACAACAAACAAATGCTGTTGTGAAAAATAAAAAAATAACTAAAATAAGATGTTTACTACCGAATTAAAAACTTGGATGTTTTGTAAGTTAGCCCCAAAAAGACAGAAGTGGCCTAGGCTTCTCCGTTCTTTTAAGAGTTTGTTTTGTTTTTTGTTTTGAATTTCGCTCAAAGCTAGTCGAGGGCTATTTGCGCTAGCCGTCCCTAATTTAGCAGTGTAAGACTAGAGGGAAGGCAACTAGTCACCATCACCCACTGTCAACACTTGGGCTACTCTTTTACCAATGAATAGTGAGATTGACTGTAACATTATAAGGCCCCCACGGCTAAAAGGGCGAGCATTTTTGGTGTGGCGGAGATTCGAACCTGCGACCTTCAGATTAGGGAGTCGAATGCCTTAACCACCTCGCCATACTCGGCCCATAACTCATTAGAAATGAGCTGTCTCTCTTAGAAGTGGGTCCGGCATGGCCAAGCGTGTTAAGGCGTTCGACTCGTAATCCTAGGGTCACAGGTTCGAATCTCGGTCGCACCAAAGTTGCTCGCCTTCCCAGCCGTGGGGCGTTATAATGTGACGGTCAATCCCCTATTCGTTGGTAAAAGAGTAGCTCAACAGTTGGCGGTGGGTGGGGATGACTAGCTACCTTCCCTCCAGTCTTACTCTGCTAAATTAGGGACGGCTAGCGCAAATAGCCCTCGACTAGCTTTGAGCGAAATTTAAAACAAAAAACAAAACAAACTCTTACAAGAATGGAGAAGCCTAGGCCACTTCTGTCTTTTTGGGGCTCCTGGCAATAATAAAAATAAGAAGTGGGGACACATGAAAACAAATTAAGACTTACATTAGTCCAAAATAAAAATTAAAGATAATTTGTATATAATTTGTATATGTAATTTGCAACTCTGAGCTGAGTGTATTTTTAGCATTTTGTCTGACTTGGAGGCACATAAAAACAACTCTTAAAAATACAAAATATAACAAGTGCCTAAATTGAGCTTGAGGCCAGGGCCAGTTAGTTTTTCTGCCACCTCTCTAATTGATCTTAGAAGTGACCAAGATCTTCTGTTGATAAAATATTTTTTGTGTGGTACTTAACTGGAGCCATAGATAGAAGAAACTGTTGGAAGAAACGACGTTGATAGATTTCTATTTTACCCAATCGCACGTAGCATCTTTTTCTAATGTTGTTACGCCAGGTCTTCTTTGGACAACCACGTTTTCTACAGCCATGTGGAGATACCAAATTCAGTGCTGCCTTAACATGCCAACTATTTGGAAGTTTTTAATCTGCGCTCTTTCACTATATCTTTAATATTCAAATTCGATTCCCGCGGTAGACACAGCAAGTTGTCCAATGTGACTTTTCGGTAAAACAAACAAACACAATATCTTCAAGTTATCTCTGTCTGCTTTATCGTAGGACCTCTTCATTGGTGCCATGGTCTGTACGCGAAACAGAATTTTACGATGACATTTCTGGTGGAAAACATCATTAAAGTGGCACAAGTAAGTATATTCTTCACGTTAGTGTAGGTAGTTAGCGTCTTGTGTACGTTGCCAAAAGATTACAACAGTGTCCAAGTTTATGAAAACTTCAAAGTTTGAATTATTTACCCAAGATAATTTGAAAGAATCTATAAAGCTTAAGAACAACGGTACATACATCTGGAGAGCTTCCATCTACTATAAAAATGATTGATAATGTGATGTTTAAACTAATTGTTTAAGTTCTATAAACGCAGAAATAAGATCATGTCAAAGGGGTGTAATAGTGGGTGTTGTTTGGTAGGAGCGTCTTTATTGCAGACCGTTTTATTGATTGACTATTTAGATATCTCTCTATTAACAGTGACAGATGAAACGGGATACGCCTGAAACTTAGTAAACCTGGAGCGAACAATCACTGAAGGCGGTCTGAAAGTAAAATAAACCGAATAACTTTGTTAACTGTAACAGAGTCATTTTGTTTTCCAATTTACCATTCCTTCAACGTTCACCAATATTCGATCATCACCAACAGTACAATACGACAGATTTTAGAGAAGTCAGATAGAAGCCACCAATCAGCCTCAAAGCTACTTATATTAAATATAAAAAGGATTGTTGTTGTTGTTGTTGTTTTGAATTAAGCACAAAGCTACACAATGGGCTATCTGTGCTCTGCCCACCACGGGTATCGAAACACAGATTTTAGCGTTGTAAGTCCGTAGACATACCTCTGAGTCACTGGGGGCTTATCAAAAGGATAGCATGGTTTTAGTGATTCTTAAAGCGCTAGCTGAGGACAGTGACTTACTAGAAGAACTTAATTTTGTGTAATAAGTACCTCTTTATCATACCCCGTGTGGAACGTAGAGTAACTGTGGGTGGAAAAATCACCAGACTCCTATCTCTCCTTTCCATAGAGAGTGTTTGATGTGAGGCAGCATAGTGCTCGTTCTGATGTAGGAGACGGTTGTATTGGTTCCTTTAGAAGGGCGAATAACATTCGTTATTGGCAATCTTGTAAACTCTATAAGGCCAAAAATACACTGCTCTCGTATTATCAAAATTAGTTCAAAGAGTAAGACTGACCGCTTGTAGGATAAAGGTAAATGTCCAATTCACAACTAAAATCATTTGTTGACATTTCGTACCTAATTTCAAATTATATATTTTAATGAATGGACTACAACCGAACAATATATCTTTTGGCATGTTAAGATGTACATGCCATCCTCATTCTAGGAAATGAGATAGTAATAGAATACTTTATTAATAGCTTTTTATGTATTTTTACCACATATAATTTTGCACTGAATAATACAAATATAGATTAGTCAATACACAAGCTGTTCTAATGTGATGTTTCATTGAATATTAGGCCTGGCATGGCCGAGCGGGTAAGGCGTGCGACTCGTAATCCGAGGGTCGCGGGTTCGCGCCCGCGTCGCGCTAAACATGCTCGCCATCCCAGCCGTGGGGGTGTATAATGTTACGATCAATCCCACTATTCGTTGGTAAAGGAGTAGCTCAAGAGTTGGCGGTGGGTGGTGATGACTAGCTGCCTTCCCTCTAGTCTTACACTGCTAAATTAGGGACGGCTAGCACAGATAGCCCACGAGTAGCTTTGTGCGAAATTCCAAAACAAACAAACAAACATTGAATATTAATTCGACTTGCGTATTTTATTCTTTCGATTGTCCTGCCATCTAGGTTTGAAAAATTAACATAATTGATTCTGTTGCTTCAACAAAGGTTCGTATTGACTCGTTTGGACAAAATGTCGATTTAAATATTTAAAATAACAAACAAACTCAAAATGAATTAACATATATCCAAGATACACTGTTGCTTTGGTATATACAACGCCAAAATCAGGAGTTCGATTCACCCCGGTAGCCCCAGCAGATAGCCCGATGTGGCTTTTCTATAAGAAAACACATACACACGTTTTGGTAAAAGTTGAGATAATTTTGTGTACTCATGATATAAGGCACAGCCACCAGTATTCATGGTAGTAATTTTCACTGGAGTAATTTGGTTTTTATCATAAAAAATAGGGAAGAAATATTTGTTTATCTTTCTTTTAACATTGGAAACATATCAGATATCAAAAGTTCAAACAATTGGTATTTCAAACAATCGTAACAGTGAAGATGTCCACCATAGCTGGATTCCACTTTTATACAGAAGGATTCGGGAATTTGTTAAAAGTGGGCCTAAATAAACTGTGAAATTGTAAAGACTAAATACACTTGTTATTTTGGCAGGAAGAGGTATCCCAATACTCAAGGTGCAACATTTCAAAAAGAAAAGGAACATTTACTCCAACATCCCCTTAGAATCCTCCCTTGATTTTGGTGGAAATTTTTGTTTCGTTATATATTCCAGCAAAAATGCGCACCCTCCGAGCAGATATAAGTGCTATTTCCAACGGAAAGTTATTAGGCCTGCAGTCTTTTTTAAAATCATCTTACAGTTCCACAACAATGTACTCAAACTTGACATTCAATAATGCTTACCATCCATGAGAAAAAATATTTTATTAGAATTTTAATTTCAAAATGAGCTACCATCACACCATTTTATTACAGAGTGTATTTTATTGAAGTATTTCTTTGTAGACGCAGTTATCAATTAATGTGCCTTGCTTCTTTGTTGAAACACTAAAAAGATTTTCACACATAAAAACAAATAATATAATTATTTTTTAAAAATTTGTTTCTTGATTTTTTTACATTTGAAACTTACTCCTTTTTGTAATTGTTATTGGTTAATTCTGAAACACGTATTTTTTTGTGGACATTTCAATTGTTTTATTTATTATTCAGCTATAAAAATACTAGGCCCGGCGTAACCAGGTGGGTTATGGCGTTGAACTCGCAATCTGAGGGTCGCAGATTCGAATCCTCGTCGCGCCAAACATGCTCCCTTTCAGCCGTGAAGGCGTTATAATGTGACGGTTAGTCCCACTATTCGTTCGTAAAAGAGTAGCCCAAGAGGTGGCGGTGGATGGTGATGACTAGCTGCCTTCCCTCTAATCTTACGCTGCTATATTAGGGACGGCTAGCGAAGATAGCCCTCGTGTAGCTTTGCGTGAAATTAAAAAACAAACAAACAGTAGAAATACTGCCAAATTATAAAAATATTACCCTCTTATGATTGGTGGTGATCAATTCGGTAGTTTCAAAGATCCATGATTTGGACGTATATATCGTAAGCTTCTTTATAATGTGATGTATTTTTCAAATCTGTATACTTTAAACTGTTTTATACCAAATTTCATGCTTCCTATCTAAAGTAAGTATCTTTGTCATAAAACTGCTCCAATGTTATGTGGCATAATGTGTCACTGTTGCAGAATAAATTTTTTAAATGAAATAATCAAATCTTCCACAGAACAGCCCGGCATGACCAGGTGGGTTAAGGCGTTAGACTCGTAATCTGAGGGTGGCGGGTTCGAATCCCCGTCGCACCAAACATGCTCGCCCTTTCAGCCGTGGAGGCGTTATAATGTGGTGATCAATCCCACTATTCGTTAGCAAAAGGGTAACTCAAGAGTTAGCGGTGGGTGGTCCTTCTAGTCTTACACTGCTAAATTAAGGACGATTAGCGCATATAACTCTCGTGTAGCCTTGCGCGAAATAGAAAAACAAACAGACAATTCTGCAGAACTGACACCTCACGACATCAATCTGATTATCACTTTAAAATATAGCTTTAACAGCTTCAATCATAGTTCCAGTATGTGTGAGAGGTGTCCCCTTGTGCATAATCAATGAGCTACGGACTGAATTAGTTATTTCTAAACACTGTATCACAAATAAACGAAAATACTCATTGTCACATTCCAAACAAAATATATGATCACAGTCAGTAAGAAATGGACCAATTAAATATGTATCGTCACTACCTATATACCTTTTCATTAAATAATACAGTTAGAGACTAATAAGCTTTCACAAGATGATGAACATAATTTGACATTATACCTACAAGCATTTGTAAATATCTTTTCTGTTGCACAGTTTAGAACGATCTTGTATTTATTAAAAAAAAATAACGTTTAAGGTTAAGCTTAGTATTAGTGAAGCATAAAACAGCGGATACATTACCACATTAATCATTATTAAGTGAAGTCTAAAATAATGGATACATTACTACCTTAGTCATTATTAAGTAAAGCCTAAACGAATGGAAACTATAGAACCATAATCATTATGTGAAACATAAAACAATCAATACCTTACCATCCTTACCATTTTAATCATTATTAAGTGAAGCCTAAATGAATGAATAAAATACCACCTTAATCATTATTAAGTGAAGCCTAAAATAATGGATACATTGCCACTTTAATCATTATTAAGTTAAGCCAAAACGATTGGATACAATACCAACTATATCATTATTAGCCAGTGAAGCATAAAACAATGAATACATTACAACATTAATTATTATTAGTAAAGAATAAACGAATGGACACAATACCACCTTAACCATTATTATCAAGTGAAGCCTAAAATAATAGATGTATTACAACTTTATTCATTATCAAGTGAAGACTGTACGAATGGATAAAATACCAGCTTAATTATTATTATCAAGTGAAGAAAAAACTATAAATACATTATAACCTTCATCATTATCAAGTGAAGCCTCAAATAATGCCTACATTACCACCTTAATCATTATTAAGTAAATGGATACAATACCACCATAATTATTATTATCAAGTGAAGCCTAAAAGAATGGATACATTACTACATTAATCATGATTATGTGCCGCCTAAAATAATGGATACATTGCAACCTTAATTATTATTAAATGAATGGATACAAGTCAACCTTAATCATTATTATCAATTGAAACTTAAAACATTATTCATTATTAAGTAAGCCTAAACGAATGGATACAATATCAACTTAATCATTATTATCATTTGAAGCATAAAATAATGAATACATTACAACCTTAATCATTATCAAGTGAATAGATACAATACCATCTTAATTTTATTATCAAATGAAGCCTAGAATAATGGATACATTACCACGATAATCATTATTAAGTGATGCAAAAATAATGGATAAATTACCACCTTAATCACTACTAAGTGAAGCTTGTTTTGTTTTGTTTTTGAATTTCGCGCAAAGCTACTCGAGGGCTATCTGTGCTAGACGTCCCTAATTTAGCAGTGTAAAACTAGAGGGAAGGCAGCTAGTCATCACCACCCACCGCCAACTCTTGGGCTACTCTTTTACCAACGAATAGTGGGATTGACCGTAAGATTACAATGCTCCCACATCTGAAAGGGCGAGCATGTTTGGTGTGACGGGGATGCGAACTCGCGACCCTCAGATTACGAGTCGCACGCCTTAACGCGCTTGGCCATGCCGGGCCATTAAGTGAAGCCAAAACGAATGAATGCAGTATCACCTCAATCATTATTATCAAATAAGCCTAAAATAATGGATATATTACCACCTTAATCATTATTAAGTGAAAGTATACAATACCACTTTAATCATTATTTTCAATTAAAGCATTAAACAATGAATACATTATCACTTTAATCAATATTAAGTGAAGACTAAACGAATGGATACAATTCCACCTTAATAATTTTTATCAAGTGAGGCCTAAAATAATGGATACATTACAAATTTATTCATTATTAAGAGAAGCCTAAACGAAATGTATGCAATACCAGCTTAATCATTATTATCAAGTGAAGCATAAAACAATGAATGCATTACCACTTTACACTTTATAAATGGAAGTCTAAAAGAATGGATACATTACCACCTTAATCATTCTTAAGTGAAGCCTAACCGATTGGATACATTATAACGTTTATCATTATTAAGTGAGCCTAAAATAATGAATACGTTACTACTTTTATCATTATTAAGTGAGCCTAAAATAATGAATACGTTACTACTTTAATCATTATTAAGTGAGCCTAAAATAATGAATACGTTACTACTTTAATCATTATTAAGTGAGCCTAAAATAATGAATGCGTTACTACTTTAATCATTATTAAGTGAGCCTAAAATAATGAATACGTTACTACTTTAATCATTATTAAATGAGCCTAAAATAATGAATACGTTAATACTTTAATCATTATTAAGTGAGCCTAAAATAATGAATACGTTACTACTTTAATCATTATTAAGTGAGCCTGAAATAATGAATACGTTACTACTTTAATCATTATTAAGTGAGCCTAAAATAATGAATACGTTACTACTTTAATCATTATTAAGCGATGCTGTAAAGCTTGAAGAAGTTCGTTTTTCATTTTAATTTATAGGTTTTATATTTTGTTTGCCTCCCAGTGACTAGCGAAAGTTCTAAGGGTTTATAACGCTAAAAATTGAGTTTTTTTTCCATAAGTGAAGCTGTTATCAATATATTACAACCATAAATATGTAAAGGAATTAATACTTGTCTACCTTCTTTAAACATTTTATCTCGTTATTATACTGTTTATACAGCTCATAGATTAACCTTCAACACCGTCCTTCATTATTAATTGAACAAATTGCGTACAGATGGCACTTGAATTGAAATAATTTACATTTTTAAAGCTGGAAAACAGTTGAGCTCCATTACTGTTGCATGTAATAAAGATGCATGTCCGTTTTTAGTGTTTGTACAAAGAAGATAAGAGTTCTGTACGTACAGATAATTAAAGGTTCGCTTGCTTTGTGCTAAAACACTTGAAAAATACAAATTTTAATGTACACGTATATACAGAGATATATAAAAACATAGATAGGTCATTGATAAGAAAAGAAACAATGGGTTTTTAAAAATAACGAAAAGATTAAAGTGAAGAGTAATATATATTTTTGTCTTCTGTTTTTCCTTTAGATATTTTAAAATATGTTTTAAGTGCGTGGTACACAAAATTAATTGTCTAAATAAACGGTAATAAAATAAAATGATACCATGATTAATCATAACCAACAGAAAAAATAAGTATCAGAAAAAAAACAAGAAAAATTAATCCGAACGCTTTCGGAAAGCGGATTTTCCTTTACCTTCTAGAAAACTGTTTCTGTGTACTTATCTAATCACTAATTTTTTGTCATAAAATTTTTATTAATAGTTAATTGATAGAAAATTCAATCGGATATTACTTTTACCTTCTTTCGTGATTTGTTGTTGAAAACTAAATTAGAATGGAAAACCTTACATGAACTGTATTCGATGGCATAGCTTGGAAAGTTAAATAGTTAGAAAGGTGATAAGTACATCATTACGTATTTTAAACAGGAAAATGTAAACAAACAGTGACGCGTGTCTCTTTATTTACACATGAATTACAGTTACGACAGAAAGTGTTCGTACCCCTGCGTCCCGAGTAGTTTTTCCCTCATAACTTACAAAGTATGACGATTAGGCTAATAAATGTATATATTATATAGTATAACTATAATACTAACAAACATCTACATACATTTTTATGTAAATTAAACGACAAATAAACTGTTTATAAACAAATAATCAAACATAGGAGGGGTAGAAAGTGTTCGTGCGTCTACTTTAATGGTCACTTGTGTTGCCTTTCAGGTGATTACTTGGCGCAATCTCTCCTCACAGCCCTCCATGATCGTTTAACAGTACTCGACTGGTATTTTCTTTTCTTCTTTACAGAGGGTCTCCAACTCTTGTAAGTTTTTCAAATGACGCTGATGAACCCTGGTCTTCAACTCATGCCAAATGTTTTCTATTGGGTTGAGATCGGGTGACTGCGATGGCCACTCCAGAACGCTTATATGGTTCCTCTGCAACCAGGATTGCACATATTTCGATGTGTGCTTAGAGTCATTGAAACATCCAACGACGCCCAAGCCGCAAGTTCCGATTTCGTTCCCCCCTTCTTTCGGAAATTATAGCGAACATCATGGCCGAAAAGCTCGATTTTACTCTCGTCTGACCAAATAATAATAGGTAAAGGATTTATCTACATGCTTTCTTGCATACCTCAATCGTGCTTCTAAATGAACAGGCTTTAAATATGGAGTTCTACGAGGACGGCATGCTTTGAACCCAGAAGAGCGTAACATGTTTGTAACTGTAGAGGTGCTTACTTTAACCCCAGTTTCCCTTACCTGTTTCTGTATGTCATTACGTGTTAAACGAAGGTTCCTACTAACTTCTCTGAGAACCTTCCTCTTGGTTCTCTCTGGAATTTAGGTGGGGCGTCCGGAACGAGGGAGGTTAGCAGTTGATCCTGTAAGCTTAAACTTGGCAATTATGCTTTGAACAGTAGATTTCGGCACATTAAGTTGTGTGTCAATAGCGGAAAGAGACACACAAGACTTGTATTTTACAATAATTCGTGTTTTTTTTTTTTTAATCACTGGACAGTTGTTCCCTCTTCGCCATGATGACCAAGCAGATGATGACGGAGACGGCGCTAAATTGCTGGAACTAAATGTTTTGCTAGCTAAATTCCAATAGTTATGAACCCAGTGTCTAGTTCTGGAATGGTATAATGTAGTTTATTCGTCAAACTAAACAACATTTTTTACGAAAATATCAGTGTTTTCATACGTTCTACGAACACTTTCTGCTACTCCTATTTTGGTTATTTGCTTATAAACAGTTTATTTTTCGTTTAATTTACATAAAAAATTATGTAGATGTGTGTTAGTATAATATTTATTATATATTTTATGTCTATTAGCCTAATCGTGATACTTTTTTAAGTTATAAGCAAAAAACTACTCGGGACGCAGAGGTACTAACACTTATTGTCGTAACTGTAATTATTTTGTTTTTAAGCACAAAGCTAAACAGTTGGTTACCTGCTCATCGCGGGTATTGAAATCCGACTTCAAGCATATTAATCCCTCAGACTTACTGCTAAGCCACTAGGGGGCAACATGAAGCAACATGAAGTAATAAAGGTATTTTGGGTATTGGAAATGTGAACGCCACGTAACGCGACATATGTTCTGAACAATCAGTAAACAACACCCCTTAACCTTGGCGGCTAATCTTAATCATATAGTGAGAAAAAATGCTACCTTTGCAACAGAAAGTGGCATACTCCAGACTTGAATCTTAGAACTTCTAATCTGTACAGTGCCCATTAAGCCATACTCAGTCTAGTGTAAATAAAGATAAAAAAAATCTTAAAACCAGAAGTGTGTTAGTTGGTTTCCCTTGAAGAAGTGTGCGTACTCTCTGACTTTTAAAAGCAAGGAGAAACAACGTACTGATAAATTCATCGCTGAGTCTCCCTGGTTTGTAATGATAATAATAGCAAAACAACAGATATTATTTAAAGTATATTTTAAAAATCCACGTGCCATTTTTGTCAATTTTATTTTTTAAACTCGTTTATAAAATATATTGTTAATACGTTTTTTATAACCTTTAGATCAGTGGTTTCCAATCTGGAATCACCGAACCCCTAGGGGTTCGCGAAGGTAATACTGGAGATTATTGAGCTATTTTCTTTAATTAAGTAACGCACGGAAGAGAGACACAAGAATATAGTGCATGAAAAGCTGAGATGAATTAATTATTAATTAATAAGAGTAATGTTTTGGGTTAGACATTGGGTCCTTGGGAGAGGGATCAAAGGATTCACTTCGTGGTGAAAAGGTCAGGAACCAGTGCTTTAGATTACAATTTTATATCTCACGTGGGCGATATGTATGCTAAGGATCTCCAGAGATGACTTTGCATTTTTGTCCCTTCCTTTACCAGCTCTGTAACCTCTGTTACATCTAACTGTCAATAAACATATCACAGATTAATAGTAGTATGGAGCATTTAATGTTAATAGATGGAAAAATAATTTATTTCATGGCGGTAATTAAATAAAGTATAAGTTCAACTCGGAAGATTCGTCGTATCTTTCGGAAATTTCCTGCTCTGTGCTAACTAAAAAATATCCATATATTTTTTTTTTTCTATGCGGATTGGATTTATGAAAAACAAGAGAAAAATGTGTTGTTTTTTATTTTTGAAACAAAACTATAGAAGAGATAATCTGAGCTCTTTCGACTGCGATAACTCGAACCCCTGATTTAGCATGTTAGAGCCCCCAGTGGCTTAGCGGTATTTTTGCGGACTTATAACGTTAAAACCCGAGTTTCGATACTCGTGGTGGGTAGAGCACAGATAGCCCATTGAGTAGCTTTGTGCTTAACTCAAAACAAAAACAACAACAACAGCATTGTTAGTCTACAAATTTATTACTGAACAAAAACAAAGAAGTTTTCTCTAGGTTGAATGTACATTCTTGTGGACGTATGTATGGATAATAACGTTGACAGAAAGAAGCTGTATAGACCTACAAAAGAAAATAGTCAGAGCAGTATAGATCAATAGAAGAAAAAATCAGAGCTGTATAGATATATAGAATAAAAAAATCAGAGCTGTATAGAGTTACAAAAAAAAAATTAGAGCTGTATAGATCTATATAATAAAAAAATCAGAGCTGTATAGATCTACATAAGAAAAAATCAGAGTTTTACAGTTACAAAAGAGAAAATCAGAGATTAAAAATCTTCAAAAGAAAATAAGAAAATTAAGGAAAAAAGTATCAAAAATGTAACTTTACGCATTAAAATAATTATAGAAAAATAATTTGAAAATATAGTTTTTAGCCCTTGTTTCATCGATGATTATTTATCATCGTAAAGTAAGACAAAAAAACACTTACTAGCGCTCAGAGACTGCTATGTTCCAGGTGGCTGAAAGCGATCAAACTGTTTTTAATTTTCAATTTTTGTTTAAATTTTTATACTCTACTTTCTATACTTCCTTTCAAAAATTGTTTTAATCTAAAAAAACAAACATTGTAAAACATTTCGTCATTTTCTTACAAACAAATGTTTATTTGCTTGTATTTGAATTTCGCGCAAAGCTACACGAAAGCTATCTGCATTAGCTGTCCCTAATTTAGCAGTGAAAGCTGGTAGTCATCACCACCAACTTCGAACCCTTGGGCTACTCTTTTATCAAAGAACAGTGGGATTGGCAGGTAGTATTATAACGCAATGCCGACCTCAAACAAATGCTTTCAATTCTGGAAATGTTAATACTATATTAGCAGGTACATAAGACGATACTTTTTACTATTAAAACAATGCCTGATTTTACACCTCACACACAGGCTAAAAGATAGTTCTAATAAGAGCTTTCCGGTTAATATAACCAAAAATACATTGTTTCTTTTTCCTTTTGGGCCCTACAAGGCCAGGTGGTTAAGGCGCTCGACTCGTAACCCGAAGGTCGCGGGTTCGAATTCCCATCACACCAAACATGCTAGCCCTTTCAGCTGTGGAGACGTTATAATGTGATAGTCAATCCCACTATTCGTTAGTAAAGAGTAGCCCAAGAGTTGGCGGTGGGAGGTGATGATTAGCTGCCTTCCCTCTAGTCTTACACTGCTAAATTAGGGACGGCTAGCGCAGTTAGCCTGCGTGTGGCCTTGCACGAAATTCAAGAAGAAACAAACAATATTTTCCTTTTCTTGCGTAAGTGCTTTGATATCGTGCCACTTACTGCGTTATAATGACATGTTTGTAACTGTATATTTGTCTCGATTCTTCATAATTAGAAGTTATGTGTCTCACATACTAGTTACAATTAATCCAGAATTTTTTAATTTATTTATAGTGTATTTATCTCATCCGTTCATACCAAAATGTTTCTAATACTATATAAAAACGGTAATTTTTGTTACGTGCACTAACTTTGTAAACATATTTTTATACTAGATAACTTTATCTTAAAGTTCAGTTTGTTTTGTTTGTTCTTGTAATGCATAAGGAGTTCAGCTGTGATTAAAACTTTGCGAAGTTTTTTTCTTACGTGTTTGTGACTTAAATTACGACACTCTGAGTTATTTGTAGTGTTTGGAGATAATTTAGATAAACACTTTCAGTTGTTTTGATTACCCACGAGCGCGGGTTATCACAGTTTAAAAATAACTTTTAATTATTTCTTTATAAAAGTAATATTTGAGTCTTTCTTGACAATAACCGTCGTCCTATAAACCGAACCTCAAAGTGATACATTTAAATTGTTCAAAAAAGTTCAGTGTCGTTTTATACATAGTATCGTTTAATACACCGGCAAATATGGTATTCAGTTCAAAGTACAACATGTAAACATGCGTTATCACTTTGTTTACAGTGATTCTGATCTCGTTTCTATACCTCGTTCCTAATCTCACTTCCAAAACTTGGCCATAACAGTCTCATGCTCGGGAAAAATAGCCATGAATTACTGAAATATAAGATTCCAAGAAAAGATTAAACAATGACGTAACACATTAACTATGATCAAGAAGACTTTGTATGTTGTTAATTATTAAAAACACAGGGCTATCCCTGCTTTGCACCCCACGGGTATCGAAACCCAGTGTTTAGCAATTTAAGTCCGCAGACGTATTGCTGTGCCCCTGAAGATAGGTTGAATGATTTAAAACATCTTCGACCATACCACTTAAATTTTTAAATTCACATTTCAAAATAAATTATAAGCTGTAATTTTAATAATATAATTTGTACACCAAAGAAAGTGAAAAATAATACCCACCTCCATATGTTGGGGTGCTCTAATCGAATAATAGAATTTTAGGTATCTGATATAAATCATTAAAAGTCGCGAAGCGCGGGATGCGATTTATACGACAACGAGATCATAAGCCCTCAGATTCACTGTCCGACACGATAGTAACTTGACCACACACACCCAAGAACTGAAATATGAATATTAAATTAATATCAAATGATGAGTTTCAGAGAAAGAGGAAAATTAATTACAAAATAACATTGAAAAATCGAATGATTAAAAGAAGTAGAAATCTCACAGAAAGGAGAAAGAATAGAGAAAAAATAATTTATTATAAAAATAAGAGTAACAACATTTTCACAGATTGAGAGAGAGCATGTGTTCTAATCTGACGTCACAAAACTAAATTGAGAAAGGATAGAGAAAAATAATTTATTATGAAAATAAGAGTAACAAAATTCTCACAGATTGAGAGAGGGCATGTGTTCTAATCCGACATCACAAAAATAAATTGAGAAAGGATAGAGAAAAATAATTTATTATGAAAATAAGAGTAGCAGCATTCTTACAGATTGAGAGAGAGCATGTGTTCTAATCCGACATCACAAAAATAAATTGAGGAAGAATAGAGAAAAATAATATAGCAGTAGCAGCATTCTCACAGATTGAGAGAGAGCATGTGTTTTAATCTGACATCACAAAAATAAATTCTCGTAAATTATAACTTAAAGACCTAAAACTAATAGACTGGTTCCTATAGATATTATTCCCTTATTCCAGAATCACTGGCTTCACAAAATTCAGGTCCCATGGTTTTAAGAGTTCCAAAATACACTTTTCACTATTTACATTACACGTTTCTTACGACAGTACTGAGAGGAAGAAAAATAAGTTATGTTTCCCATCTTATAATAATATGATAAAGTTATGACGTAAAAGAAAAGCCTGAATATGTGACAATTACTATGTCCGACAGAGGGTCAGTTGACAACCCTATTATACACAGGAAAGACTATGAAATCAATCTAGCGTTTATTTTAATGTGTTTAACATTTGCACTCTCTCTGTTTTCGTCTCACATTCTTCTAAGTATGATGTGCTTGCTTATATATAAATGTAATAATTTAAAATAACTCTGATTAGCGGTGTGAAGTGAAAGACAGTTTTTCTAACTTTTAAATTAAGAGTAATAATATATATGGCGAAATTAGGAACGTGCTCATTAGTTTGTGTGTTGTTATTTTTCATATAGCTTACATCTTAATATCATAGAGGGTTTTTATTATTATTTTTTGAATTTTGCACAAAGCTACTCGAGGGCTATCTGTGCTAGCCGTCCCTAATTTAGTAGTGTAGGACTAGAGGGAAGGCAGCTAGTCATCACCACCCACCGCCAACTCTTGGGCTACTCTTTTACCAACGAATAGTGGGATTGACCGTCACATTATAACGCCCCCACGTCTGAAAGGGCGAGCATGTTTCGTATGACGGGGATTCGAACCCGCGACCCTCGGATTACGAGTCTCACGCCTTAACACGTTTGGCCATGCCGAGCCATCATAGAGTGATTCACAAATATCTGTTTCTGGGAATTTTATTTTCTCATTGCGTGACGGAAATTTTTTCTGTTTACTTTATCAGATATATTCCACGTACAGCATTCAGATTCATACCTGGATTGCTTTTGATCTCTGGCTGTAATCAAAGGTACGATAGAAGCACCTATTTTATACTGTTGCGTAATGTTACTTATCTCTAGAAGTGAAACCCAATCATGGTGATGTACCTTTGTTTGGATATATATATATATATACATTCTTTATTTCCAGTATTATGTGCATATTAGCAGTAGCATAGGATATAATTTTATACAGGTGGCTATTCTGATGCACAGTTAACGTAATTCGATTCCATACATTATCAGCTTGCGTGACTTGTTACCATCTACCAAAGTGTTTGGAAGTTAGAATAATAACAAAGGGCTGAAGAAAAGAGTTGTAAAACATATGGTACGTCTGATGAAGTCTTAAACATGGATGGCACATAACATGTTATCACGTTTTCCGTGGATTGTTTTGTTTAAAATGTGTTACTGTTTTTCATATTTCGATGTACTTGTGTAGAGAAATGAAAGAAGTATAGGTGCAATGAACTCTGATAGACTGCTTATTTTATTACTTAAGAAATTAGATACTGCGAATAAATCTTTGCTTGAATATTTTCCCCATAGAATTTTTGTTCTGTTTTGAATTACGCACAAAGCTGCTCGAGGGCTATCTGTGCTAGCCGTCCCTAATTTAGCAGTGTAAGACTAGAGGAAAGGCAGCTAGTCATCACCACCCACCGCCAACTCTTTGGCTACTCTTTTACCAACGAATAGTGGGATTAACCGTCACATTATAACGCCCCCACAGCTGAAAGGGCGAGCATGTTTGGCGCGACGGGGATGCGAACCCGCGACCCTCAGATTATGAGTCGAGTGCCTTATCTATTCCCCCCAGTGGCTCAGCGGTATGCCTGCTGACTTCAACGCTAAAAACCGGGTTTCGATACCCGTGGTGGGCAGAGCTAATAAATGGCCCGGCATGGCCAAGCGTGTTAAGGCGTTCGACTCGTAATCTGAGGATCGCGGGTTCGCATCCCCGTCGCGCCAAACATGCTCACCCTTTCAGCTGTAGGGGCATTATAACTTTACGGTCAATCCCACTATTCTAGTTTTACATTGCAAAATTAGGGACGGCTAGAGCAGAAAAAAGCCCTAATGTAGCTTTGCACGATATTCAAAACAAACAAACCAATCCAAGTGAATTATCATAAAGGGTTAAAATATTCTGTTATTTCACTCTTATTTTCTTAAAACCAAAACGAGATAGCATAAAAGATTCCTTAATAGCAATATTTTCATAACGGTGAATATAAACGTTAGAGTAGCATTTTAAAATAAAACAAAAAAACCTCATTCTAAATGCTTTTCAAAAGGTGAATAATTTGTCAACGTTTTATCAGATCATTACATGTGTCTACATCTAAAAGGAACGCTATTTAAGAGGTTGGGTTTAATAAATTATTTTATTTTTTATTCCAAAACTGCTTAGCTTAAACATTGATCATGTGCTTTCTCGTGCAAAATGGGTATATAATTTATTTTCACGTAAATATTATCTGCGATCCTCTCACCGTATGGAATCGAACATTGGTTGTTACTGTTGTAATTCTCTAAATTTGCTACGGACGTAGTGTGAAACACTGAATTCTTAACATCATATTTGTTTGTAGGAGTTACCCGTATTGACCAAGTACAATGATGTTCCAATACAGCATATTTCCTTTGTTATTAAACTTGTATCTGTAATTTTATGTTGTCTTAACTGAAATAGTAATCAAATCCATATTTCTATCGTTGTAAGTCCGCAAACGTACAACTTCAACGTGAAATATATATATTCTTATTATTTTAACGAACCATTGTACAATAGACTACCTGCGCTATGCCCACAGTCAATACAAGGTTTTAGTGTTGTAAGTTCGTAATCTTACTCATGTTCACAAAGGAATACATATATAATATAATTTTTTATTGTAGAGCAAAGCCACAATGGACTATCTGCTTTTTCTACCTTAGAGAATCGAACCCCGGTGAATAAAATTATGAGTCCGTAAACTTACTGTTGTCACACCAGGAGGCGTATTATAAATAAATTGAAAAAAAGAGAAAAAGAAAGAGATAATTTGAAGTTATTTTGAATACATTTTTGTTTTAAGATTTTATTATTACAGGATGCCCTATGAATATAAACTTTAACAATGACTGGATGCATGCTGCTATTACACATATATTGCAAAATTTATAACATTAATTTTGCTTGAACTTTGACCTAAGGTCATAAAAAGTCCTTTCTTTCCCGTATTTCGTCCATATCATCATTAAATAATTGTGTGTAAAAAAATATACTAGCCTCCCAGTGTGGTGTTTTTTAATTAAGCTCAAAGCTACTAATGGGCTATCTGTGCTATGCCCACCACGAGTATAGAAACCCGGTTTTTAACGTTGTAAGTCCGCAGACATACCGCTGAGCCACTGGGGGCACTTCCCAGTGAAACAGCGGCATGCCTGGGGACTTACAAAGTTAGAAGCCAGGTTTCAATATCTGTGGTGAACAGAGCACAGACTGGTATGGATAGAGAAAGCTCTATGTAGAGGAGCGAACAACATTTTGACCTTCTTCCGTCGTCGTGAGGTTCACAAAGAAAAAAAGATGTAACTGACCGATAGCTGACCACATGTTTGAAGGCGGTTGTGTAACTGAGTGTAGGAATGTAGAAGGCGTGGTTAGATGTTGAATTATATTTACTAATATAGGTATAAAGAAACACCTTTGTATTGGTTTATTTTGAGCTTGAGCTGTTGTATAAGTAAGGCTTCTTTAATTTTGCGTTTGTTTATGTTTGTTTCTTTATTTAGTATTTTGGTGTTTTCTATGGTTATGTTGCGTTTATTTGCTTTGCAGTGTTCGAACACGAAGAAGGTCGAAACGTTGTTCGCTCCTCTACATAGTGTTTTCGCTATCCATACCAGCTATTTTTACATATATATTTTTCTCGTCATTACGGAGAGCACAGACTGCCCATTGTGTACCTTTGCGCTTAACAACAAATAAATCTATCTTACAATCTCACACTCATAACCTGGAGTAATATAGCCTCTGTTAACGGTAAAGCATCCTATTTCAAATAGAAATACTGCTCTAAATAAGGTTTAATCAACGACACTGAAGAAAAACAGAGAATTACTCAGAAGAGAAATATTAATCAAACCTTTTACGTTTTCAGCCCTCACCAGACGTTACTGACACTAGCGTCAATAAATCTCGTAGACAAAAATGCTATTTTTAATATTCTTTGACAAGGACAGAAGTTACTGGTAATTTTAATATATATGTATTATATGGCTCAATTTTGGTAAATAATTTTCAAAGACTGAAATCTGCAAACAGTCTTATTGTTTTATCGGCCCTTTAAAGAACTGAAAAAATATTTTTTCTTCCTTATAACAAAGACTGCTGTTCCTAGATGGCGATGTTATATAAAACATTTGGACCTGTTTTATGATGACGACATAACAAAACAGAAGGGAATAAGAAACCTTGTTTTTAAATATCCTAAACGTAATTTTGATTAATTAAACTAATTAAAAGTGAACAGAGAAAATCTTCCTAATATTTTTCTTTTTAATGTTACCTTTCATTTGGGTATAGTTTCGTAAGAACTGAGTTTCGTAGCATTAGGGAAAATCTCGGCACAAATAATTTGTAAAAAAAAAAAGAAAGATGATTTGTTTGTTTGTTTGTTTTGGAATATCTATCTATCTATCTATCTATGCTAGCCGTCCCTAATTTAGCAGTGTAAGACTAGAGGGAAGGCAGCTAGTCATCACCACCCACCGCCAACTCTTGGGCTACTCTCTTACCAAAGAATAGTGGGATTGACCGTAACATTATAACGCCCCCACGACTGGGAGGGCGAGCATGTTTGGCAAGAAAGATGAAGTAAATATTTATACGCGACATATTGCCATTTTCTGTTATATATTTTAAAGACAACTTTGCTTAAAAAAGATTTGAAATGTCGGTCTTCACAAAAATAGTGATGTCTTTCAGATATGTCAGCCTTATGGCATATCCTCTTTTTGAAATGGAAACAATGCAGGCCTATTGCTGATCTCCCCAGGAGCACAGCGGAATGTCTGGGGTCTTACAAAGCTAGAAACCAGGTTTCGGTACCCGTGGCGGGCAGAACATAGATAGCCAATTGTGTAGCTTTATGCTTAACTACAAACAAATTAAATAATTGTCCAGTTGATCAATAAATTATACAGGCCTACGATGGTTCTACTATTTTGAAATTTGTACGTGTTCTGCAGTAATTACTGTCAGCTGAAACCGAAAACAATAGTCCTTTTTCTCAGTCACATACAGATTTTCTACGTAACGTCATATGCACTTTTATATAAGTGAATCACTTCCATTGAAATCGATTCACATTTTATTGTGCATAAATAAAATGTGACAACCACTGGCTGTAGAGTTCTCTAGACCAATGGCGACGTGAGAGTCTTATCGATCGTTTTAGAACCCAAACATAAGAAAAGTAACAGTAGAAAGTGTTCACTATAGTAAACGAAGTAATAATTTGATCTAAATGAGAGGTTTTTCTCAGTCTCGACTTCCAAAAAAAAATACTCATGTGATAGAAAAAATGAATATTATTTTCGAAATCTCGTACATGAATAATTGAAAATCCGTTATTAAAACCAAAACAACTTTCATAAAGTTTAAACTTGTAAACCTATGTAATTATACAAATAATCTAAACACAACATAGTGTCTTCTTTTAATCAATCAGCGGAAAAATGAATTATTTTTCAGTAATATAAAAACCATGAAATTGAAAGCTAAGCCTAAAGTTTTAAAGTTACACACAACAAAGCTGAATTAACCTATTTTTCCCTTTTCAAAAATATTTATCAGCGTTTTCCTCTTGAAACTTGAAAATATACGAAATATTTGTCATTTGTGACGAAAAAAAAATAGTACTTCCTACCTTTCTGTTTTAATTTTAAAAAGTTACTTGTCCAAGGGGATTTTTGATTGTTTTTGTTTTTCAATTTCGCGCAAAGCTACTCGAGGGCTATCTGCGCGAGTCGTCCCTAACTTAGCAGTGGAGGAGACTAGAGGAAAGGCAGCTAGTCATCACCACCCACCGCCAACTCTAGGGTTTCTCTTTTACCAACGAATAGTGGAATTGACCGTAAATTATGACGCCCCCACGGCTGATAGGGCAAGCTTGTCTGGTGCGACGGGGATTCTAACCCGCGACCCTCATATTACGAGTCGAACGACTTAACCCACCTGGCCATGCCGGGTGGAGATTCTTGGACACTGGTATCTTTTAGTGTACCGATCACGGTTTCTTGTGATTGTAAGTTGAGACACGGTAAAGATTGGTAGTTTGAAAATTAATGATATTTAAGTTATAATGTGGCCTGGCATGGCCAAGCGCGTAAAACATGCCACTCGTAATCCGAGGGTCGCGCCAAACATGCTCGCCCTCCCAGCCGTGGGTGCATTATAATGTGACGGTCAATCCCACTATTCGTTGGTAAAAGAGTAGCCCAAAAGTTGGCGGTGGGTGGTGATGACTAGCTGCCTTCCCTCTAGTCTTAAACTGCTAAATTAGGGACGGCTTGGTGCAGTGGGCTAACAACCTACTCACTTAAATACTTGTTGAAGAATCCGCAAGCGATTGCGGCCCTAAGTTCCTAGGTGGAATCTAATGGTGATAACTAACTAACTAACTAAGTTATAATGTAATATATAATATAACTAAAACGAAACACCTATCTCGTGTTGGTTACTTTAAGTTTTGCTGTTCTAGAGATATGTTATAATTCGCTACAAGTTTTCTAATGATCACGTTTGTAGTAGTTCATGATATTCAGGAGTCATAAATGACTGTTTTATTTTTGAAAAATAAATCTTGATTTTTTTTTAGTATTGAGATTTCTCTTCCTTCTTTGACTGGTACGCGAGTGTGTCTCCTTCCAAGGCAATATGTATTACCTTTTGGGTAAAGTTTATGAAATATTGATTTATCCATGTCACTACACATACAAGGAACAATTTCCAGGTTTTCCAAGGCCTGATGTGGCCTAGTTATTTATTTGATAGACTGCATATAGAAACCTGAAACCTCTAAACATCTTTAGCATTTTCAGCTGTAAGCGAGTTATAAGAATGACAGTTAATACCGTTTCATTTTCATAATTCATAGAGGCGGATAAGGCCTCTGTTATAGCGAGTACTGATGACTGGCTGCCTTCTTTATGGTTAGTAGTTCAGATTACGGACGACTATAACAGAATCCTAGAGGTCTCAGACCAGCCTGTTTATCCCTCGTAGGCGTAAGGTTAAAACTTCCAATTCCATACTGAGAACTTAATTTTGAATTATTTTAAACTCCAAAACGTTAAGCAAATGAAACACTTTCATGTATTGATTTTAAGTGTTGCTCAGTTGTTGTTATCCTCAGCCTGTTAATATAATCAGAGGATATGAGTTTCAGGCAAACGCTTACTGTCAGGTTTGGCATGTGAGGCAAGTTAGCTTTGCTTTCTAATACTAAAGAAAGCATTCTTCTTCGATTCAATGGTAAGCTCAAGAACTTACGACATTAAAGCTAGATATCCGATCCATGAGTTGGGTAGAACCCACATAGCCCCTTGCAAGGTTCAGAGTTTACCAACAAACTGACGAAAAAAGAGGAAATATTGAATCCTCGCGATTATTTGAAGTTACTCTATTTCCATGATGGGTTAGCGATCCTGTAATATTTGTAAGATTTTGCATGACTGTTCTTCGATATGCTTTACGAAAACTATAAACCTATGTCAAAGGCCAGCATCGTCAATGAAAGTATCTTTGAAATTTGAATTTTTGACCGAGATGGTATGTCGTACAAACTTCAAATACTTGAGCAATAAAATATTCCGAAATGATATACCTAATTTATTAATTAAGTCCCCAGAAAAGTAGGTATAGACTATTAATTGTTCTAGTCGCTAGTAAAAGATTTATTGAAGTAAATTTGTTATGTTACTTAATATATAGATCTGTGTTTAGAACATATGGTTTATTATTGTCACTCCTTTTTCTCTACTTTTGTTTTCTAATCTGGTTTGACCCCCGCTAGTACAGAGATATGTCTCTGGATTTACAACGCTAAAATCAGGGGTTCGATTCCTCTCGGTGGGGTGGCCCGGCATGGCCTAGCGCGTAAGGCGTGCGACTCGTAATCCGAGGGTCGCGGGTTCGCGCCCCCGTCGCGCTAAACATGCTCGCCCTCCCAGCCGTGGGGGTGTATAATGTGACGGTCAATCCCACTATTCGTTGGTAAAAGAGTAGCCCAAGAGTTGGCGGTGGGTGGTGATGACTAGCTGCCTTCCCTCTAGTCTTACACTGCTAAATTAGGGACGGCTAGCACAGATAGCCCTCGAGTAGCTTTGTGCGAAATTCCAAAACAAACAAACAAAACAAACCTCTCGGTGGGCTCAGCAGATAGCCCGATGTGGCTTTGCTATAAAAAAACACACACACACTAATCTGGTTTGATGTTATGACTAGATCTGTCACCTCTCATGTTTACACATATGCGATTTGAAAAATGAAGTTCTTAATGCTTCAGAGTATAAATAATATATTTGTTTCCCTCAAATATAATCGATAAAAGAAACAAAAGCAAAAAAAATAAAAAAATTAAAAATGCGAGAAACTTAGAATATATATACATATGTGTGTGCGTATTTTTTATAACTCTACAATGCTTCCTAATAGCACAGCGGACTCACACGGCTATAAACCGGTTTTCGATACCTGTGGTAGATAGAGCACAGATAGCCAACTGCATAGCAGTGTACTTAATTTCAAATATTCACTACAATATTCATTGTAATAACGACAACATATATATGCAAAAACGGCTCGTTTGGGTTGAGAAAATATTTTACATAGAAGAGCGAACAACGTTTCGACCTTCTTCGGTCATCGTCATCTACACGATGACGTGTTTCTCAACCCAAACGAGCCGTTTTTGCATATATATTTCTCTACAAGTGGGTTTTCTCGACATCACTGATTAATAACGACAACAGTTTTTCCATCGTAATATATTCCTCTGTGAGTGTTTGTTTGTTTGTTTTTATTTCCATTATTTAATTTATTCAAACGTTGTAATATTAATAAAAATATTAATAATAAACAATATTAATAAAAAGATTCGAAATGTTCACTCACCCCCACAGTGACACAGCGGAATGTCTGTGGATTTACAACGCTAGGATCAGAGTTTCGACTCCCGTGGTGGGCAGAGCACGTGTAACCCATTATGTAGCTTTGTGCTTAATTATATACAGAATAGTTCACTCGACAATAAAGACATACATTCAATAGATTGAGTGTCTAGTTTTCAACCGAGACTTCTAGTAACTAGGCTTTTATTAAATGCAATATTCAATATGTCAATCTGATATTACCCCGATTGAAAAAAATCACACATTAACCAAATGTCACATGATTCATAGGAAGTTCTTAAGAATATTTAATGGTTTCAAAACACACCTACATCGTTTCTAAATATCTTCAAATTACAAAAAAATTGTCAAGATTAAAATAAGATAACAATATTTTACAGCTATGAAAGATTTAATTAAAATTACATATAATTAATAACTTCCATATTTATGTCGTAAATTAATAAATGATTAGAAACATATAGCATTTTTTTTTCTCTTTTTATCCAGTCTAATGCAGACAGAGTTGTTTAGTTTGAAAAAAAAAAAGACATTTTACTGTTTACAACAGTTTCCATTCAACGCCACTAACCCTAACGCTTAGAAAAAAGTATACGCGTACGTATCGAAGACATAATTTGGTTGTTTGATAAATAATATATTCATGTTGATACTAATTTGAAAATAGATCTTGTCGGATAATGAGCGAATGATTGTTATCCACTTTATTGGTAGAGCTATAATGCACAGAATGTGATTGATTGCACGCCAAGTAATGTTTGCCTTCGAGTCGGAGAAGAAACATTCATTGTTTAAAGAGTTTTTCCCATATTTAAAGCTGGTTTCTCCTTTCTATTTATCCTCCAGTAACCTATCGATCACACTGTGTGATACCAAGGCACAGAGGTATTGTGAATTCTACACATATATAAACATGGATATCTGTAATATTTCTTGGCGTTGATTATTTATCACTAAATCGTATCACGAGGTGTCATAATTTTTTTCCCTTTAATTAAAGTACATATTAAAATGTTATAAAACTTTCTATTTTCATTTTTGATTAAAGTTTAACATGAGATCATGCGAAACTTAAGATCTTAGTTTTGATCAAAGAATATATCGAGAAATGTAAATAAAACTTGATAGCGATATTTATGCCCCCCAGAGGCACGGCAGTTTGTCTGTAGACTTACAACGATAGAAACCGAGTTTTGAAACCCGTGGTGGGCAAAGTACAGATATCCCATTGTGTAGCTTTGTGCTCAACTGCAAACAACCAGCCATATTTATTCAGTTGTAATTAAAATATGGACTAAAAAACAATAATAAAAAAATGTATGGGAAAAACATTAAAACAACATAAATAAAACGATAGTTAAGAATGGATTAAGTAATTAATAACTACGAAAGTTCAACAAAAACTAAATTCTTGCACATCCACACTCCACTGGACACATAGTTAACTGTTCTGACACTAGGAATACTGCAGGGTTTGTTTTTAATTTTGCGCAAAGCTACAAGAGGGCTATCTGCGCTAGTCGTCCCTAATTTAGCAATGTAAGACTAGAGGGAAGACAACTAGTCATCACCACCCACCGCCAACTCTTTTACCAACGAATAGTGGGATTGACCGTCACATTATAACGCCCCCTGGCTGAAAGGGCAAGCATGTTTGGTGCGACGGGGATTCGAACTTGCGACCCTCAGATTACGAGTCGATACTGTAGGGTAACCGCACAATTAGACATATTAAAAAAATGAGCAATTAGGACATTTAGACATCTAATGATTGTATAGTTTTCCGGTTACTATGCAATTCATATAATGGACGAAATTAATCTGGTAATATAATAAAACTTAGATGTATGAAGATGAAATAATGGAGTAGGTTTTAAATGTTAATAAAACAGACCTAGATTTATATAGTTCATATAATGGAGTAAATTAACCTGGTAATGTGGTAGGCCTAGATATATATATATATAGGATTCATATAATGGAGAAAATTATTGTAAGTAATGCCTTCCTTTATAATAAACAAGTGGTGTCTAAATGTCTATTTTGTCATTTTTAGGTGTCTAGTAGTCCTGGATTCGTACTATAATTGCTGTTTGTAAGTCCTCAACCTTACAAATGGAACACTGTCACTGACACGTGCACAAAATATTCCCAATATCTATATTCTCTAATGGTTTTTGGTCAACCCACGCAGAAAACATTATAACTGGTACCTATACACCTATAATCCTGTTGCAAACGTTATACTTGGTACCTATATACTCCTAATCCTGTTGGAAATGTTCTGCCTAATATCTATACACCCATACTCATGTTGGAACTGGAACCTATATACCTCTAACCTTGTTCGACACGTTATAACTAATAGTTGAACTACCTACACCCACTAGGGACTACGCAAATATTACTGACACATCCACCCTCTCTTATTAAACGATTTCTCGGCCTGGCATGGCCAAGCGCGTAAGGCGTGCGACTCGTAATCCGAGGGTCGCGGGTTCGCGCCCGCGTCGCGCTAAACATGCTCACCCTCCCAGCCGTGGGGGTGTATAATGTGACGGTCAATCCCATTATTCGTTGGTAAAAGAGTAGCCCAAGAGTTGGCGGTGGGTGGTGATGACTAGCTGCCGTCCCTCTAGTCTTACACTACTAAATTAGGGACGGCTAGCACAGATAGCCCTCGAGTAGCTTTGTGCGAAATTCCAAAACAATCAATTAAACGATTTAACTTGTGCCTGAACTAACGTATAGTAGAAACGCCTCCCCGTACAATATAAATTTCCACATTCATTTATACTTACTCAGTGTCACACAAAGTCACACCAATCAATGATCCGCAATAACTTATCATTTGAAAAGAACAGCTATTTACTTCATAAAGAAAACAACAGAATGGAGTGTATATTAGTTGCAGAGATAATACAGAGAAGGATGGCAATTCCAGGTGGAAATGTGGGCAAATACAAGCATACTGTACATGTTTTATTTTATTTTTATTGGAAAAAAAATCGGTATTTTTTTTTCTAGTGACAAATATTTCTGTAAAATCCTAACCGGAAGATGAAGCTGTCTTGATCAGCTCTTAACGAAGCTATGCCACTATATACGTACTTCACCTCAGAGAAGCAAGCCTGTTTACATGGAGCACGACCGGTTTGTTACGATCAATACTAGCTGGGGTTTTGGAAAATTGATATGATGTATAAATGGTGAAGTAGAGCACGCGCCACAATTGTAAAGCTAGAACAGTACCATTTAAAAATCCAGGGGGAGAAAGGTAGATATAAATTCTTTAAGAGTTAAGAAAGACGAGACGATTGTTATGAAGACATAAATAAAACTAAAACTTTAAAAATAAATAATACGAAAAAGACAGTTGTCAAGTGAAGAATAATTATACATGTATATGATAGATGATGTGTGTGACTGATGAAATTATGCTTCGACACAAATACTTTGCTTTTTGCTTAAGTATTCTGTAACACATATGTGTCTTTCTCGATAAGTCCCCGTCTATTTTTGGTTCGTACAGGTATTAAGATTAACGGAGGTGAAAAGGTGTGCAGTATTCTCTTTGACTCCAGGAAGTACTGAGATAAAACACAGGAACTGTGTAGATATGGGATTACCAAAAGTAGTAAATTTGTATAGAACAGAATAAAACCAATAAAGAGCATCACTTTTAGTGATAATGAAACAACCTAGTCAGAAAACTCGAATTTACTTTCCAAACAATAGAATGCGTATGTGTACAATTCTATTAAAATATTTGTTTTGATTTTTCTTTATAACGAAGACATATCAAGCTACCTAGTGTGTCCATCGAGGCAAGCCGAATCCCTGATTATAGCGTTGTAAATCCAAATACTTGCCGATATCCCAACGGGGGACCTTTCTGTTGTTATTTATTTTCTTTGTTCTTAAGCGCCAAACGACGAAAGGAGCTATCTTCACTGTGGCTACCATCAGTATCGAAACCCAGCTTTTAACGGTATGAGCCCTCACGTTTACCGCTGAAACACTTGGGAAAAGCATGCTTTTCGTACAAATTGTTTAATAATTAAATTATACGACTGAATGTTTTATATAATTTTAAATGTCAAACATTTCTGATAAAAAACGTTGACTAATTTAACTAACAGAAAAGTATACAAATGTGATGTGATCTAAAATTCTTTAGGAGTAGCTTGGCCTACCAAGGAGATCGGCGCTTTTGTACAATTCAATGTGTTGTATAATCTGAAAACAGATTTATAACAAGCCTTGTAAGTGAGTAAATTTATTATAATTTGCAACTCCCAGTAAACAATACGCGGATGTGCGTGCCGTGAAATATGGTAATTTATTTATTTTTATTTCATAGTTCGCGTAGATAGAAATAGAGCTCATTTTTGTGGCTCGTAACGTTGCGCGTGCCAGGCCCGGCATGGCCTAGCGCGTAAGGCGTGCGACTCTTAATCCGAGGGTCGCGGGTTCGAATCCCCAACACACCAAACATGCTCGCCCTTTCAGCCATGTTGTGGACGTCACAAAGTTACGGTAAAACCCTCTATTCGTTGGTAAAAGAGTAGCCCAAGAGTTGGAAGTGGGTGGTGATGACTATTTGCCTTCCCTCTAGTCTTACACTGCTAAATTAGGGACAGCTAGCGCAGATAGCCCGCGTGTAGCTATGCGCGAAATTCAAACCAAATACTTTATTTTTTAATCTCTTGTTGTTTTTAATTATAGTATTTTCTGATTTAATGAACTAATGCTAGATGGAGCTTTTTGTACCGATAAATGTTAACCCTCAACAAAGACAATAGCTTCACGTCCTTTTGGTCCGAATTAGCAGTTAATATAACGTTCACCGATAAGTACAATGGTTAGATATCGTAGACATTAGTTGTGATTATCCCTGCCACTGTTTAGGGGTTAATTAAGCGAAACTGAATTTTGACTCATTATCTTTGTAACAAACATAAGGTTTCAACGACTTCTTGTATAAAGCAAATGAGTAACTTTTTGTGGTTCTTTCACATTATCACCTCTTCTACATTATCTTAAAGTTCGGCAAGGGACAACTTACTGGGATCACTCGCTAGGTATTGCGAGACGTCTCGATAACCACAAGGTGAAGAATGATATCATCTGAAGCAAAAGGAGTGTCCATTTGTTGATTGGCTAACACCCTTTACTTAAGATGCCGGTTGTTGTTTTTTTCAGCTCAAAGCTCATCATAGGAACTGGTTAAAGAACTATGTCTTCAAGTAGCTATACATAATAAAATCTTACTTTAGTAATGTCATTTTTTGCACATAAATATACGTAAAACGTTCTGTTCTGATTAGGTCCAATAACATTTATATTCTCAGTTACTGTTTTTTGCTGTTTTTTTGTGTGTGTACAATAACAAGACCACGCATTTTTGTCATGTACTTGCTAATCAAAATATAATTCGGAGAATCTATAAATTTCCATATCCAGTTAACTGTATATAGATTACCATTGGGAAAGCTTGTAATACGTATATTATTATTGTTGTAATTGTCAAACAGTTCTTACATTTCACTTCTAATAGAATTTATTTATATATAACGAAGGAAACAACATCATGTAACATTGTTATTATAACTATATATACTCATATGAGGTTCAAGATAACATTTAATTGATTTACGACTAAAACGAAATTATTAATCTTCGTGGCTTAAGAAGAGGAAAGAGATAAACACGTAATAAAATGTAATACGATATGTCTAATTTCTAGTTTTAAAAAAGCACACGGTCTAGACTAACAGTCAATCTAAACCTCAAAGATATGAAGATTGATTGATTGTCTGAAATTAAGCACAAAGCTATACAATGTGCTATCTGTACCCTGGCCACCAGAGGTATCAAACTCCGGTTTCTCGCGGTGTGAGTCTGCAGACATAGCGCTGGGCCACTGGGGAGGAATGATATGGAAAAAAATATGGAACACTATTACAGTTTGTAGCCCAACAGCAGTTCGTTAGATACTACTAAAAATAAATATGTGAAAATATATTTATCGTTGTCACTTACTCTTAGAATAATATAAAGTAAATGTGTCGATATTTCAAACACATTTTTAGTCCTTAGGGTCATAATTCTTCAAAATATTCATATACATGTGTAATGATATTTACATCATTTATTATCATGTGCGCCTTATCAAACACAAATTTGAATGTGATATTTTACTGTTTCCAAGAGTGCACACAATTATTCTGTTTCCATGACTACGCACGGTTTCTTTTTCCCTCTATGTCTCTATTATAATAATATTAAGCAGTCCAATCCATTCGAGAGAATCGGTTCTTTTTAGGTTTTGTTGCCATCAACCACTTTCAGTGTGTTTTTGTTCGAATCAATTTCATCTCCCTAAAAGAAAAGAAAGAAAAATATACAAAAGGAAGCACGTTTAAAATGTTAGTACCCCTAACATTGCCTCTGGAAATAATTGAGTTCCTTCTGCTGTAGAAATTTGATCGATGGCTCTTGTATTGGCATTTTCTGACAGCACGAAAACAGGGCTTGATAAAATTTCGGTATTTTATGGTTTCTGACAAAGTTCAAGTTCCACGAGTAATGATGATATATAAGCTTAAAGAACGGTATTATATTCAAGGTGACAGGCCTGATATTGACAAGATTGATTTCGAGCACAGCAATTTGAATACATTTTATTAATAGAAAATTGGCAGTTGGAGCTAATAATTTAGTCCTCGAAAAAAACCTTTACCGAAACCTACGAGTTGGTATCGCATAAGAAAAAAAAAATCGATGTGGATATAGAGAGGAACGTTCTTACTGACGGCGGGTTTGCCATTCAAAAGCTACAGAAAGACGAGTAAAAAGAAATACAGAGCAGAGACGTATCACCTGTATAATTCGATATGTATTTCTTCCTCGGCTGCAAGCATGGGAATTAGATAATTATCTACTTACAGTAGTACTTTATAACTTTACCTATTGTATTAATCTAAACACCATAATGGACTCTATTGTATTAATTTAAACACCGTAATGGACTCTATTGTATTAATCTAAACACCGTAATGGACTCTATTGTATTAATTTAAACACTGTAATGAACTCTATTGTATTAATCTAAACACCGTAATGGACTCTATTGTATTAATCTAAACAACGTAATGGACTCTATTGTATTAATTTAAACACCGTAATGGACTCTATTGTATTAATCTAAACAACGTAATGGACTCTATTGTATTAATTTAAACACTGTAATGAACTCTATTGTATTAATCTAAACACCGTAATGGACTCTATTGTATTAATCTAAACACCATAATGGACTCTATTGTATTAATTTAAACACCGTAATGGACTCTATTGTATTAATCTAAACACCATAATGGACTCTATTGTATTAATCTAAACACCATAATGGACTTTTTTTCTCTCTAAATTCATTGATTTTCGTCACCAGAAACACCTCTTGCCTCTGTGATAAGAATGTCGATGTATTAATCTAAATTTCAGTAAATGTTTCGTATTTTCAATGTGAAAGAGTAATTTTACCCATTGTGTTTATCTACTTTCGTCAGTATTCAGTTTTCGTATTTTCAATGTGAAAGAGTAATTTTACCCATTGTGTTTATCAACTTTCGTCAGTATTCAGTTTTCGTATTTTCAATGTGAAAGAGTAATTTTACCCATTGTGTTTATCAACTTTCGTCAGTATTCAGTTTTCGTATTTTCAATGTGAAAGAGTAATTTTACCCATTGTGTTTATCTACTTTTGTCAGTATTCAGTTTTCGTATTTTCAATGTGAAAGAGTAATTTTACCCATTGTGTTTATCAACTTTCGTCAGTATTCAGTTTTCGTATTTTCAATGTGAAAGAGTAATTTTACCCATTGTGTTTATCTACTTTCGTCAGTATTCAGTTTTCGTATTTTCAATGTGAAAGAGTAATTTTACCCATTGTGTTTATCTACTTTCGTCAGTATTCAGTTTTCGTATTTTCAATGTGAAAGAGTAATTTTACCCATTGTGTTTATCAACTTTCGTCAGTATTCAGTTTTCGTATTTTCAATGTAAAGTTTTCGTATTTTCAATGAGTAATTTTACCCATTGTGTTTATCTATATTCGTCAGTATTCAGTTTTCGTATTTTCAATGTGAAAGAGTAATTTTACCCATTTTGTTTATCTACTTACGTCAGTATTCAGTTTTCGTATTTTCAATGTGAAAGAGTAATTTTACCCATTTTGTTTATCTACTTTCGTCAGTATTCAGTTTTCGTATTTTCAATGTGAAAGAGTAATTTTACACATTGTGTTTATCAACTTTCGTCAGTATTCAGTTTCCGTATTTTCAATGTAAAAGAGTAATTTTACCCATTTTGTTTATCTACTTTCGTCAGTATTCAGTTTTCGTATTTTCAATTTTTCATCACATGATCAACACTGTCCATATTCTAGTGGGAATAAATGGTGTTCAAGATGTCCCTACGTATTTGATCTAGTAATGATACAGGGACATTTGTTAACAGAGTCATTTTCTGCATGAAACTAACTTATCTAGGAACTTTCCTGTTGCCAAGTGTCATAAGTAAAAGCTTCCCTTTTCTAATTAAGATGCGTCATCATTTCTTGTTTCTATGATATTGTTATTTTCCAGTCTTTTAACATCTTAGTTTTGTGTCTACTTCTTTATTGTACTTTTATTTGCTGGTCGATATTTTCTCTTTCCGTGTTAGGGATGCAGGGGATCATTGTTAAGAATATATTAAACCAACGATAAGCACTGCGGCCGGTTTGATGGGATTCGGCAGGTATTGAACTTCATTATAACTTCAAGAATATTCGTATAAACTAAAGACAGAGACAAGTAAGAAATGGTTGTATATGACCACAAAATATAAGGATTATAGTGAAGTGCAGTATCTTTTACTAGCTCCATAAAATAGATGCACTTGGTCCTGGTCCTCTCGAGTCGTCTCAATGGTCGATAAAGGTAAAAATATGACTCTGTCTAGCGGTTCTCGCAGCAGGAAACCGACTTGTCGGTCAGCTCAAGGCTGCATGTGTAAATTTACGTGTCCTTCTATAATCTTTACACAGCGAAAATATAATGGGCTTATACGCCATTTTCAGAAGACAGTCTCACCCGCTCCAAAACGTTATATCTAATGTAGTATCACGCTCTGAGCACGTGAATTTACGTCACAGGCTGAAATGAGATTTTTATTGTGGCATATATAACAAGAAAGGAACTTCGTCATATATAGTTTTTGTATGTGTATATAATTTTGTTAAATATTTTGAACGTAGAATGTGAATTTTAGCAACTATTTGTCAGTTTCTCAAAACAAGAATTTACATGGAATTCAACTAAAAGTTGGCGTTAAGTTCCCAATGTTTTACTCAATGTTAATGTTAAGTTCCCGATGTTTTACTCAATATTAATGTTCAGTTCCCAATGTTTTATTCAATGTTAATGTTAAGTTCCCGATGTTTTACTCAATATTAATGTTAAGTTCCCGATGTTTTACTCAATATTAATGTTTTCAACAAATTCCCAGTTTTCTCTCCAGATTCATTGATTTTCTTCATCTGTAACATCTCTCACCTCAATGATAAGAATGTCGGTGTAACGTTTATACACTTACCACAGTGTAAGTATACATTTGGAAAGTGATTATGTTTTACAAACAACTTGTCCTAGGGACACTAAATTTCCCCAATGCTCTAAGGACATCGTAAGTTTCATTCGAAAAATATTAAGCGTGAACACATATTTTTAAACATTTTACTACAGTTACTATAAGAATTTGCTGAAAATTCGAAATACAACGTGAGCTTTCTTTTGTGCAACTTAATTTGTGAGTATTCCATTAATTAGCAAATAATTTTCGTGTACTTGATAAATATAAGAAATTGTCATACGCCTTTATCACATCAATGATCTAAGGTTATCTATAGATGGATTATTAAAATAAATTTCTTTAATAAAACTGTGAATGTTACAAAGTGATTATCTAGCTCATTTTTAAGTGACTTACAACACTCCGTTTTATGTCACTTCTGTGTTTTAATCATTGGATAACAATATGTTTTACTCTAATACATTTTTTATTTAAGATTAAAAAACATTTCAACGATTGTTTGTTTTCAGATTATCCGTGTTGATCTTTACAAACAGATATCTGTGAATAGCTGCCCCTAATTTTGAGTTCACAGACTAAAGAAACGTCAACTGATAACAGTGCTCATCACCAACACTTGGGGTTATCTTGTCCGCCAGAATACTGGGAGTTGCACGTAACAAACACAAAACCATAAAATCAGAGAGTGTTTTTCTCTTTAACGGGACAGGAACCACGAACCGTCGACTTACACTCCGGTCCACATTTAAACATGGTACGAAAGAGCTGTATATTCAATTGACGTAGATGGAACTCATCATAAGTGATGATATTTGAAAAAATATACTCTTCAAAAAAAGAAACGCAAAAGGCAAAATTTTAGACATATTGTTAACAAGTTTATTCCAGGTAGTTCTGTATGACATGTGTGAAACTTTGCATATTCATTGCTGAACATCCAAAGTCTGCAAAGGCGAAGTTCACACTCACTAGTTGACGTTTAACGTCACTCAACGTCAATAAAGAGTATGCCCCCCGTGAGCATCAATAACTGCTTGGCATCTCCTGCCCATGGAAGCGATGAGATGGCGAATCACATCCTGTGGAATGGCTGTCCACTCAGCCTGCAAAGCTGCTGCAAGCTGAGGTAGAGTCTGCGGTTGAGGTTGTCGCTGTCGCAGACGTCGGTCCAACTCGTCCCAAAGATGTTCGGTGGGGTTTAAATCTGGTGATCTGGAGGGCTAGGGAAGAACGTTGCTATTGTGGTGTCTCAAGAAGACGGTGGTGAGTCGGGCTGTTTGAGGACGGGCGTTGTCAGTTGAAAAACGTCGTTGACGTTCACCATGATGGGTTGCACATGGGGCCTAAGAATCTCGTAGACGGTTGCGTACGGTCTGATCGGAAATCCTACGCAGCCCTGGTATGGTTGAGGCAGTAGACGTCGCAGTGGTGGTCCTATCCCGAAGGTGACGTAACCGGATGTAGCGATCTTGTGCGGGCGTGGTCACACGAGGTCTGCCAGATAGTGGACGGTCACGAGTTGATCCATGTTGTTGGTGACGATTCCATAGCCTTGTGATGATGCTTGGGTGGACATTCACAGCTCTGGCAACATCTGATCGAGATTCGTTTGCTTCTAAGCGACCAATGGCGTTGTTGCGTTGTGCTTCAGTCAGTCTTGGCGTAACTGTATTGCGTGTCGATGGCTTAACACTGAGCTATGGAAACCGAGATCCCGTCACTTTTATAGGGATTTTGCACATGTTGCACTTGCAGAACATGCAGATCTCTCAAACAAATTGATTGGACACGAATGCGTTTTGGCGAAAAATCCGATGGTTTCCTCCGTTTTCAAAGTGCACAACGTTTATTGTCATTTTGGTCTGACAATCAGTGCCTTAACACGTGTAACATCACATACTCTGAGCTTGTAGCGTTATTACATATATTTCTCTTTAAAATAACAAAAATATCCCTTTTGCGTTTCTTTTTTTGAAGAGTATATATCATTTGTAACTACTTGTCTTTACTCAGCTTAATTTACTATTCTGTATATATATATAATTCGTGTACTTGTATTTGTTTTTACATACGAACGCCAGCTGTTGTCTGCCAAGGTATTTTTAATGTTAATTGTTTGTATACGAACGCCTGCTGTTGTCTGCTAAGGTACAGTTAATGTTATTTGTTTGTATACGAATACCAGCTGTCTGCCAAGGTATTGTTAATGTTATTTGTTTGCATACGAACGCCAGCTTTTGTTTGCTATGGTATTAGTAATGTTATTGTTTCTATAATAACGCCAGCTGTTGTCTGTTAAGATATCTTAATGTCAACGTTATCAGTAAGGGTTTATTATGTGCCTTTATGTTTATTTATTTCAGGGTGTATGTATGGTAAGTTTGTTTTTACTTTAGTGGTAACGCAGGGAACTGTTTATATTAGTTATGAAAAGCCACACTTAATCCATTTGACGTTCTAACTCTGTGCAACGAAAACCTTTTAGACAGAATATTTCCTTTCAAGTATTTCAGGCTACCTTCTTAAAAACAGGACTTCAAGATATTTTCAGTTTCGTTACTCAACATAGGAAGTGTGCTCTTTTAAATACATATTTAGTTAAAAGCAAATGTTATAGTACACATTTGCTCTTGTTGAAACTTAAATACCATCCTTCATATTTGTGTAACAAGACAAGGCATTAAAAGAATTAAAACAAAGCCAACTTATGTACTTAGAACCAGAGTTTAATTAGGTATTCTGATTTGTTTCTATTGTCATAAAATATTCTGTCAAAACATTTCCAAATTCGCTAAAATGGCACGAGATTACACTCAATTTTCGTTAAATTAGCACCTCATGAAAAGATGCATTTATGTACGTTTGATATAAGCACTTTTCACCTAATGTATTTTTGAGGTAGACACGTTTTACCCAAATGTACATTAGAGGTAAGCACGTTTCTATCAGTGTTGATATCCACGTTTGTTTCCTAAGGTTGCGAAAACTTACACTTTTAATAATGATAAATTGTACATTTTGTAATTAATGGAATACAGAAAGTGTGTAATGAAGATGGAAATTTCTTCTGGAATCACTTACTAACGTTTCTGATTGTTTTTCAGCTAAACTATTTTACCTCCGTAATAATATTTTATGAAATACTTGTTATCCTATACGTTATTAATATGGTGTTTGAAAATTACTTTAGTCAGGTATATTCTGGTTCTTGTTTTTTTCTACATTCTCGTACGTACGTTCTGCATTTAAATGAAATAGATGTGACCAGGAAAGATGTGAATGGTGGTTAACCTGCATAAATCCTTGCCTTAAGTTAGGGGTTGCATAACAGTTTCATACAGCTCATAGTTGTCGAATCATGTTATAACTCCTGTTAAGTATGGATTATTCCTGAGTAGGAGATTCTACTAGTTAGTTTTATTTTTGAGTTATGTCGCTCTCTGAATATTTATAATGAAATTATCGCTAACGTAAGAAATGATTGTGGGAAACCGCGGAAGAACTTTGACCTAACATTTTAGTAAACACAATTGTTCTGGAACAGTGACTCCTCCACTGTTCAATTCCAGCAATCAGAGTGGATAATAAGAGAACTTGAATCGAGTGAAAATGGTAGGACACTAGAATAAAGATAGTCATTAGCCTTTATCACATACATATGCTTGAGGCTATACCTTTACAAAGCATTTCCGAAACAGATGTTTAGTGCGGATTTTAATGCTTACCTGTTGAACATTAATCTGCACACACGTCTGTTAGTCATTTCTTTCACGGTTCCCTTCATTGTTCTCTGAAAAATGGTTGATTTAATGATCATATTACTGGACTAGTGTGTAAACTGGAAGATGGTATGGTAAATTAAGAGATAGATACACAACCCAAATCAGGTTTAAGAATTCTAATAAAGAATAACAAATTTTCTATCGAATCTTATCGATTCTATTTCTATACCTTTGTTTTAGGTTAAGAAATAGTTTTATATATTTACGTTCTTATATCGGTATTCTTTTTCCACTATCCAAGGTCGACATATATTGTTATTTTTGTAGCTTGTCTGAATTGTGAGAGACATTATCAGTTTAGGAACTAAATTCAATAGTGTATACATGTGTATTATATGGTTATTATAAACACGAAGCATAATTAATATTAATAACAGCTAGAAACTGCCCTTGAAAAGTATAGGCAAAGTAGCCAGTTTTAACAGGATTGTTTAATAAAGATGTGTGTGTGTGTGCTTTCTTATAGCAAAGCCATATCGGGCTGTCTGCTGAGTCTACCGAGGGGAATCGAAAAGAAAGGTGTCATAAGTAGTTGTTGTTTGTTATTAAGCACAAAGCTAAACAAGGGGCTATGTGTGCTATCGAAGCAAGTTTTAAGCAGTGTAAGTCCGCAGACATACCGCTGTGCTACCTGGGGAAAATATGTCATAATACTAAACCTTCTCATATTCTAAAGAGTAGAGTAGTGCTAGCGTGAACAATGTCATGGAAAGTTGACAAAATAAATAATTACTGACCTTTAATAAATCCGTAACATGATCGATTCTGTGAATTAGTTTATTTTTGTTTAAAATTTTAGCTGAAAACCGATTTTTGTCAACAACTTTAATTAACTATCCAATAAATATAAAGTAAAACAAATCGACTCACATTTAACTCCTACAAATGTTATTCTATATACAATAACAAAAGTAGTTCTAGAACATGGGAAAATGAATCGATTCTGATCTTTAACATTAAACGTGTAGCTTTATCCAAGAAGTTGTATCTTCGTATAATTCTGATCCGTCCAGCTGCCTTTACTGACCCAGCGGTATGTCTATGGACTTATAAAACTAGAACGCGGGTTTCGATATCCATGGTGAACAGAGAACAGACAACCCATTGTGCAGCTTTATGATTAACTACAAAAAAAAAAAACCACCCAATAACAGAGTGTATTTTCTCATGATTATTTTAGATATCCGTTAATGAGTAATTTATAAATCACAATATAACCATTAAACGATTTTTTATTGTAAATAATAGAGTTTTCGAAACATTTTTAAAGTCGTTTCCACCTACAGTTAACGTATATGTTTAGTATTTCTACACAGTAACTTCTCTTTACATTACGTTAAGAGAACTTCCCTGTCTGAAGAGGCAACTGGTACTCTGTGCAATAATCACACTACAAAAGAGTCTAATGCTTAAGTTTTATATTTAACAATAACAGCTTGAAACCTTACGACATGAACAAATAGATAGAAACAGATAGTTTAATATTCTGAACGACCCACACATCTTGTTGAAGATATAAGGAAGTTTCAGTGTACAATAAATAAACTCTCTTATCATTTGTTTGAATTTCGTCCCTAAGAATAAAGGGAAGACATTTAGTCATCATCAACTCTTGGGCTATTATTTTACCAACAAATAAGGGAATTAACACTCCTACTATAACTCCACCACGGCGGAAAGGAACGATTATATATATATTTTTGGTATGACATATATTCGAACCCTCCTATTTTTGGTTATTTGTTTATAAACAGTTTATTTCTCGTTTTATTTACATAAACATTTATGTAGATGTATGTTAATGTAATATTTATAATACATTATGCTTCTATTAGCCTACTCATGATACTTTATAAGTTATGAGCAAAAAACCATTCGGGACGCAGGGGTACAAACACTTTCTGTCGTAACTGTATTTGATATACTTTTATTCACTAACCCTCAAAAATTTGGTATATTTTAATCTGATTTTTAAAACTTATAATATTGCTGCAATTATACGAAATGTTGCCTTATGTTTGATTGATTTTACTACAACGAAGTATCCCGCTATGTATTTTTTTGTTTGTTTGTTTTGGAATTTCGCGCAAAACTACACAAGGGCTATCTGCGCTAGCTGTCCATAATTTTTCAGTGTAAGACTAAAGGAAAGGCAGCTAGTCATCACCACCCACCGCCAACTCTTGATCTACTCTTTTACCAACAAATAGCGGGATTGACCGTCATACTATAATGCCCCCACGGGTGAAAGAGCGAGCATGTTTAGTGCGACGGGCATTCGAACCCGCAACCCTCGGATAACGAACCGACCGCCTTAACCAACCTGGCCATGGTGAGCCCACGCTATGTAAGATTGAACTCAAAATTCTAATATCTTAAATCCTAAAACTTACCTTTTGGCCATCAGAGGAGTCATATTGCATTTGTGTTTTCAAGTTGCCTTTTAAACAAATTAAGCGTGATATAAAAACGACCTTTCTATGTATTCCTGTGATACTTGACGAAATCAAGATGATTTAGAATCATTCGTAAATACCTGCTATTTGTCTTCGTTGTCTTATGATTCGTATAAACTTTCAAACTGATTAAATGATTCGTATAAATATGTATTCCTGTGATACTTGACGAAATCAAGATAATTTAGAATCATTCGTAAATACCTGCTATTTGTCTTCGTTGTCTTATGATTCGTATAAACTTTCAAACTGATTCAGTGATGTCGAGAAACCCACTTGTGAACCTGACGATGACCGAAGAAGGTCGAAACGTTGTTCGCTCTTCTATGTAAAATATTTTCTCAACCCAAACGAGCCGTTTTTGCATATAAACTTTCAAACTGATTGTTTTTTGGAAGTAAATATAAGTAATATTTGTATCGAGCTGTTAAAAAGAAGAAGAAGAAATGTGCCCGAAGTTTCACCAACAACCCATATTGGTGATTAACACCTCTTGAGAAAATATGAAACAAATACACATGTTTTAGGTGTATTTGTAGCATCAGTACTTCATATTCCCTAAAAGCGTGATTTCACACTATTTTTCCCTTAAGATTATACTTAAGTATTCAAAAGTAAAGAGTGAAATACTCTGAATTGCTATTTTACATTTGCGATTTTTTTCCTCTATTAAAATACACCACAAGAACGGTACGTGATTTGTATTCTCTATTAAGATACACTAAAAGAACGGTACGTGATTTTTTCTTTATTAAAAAATGTACATTCATAACAACTATCCTTTAAAGGCACGTATATCATTTTTTTTGTCGTTACTTGTTTGTTTAGAATTCCGTGCAAAGCTACACGAAGGTTTCTTTCTGCGCTAGCCGTCCCTAAGTTAGCAATATAAGACAAAAGGGAAGGCAACTAGTCATCACCACCCACCGCCAACTCTTGAGCTACTATTTTACCAACAAATAGTGGGATTAACCGTCACATTATAACGCCCCCATGACTGAAAGGGCAAACATGTTTGGTGTGACGGGAATTTGAACTCATACCCAATTATTACTGGTCGAGAGCCCTAACCACCTGGCCGTGTTGGGCCGTTGTCGTTACTTTTACGAGGTAAAATTGGTTGTATTCCTCTTACACCAACTTTTTAAATGACTCTAAAACTAATCGAACTTTAATAAAAACGTGAATCGCGGAAAAATTATTACACCTGTGCTTAGTACTGCAGTCATGCGTGTCATGTAGCTGCTAAGGTCATTTATCAGACTTAATCGTAGAAGTACAAAAGACGTCAGCATCTTGTTACCGCCTGGCAAGACCAAACGACTTCCTTATTATCACTTACATGAGTTAATAAAAAAAACAAAAAAAACGCATAGCCAGCATTTTACTGTCTACGAAACCGGAAGTAACTATACTTAACAAATCAATATCAACTGTTTTTGAAAGCTATTAGCAGTCAAAAGCTCTGTCTGCTTAAATTATTTATAATCATTTAAGTTTAGGGTTATAAAAATTTTCCGGAAGTCTATGTGAATTCTATACAAGCTAGACACCAACAGTGTCTCTGAACATTTGGTTAGTAGTTGGTATACTCTTCAAAACAAGAAACGCAAAAGGAATATTTTTGTTATTTTAAAGAAATATATATGTAATAACGTTACAAGCTCAGAGTATGTGATGTTATACGTGTTAAGGCACTGATTGTCAGACCAAAATGACAATAAAAGTTGTGCACTTTGAAAACGGAGGAAAACATCGGATTTTTCGCCAAAACGCATGCGTGTCCAATCAATTTGTTTGAGAGATCTGCATGTTCTGCAAGTGCAACATGTGCAAAATCCCTATAAAAGTGACAAGTTCTCGATTTCCATAGCTCAGTGTTAAGCCATCAAGACGCAATACAGTTACGCCAAGACTGACTGAAGCACAACGCAACAACGCCATTGGTCGTTTGGAAGCAGGCGAATCTCGATCAGATGTTGCCAGAGCTGTGAATGTTCACCCAAGCATCATCACAAGGCTATGGAATTGTCACCAACAACATGGATCAACTCGTGACAGCCCACGATCTGGTAGACCTCGAGTGACCACGCCCGCACAAGATCACAACATCCGGTTACGTCACCTTCGGAATAGAACCACCACTGCGACGTCTACTGCCTCAACCATACCAGGGCTGCGTAGAATTTTCGATCAGACCGTACGCAACCGTCTACGAGATTCTTAGGCCCCATGTGCAACCCATCATGGTGAACGTCAACGACTTTTTCAACATGACAACGCCCGTCCTCAAACAGCCCGACTCACCACCGTCTTCTAGAGACACCACAATAGCAACGTTCTTCCCTAGCCCTCCAGATCACCAGATTTAAACCCCACCGAACATCTTTGGGACGAGTTGGACCGACGTCTGCGACAGCGACAACCCCAACTGCAGACTCTACCTCAGCTTGCAGCAGCTTTGCAGGCTGAGTGGACAGCCATTCCACAGGATGTGATTCGTCATCTCATCGCTTCCATGGGCAGGAGATGCCAAGCAGTTATTGATGCTCACGGGGGGCATACTCTTTATTGACGTTGAGTGACGTTAAACGTCAACTAGTGAGCGTGGACTTTGCCTTTGCAGACTTTGGATGTTCAGCAATGAATATGCAAAGTTTCACACATCATACAGAACTACCTGGAATAAAGTTATTATCAATTTGTCTCATATTTTGCCTTTTGCGTTTCTTTTTTTTGAAGAGTACATGTTACCTTAAAATGATACTTGTATCTTATTTCCAGTAGATAAACACTGTTTAATCCTTAACCCTAAACTGATAGGATAAAATACTTGTATCATGAGTGGTAGGGTGTGTAATAAATTTCAAAAGTGTTTTTTTGTATATAATACATACAGTGAGGTCTGTATAACCCACAAACTACAAGCACACGATTACAACAGTAGATAAAAAGAGATCTGCAACGGTACTAGCGCTTTGCTCAACACTCAAGAACTGATTTCGGATATAATGAAGAAAGCAGCACTAGTTGAGGTGAAATATTGACTTGAAAATTTGAAGTGGGTCATTTTGACCCCACCCTACCATTAGAGTGTTAAAATTCTAATGCGATGTTAAAGTGACAGTGATTAATGATAGTATATGGAAGTGTTTCATGTTTCGCTATTAAAGAAAACAATTATTTTTATAATTACGAAAGTTTTTTGTTTTTTTTAATTTCGCTCTAGCCATCCCTAATTTAGCAGTGTAAGACTAGAGGGAAGGCAGCTAGTCACCACCACCCATCGCCAACTCTTGGGCTGCTATTTTACCAACGAATAGTGGGATTTATAGTTACATTATAACGCCTCCATGGCTGAAAGGGAGAGCATGTTTGGCGTGACGGGATTCGAACCCGCGACCCTCAGATTACGAGTCGAGCGCTCCAACCACCTGGCCATGTCGCTTTCCCGCTATACTTCGAATAACAGGATATGAAGACTCTTTTATAAAAGTTTATAAAACAAGTGTGAAAGAAGGGCAGAGAAAGCAGGAGAGACATAGTTTGTTTACTCCGAGAAAGTCTTCATTCATATTCTAAACATTTTATTTCTGTGAACACACAAGTGAAGAAGATATTCTACAGCTAGGTAATAAACACATCTCATGGCCACTCCTTCTTTTGAAAGTGACCTGGGTCTGCATGGAATCGAACTTGGTCTGCTGTTGAAATAGGTAGGCCCAAACTAAATTTATTAAGGAGGGTTCTCATATATTATTGATCTATGTAATTAGGAGTTTTATATGGTTTATTATCTTGTAGTAATACTTATAATACGTATAAATTGGTGTTTCAGAAATGTAGAAACTAAGAGTGTTTATCACTAGCACAATATTCTACCGTTTAACTAAGTCTAACAACATATTAATGACTTTTATTGGTAACTAACATACCAACAACCGGCTGGGAAAACATTGTGCATTATAGCACACAAAACCTGCTCCTATCTGATTATAGCACACAAAACCTGCTCCTATCTGATTATAGCACACAAAACCTGCTCCTATCTGATTATAACACACAAAACCTGCTCCTATCTGATTATAGCACACAAAACCTGCTCCTATCTGATTATAGCACACAAAACCTGCTCCTATCTGATTATAGCACACAAAACCTGCTCCTATCTGATTATAGCACACAAAACCTGCTCCTATCTGATTATAGCACACAAAACCTGCTCCTATCTGATTATAGCACACAAAACCTGCTCCTATCTGATTATAGCACACAAAACCTGCTCCTATCTGATTATAGCACACAAAACCTGCTCCTATCTGATTATAGCACACAAAACCTGCTCCTATCTGATTTTCTTTGCTAGCTGTCTTATTTTTCATTTGCATTATTGAATAACATGTAATAGATGAAATATTCACAACAACGTTTAGAGAAGATGATCCTACAGATGTTTATTTACCTTTGAAAATTATGCCTTTCACACTTTATTCACAAATCATATAGTTTTTAATTGCCTTGTTACTAGTAAGACAGCGATAATTTTTAGTATGATCGATCGATTAGAAACTGAATGGAAAACATGAAAAAAAAAATTGTAAAATAGAAATAAACATACACGTGCTTCTTACGTGAGCTAAATTTTTCATGTTCGGGATTTACATAATTTGGAAACATGTGAGTGATTCTATCCAACTTTATACAACTACCTTAAAGATGTATACAAGTTATTTGCTCATTCATGAAGAATCTCCGTGAATATAAGCAGTTGTTCTACATTTTAAATTAAACGTCGAATATTAATTTCATCATAACACAGTGGCTGTTGGATTCCACTCATTTAAATAAACAAGAGTAGTTGTTTTTTCTGTGGAAAAATAAGACTAAATTCATATCTCTTTACACATCTCTCTATGACGGTGCACATGAACAGACTGAATGTGTTACGTAATTTTGGTCAGTTGTCACAACCAAAAACTCACTTTTATATATTAATTTATGAATTTTTTATTACACATCATTTCATGACAGTGACAAACTGCTTTACGTTTCCTTAAATTAACATGTCTTTTTTTTTTCCATGACAGTCTTGACAACAAGTACCTTTAGTTCTTGTTTGTTGGGTTAAATTTGTAATAATTCTACTTCCTTCCCTCTTTTTTTTTTTACCTGGCCCGGTATGGCCACGTGATTAAGGTACTCCACTTGTAATCCAAGGATCGCGGGTTAGAATCCCCATCACACAAAACATGCACACCTTTCAGTCGTGAGGGCGTTATATGACGGTCAATCCCACTATTCGTTGGTAAAATAGTAGTCCAAGAGTTGGCGGTGGGTGGTGATGACTAGCTGCCTTCCCTTTAGTCTTACACTGCTAAATTAGGGACTGCTAGCGCAGATAGCCCTCAAGTAGCTGTACGCGAAATTCAAAATAAAGCTAACCAATTATCACAAATAAAATATAAATCTTATGAGCATCAGAGATGTTGCCAGCCTGAAATGAAATTACTATAAGAAAGTAAAGAGGAAATATTTGATTTGGATGGACTTTAGAAGGATGAATAAGCGTGAAGCTTTGTGCGAAATTCAAACCAAACAAAATTTTTTTTGTCCTTCGATGTTACGTTAGTCATACGAAACGTTAGCACATATTACGGGTTAAAAACTTATATAGAACAAGATGATGACTCATGCCTGATTAAGATGAGCGGAAGTTAATCAAAACATCCATGTGTACCACAAACCATCAAGTTGAATCCTGTACAACCACAGGCAAACAACCACTCCGTGTAACTTTGTCATAATATTTGGATACATGTTTGGCTTTCAGATGAAAGTACATATCAGGGCTTTCGACAAAAGTTCGCGATGCCAGGATGTTTTTTATGACCTTCTGAAGGTTAGAAATATTGCTCCGGTATTGGTATATTTATCTGTGTATTCTGAAATCTTTTTGTGTTCTTTTCTTACTTTTATGTATTCTTCCAAAATAACCTGTATTTATAATTTTAATTATTCCTTTCTCGTTCAAAATATTCCTACATACAAGGTGCGTTTTTTCGTAAGCAAGGATGTTTGGATAGGCATTTTTATAAGATTTCTTTTTCCAGTATTAAACACTTTAATTTATTCTTTTCCAAAATGTTATAATTCATCTACGTGTAAATTTTAATGTTATTTTTTTAAATTGAAGACCCTCGATAAACCTATTTTTCGTTATTTCTATAAGTTTGTAATTAAGCACAAAACTACACAATAGGTATCGAAACCCAGATTCTAGCGTTGTAAGTCCTCAGACTACCGTTGTGTGGCGCAGCTAAAGTTATGCTACAAAATGTTAATAAATACAATTATGAAAGTACGTAGTTCTGTACAAATATTAACGTGTGTTGGATCATATGGTTTAGCACTCTTGCTGTCATCTGGATATATGATAGTGCTCCATCTTTTGTCCTGATTGTCCAGAGTGACTTCCTTCCCCTCGAGTCAAAAAATTATACTAACTTTGATCAGAGATAATAAAATTAAATATACGCTTCTCAAAAATTACAGATATTTGTAACAGTATTACTGTTACACGCGTGTTCAGATCATCGAAGACATCGATCGATCTTGCGAAAAAGTTACTTTATTTTCAAGTACTAGAGTTAGGCATTGAACAATGAGGTAAGGTAATATACGTTTCACCTTGTTCGTCATCAAATATATCATTAGAGATAGAACTAGATTTTTACAGCTTATATCACGGTATGTTCTCATTATAAACTGGCTCAGTTACTTTTTGTATTCATTTTTAATTAGTTTTATGGAAATGAGGCTGTTTCCCATTCAACGCCAGGTGGTTAAGGGAATCGGCTCGTAATCCGAGGGTAACTGGTTCAAATCCCCGTCACACCAAACATGTTCGCTCTTTCAGCCGAGGGGGCGTTATAATGTTATGGTCAATCCCACTATTCGTTGGTAAAAAAGTGGCCCAAGAATTGGCGGTGGGTGGTGATGACTAGCTGCCTTCCCTTAGTCTCACACTGCTAAATTAGGAACGGCTAGCGCAGATAGCCCTCGTGTAGCTTTGCACAAAATTCAAAACAAACCAAACCCATTCAACGCATCTTCTTTTAGCATTCCCGCATTTTACATAATTGCGAGACAACATGTAGCACCATTTTGTGTGCACACAATGATTTAAAATGTCAAGCTAGATTTCAAGGTGAACACCACCACTGATAATTTCTTGGTTCCGCGAATGGCACTTATCTTCTTTCAAGATTATGAAATGGCTAAAATACACTAAAAATTAGCTTATTTCTTTCACAGACTAATTTGACACTGTAACTGATGCATTACTTTCTCTGAGTGTTATAGATTGGTCATGAATAAGAAAACTACATTAATCTGATCACACATCACATTTTCAATGCGATTAAATTTTGAACGTCTTTAGTAGAAACGTTTTCTATGATACCAAGGCCTCTGAAAGAAATTAAATATCTTGATCGTGGCAAGAAGCTATTCTTGCTCTGAATGCAGAAGTTTTAATTGGTATCTGGTCTCTTGTTCTATTTCCAGCTAAAATAAAACTTTTTTTTAAAGTTTTATAAATCATACAAATAACTTTCGCCTTTCACGTCTGTTTTAACAATCAGTTTTAGTGTATGTGTCTGTTTCAGTAATAATAAACTATACACCGGTAATCTGTGTCTGTTTCAGCAACAAGCAACAATACGCCAGTAATGTTTATCTGTTTCAGTTTGTTTGGTCTGTTTTGAATTTCGCGCAAAACTACACGAAGGTTATCAGAGCTAACCCCCCACAAGTTAGCAGCGAAAGACTAGAGAGAAGGCAACTGGTTATCATCAACCACCGCCAACTTCTAGGCTACTCCTATACCAGCGAATAGTGGGATTGACCTTCACGTTATAACGGACCCATGGCTGAAAGGACGATTATGTTTGGTTTTACTGAGATTCGAACCCGCAACCCTCAGAGCGCCTTAACTACCTGCCTATGCCAGACCATCTGTTTAAGTAACAAGCAACAATACACAGGTAATATGTGAATGTTTCAATTACAAGAACAATATACCAGTAGTGTGTGTATCTTTCAGTAACAATAAACTATAAACCGGTGTGTGTCCGTTCAAAGTGCTTTTTGTGGTAACTTAACAGTAGCATTTTCTAAAGTCGATCTTAAGGAAATGTCCACGTTTTATCAAGAAAAAATAATATAAATTAATTTCTCTTTTAAAACTTTGCATAAGTTTAGTTTTCGAGCCCTTTTTTCAGAAATGGGTGATGGAACTCCTAAACTATTGTTTTGATAGGCCCGGTGTGGCCACGTGGTTAGGGCGCTTTACTCATAATCTGAGGGTCGCGGGTTCGAACCCCTCTCACACCAAACAAGCTCGCCCTTTGAGGCGTGAGAACGTTATAATGTGACGGTCATGCCACATCTTTGTTGATGACTAGCTGCCTACTCTCTCGTCTTATTTAGAGGACTTCCAACATAAACGTATTAACAGGTTGGCATTTCATGCCTTACAACCTAATACTGAGACTAAGGTAAACATTAATTTAGGACGTTCTTCCATAGTATATTGACTGCCTTAAAACTGAAAACAGGTCTTCAGTATGCAGAATAGTTTGTAACAATGCAATAAATTTTCACCAGAACCTTGACACAAGCGGAAAGAACTCACTTTCAAACTTTCTTTCTTAGCGCAAAACTACACTAATGAGAAATTTTTTATCTGTACATCACGGGGGATCGAACTACGATCTTTAGTGTTATAAATCCGTAAATTTACCTCTAACCCACTGACGAAAAATAATTGAGAATATAATAGAGCAAATATAAATTTGAATAATGGATAGTAAACTTACCGCTAATACATCGAGAAACTTTGTATAGTAGATCATCTTTGTACCGAATCGTAACTCTTAAACCAGAGAGACAAATTCTTGATTTTTGGCTTATTTGTTTTAGTGCCAACCTACAAAATGGGCTCTTCATGTTTGTTCGCTGCGAGGGAGAGACCCGAATTTTAGTGTTATAAACCCAGAATAAATTTTCGACTAAATTCATTATACAAAACATAAAATACTTTATATTACTAACAAAAGATAAACTCATATGTGAACAGTTTAGTGACACGGTGCTCTCGAATATTGTTTTAGTGATTTCAAGCAGTTTATTTTTAATGACTGACATTAATTTCATTAAAATGCTAATGATTTATGTTTTGCTGGGTAGTGAAACATTAGCAGCCCACCGATGTCTCAATGGTAATTTAATGGGTTTATAACGCTGAAAACCACATTTCGATACCCGTGCATGATACAGTACCAACAAAAGCAAATGGCAATAGGTAGAAGTATATTCCATTCATCTCAATCACTTGTAACTTTGTTCTGTGAGTGGTAACTTGTTTCTTGATTATGTGCCTACGTATTCTGTAAACGGAGACTTGCTGTAAAATAGTTGGTTAATGTAAGACAAATTTCCTTTCTGGATAGTATGTGTTATTTCTTAATTGCTTATGTTGTAAAAGTATAGAAAATGGCCATTATTCCCTTCAAACTTTGCGTTTGTGACCTGGATAATGAAATTTAGAAATTAACCTATTTTCTATGTAAAAACAGGCAAATTTGCACATTTTCATTCACATAAGGCCTGAAAAAAATAACATATGAATCAAGATTTACATGTATTTATTCTAAAGTTATACAAAAACGAAGAAAAATGTTTAGAAGTGAGTAGTTTTTCGAGATTTCCAACTGTAATGTAAATCACTTTCAAGTATCAGCCCCCAAATATAGTCTCCCATAATGTTTTCGTTATACGCTCCCAGGTCACAAAAGCAAAGTTTGAAGAGAAAAACAGGTCTTTTCCATTTACTTTAGGCATAAACAATTGAGAAATAACACTATCTGCCCAGGAACAAGAAAAAGTAAAAATTTTATTACATATTGTAATAGATACGTTTCATTATTCAGACTTTCTGAACACTACACCCCAATATATAAACAAAAAAAAAATATTCTGAACTGTATGATCGTCATTATTCCGTGGTATGTATTTCTGTTGGTAGAGTGGAAACGAAAGATGTGTCACGTATATCCAGCTTATTATGAATGTCTGGTGTATTGGTAATAGCTTGATCAAAGTCGTGACAGTTAATTATTAGGATTAAGCACAGAAGGGACAAAAACACGTAATCGACAACCTTAAAATTTGTAAGTGTATTAAAAGTGTTTAAATTAGAGTAAATAAACAGTGTTTCGCGATGAGGAGAAACTCACTTGAAGTAAAAATGTATCTCAAGACGGCTGGTATGGATATTAAAACTTTTGTTAAATTAAAGTAGAGAACAACGTTTTAACCTTCTTAGGTCATCTTCAGGTTAACAAACAGAGTCTGCAACTTTTGTACTTTATTTTAATTAAAGTTTTAATGCCCATACCTGCCGTCTTGAGAATAAAGTGTGTTTACGAATATCTTTAACGGTTTCTTACACATCGCCAGAGGTCCTGCTGTAAGTTTATGGACTTACAATACTAAAATCCGAGGTTAGAGTCAAGTGGTAGACAGAACGCAGACAGCCTATTGTGTAGCTTTGCACTAAAATTAATACATTTCTCACCGTTAATTGTAAACATGTATATGCACAACTATCATGCAGTATTATATTTCGATGAAACAGCGAATTCTATGCGGCTGAACTAGATCACTTTTTAAGATAGGCACTATCAAAGTAAAGGCAGACCAGTAACATTAAACACCTTGGTAGCACAGTTGGGTCTCCATAGATTTAGTCCTCGTTTTACTCATATATAGTTTGTTTTAAGGCTCTTAGTCTTCAGTTTTTAGGCTTCGATTTTCAGTTTATTTTTCTGCTCACTCGGTTTTCATTCTGCTGGTAGCGAGTGTGTTTTTGGTATGAAATATTTTTAGTCCTCATCTTATCAGTTCAGTTTGCTTTTGTACACTCGCTGTTAATTTATTTTTGTGGTACACAGTTCTTTTTGGTACAGTTATTACACTTCATATTAATTGTTACTATACTTGCTCGTTTCTTAAGATGAGGAAACAAGGTCGGAAAATATGACTGCACTAATTTTGATCTTGTTCAGAAAAAAATTTGGAAAGTTTGAAGAATAATAAGGTTCCTTGGTCAGATAATATTTTCCCAAAGGTTTTAAACACTGGATATTTGAGCCACTCACTACTATTTTATGGAAGCCCTTGAACAGTGACCACCTACCAAAGGATTGGTAATTAACTATTGTCACTCCTTTTTTCAGAGGAGGTAATAAAAACTGTCCCAGAAATTATAAACAGATTGGTTTTATAATTCTTCTGGAAAATGTTTTTAGAAGTCTTATAAAAGATAGTTTGCAAAGTCATTTAAAAAAAGTTGTGAAGTTTATCGAATAGTCAACACGGTTTTACTGTGGGAAAAATTTTAGTTTCTTATTTGTGTTTGTTTTGGTACCTCTTGTAATTCCCGCCTTACTGGTTCAGAATTTGTTTCAGTATAATACGTGGTGTTATTTTAGTTGCTGGTACGTAGTTATTTTGGGTAGATTTATTAATCCTCACATTATATATTCATAATTTGTTGTTGTTGTTTTTAACAGTCATTGCTACTTTTTCTCCCCATCTTTTGTCAAGTTAGTAAGAATAAAAAGATTTTGCAAACCATTTTCGTCATTAAAGATTTCACACGTTTTAAAATGATAAGTTATTCAGTTTTGTAAACGCATTTTTCTTATTATATGATATATTCGCTTAACGTTTTCCGATATAATTGCATTGTTTTTATATTATTTACTTTCGTGCATATCGTACAGTTACGACAGAAAGTGTTCGTACTCCTGCGTCGTGAGTAGTTTTTCCCTCATAACTTAAAAAGAACCACGATTAGGATAATGAAAGCATATTATAAATATTATACTAACTCACATCTACATAATTTTTTGTGTAAATTGAACTACAAATAAACTGTTTATAAACAGATAACCAAACATAGGAGGGGCAGAAAGTGTTCGTGCGTCTACTTTAATGGTCAGTTGTATTGCCTTTCAGGTGATTACTTGGCGCAATCTCTCCTCATAGCCCTCCATGATCGTTTAACAGTACTCGACTGGTATTTTCTTCCATTCTTCTTTACAGAGGGTCTCCAACTCTTGCAAGTTTTTCGGATGATGCTGGTAAACCCTGGTCTTCAACTCATGCCAAACGTTTTCTATTGGGTTGAGATCGGGTGACCGCGATGGCCACTCCAGAACGCTTATATGGTTCCTCTGCAACCAGGACTGCACATACAACGATGCCCAAGTCGCACGTTCCCAGCATCATTCTTGATATAAGTGCCTAATATATCAACGTATTCTTCTTTTTTCATGATTCCGTTGACACGGTGAAGGCTGCCTACACCAGAAGAGCTGAAGGAACCCCATAGCATGATCGAACCACCTCCGTGTATAACTGTAGGGACGGTGTTCTTTGGAAGATTTCGTTCCCCCTTCTTTCGGAAATTATAGCGAACATCATGGCCGAAAAGCTCGATTTTAGTCTCGTCTGACCAAAGAATACTCTTCCAATAGGTAAAGGGTTTATCTACATGCTTTCTTGCATACCTCAATCGTGCTTCTAAATGAACAGGCTTTAAATATGAAGTTCTACGAGGACGGCATGCTTTGAACCCAGAAGAGCGTAACATGTTTGTAACTGTAGAGGTGCTTACTTCAACCCCAGTTACCCTTACCAGTTACTGTATGTCATTACGTGTTAAACGAGGGTTCCCACTACTCTCTCTGTGAACCTTCCTCTTGGTTCTCTCTGGAATTTTCGTGGGGCGTCCGAAACGAGGGGGGGTTAGCAGTTGATCCTGTAAGCCTAAACTTGGCAATTATGCTTTGAACAGTAGATTTCGGCACATTAAGGAATACCGGAAAGAGACACACACTAGACTTGTATTTTACAATAATTCGGTTTTTTAAATCACTCAACAGTTGTTTCATGTTCCCCATGATGACCAAGCAAATAATGACGGAGACGGCGCTAAATTGCCAGAAGCAAATTTTTTGCCAGCTAAATTCCAATAATTATGAACCCAGTGTCTAGTTCTGGAATGGTATAATGTAGTTTATTCGCCAAACTATACAAAATATTTTCGGGAATATCAGTTTTTTTTCACACGTTTTGAACTGTACGAACAATTTCTGCTCCTCCTGTTTTTGGTTATTTATTTATAAACAGTTTATTTGTTGTTTAATTTACATAAAAAATTATGTAGATGTGTGTTATTATAATATTTCTAATATCTTATACGTCTATTAGCCTAATCGTGATACTTTTTAAGTTATGAGCAAACAACTACTCGGGAAGCAGGGGTACGAACACTTTCTGTCGTAAGTGTGCGTATTCCAAATTGTTTGTCCTGGTGAACTTTCCGGAGCCAATCTGGTCATGCACACTCCAGAAAGTTAAACGCACTTTATAATGTTAATTTAATTTTGTCACACCGTTCAGTCAGACTGGATTAATGTCACAAGTAGAGTACCATAGGACTCAGTGTTAGGTCTTTTGCTCTGTTTGATTTACATCAATTAAAAGTTCATCAATAGAGAAGAAATTGAAGATTCAAGTTCTCTAGTCAGAAAACACAAAGTTATAACGTTCTCCAGGTTTTGGTACTTCAGTTGCCTCAACTGGGAGGTTTATTTATATTTACAGTTGAGAAGCTTGGGCAGTTAACACTAGTTTATAAGGTTCTACCAACAGTGTGTTTGTGTTTTTCTTAGAGCAAAGCCACAAAGGGATATCTGCTCAGCCCACCGATCGACCAACAGCGAGGTTTCGTTAACGGCGGTTCACCATTCACTCCCAGAGCTTAGTTTTTAGTCATTTTACAGGGCAAATTTTAATTGTTTGTTTACTTTTAATTTAAGACTTTACATTTAGTAGTAAAAGAATTTAAGAGATTTATCTTTCATAAAATAACCGACACTAAATGTGCAAAATTGCGTTGCTAACAAAGAAGAACTTATGGCTGGATAGTTATGTCTCAGCATCTCTCGGGAAAGGATATTCGTAAAATTACAAGAAGACACAAAAGTCCGCCTGGGACAGATCAGTTTCAAAGACGACTATCTATTATAATGTGGGAAATAACAAGGTTAAAGGGAAAGCAGCACCTTTACGTGATGCCTAAAACTAACTATTAGCCAGATTCTTGTCACCACCGCGTTAAGTTAGCAGACTAGTCGTTCAGGCCCCTACCTTACATAAGAAAGTGATTACTAATAAACTGCACTTATAACAACAATTGTGCACAAAATAATCTACACATATTTCGCCCATTTAAAGAACCGCAAAATGCGAGCTCTCGATAATTATTTATGAGAAAACTGAAAGACATCTTCCTTGAACGTGGAAGATAGAAAAGGGTTGCAACATCACACAAAGTTTAGTTGAAGGATTGTAAGAAGATGAATCGAGCGAGCTACTACAGATCACAAGAAGTGATTATTTTAGTACGATGATAAAAACAGTGTAAGAAAATATTTTGTCGAGCTTTAAGTTACTGCATGTTTTTGAAATATTTAGAAGTTTAAACTTCATATAATGTGTAATAAAGCAAAGGTAAGTCTATTTATTGTCATGAGAGCGCATGATACTAATCACTCATGATTAAATTCCTACACTATATAAATAATACATAAAGAAGGTATGGCCACACCAGGATAAGTGTTTTTGCTATTCCCTCCTGAAATAAATCCCTGAAGTTGTCCGAACTGTGCAATAGGTTTGTTTAAACTTAGTCTTGAAAGCTGATGTTCACCTGCAGAGAAGAATAAATCTATGGAAAAAAATCGTCATGATCAGAGAGCGCCGAGTGACCTTTTTGTATTTAGCAGAATTCTGTTGGAATTTGCCGTGTTTACAAATAGTTTATAATCATGGCTGTGATTAATAATGATGAAAGTAGTTCCAAGTGAAGCAAGGAACTTGAAACATCGTTCTTATAATACTATTAACTTTTCGAACTCAAAATAAACTAACTCGTTTCCTTCAAAGTAATCGAGAATTGGTTGGTTGCATAGGGTTTGATTTGTTTTTAATTTCGCGCAAAGCTACTCAAGAGCTATCTGCGCTAGCTGTCCCTAATTTAGCAGTGGAAGACTAGAGAGAAGGCAGCTAATCATCACCACCCACCCCCAACTCTTGGGCTACTCTTTTTCCAACGAATAGTTGGATTGACCGTCACATATAACGTCCCCAAGGCTGAAAGGGCGAGCATGTTTGGTATGACGGGGATTCGAACCCGCAACCCTCAGATTAGGAGTCGAGTGTCTTAACCACCTGGCCGTGCCGACTCAGGTTGCATAAAAAATTCTGTTGGTTAATTAAAACGATGTCAAAAGATTGTGATTTCTTTAAAGAATCGTGTATTTGAGAATTTGTGTCATTGTGAAAAAAATCAAAATGTGGTATTTTATCACAAAACATGTTAAATTTAAGACAAAACTCATTTTTTTTTTTAAATGTAAGTAATATTACATTTGCAATTTTTAAGGCTTTTATTTTTATCTTATAATTTTTTAAAATAAACACACGAATAAAAGCTTTGAAATAACATACCAATGTCATTTCACACAGTTTATTTCATACAAATACAGGTTATCATAGCATGAAATACAGAAAGATCTACTGATAGAGAGTAATAAAAAAAAGCTCGGGCTTGTTAAAACTCCTGAAAACCTTGTTGTTATGTTCCCGGGCAGGGTCTATGTGACCATATATAACAGCTTACAATACAGTACAGTTTCATTGAAAACTGATATTAGTCTTACTTCTACTACTATAAATAGACCAAATCTAATGTTCACAAAACATCAACCAGTTTTATTTTAGTTTTTCTTGTAATTAAATTTCAAGTTTGAATTTTCTTCTGTATCTTAGATCCAAGAAAAACAATTGTAACTGAAGTTTCACCGAAGAACCCGAGTATGAGCAAACGTTTGATTGGTTGGTTAACCTACAGGTTCAACAGTAGAGAAGAAATTGAAGATTCAAGTTCTCTAGTCAGAAAACAAAGTTATAACGTTCCCCAGGCCTTGGCACTTCAGTTGCCTCAACTGGGAGGTTTATTTCTATTTACAATTGAAAGGCCTGGGTATTTAACACTAGTTTATAAGGCTCTACTAACAGCGAGGTTTCGTTGAAGGCGGTTCACCACTCACTCCCCGAGTTTAGTTTTTGGTCATTTCACAGGGCAAATTTTGTTTGTTTACTTTTAACTTAAGCCTTTATATTTAGTAGTAAAAGAATTTAAACTAGTTAACTTTCATAAAATTACTAGCAATGAATATACAAAAATTCGGTTAAAATGTAAACAATTAAAGCTAATTCCAACCATTGTTAGGCCTAAAACGTTGCTCATCGTATTCAACGTTATTAAAATTGTTTGTAATGTATTTTAATAAATTACAAATTTACTAATTTTGTCTTCGAGTGGTGAACCACCAGCAAAAACATAAGTAAATAAAAGAATGAAAAGAAACATATAGTTAGAGTATTTAATTTCATTAGCAAAACAGTTAATATGAGGTAGGTTTTTTTTTGGACAGTAATCACTTGTTTTCGAATCACAGAAACTACTTAAATAGCTTTAGAAAACGTGAAATTAAGAGTTGCGTAATAACTTGACTTTCTCGCAACACTTCGACGGTGGCGCCAAGTATAAAACTTTCTCCTCCACTGTACATTATTTCATAGGGCGTGGCGTACACAGTTTATAAAAATAGTGCACACTTAAACACCAGGATGCGCAGACTTCCAAAACTAGGTCATATCCCAATACAAATTTGAACAGACAATTAGATTTATAATTACCTACTTTAAAGATAACAAAAAGAAACTACAACCCAAACACGTTATTTTTTTGATTTTTAGCTGTTGTCTCCTTCCGGATGGATTAAGCCCACTCCTGGCAATGCTTTAACCCTAATATATTAACAATGTAGAAAAATAGCTCCTTCAAAGGGTGTGAAAAGCCTTGCCAGTGTGAGATTAGAGGCTACACGTCATGAAAGAAGGCGGGTTAAATGACAATAATATACATTTATATATCTAGATTTGTATGATATATATAATTCTATAGAATCATAACGATATGAAAACTTGCTGTCTGCGTACCAATTGAAATAAAACGTCTTCGATATTGTCCTCTGTTTTAGTCGAACCGGGCTGATCTCGGTTGTGGTTATCACCCATAAAGCACTGAGAATATTGTACAAAACAAATATTTAAGTATGCCCGTTCGACATGTTTTGTATAACGTACCTTAAAATTTAATATAAAGTTACAGAAATTTCTGAACGTCAAGACGCTTGTAAAAATGTATGTGTGTGTTTATATATACTTGTTAAACATGTTACAAAGTATGTAAAATATGTCCCTGCTATAACTTCTACAAGTAATGTAATTGTTATAGGCCCTCTAAATTTAACCACTGGCAACTTAAAACAAAAATTGTAAACCTGCGTGTATCAAACCCTTAAATTGACGGTTGCCCCTTTCTAACGCCCCTAATAACTTCAACAATAAAAATGTATAGTTCTAAAAAGGGCGAGTAGCTTAGGCCGGATGCAACCATTTAAACTCCAAATAGCCTGTACAGTATTTACAATATGGGCCTGAAACAAGAAGGTTTACAGCAAGATCTTGTGTGTGTGTGTGTATATAGTTGTTTGCTTTCTTATTAAGCATGTGATTTAAATACAACCACAAAAAACATGAAACGTAATTCAGTAAACAGTAGTACAAACACATTTAGATTTTACTGACACTACACGACCGACTTCTAACTATAAAGGCATCATGCCACATCTGACTTAGAGAACTTGACTAACATCTAGATGGCCTATAGTCATTGTAAGTTACATAATCACACATAATATTCCAAAGAGAATAACATAGCAGGGGTAAAAGGAAAGCTTAAAACAAGTGTTCCTGATAAAGTCTAGGAAGGGTTTATCTTCTTCAGTTAAAAGAGGAAAATAACAAAAATGTGATAAACAGTAATTTTAGGTCTAGCCATTAAAAATAAAAGCTGGTGACAGTCAAATTAGGCTTAGTCGTAAGAAACGACATGGCCATATTAGACTACAGTGTGTCAAAAACTTGGATGACACAATATTCACGTTAGGCTTAGCAGGTGACATGAGACATATAATATCCATGTTAAACCAGCTTGTGAAAAATGGTTTCCTGCTTAGACATCATTTAAGCAAACTCTAAAAGAAATAAAGCTACATACCGTTAAGTAAAACGTGACGTGGAAGATAAAATCCCACAATAATCATATGTAAACGTTCAGTACTGCGGGACCATCCATGGTACCTCAGGCACAACCTAAGAACAGGTTGAAATCCGAAAGATTTGTTAACTTGCACAGTTACAGCAAACCCTCAAAATATCCATTGTTCCCTACATAGTTATCTACTAACATGAGAATGTTTGTTAACACAAGCTACAAAATGAACTACAAGTAACACCCTTCTCCAAAAACAGCCACCATATCACCCGTAGGAAGTCGTCATTACGTTCCTCAAATGCGACTGTTTTTTGAAGTGAGAAAATTTGTAACTGTATTTTCATACTAACGTAAGTTCTAAGACCATTTTATCATGTTTTATGTTTGTTAATTTTTATCTAAGCACAATATAGCTCTGTTTACCGGCATATGATATATCACAATGACATACGACCGTAAAGGGAGTTTGACTTTCTATGAAACATCGCTTTCTTACGTTTGCCTAAGTTCAGTTCATCATTCGAAAGTAACCGCAAATGATAACCCCAGTAGGCAAAGACATAATCCAGAAAACAGAGCCACAGAGCCTTTTCGGCTGTGAAAGGCAAAGCTGGCAAAGGAGTTGAAATAACAGCTAAGGAGTAAATATTCATGAGACCCTGAGATTAACACAATTTTTATCAAATATCTATACAATATTTTAATGACTATAGACAGTATGCACGGGAAGAAAAATTTTCTTTAATGAGGTAGTTAGTTTGGAAGGCTATTCTTTTCATTAACTAGCAGTTCTAACCCACGATCCACAGGTAACATTTCATTGTATTTCATACCTTGATTACGTGGAAAGATGTGTATAGTACAGGGATACTTCCTCAATCTCACTCCCACCCCTTCACTACCCCTGTCTCAGCACCACATCTCAATTTCACAAATCTTCCGCCCAGCTAGTTGCGACAGGGCCCTGTTAAATCGTGATTGAACAGAATAAGAAAACGGTTACCAAGGCAACGTTTAACTGCTAAATGACGACATCATATCCGAGCACGAGAGCTGACACGCCTAGACATGAAACTCGCTGCTTTTGAATAGCTGCATTAACTTTTCAAGCGTTTGTTATCGCTACTATCTGTTTTGAATGTCATAATAAATAACACGATTTTATTCATTTATATTTTTTAATTTCTTCAGCAAAAAACACAATTGCACGTGGAATCTTTGCATTAATTTATAAGTTTTTATATAATAAAAAAGCAAATTTTGACATTTTTAAACTGATATTTTTGTGGGATATATGACCAGGCTTTAAACAGTATGCATACAAACACACACATACATACATACATAAAAATACATACACGTACGTGATTTTATAGTAGAGACTAGTGCATTTCGATTTATATGAATGTGCACAATGGCATGTATGACACAGACATTGTTTCTTTCTTTGACTGCTGTTACGCGGAAAATTATCGTTTTTAGCTCATTCGTCCAAATTCGCATTTTTCCTTGGAGATTTACGATTTTCATAAAAGACTGTTTGTTTTCTACACTTTTGAACCAAGTTTATATATGTGTAACATTTGTCATTGGAAAATAACTTTTGTTTAAAATAAAGTTTGTTCAAAAGTATGGAAAATAAACTTATTTTCGTTGAAATACACAAAAAAATACATATAAAACTTATTTTCCGTTTCTTGTCATTTTTCTATTATTCTAAGCACATTAATTCAAGGTGTGTTCATTACGTACTGGACCGAAACACGTTATTCTGCTGAAAATATGTGGAAAATTCAATTAAATCTATACAACGTACAACATACTGCAATGTAAGACTAAATCAATATTCACTCAAAATAAAAATTCATACGTATTTAAAACAATGAAAACATAGAAAAAATAATAATTCTGCACTTAAATTCTATGATAATTTAACGTATTACATATGCAATATAATGTTTTCACACTTTCATAGTGACAGTAAATTTGAATGTTTTATTCAAATACAAACTTTCTAGTAGTTTTAATTGGTTTTTACTTAATTACCCGTAGCAAATAATTAAGTGCATATATGATTAACACGCAAGTCAGTAATCAAAATGAGCAACTATACGTTATAGATGCAGTCCCTTATTTCCAAAAAAAACCTACTAGGACTTTCGGTTCGAGACAGATGCTGTCCTGACAGCCATAAAAGATTTATGACAAGAAGCGTCTACATAGCTGTCAAGCGTGAATCACGTGAACACATTTATACCATTCAGCTTTACACTTCACATCGCTTAGATCAATACATAATACATATCATATCCGTTTGGAGGACATTCAAAAACACAAACACGTACTCTGTACATACATTAGTATGCACGCAAGCTCTCATGGCATCCAAGTTGATATTTTTCATTTGTATTAATAAATAAAGAAAAACAAACAGAGCAAGTGGCAGTTGCCATTGGTATAATAAAACTGCTCTAACAAACACGTTATTCGTGTATCGTTTAAACCTTTTTACTAATAGGACAAATAATCATTATGTTATAACACTTTACAAAAGAAATGGTTCCCAAATAAAGTATTTAGGTTATGTCCACATAACACAGTTTTCAAAAGTAATTTCAGTTCAGAAATGATTGCCAATTTACACAAGTATATATGGTTATTTCTAAATGTTTGTAAGTAAAGGATTATTATTAAATATGCATGACAAAATATGCTCGATTAAACGAAACAGTGAAAATTTGAAATCGTAAGATATTGAGAGCACCAATAACAGAACGAAGTGAATATTCCACTCATCAGAATAATCATATCCAAATCTAGAAATTAAGTTTTAAAAAGGAAGAAAGCACCACCAACAAAATCAAATGGAAATGCCAGCTATCAGAATAATTATGTTTAACTCTAGGAAATAAGTTTAGAAAAGTGCAGGTGAGGAATAGCACCACCAGTAAAACAAAGTGGAAATGCCAGCTGTCAGAATAATTATGTTTAACTCTAGGAAATAAGTTTAGAAAAGTGAAGGTGAGGAATAGCACCACCAGTAAAACAAAGTGGAAATGCCAGCTATCAGAGTAATTATGTTTAACTCTAGGAAATAAGTTTAGAAAAGTGCAGGTGAGGAATAGCACCACCAGTAAAACAAAGTGGAAATGCCAGCTATCAGAGTAATTATGTTTAACTATAGGAAATAAGTTTAGAAAAGTGAAGGTGAGGAATAGCACCACCAGTAAAACAAAGTGGAAATGCCAGCTGTCTATAGGAAATAAGTTTAGAAAAGTGAAGGTGAGGAATAGCACCACCAGTAAAACAAAGTGGAAATGCCAGCTATCAGATAATTATGTTTAACTAAAACAAAGTAGGAAATAAGTTTAGAAAAGTGAAAAGGTGAGGAATAGCACCACCAGTAAAACAAAGTGGAAATGCCAGCTGTCAGAGTAATTATGTTTAACTATAGGAAATAAGTTTAGAAAAGTGAAGGTGAGGAATAGCACCACCAGTAAAACAAAGTGGAAATGCCAGCTGTCTGGATAATTCTATCCAGTACTCCAAAGTTATTTTCTTGTCTTGTTTGCAGAATATGTCCGATAACTTGAGACTGAAGGCCACTTCTTCAGCTGACGCGTTGAGTTATTTCGGTTCAATACGAACTTGATCGACTTTCAGGCACACAGCTAGCACCAATGATATTGGTTCTTTCTGATTGGACTAGTAGTACTGAGGAAGTGGAGACCATGTTTCTACCATATTCCACTTCTTAACATTTTATCCTATTGAGCTTTAAGGCCTTATTTCTTCACGAGCTCAAAAAAGAAAAAAAAAAAAAAGAAAAGGATAAGACAAATGTCAGAGATCAGATTACAACCAGTAGTTGCTGACTGGGTCTAAAAGCGAAGAAGATTCAAAGCCTATACTTTCCACTCATCCTTTCAGAATATAATTTGACCCGAGCAGATGATAGTCAGAGGTATGCGGAGAAAGAAAGGTGAAACTTGACTCATAAACAATTAGAATGCTTGGTCTCCACAGCATTGTGTTACACTGTAGGCATACAAAGTGTCAATTTGTTCTGCATCGTGCGCACATTAGTTACTACATAGTTTAAGTTGAAATCTGATTATCATAAAATAAATACATAAATGTAACGTTATACATTAGAAAAATCTTTGCAATATTTTACTCTAAAGAAAAGTAAATTAATAACTCTTAAATTGAACATTACCTATCTTTCTTTATTAAGGTACGGTGCAGAAGACATTATTTTACACCAACTCTAAGGACCTATGTATTTAAGCATTAACTGCATGCATTTAAAGTCGTTGAAAGAACTTTTCTCGGTATTCTGTTAAAAGCGTTCCTGAATGTTTACTTCCAGGAAATCGCATATAAGTAACATTGCTACAGGTGGCATGAAATTGCGCGTGACATCAACCTCCGAGTCTTATAATGGGCGATAATGGCTGTGAATCTTGAACTATGGACTGCTAGCACGGTGTGACAATCTCTCTCTCTCTCTACGTTCTCGATGTTTTGTTTCTGTTCCTCGTGCACTCCATTAAGTTTCCCTTAACATTAAGCTGATCTTTATACGATTATCTAAGAAAAATATATATTTTTTCTTCTAGAGATGATAAAGTGTACACACGTTGGACTAAAGAATAAAAAGGTAAAAATTTACAAAATAATAAATTATAACATTAAACAAAGAATGACAAATCTTCCTTTCATGTTAAAAACAGCAACAGTCGACAGAAAGTCTTCACATGTTAATTATTTGAATGTATAAAAGCTAAAACAATAAGTTATTTATGAAATAGAATACAACAACAACAAAGGAAGTCTTGCTAAGAAACAATTCCACAGGTTTCTGGGTATTACCAAACGTAATATGGAATGTTTGGATATTAATATTTCTGGTAAGAATAGAGCTATATCCAGCGTCCGCACCTGGCATCGACAGGTATCAGTGACTTGTTTTCACTCATACACTAAACTAACACATGCAGTCAGGGGTTTCGTGTTTGTACCCAGGTGATGTGATTTGTCATTTAGCTGTCCAAACCAGAGGAAAAAAAGACACGCCCATCCAATATTTGAAAAACTTAACAGTGAAGAAAATGACCAATGCTATTCATTTAATAGACAGGCTTCCATGGTCACAAAAGGGCCGTTCTCACGAACTGGCATATTAGTTTTAATGAGGTATTTTTGGCTTTGTACCCATGGAACGAATAATGAAATAGACGTTTTTGTTCAGTTTGTACTGCCTGCAGATGTTTCGCAGCCGTTAGTAGGGAAAACAATGGGTGAGGGTGGGAGCTTTAGAACATTAATTTATTATTGGAATAAGAAATGTAAATGAATTCGTGCAGAATACACACGGAAAGAAATTAATAGATCGTTCTTTTAGAATTATTTTTGTTGTTGCAAGCTGTGGTTAGCAAGCTGTTAAAATTTAAGTGGAAGCAAATATAGCCAGGTGAAGCCACAACACGAAACAATTAGGATTTTAGCTTTTGTCCCCAAGTAAGCACTAACGTATTACTATGACTATTGCACGAACATTACACATTAAAAGTGATATCTTTTTTGTTACGAATAAGGTAAAAAACAAGGAAACATTTTACAAGAGCGTCCAAGAATAATCCCAGATAAAACTTGAAAATATTCATCATTTGCAGAAAGAACCAAATTATCTTATAAAAATCGACAACTGATATCAGTGATACGATGTTTGTTGTACGTGACTCTAAGCAAGACAATTCATCAGTCCTAGTAAATATGACATATAAAAGGTGTAACGTCAAAACACGCAACTGTAAAGTCGAACATAGAACATAGAAATGATGGAGAACAGCTATACCACAAGATGTCAGTAATTTCCGAGAACAATTCATAAATTTCATTATTACTGAGTAAATGTTAGACACAATGTACTTTTTTATGTAGCTAAATGACAAGTCTAAAGGCTTATACCGCTAAAAACCGGATTTTGATACCCGCGGTGACCACATGACAGACATGGCAACATATTGTGAAACGTTTTGCTTTAGTACAACCAATGATATACGAATATAAATAGAACAAATATTGTTAACATTCCCTTTCGATCACTAATGTGATTACTCGTTCGTAAATTAACACTTTTCCTCTCATGACCATACATGACCACCATCCACACCACCAGCTAAGCAAAGTGGACTTATTTTTGAAACAGAAATAATTCTACGCGAAAACAAGAAACAACGACAATATGTTTCTCAACGAATAATATAGTACTTAAGTTACAAAAACCTGAACATAATAAAATAGAACATACGTCAGAACATAATTGCGGATAATTATGTATAACTTAAGTGCGCATGTGTGATTTGTTCCAACTCAAACACAGACAATGTGTTATCTGGACTCTTTCTACCAAGGGGAATCGAACTCCCGATGCAGAACTTGCAAAAGTGTAGATTGGTTGTTTGGGGTTTAAATGTCACAAAGCAACGTGACTATCTGCGCCAAAAGTAAAGAAATAACATATACGTATATTAAAAACCTACAACATTGTTTTAAATCAGATAGTAATGTGGAAAGTAAATAAATTAATACTGAATATGTAACAATAAGTTAATGCTACTAGTATTTCAATACGAAACTTAAGAAAATGTGTGTGTGTTTTTCTTGTAGCAAAGCCACATCGGGCTATCTGCTCAGCCCACCGAGGGGAATCGAACCCCTGATTTTAGCGTTGTAATCCGGAGACATACCGCTGTACTAGCGGGGGGCATTTAAGAAAATAAAAATAATTTTGTAATTAAAAAAGAAAACCTAGAGCTAAGCATGTCTACAAATGAAAAGTAAATGTCAGTCGTAATGACAAACGGGTGAAGTTAGGTTAACACTATCGTGTGCAACAAGTCAGGTTGGATTAATTACATAATCGTTTAAAAATAATTAAGATTAGACTAACCCTAAAAGATGGTAATAGCACGTGTATAACTATTCTCTTGGGTTTAAAGTCTATACACTAACTGTGAAGGAGTATTGTTTTCTAACAATAATAAAAGAACGAATAACATTTCTGTCAGAGTTTTGTGCATAAGAACTTGACTAAAGCAATTACTGGGATAAATTTATTACTTTAAGTTATAAGGTAGAAAATTCTAACCCTCACCAATTAATAAATAAAACGACAGCAAACATAATGAAGAGGTGATTGGTAAAATAAAACTAAAAAGTAAAAACAAGGCTCAAAGGTTACAAACACAATAGGAAGAGTATTATACTGATGATTACATCATTTTGTAGTTTTAAAAGAGAGAATTATTTACTAATAGAAACAACAAAGCACGAGATAATAGAAATTTAACCCAGTAAACTTCAAAACAGACTCATAAAAAGATACTGAAATATATATGTAGTTTGCAAAGAAACATAAATATTGTTTGTAGTTTAGCACAAAGCTACACAAAGGGATATTTATACTCTGCCCAACATGGGTAATGAAACTCGATTTCTAACGGTATAAGTGTGCAGACATACTGCTGTTCCATTAAGAGGGAAGGGAATAATATAAAGCCATGATATCTTGTTTTACAAATATGTATCTGAAGTTATAGTAGAAAAGAAAATGTTTAACATAATCACAAGTTTGACAATTTTTCCAAATTCGTGCCTACAGCCCAACATCACTGCTTTTCTGTCTTACAACATAGTTATGCGGGAAAGCAACTTAACAGAAGTTTGTATTAAGTAACGTAATTAAACCTATCATTTTGCATTCTTCGCTTTACAGCTCCAGAGCAAAAATTTTTGTTGTTACCAATTATTCACATTTATATTGTGATAAATTTTAATTTTGTCTCTACTTAATCTGTTTTTTATTGATTATAAGAGACTGGTGACAGTTCATCCCACATACATCGATATTATATGAAAGTCACACAAGAGAAAAATAAAAGGTTTCTAGAAACCTCGAAGGAGTCGAGTCCACAGAGCGCAGTAAGAACATATTATTCACGAGCTGATGAGCAATGCACGTAGAATGAAAAGTGCCACAAGCATTCTCCCAACTACATGATGTGAAATCCATGCTTGTACTTCATCTACTCTGTTATTGAATTTTCTGAAATTTTAAAGCACACGGAAGCAGTTATTGAGCATTAGAAGTAAAATATTTTACGAGATAAAATAAATTTTCTAGATCCCTAATTCTTCTCTGAGGTTTATTTCGCTTAAAGACTAGCTGTACGTTTAACCTATCGAGAGACTTAACGAAAGAAAAAAATGCAGGTAATTTTATGTTTTTAATGGACTGTATATTATCTCGTGTTTCCCTAGCTTATGTAGTAATTATTTTACCGTCACGATCTCCACGAAGTTACTTGAGAAAGTTAGATATACGAACGTTAAGATCCTAAATGATGACTATAACAAAAGGTTAAATCAGTTTCGCTCCCAATATTTCAAATATATAATATATCCGCAGAATGCTACATTGTTTTGTACACGGTTTATAAGTTACGTAAACTGGTATTTGATATTTTCTAGCTGAACGGAACATTATGGGTGAAATAGCCAGGACTAGATAATCAAAAACTCAGGCACATTTGACCTTAAACTTGAACTGTTAAATAAAGAGATAGCAAGCAGTAAGACAGTAGTATTCGTTGCGCACATGGTAACAGAGTTATTGGCTATTACTTTCATAACGCAACACAGCCGAAAATGCACGAAGTGTTTTTATTCGCGTCGCGAGCGAGCTTGAACTTTGGGAGAATGAAACTTCCTATATGCTTTGCTGCTGAATTCTATTCAGAAACATGTAATGGGAGGTTTGAGCTTTATAGCGCCATACAGTAGCATAGTGGTAAATCTAAGAACTTCTAACGTTAAAAAAACCGGTTTCGATGCCCGAAATGGGCAAAGTACAGCTAACCTATTATGATGATTTATACTTAACTACGAACAAAGCCTTCAGAAGCTTTGCAACTAAGGATCATGTTCAGAAACTTGTATTCAATTTCGTAAAATGTAAACAAAAAATATTATATAGACTTCCAGGCTATGTACGGTCTTTCTTTGAAGAAAAGAAACAAAAATTTCTTATCTAATGGCAAAAAACATTGTTCACAAAACTAGAATACGGCTAACGTTTTAGAATAAGCAAAAATTACTTTTCGATAGTTATACATGTCTACAAAACCTAGCTAAATATTATAGTTTTAAAACTGAAAAAACGAGTTATGTTCTTCTGGGCTACAAAAAAAGTTGAAACATCATGTTCGGATGTTAACACTTTCAATGGATAGGTTTGGTTTGTTTTTAAGTTTCACAAGGGTACTCACAAAAGCTGTCTGCGCTAGTTGTCCCTAATTTAGGGGTATCTGTACGCATCCGTATGTTTTTTTTTTATAACAAAGCCATACTAGGCACTCTGCTATGTCCACCGAGGAGAAATTGAGCCCCTGATTTTAGTGGTGTAAATCTAAAAACTTACTGCTGTCCCAGCGTGGGATAATTTAGCAGTGACATACGAGACTGAAGATTCCGAACCAACACCACTCGCCGTCCATTCTTGGACTATTTTATCAACGAGCCCGCAATATGTAGATTGCAAGTCCGGCGCTCTTACCACCAGAACATGCCTGTAATGAACAGACGAAGAAGTTTATGAGAAAGCAAGAAAAAAATAAATGTTAAGCCTAACTTCGTATTGCAACATATCACCTAAATCAGAGAACATTTTGAGGTTTGTAAGTAAAGGCAAAATAATAATTAGTAGCCTATTCCTATTTTTAAAAAAAATATTTAGAAAACGTACATATATGTATACAATTTGTTATACCTTCAGTAAAGAGAATCTATGTTACTAAGGAAACTTGTATGGGTAAAAAAAACCACTGCTGAAATAAAAAAATGGAAAACAGTTAAAAAGAAGACGTTCTTGTTATGCTGTGATTTAAGAAAAAATTACGGCAAAAATAAAAGGCAATGCACTAATGTGTAAACTACATGCCTTATAAAGGTCTCTGTGAATGAACGAAAGGCGTTGAAACCGTGATGCTGGTTCGTAGAATGTTCTGAGATGATGGCGGAGATTACTACAGCACGCAGCCACTCATATATTACATTGTCGTTTGACAAGCTAGTTTGATTGAAGCCACTACAAAAGAAACTCTTTACTGCTCGTCCTTTCCAATCGTCAATATCATTGATTTCCCTACTGACGCCTTTTCATCGAAGGTATCTTCGTTCGTGGGACAAAACTACCTCTCAAAATACTAGTTTCACGTCAGCCGGAGAGGATTTATTGACAAAGCATCTTTCTGTAGCTCTGCTGAACACAGCGGGTTATGATGATTTATTCCCAACAGGCTGAGAGATCTGTGTCATTTCTCAACTCTCTTTTCCGAGATATCCCTCAATTTTGTTCTCCTGTACTCTTCAAAACCGAGTATTAAAGGCACACCCGTGGCGTTCCTTAAACGTAGTCAGTAGACAACGACTGGCTATCACAAGCCTATATAAAAATAATATCGTTCATACAGAAGGGAGAAAAAAGGGCCAGAGTTTTAAAACAATGCGTTACATTTACAGGCATCAAACACTTTAAAAAAACATTCTTTTGTGCTAAAGAAGACTTAAAGGCATCCTTGTTTGCATACTCGATATAACTTTAAAAGGCTAAACTTTTATTTATTATACCGTATTAAATCTGCAAAAAAACTTGAAAAGTACGTTGGAAGATGTTTTCGCCCTACATGGTTGCCGACTGGACCGGCCAACCGGCTGTTAAAATGCTCGGCTTAAAAAGTACTGGTTAAGCCGAAACTAGTGGGGACTGAAGTCCTTACGGAGGTGTGTACAGGTAGCACGAATTATTTATATTGCAGCGAAGCTACCAATGTCTGTGTCAATTAATATAGTAATTCACAAAAAAGTACCTTGATAACAGAGGTAAAAGTAAGAGTGAAAATACACATTATGAGACTGCTTATTCATTTGTTAGAATTGTAGTTAATTTTAACAGCACCATTTTTACACATTGAGCACACGAGCACCTGCAAGCCACATTTCGCAAAACAAATCCAACAATGTAATAGAAATATATGAGAGCTATTGTCGTGTTGAAGAAACAAATGTTAACACTGACTCACGAAACACGTTAGGTATTAAAATACCAATTAAAAACATAACTAAACTTAAATAAGGATGAAATACTTCTACACTGGGTAAAGAGTACATCAAACTTCTTACACAAGCTGTAGAAGGAAACAAAAACTGACTTTAAACATCAACCTAAAATAACGTGTTGTAGCAGAAAAGTTAAAAGTTTGCAGTAAGTATTATTTATTGTGTTATTACTGGGAATAGTATTTTTTTATTTATACACTCTATCGTCAATATCACACTAAGAAAATAATCAATCTGGCTATCATGTCTACATAAAGATAATATCTTTCACAGAGATGGGAAAGAAAAGTACCAGTGTTTTAAGATAATACGTTACATTTTCAGGCATAAAACGCTTTAAAAAAACGTTTTTTTGTGATAAAAAAATTGACTTAAAGGCATACTTGTTTGTATACTCGATACAACTTTAAAGGCTAAGTTTTTAACTGTTATACCGTATTACTTCTGTGACATAACTTGAAAGCACGTCTTACTTCTTTCCATAATTAAAACTACAAAGAAAAAATAATCATATTCAAAAGGGTGAGGAACGTTACGAAAAAAACTCGTTTGTAAAGCAAAGTACTAACAGAACTGTTCATTAAGAACTCTGGCAGAAGAGGTATCATTTCTGACACAACCATACAAGATGTTATTCTTGTTGTCGCTAATAGTAATGGATTTCCTAGTCTTCACGCAAAATAACGGGCTATAAAACAACATTCTGCAAGACGAAGTCAGAAACGCTAGGGACCATTAGTAATCGCAAGAATAACTCTGTAGATATGTACTAATAATCCTATCTTCCTTGTCCCACTATCTCGCATATGATTGAGAATCTACTTGTGCTAAAATTCATGATAAAGACTTTTTTTTTTTCCTTCTCATCTCACGGGACGTCCGTCACTCCCATAAGACTGCTTCGCGTTTATATTTTTGACTTGTTTTTCCGTAGCGCTGATTCTGTTTATTGAGATGGGATACGAACCTTTTACTGAAATATCACTTCAGTGAAAACAATGATTTCTAAATAAAAAAGGTTATCTGGTATTTTGCGGTCTAAACAGCACCTTATGTGACACAAGGCCTCTATTGCCAGGTCACTGCCCTCACACCTTAGGCATAGCCATTTTAAAACCAAAGTTACTACCGACCAAAACAAAAACAACCAATCAATAACACTTAGTACCTACACAGCTACTCTTCCGAAATTGTGTTTATTTGTTGTTAATAAACACAAAAATACAAAATGGGCTATCTGTGCTGTGCCCACCACGGGTATACAAAGCAAGTTTTCAGCGTTATAAGCCTTCAAAATAGATTTACTGCCACAGTTATAAAGCGTCAGAGGTACAAAGCAAGCCAGCCAGTAAATGTTTATATATACCCACACACACACGTATGCACCTAACTTATAAGAGAAACTTCTGCAGTTTACGTAATATCCGTTATTCGTTTAGGGGTAACAGCAGACTTTTAAAACTGCGATAATTGTCGTTGCACAACAATCAACGAACTGGTGTCCATTAAACATTTGAAGCTTCTGACATTCGGTCAATTGTAAAGTTATTCAACAAAAACGATACTTTAACGTAGAAATAAAATACAACTAACACAAACAAAAATAAGTAACTGATAAACACGACAATACCAAACAATATCACGTATTGTGATTATTAACTTCAAGAAAAACTATTAAGGAAGAGACACAAGTAATGTGATGAAAACGTAAACAGAAAGGTAACTGTAAAATGTACAAAACCGAATACAGAATGAGAAGAAAAAATCAGAATCTAATTACAAGTTGCTTGTGAATCATTTCTCTTTCCACTTATTAAGTTAGAATACTGCCAGCGACAGGAGGTTACTGTACATGAAACAGCGGAATAAAAACCATTGTAACAAAAACGACTAGTGACATGTGCCATGCAGTACAAATGACAGTATTGCAGTTGGGGAAAATAACAAAAAAAAAAAAAGTGTGTTGAAGTAATAAAGGAGGGAAGCGAAACGATGAGGGGAGGGGGAAAAAAAAGATAGAAGGTTCTCTCCTTCATTACGATCCACTTTTGCTGGAAGTTCGATATCTATATTTTGTGAGCGACCTTTAGTAACACAAGTGTACGAGCATAGTTCAACTGATCGAGTCGGCCCGACCTGATAAACAGTCGCTCTGTCATGCCACAAAAACTAGCTTTGAAGTCTTTGTCTTGCTGATTGAATTACTAGGGACCAAATGGACAAGGGTTTAAATGCTGGGCTCGCCAGCTCATAGATCTTGATAAAGTACAGATAGGCAGCGACAGTACTAGATTGGGCAGTAATTGAAGAAAGGCGAGGCGAAGAAGCTATAAGACCTTCTAGCCAAAGATAATGGTGGTATTATTGTAAAGGGAGGAGGGAGGGGTGCATAAGTTCACAGAGAGGAAAATTCCAATCCTTACAACCCAGTCACCAATGGCATATTTCCAGGAAGAAGGAGGAGTTGCCCGATTTCCTGTCATAAGCTAATCTAGTCATGCTGCGACAGGAAGGATGAACCTTCACTGTCAGGTGGTACGGTAGATATAGTTTAAAAAGAAACCTATACAAGTCCATGAATCTACTTCCTCCCTGTTCGAGATATTCGATATATTTAAACTGAAACTTTTTATCTGTCAGAACTACTTTCCACGAAAGGCAAGAGACCGACTTCTTTAAATTCCTGAATCAAGAGGAAGAGAGAATACAAAACAACTAAAATAAAGTAAAATGTAGAATAAACATAAGACAAAATACGTAACTCTCACATAAATTACTTTATTGGCAAACACGTTCTTCTGGCCGTTTAGAAATTCGTTTGTTTTTTCCACCCTTCTTCAAAACGTTATACATATTGGGATCACACACAATTTTATTTTAGAAGTCATTAACTCAGAGAATAAATAGGGCAGATGTGACAGTAATTAATGTGAGCGTGTGAAAACAGTTTATTTTGGATATTCGAGCACAGCTACATATACAAGACTACATGGTTAACCCTAATTTTGGGTTGATACACTAAAGAGAGGGAAAGAAGACATTAAACAGCACCCAACACTAACTTTTAAACTACTTTATTCTAACCGAACGGGGATTTGGCCTCGATCTCACACCCCACACTGAAAGACTGTGTAGCAGCAATAAAGTGCAAGCGATGTATCCTCCATTTACAGTCCGAGTAGGTTAAATACCGTACTAGGTTGGACTGTCACCCGAACTACCTCACCGAACCCGGTTCACATAAATATTTATCCACTTAGTTTTGATTCATGCACAACTCTAATGACAATTCTACATCTTCCATCTTTTCTCCGTGTATGCTCCTTCGATATTTTCAGAGATACACCCATAAATCTGAAAACCATACTGGAGAATACCAAAATCGAAAACAACTTGAAATCTGGTCACATTACATGAACTCGATACACTTGGAAATTAAAACAACGTGGTTACAAATCAGTGAAACCACGCGAGTCGCATGTCATGAATATTTACAAATCATATTTATTGATAACAAAAAACTAGGTGAGGTAAATATTTCAAAACTGTTCAATGACATCAAACACTATTTCGTTCACACTGTGCGGATATAAGAGTGGGGTGCAAATCAAAGGATACAACGTTTGAGATATGGGCGAGTTGTAAACGTGGTACCCAATATTGTTATTCAGTTCAAAACCCTTATGGTAGAAGGTGCTGCTTCTGGGTATTAGTTCGAATCTAGGATAGGACATACTTAGATCTTGGTCATTAATGAGCCATACGCATAAGGTGTCATTTAGGTTGAAAACGTTTACGTGATTTTAAAATAATTATGTGCTTAGTATTTAACATGCCAGTTGATGTCTTTAAATAGGCCTATTTATAGAGGTTTACATATTTAAAGAACGTTCAAAAATCTTGTTTAAATATAAAAAATAAAAGTACCACGTGGTTGGTTGGTGAAATAAATACGCACTGTATTTGTGTACATATGCATATTATGTATTTTGTTCGCTGTTGACTTGAGACAGAAGTTTAGAAAAAAATATTTACATCTCGCAAAGTACAAGTAATAGACACAAAATCCGCTGTTCTGTTTTTTTTCCTGGTTAACAATAATCTTAAGTTTCCAATGAAGACACTATCATCTCAGTTTTCCTAACGTTTCGAAATGTGATTGGTTGTTGAGAAGGGAAGAATAACTTGTACAACAGTTACGTCAGAACTATATTTCATAATAAACAGATCAGAGGTGTGATTTAAAACTGTCTTGTAGAATACTTACTCTGCTAAGCAGGTACTTCGTTGCTATGGCAATTGCATGTGACGGTATAAAACCTATACAATTACAATTTTTTCAGATAAAAACCAAAACCGATCAAACATTCCTGTCACCTTAGTGCTTTCTAATCGTATTCTTAGGTCACATATCGATGTGTAATCGATATGTAATCCTAACCTTAGTACAGTGCAGTTTTCAACGAAGTATTAATTTAAAACCATCGCAGTTGAGATTCTAAAACAAACGTCTATGAGAACTCCACAATCAACATCCTGTAATAAAGTTAACCACGTGAACCACCACCACCACCACCAACAAAAACAACAACAAATAGGCATCTTTCATCCCCTCACTACAAGTATTAACAACCGTCAGTTTTTCGGCTCCGATAAGATTAGATGTTTTACGAAGTCACGCTCGACTTATCACTTCCTTTCAAGAACGTGCTACAGACATGTACCTAACACCTGGTCATCTCCCAGTAAAATATACGCAAACATAATGGGTTTATCTAGAAAATCATCAATAAATTGTATATTCGTAAAGTGTATAGTATTATCAAAAGTACAGCAATTATATGGAAATAAGAACCGTTAAATGATGTATAAAGATTACATTGAAACAACAAAATACAATTTGTAAGTTAACTTGATAAAAACTTTAAGTTACTGTTATATCTTACTTAAGGTTTCTGTTGCTATATTTTATTTAAGAACAGTGTAAAAACTCTAACAAACAGCAGAAATCAAGTTACACATACGTGTCTACGATTTCAATACTGAAAACCGTAGGATTGAGGTTCATCTGTTTTAACCTCATGCGTATATTAGTTATCAGATTATGCTTAACGTCGCAAGTATAATCAGTGCGCCACACCACAACTATCAACTCTAGTTAAAGAAGTTTGGTGCCATTCATAAGACGATGTTTTACTGTAAACCTAATCCTAGAGAACTGTTCTTAACCTCAGTATCACCCAAAAAAATTATTTTCATATTTGTGATTGAGAGTGATCTAGCTATTACGGAAGCTCAAGTACAAGATGGTGGTGCTGAGACAACACGGGGACACAAAACTGGGAAATAATAAGTCAAAGATCCAAAACTTGTTACTTGAACCCATATTTCTACTTACCTTTCGCAATATTTTAAAACATTATTTTCCAAGTGTGACCGGCGAAAAACAAACTGTACTTACGTGAGATAACTTCTGAACAAGTAACTGCATGTTCCCTATTTTGATTAAAGAAACACACACACACATTCCTGAAACTTTTCTGAGAGGACGTCATCTGCAAAAAACAATAATGCCACCACAAAGAGACTGAATCTGTGTTGGCATGGTTTCTCTTTCTAATCAGGAAACAAGTAGTAAAGGAAAAAAAACACACAAAAAAAACATTCAGATCAGGCAAACAAAAAGTGAATAAAGATCAAATCGTATACTTTATTGAGGTAGCGTCAAACAGATTTAGATGAAAATACATTTCTAATCAGAGCTCTTCTCGAACATATGTACATTACATGCAATACTGTAACTTCTTCATGCTTTGTAACAACTGGTTTTATGGCTGGACTAGACATAACGTAACACTATGTGTGCTCTTAATGAGCAATTCATTCAAAACATCAACAACTAATAAAAAATAAACAAAATAATGCAAGCAAATAATCTGATACAAGAGATCTTACGATAGTGACTTCTATTTAACAAATATTTTAGCAACACCCACATAAAGGACAGAGAATGTAAAAACTGATTTTAAATGCTTGAATATCAAATTTAACTCATTTTAAAACACGTCGCACGCTCTCCTCTACATTCAATGTATTTCAATGTTTATGTGGCGACCATGAATATGCTAATAAATATCGGCTTGTACGTCATATTTGGATGTAAGTTTTTGTCGGTGTAGTTTATGGCTTACACAGACGTATCTTAAAACACGTTCACAGGTTGCATATTTTAGTATTAAACAAAGAGTAGACCTGGACACGGCCTGTTTTGATGCCAATATAAAAGATATTAAAATGATAGGAGTAAATACATTTTTTTTAATATTATAAACCTCTTGAACAAGTTCTTAAAGCAAGGACAATCTTTACTTACAACAAGGCCTAAGCAAACGTTTAACGCTTTTTAAAGCAAGGGTTTTTGTAGTTTCAAACACTGTTCTGTATTTTATCGCTAATATTTTCTCCTATATGAAAGGAGAAAAAAAATCTTTATTGGGTTATTTAATAAAATTACGTTGATATACTACTAGGATGAGTCAATATTTAGTATCCGAGTCATCATAAGAGGTAGTTCTACACTATTAGAATATTAAATTGTTTTCCCTTACTAATAGTTACATTCAAGGTATCAACAAAATGGGTTTTATCAATTTAAATACATTGGTTTCGCACACTTTAAGGCAGGAAGGGCGACATTTCCATATTAATAACCCCACTGACAACAGCTAAGTTTGGTAGTATTGCAGTAATAACCAAAATGATTACTAATCATATGAAGTCAGTTACCAATTCAAAAATATGCAGTAATTATAATTTTGCTTATGTTCTCCTTTATACATTAAATCGGCAGTTCAGTATTTCTCCTGGCCCAATACCGTCCTCCACGCGATGGCTCAACGGCAAGTCTTTATACCGCTAAAATCCGGAGTTCGATCGCTGCAGTAGGTAGAGCAGAGACAGTCCTTTGTGCAGTTTAACGCTAAACTAAATGAAGCGAAGTTAACCCAATACTTCGACAACAGCGTAAAGATGTACCTTAAAATTTAAAATTAACAGTGCGTTAGCTCCAAAAGAAGACAGGAATATGGAGAGTGCGCACATGAAACAGCTATATGGACTACAAATATTAAATAGTTCGGGCTTCCTTCACCACCTACCGTGACTAACGCATATAAAACAGTTAAAACCTTCTGAAGCCAGCGTTCACGGCTGATCCCCTTCTGGCAAAGCTAAAAACGCGACCGTCTGTTATTACATATGGTTGAGATGTGGTGGTGGTCAATAATCGATATTAGATCTTTCCACAAGCCTAAATTCAGTGCGTAATTTGCAGCGATGTACAACCCAAAATTTTCAGACTATACATGAAAAGAGGGTTTTGTGGAAAACAGAGTACAGAATAGCTTTGTTAGTCAAAAAAGGGCTATAGAGCAAGGGCCCAAATTACGTGTGGCAGATTTAGATGCGGAGAGTGACTCATTTATTTACTTATTTTGAAAGACGGCCCTTCCCACCTCCCACTTCCCGCACGCCCAGTGCAACTTCGTTTTAATATTTTACACGTGCCGACCACCCCAGCAGACAGTACTGTTTATCCGGTCACCAGCTGTGGCGTTAACAAACGTCTCTCCACCTCCATCCACCCTATTATAAACCTCATTTTCAAAGTTTCCGAGGTCTCATCAACAGTCCCCCCGCTTTTCTGAGCGTAGTTATTAAAACTAGCAGAAATTAGCTCGCTCTAGTAAATACAACCGTAAAGCATATGTCTGTTCACGGTCACAAACCGAATGTTTCGACGTAATGTTTATGTATGCACAAGGGGATTACAACGCTGTAGGCGCATGCGTGTTGTGATGCTTTGATGATTTTGATCAGTGTGCTTTATTCCATAAAAAGCGCCGATAGTGTTACTTCTTCCTTCTAAACGTTAAATAATTTTATCAGAATATACGTGTACACAATAAAATAACTAAGTTATATTATATACTTAAATCTCATCCATATTACTCAACAAAAATAAATAAAAACAAGCCAAACTATTTAGCTTGCATAATAATACGATTCTGAAACATAACATCTGAATGTGCACTTTAACACCGTGTTTGTTTGTTTGTTTTTAATTTTGCGCAAAGCTACACGAGGGCTATCTGCTATAGTCGTCCCTAATTTAGCAATGTAAGACTAGAGGGAATTCAGCTAGTCATGACCATCCGCCGGCCAACTCTTGAGCTACTCTTTGACCAGCAAATAGTGGGAATGATCAGGACAATATAACGCCCCCATGGCTGAAAGGGCGAGCATGTTTGGTGCGACGGGGATTCGAACCCGCGACCCTCAGATTACGACTCGAGCGTTTTAAACCACCTGACCATGCCGAGCCTATCAAAGCAATAGTTTGAGAGTTCCATCATCTATTGTACAACATCATAAATTCTAGCTTGTTTCCAGCGGCGAAATTTAAATATACTATTAAGTCAGTGTTTTATTTACGTCATAATAACAAGTGCGCGATAAAATAACAGACACTGTCGCGTTAAATGTACGTACCATGCAAGCTAATTGTGCATAATAAAGTTGGTAAATTAACGCCCACGAATAGGTACGTACGACAAGATGTTACATTGTTTTTTAAAATAAACTATGTAAAGCGATAAGATACCTTTACAAAAAATGAGAGGAGATCGTGCTTCGTGTAAACTCTAGATAAAGAATCCGTTATTCTAACCAACCTTCCTAGACGTTTACTCTCATACTATAAAGTGCAGCAGACGTAAGTTCAAAAACAACTAATATCACCATTCGACCAAACAGAGATGCTATGACGTGTTTTTAAAATGTAATTGTACACTAACTTTTAAACAACTAAAGAATATTTGGAAACGCACTAAGCCTAAAGTAAACACGTGTCCATTTTTGATCTCGGAAAAAAAATTACTGGTGATATTTATATACAAGATAAAAATTAAAATTTTGGGTGTTGCAAAAAAAAAAATTCTGTAAAGAGCAAAATGGTCAGGCAAACAAAAAACAAATGAAAATTAAAATACGGCAAGATTATCAGCTGTTATGATGACCATACACTGACACTTTTGCAAGATTATCAGCTGTTATGATGACCATACACTGACACTTTTGTATATTAAACATAATTTACACCGAGATACAGAAACTCTTTTTACCACACCTTGTTTCCCGAAATAATGAAAAAGTAACACTATTTTCATGCACTCTACGTAAAAACGTCTCTCTGTGTGTATACGAACAGCACGTTTATACACATACATATATATATATATATATGTATATATATCCGTGTATGTGTATACATACATATATATATATATACACACACACACACACACACACACATACATATATATTTATGGATGATAGAATATTCTCATTTCAGTTTGATTACATGCTTCATAGCACTTTTTGATTGGTTAAAATTTTACCTAAGATTTATTTACAAATTACTCTAACTTCAGAAACTTAACACATTTGTTTCAGACGAACATTCTTTAAACACACTGACGAACGTTAAAAATAGCTATGAATTCTGTAAAATTATTAACTGTTGGGTACGCAGACCAAGAGATCCTGGAACAACAAAAACGAACATATTCAAATGAGTAATTTGAAGGTACAGGTGCTGAAGTGCTATTGGTAATTTTCAAGACTAAACAATTTGATCAACATTAACACGTTAAAAACTCAATATCTGACAAACAGCACTGAACACTTATTTTGACTTTATCAAAGATAAAATAAATCCTGGAGTTAAAGATATCTCGAAATTAAAAATAATTGGATTTCTACATTATGTATAGCACATGTGTATATATTATTTATTACTGACTTATAAAATCTAAAACATTTCATATACACACAAAACCATATACAACTAATAATAATTCATAAAAAAATTTAACTGTATCTATAATATTACAAACATAGTACCATAACGTTCTTTTTTTTTTAAAATTTAATACATACTAAAAGTCACTGGCTGAGTACATGCACATTACTAATAAAGTAATTATAATTTAACATTCCAATTTTCAACTGAAACATTCTAGGTTTGACAAAAATATTTTAATTCAAAACACTTTTTTCAAATTATACATTTTATGCATAGTATGTTGTTTAACATTATGATCAATTTTAAAAGTTTCATTTTCAATCCTATAGAAGTTTTCATTTTTAAAACACCTTCAAAGTTGCCTTTCTAATACTGATTTAAAACAAGTTTTTACTTTGATTTCAAGTTAATGATTTTGTCCAATTTCCAAACAGTCATTTTTTTTTGTCAATTCCACACAGAGGTGAATTTTCTGTGTATATATATTGTGTTCAAAAGATTACTTACCAAAACAAGAAAATTACCAATTTTAAAAGAAGCTCTAAATTTAAAAACTATCACTTTTGATGGACAAAAACATTCCTACATATTTGATAACAAAGGCTATAAAAAGACAAAAGGGTCTGGTTCTTTTCAACCTACATTCACATGACTAGATAAATCACTGATAATTTTGACAAGGAAGATATTGATGAAATCATTGTACTTTCACATGCATATCTATGCAGTCTCTAACATAGAAATGCATAACACAATGTAGAAACCCAATTTTTGTTAAAATATTACCTTGATTACATTTTACTCCTTGTTGAAAAATAGAATAAGACAAAAAAATCTGCCCAAAAATACATCTTTTATGTAATTATATTATTATACCTTACAAATGCAGACACCAATAAATTTCTTAATAAATAGAATTAAATGTATTCAATACATAATTTTAATTCTATATTTTTGCTTATATAATTATATCCCTGACTATCTTCATGTGATAAAACAGCACTCTGAAAATTTTTGATTGATTAAATGTAGGTTAAATTTGTTGTTAAACAGATAACACAAAACTAACCTGACTTCACCTTCGTTTAACAAATACCTCATACCTGTCAAAAAGTGGATTACTATTACAACCAGCTTTCACCAAACCTCCACAACTATCACCACCAACTTTCTACTTTTAGAAATATTTATCAATTTCACACTAATAGAGGCAATAACATATCTAGCCAACTTGTGCATCATCTTCCTCATTTGATTGTAATAAAAATAAGACCCTGAGTTAGCTGGAAACAGTTCACAGAAATACTGTCCAAATGTAAGTGCAACTTTCAGAGACTCGTTTCTTTAATCATGAAGCTTTGAGATTTTTTAAGACGTTTGATTTACTTATCTTTTGGATTCCCCACATCAGAAGCCCAACCAATACAACACCAAACTCTCATCTTGCATTCCCTTCATAAGACATACAACAATTCTGAACACATATCTTGTAATCTCCATAAGATTTCTACTACAGCATTGCACAATCATCTTGAAATCTTCACGTGTCTATTGTACTTCTAGATATTCATACTGAAATCTGCACAAGGTGTCTACCACAGTACTGAACACTCATCTAGAAACCTCCAAATAAGATCTCTACCACAGCTACTGACACTTGTTTAGGATATCTAAATTAGAAGCCTACCACAGCTCTGAATATTCAACTTGGAAATCTCCACCACACAGATGTCTATCATAATAATACATTCTCATCTTGAAATCTTCATACAAATTGTCTATCATAGCTATGGATACTCAGATTAAAATCTGTACAAAAGATTTTTACCATGGCTCTGGACACTCACCTTGGAATTTCCACATGAGATTTGTACCACAGCACTGAACACTCACCTTGTAACAAAAGATAAAAGAAATAAAATAGAGAGGCAGAGTCCAAACTGTACATGATAAAAAAAAAAAAAAAAAAACAGCAGCAATGTACCCGTAATGACTGCCATCAGTGATATGATGAAACACACATTATAAAACACTTGAATAGCAACATAATTTTCTTTGGAAGTCCAACAAGTAGAATTTTGATTTTGCTTTCACTCAAGGCTGATGACATAACAGCAATTGCACATAGAAACTAAGATAAACATCCTCACTAAAACTTTTGATTATCAGCATGACTTTTTTCATTCTAATTAGTTTCATCAAACACAGAAAGCTTACTGGAATAACTTCATGGAATTTCCTTATGCTGGTGTCAAAGAAAAAGCTACAGTTGTAGGCTGAGCTATTTTCTGGCAAACAGGAAGGTATACAAGAGATGGTACAAAGGTATCATTTTGAACATTTTCCTCTTTTTCTGGTTGTGACAAGAAAAAGGGTTGCATTATAAAGGTACCAGCTCTACGAGGACTTTGTGGCATGGCATAACTCATAGGAAGCTGACCAGGTACACCAAAGTCAACAGGAGGTAGTCCTGGTTGTAAAGAAAATCCTTTTAATCCAGATTCTGTTGATGTTTCTGAAACAATCTGTCTATTAGCCAAAATACTGGTTTCAGAAATAAAGGAATTCTGCATTTCAGCCCTTCTCAAAATTTCTGGACTATCATTATGCTGTTTGTTGATATGTAACTTTAACATACTCCAGGCTCTAGCAATAAATCCACAGGCAGGGCAACGAATAAATTTTATCATTTTTTGCTGATTTAAAATTGATTTCTTATTGTTATGAAAATCATGTATGTGTTCTAAGCAAAGCTCTCGAGTACGAAACTTCTTATCGCATTTGCTACAACGATATCTTTTTACCTTCTTACGTTGGTTTAGCTGACTTTGCTCATTTTCAGTTTGGCCATTTTCTTTTTGGCTTTGTTCTCCATTAGTCTGCATAACTAAATGTGGTGCTTTTTTAAAAGGGTGAGTTAAATCTTTTGCAGAAAATCCAGATGTTCTGTGACTAAGGAGGTGTCGCTGAAGAGAATGATTGTATCGATAGGCCTTCTGGCAAATCCTACAGAAAAACCTTTTCTCTCCTTCAATGATCATTGTTGTGTGTCTCTTTTCGTGGGCATACAAGTTAGACAGCCAACAACTGGTATATGTGCAGTAAGAGCAGTGATACAATTTTGTCCCTTCTCCTTTTCCTTCCATATGGTCCAAACTTACAGATGTTGTTCTTGGAGATGTACTTCCATTCATTGGATTATCAAGCTGATCTTGGGTCATCTCACTGGAGGAATCTTGAGTTATTTTTATCCCTGAGTTATTGGTGATTCCCAACTCTTCAGTTGAAGTGTGATGATCCTTGATCAGGTGAACCTGTAGTGCAACTTGATCATCAAAGCTCTGGTCACAGATGACACACATAGCGGGCATATCATTAATAACCACATTTTCAGGACTGCTCTCAATATCTTTTCTGGCAGCATTGTGATCACTGATGATGTGAGATTTTAACCATTTAATGCTTTTGAAACGGCGGTCACAGAGAGGACAAATTTCTGTATAATGACTGAAATACTGGCTGTCAACTAACTCTCCAGGTAGCAAGTTTTGATTGCTAATTACTGCTTGTTGAACAGAAGGTTGAGACAAACATTCTTTATTTGGAGGAGGTTCGACATATATCCCATGAGTGTTTTGTTTGTGAACTTTCAGAAAGTATTTGCTGCAAAGTTCTTTTTGACACACATCACAGGTTACTCCTCCAATTGTACTGATCTTGGCTGCTTCTTTTGGCTGTTCATTGAGATCAATGCCATGCATTTTTTAACATATGAGTTTTCATAAAGTATTTGTTACAAAGTTCCTTATTGCAGATATTACAAAAGTTGGAACCCGTGCGGGTTTTTGGCTTATTGTTTATATTCGGGGAAGAAATTGGTTTGCCTGTACTTACTAATTGTGGAGACTTTAGAGAGGCTTGGTCAGAAGGGGTTCTGGGAGATGTCCTATTAATATCATCTGCCGGAAGATTGTGAATATTCTGTTTATGAAGTTTTAAGAAGTATGAATTAGAAAATGTCTTTTGACATAATTCACAAAAAGCTTCAGAGTCTTGAAGTGTAAAAGGAGGTGGTAACAATTGTTGATGAAATAATGACTGTTGAAATGGCAAGGAATTGGTCACTGCTTTCTGTGGAGAAAAGGGCAATGCATTTTTTTCCATCTTCATTTAACAAAAGTCCATGTTCGTTCATCATATGTGCTCTCAGATAATATTTACTGTCAAACTGAAGATTACAAACACTACAAGCAACTTTGTTCTCATTAATTGTTAGAGGTGCATTCAGTTCTCTGATCATTGTTTGTAATCTCTGAAGGTCCTGGCCAGAGGACTCTTCAGTCAAAGATGTACTAATTGTAGCCTTTTGTTGAAGCACTACTGAGGTAGTGTAGTTACAAGCACTGCATGTATTAGGGGACTGTTGGTGACAAACTGGAGAGCTGGATTTTGACTTTTCATCTTCTTCTTTGATATATGGAATGTTATGAGTGTAAAATTTATGCATTTTAAGAAGATACTGACTAGCAAAGGGACGATTACATATTTCACAGGTTAATTCCCCACTCCGTTCTCCACATACAATAATATTTTCTTGTTTACTATGAGTTTCCTGAAACAAAGTTATTGGAATGTTACTTGAAGAAGGAAGTTCACCTGCCTCAAGAGTTGGTGAAGATGTAATCTGTTCACCAGAGTGTGAAAACTTACTACCAGACTCTGAGATACTAATACCATGTTTGTTAAGTTTGTGTGTAAGTAAAAAATACTTGTTACAAAATTCTTTGCAACATAATTCACAAAATGCATCTACATTGATTACTCCAATCTCACGTAGCTTTTCTGGAGTAAATACTGCACCACCTTTTTCACTGCTTGACGAATCTTCTGTTGGAACAATGGAAGCTTTGTTATCAACAGTTGTAGAAATATTTGTTGAAGAAGACATAATTGTTTCTGTAGCAGAACATGACTTAGATGGTACATTTGGATTAAATAAGCTATTCTTTTGTATATTAAATAGAGTTGGAAAGTTCTGTATGGAAGTTTCACTGGAAACATTAGGTGGTGAACTGTTATTATTCTTTTCAGAGGAAAGAGTTAACCCTGGAGAACTAGATGTTGATGTTGCTGGTGAGGTACCCGTTTTATAATCATTTACTGAATTTTGTAGACTTTCTGCAATACCATGAACCTTATGTTTATGGTTTTTAAGAAAATATTTATTAGGAAATTCCTTCTGGCAAATTTCACAGAAAACCTCTAAGTTCATAACTGCCTGATGTGGTGTAGATGACCTGGTTGGAGGATTCTTAAGTAAGGGTGGAGGAAGAGAAACTGGATTGGCTGAGGTGCTATTGAGAAATGCTCCAGGGAATGAAGGGGTAACCATTGTTTCTGATGAATAAATTCCATGCTTGTTAGCTTTATGGGTTTTAAGGAAATACTTATTACAGAACTCTTTGTTACACAGCTCGCAATAAGCTTCTGGATTGAAAATGCGAATGGCTGAGTTTGGACTATCAGGGACTGTTTGATTTTGCCCTTGAATGTGAGGAAGAACAGGGAAAAGAAATGGTGCAAAAGAGTTTGGAAACATGGTTAAAGGAAGAGACATGTTTGTTGGCCTCCCATCTCCTGTGGGAAACATGGTTAGAGGAAGAGACATGTTTGTTGGCTTCCCATCTCCTGAGTGGGATATAGGTATTAATGGAGGCATACTTGGAAATACAGAGTTTTTAGTATAATACCTATTATCTAGAGAACTGCTACTGGCACATGAAATTGGCATTAAGGGAAATTTTTGTTCATTAAACGTTGTAAAAGATGAGACCTGATTGGCTCCAACTAAATTTAAATCTCTCTGGGCTTCAGTACTGCTTGCTTCTATGCCATTTAATGAGGTAGATCTGTTATGAGACTGCTGCTGAAGCTGTTTTTCAAGTAGCTTCTGGACATGCTCTTCTTCTATATGAACTCGCAAAGATTCTTCATTTTGAAACATACTATTACAATGCTGACATTTCAATAATGATTCTTTGTTTACTTCAGACTCCTTTGTGCTATTCTTGTGTTTGATCTCCAAGTTTAAGGCCTCTTCTGGAATTTTTGAAGCCAGTTCCTCACTGTCCTGAGTTTCAAGCACCTGCGTTGTGTGATATCTCACCGGGTTACTCTGTTTGCGTCTTTTTTTCGCCCCTTGTTCTGCATACACTGCAGGGTTAAATGCAGATCCATTTTCATTAGTTTGATCCACACTGTTTCCATTTTCATCTCCAGAGCAACCTTGAGCATCCTGATGAGGAGAATCATAATCACTGGAGCTTCCTTCAAGTGTTGGAACATTACTAAAAGAATACAAAGTGCTAAAGTCATTTTCTTCTATTACTGATGGTTCTTCCATGTTCTATCTTTCAACCTCCATGTGAGATAAAAGTAAGAGATAAATTCCAAAATCTCACACAAGGAAAAATCTTCTGTTTGATGTTACAAAGTAGATAATACTATCCATGATACTTTCTGGCTTTTCTTACTATACATTCTGCAAAACAAAGAAAATATACAACTTAAATGCTCCCAGCTAAGAGGATAACCTTTATAATATTACTAATAGGTTAGTGTTCAATCAAAGAATTAGGTTTATGTTAAAATATTATTTCATCACATATCAAAAGCAAAAAAAAGCCTGTATCAAAAACATAAGATTTTAATGATTAATTTTCAAAGTTACACAAGAAAAACAAAACTGTGGATATTAGTCTAAACTTTAAGCTGTCTCCTTACTAACAATATTTAGTTCCATTTCTGAGACACACTCATCTACCAATATCTTTAAAATATTTATTTTATTTCCCTACAGCTAGGAAAATTGAAGACATTTCAAAAAGGAAATAATTGAAAATAACTACCAGAAATTTTAAACAAAAAAAATTAAACACATGTGCAACAATAACATGTTTTAGACAAGTAAATAATACTGTCCTATTACATAATATACCACGATTAAACAATAGTGCACTTAAAGAAAACAGTTCAGAATGATATGGAAAATGTATATACGTTCATATCACAGGAAAAATTCATTGGATAATTTAAACAGCCAATGCTTGAAGACCATTTATCCCTGGGAAATATTTTTACTATGAAATATTAGAGCAAAAATGAATGCATATAGTATGTAATATGATTTAAATAAAGCTGTTTTTACGGTACATGTAGGTCGCACAGATAATAAACACTAAGCCTTGATATGTTGATAAAATGGCTCCTACAGTTAGAGATAAGGTTTGTGATTTGTGGCATTATTTTTCATCTTATTTGATTTGATACATGACAAACCATTCTCGACATTCAGTGTTTTGGACATTTCAGTGACGTCTGAAACTACTTCATGGTTGTAGTTAAACTATTCTATTAATTACTAACAAGTTCAAATGATTAGTGATATGTGTGTAGCCTTTCACTTGGAGAATGAAAAGGTTGGAAATATGAACCTGAATGCCAAAAATAATATATTTAAACTGTAGAAAGCTTTCCCATTATCCTTTTTTATTTATCAATTCATTTTTTAAAAACAGTGAATTTTAACAAGTATTTTATTACAATCTAACTTGACAAGAGACTTTTTAAAAAGTATTGGGCACTAGTTTTTTTAAATGAAGTATTTAAAGGTTTTGCAGCTATTTTATTTTGTGGTAAAGCCCAAACTAAGAACCTCATAGCACTTGTGTAGTTACAAGTAACTAAATATTATGGAGTTCACAATATCTAATAGAAGGGCTATTTTTTTAAACTTTATTTAAAGTAGCTATACATTTACAACTGCTTGTACACCATCCATGATGTACTTTATATAATGGCTTGTTGGAAAATTCACGATCCGTCTTTCATTTGTACACAAAACTCAATATTTTATACTCTTACTTTTATAGATGTAAAACAGTTTTTAACATGATAAGATTCTGCATTGAAAAACAACTTCTTTTGACATTTTAAAACACAAGCAGTCAATGTCTGATTAAAGTTCTGTTGTGATACTTTAATGATGCAAATGACTGTCAAGAAATTGTTGTTTACTTTTTATTTTTCTTTCACATGAATACATTTGAAGTAAAATTTATACACTAGCACATCTACAAAAAAAAAAAAAACATAGCTACATATTTACAAAATTTATTTTGTAATCTAAGAACACAGCCAATTTATTACAAATATAGAATATCACAATTGAAAATATGAAGGTATTAAAATGTTTGGTTTCCAGGAAATACTCTTTCAATACCTACAACATATGCATATATATATATACAGTAAACAAACAATTATTCTTGACTCCCCCAACCAAACTAAATTCAACTTATGTAACAGACGATATAGCCATCTTCACCATACCGTAACATTACAAGTTTGATATAATTCTTTGATAACTTTTACAAAGTTATTTGGGACTGACTCCCTTTGTCAAAAAATTTTTCTTAGTTAAAATGAGCAAGACAGAGATAGACTTTATAACAAACAATAGGTTTAGTTTAATACATGCAATCCAGTGATTGGCTAGAACTTCTACAAACATGTATGGAATATACACTTGCATTTACTTACAGTAGAAAAATGAAATCTCCACCATCAACAAGAAGAAAATATTACCAGAAAGCCATTCACTATGTAATGTTTGTTTAAAACCTCGGTCACCACAACTTTCGATTAATGTTAAATATTTTTGGAACATATTCACACACAAAAAGAAACTAATATAAATTTCATAAGATGACTTAAATTTTGTATATTAAGTTAGAGATTCTACGAGATAAATACTTCTGTCACAAAACATGCCAAAATTCTTACTATTTACAATGTCCAAGGAAGTACAGTGCTCCCACCTACAGACAATTTGAAATAATGAGTAAATGAGAGAGAAACATGAAATTAAACTCATCAAGAGTGTTTTTTTCTCATAGCAAGGCCACATATGACTAACAGGAATCGAACCCCTGATTTTGGTGTTGTGAATCCATAGATATACCACTGTAACAGCAGGGAATAATCAAGAGAAGACCAGCTGAATGGTAGAGCCATATGCTAACACACTAAATCCAATGATATGTAAGCAACAACAACAACAAGAGATTAACAAAATAAAAGAAAATGCATGTAACATCAACAGATTATCACTTATGAAAAACAAATGCTAAGACATTTAGTGAAAAAAAAACAAAAAATGTCCTCCACAATGTATAAAGTAGGCCTAACATTTTGCAAATACAAACAAATAGCATAATTAATTGTTATGACAACTTGTAATCAACCAGCAGCAAGAAACATTTATGCTTACTTGCACACAATGAAACCACAAGTCTAAGCCATTAGCATTATCTTGTACAAGTATTAATACCACCAAATCAAATGCCTGACACTGTTATCCATTCAGTTTGTAACTGTTTACATTATAACAACTTGTTTTTTGTGAAGTGTTAAACACAGCACTGTTTAATTCATTTACATTATTTTTTACACTCTCATGATGGCAAATATAACAAGCTTTAAAATACAAAAATCCCAATAACATACTCTATATGGTGTATTTACATCTAATAATGCTGAAGTATTTTGTAAAATATACATATCTAATATACACTGGTTAAATAATCAAAGAAATAGTAACTGCTAAGTTCCAAATACAAGATGTCTCAACATTTTGCAAGTCATATAACACATGATTAACCTGACTTAATTAAGAAAACCATTCTTCTGATACAATTAGTAATGTTTTGCTATTAACATTTGAATACAGCAGATTGTGAATCTTAACATTTTCAATTTCTAGCTGCGTTCAACTTTGCCAGTCAGAGCTAGTCACACTCGTTAGAATTACATATGTAACTAAAATATATCTATAACTAACTGAAGTATTCACAAAATTATTCTAGTATTTTTTCCTTTTTGTGGATCAAACTTTCAAAAACCATCTGTATCTTTGTTGTTTCATTTATAACACATTCACAAATACACAAAATATTACAATCCACTGTACCACAACAGATGCTACCATTTTGGAAAGCACTAGAAAAAATAAAAAAAAACCATAAAAACAACAAAAACAATTTTTTGCAAAAACTTTTACATAAGAAAAAATATATAACAGACTAGTTTTTCAAGTATTCAGTACCATAAATTTTTAAATCACTAGTGGATTTCAAAGTCAAAATATAAAAGGATAACTACTGACTAAAATTAACAAAATTAGATTTACAAGTTACAACTATTATGATTATACACAAGTGAGTGCATTCCCCTTGCACATCCCATGTCTGACTAATATTTTAATATGGACATTTTGAACGAAATCTTATTATCTAATCAAGTAACATATAAGTGCATAAAAATAGGATCTTATTCTGATGATTTCATAGAAAACTAGTTTATTATCTAGTAAACAGCTTTAACACATTCTACTGCAACTATGCTGTTTTTTGACTTAAATTGGTGTGTGTTACTTGTTTCTCAAAACTGAACAAAATATAACTTTTATACTTCTAAGATGTCAAATAATTATTCTTTTATTATTAAATTAAATGTGACACCACTGAATCATAATCCTTAAAAGTACTACTTAATAAAATTCCAAGGTATATTTTTATTTTATGCCAATCTATAATTTGTTTATAGGTATTTTTTAAGCAAAACAAAATTTAAAAGCGGAATTAAAGAAATCAGATCCAAATACGTATTTCATAAGCTCAAGGAATTGCAAAATTTGTCAAATAAAGCACAGCTATCAATCAGTTTATTATTAAATAACAACGTATTCAAGCTATAAATAATTAACACATTGCATAACTATACATTTGATCATAGGGTCCAAGAAAGTGGGACATTATTTATTTATGATTAATTTTCGTCATCACGTCATTTATTATGTATGTACTGTTCTAAAAAAAACATTTTTGAGATTTACAATGAATAAAATTAAAGGAAATAGGTCGCCCTTATTAGAATAAACGCTATTCGCATTATAATGCAAAAAAAATATTAAACTTTACAAGAAACTAACACTAACACAAACTATTCAATTCAAAGTTCAAAATGTGTGAGACAGGAAAGCGAAGACGATAACTCCCCTTAGGCTTTCAAAACAAAATTAGAATTTCCACCACGCACCTACCCGTAATTCTACTACGTACGTACAACACTCTGGGCCTCGAATCCAGAGTAACGTAACGGAGTTTACAATACAGTAGATACGGCATCTGAATCAGTGAAAGGAGTACATCAATACTGACCGCTATACAATATAGTAAACGCTTTTTAACTTTAGTTTTCTCGATTACCACTAGACACTAACAAGTTTAAATCAAACTAACTAACAAAGTACACATTTGATACTGAAAAAAACAACTCACAACAAAAAATAAAAGTCAAGGTAAAAAGGGCACATAAAACAATCACGATAAAAACTCACATTGAACCTCACACCTAGCAGTCTTCAGCAGCCATGTTACTTTTAGTGATCAACACCCACAATACCTTGCGAGTCAATTTATGAAATATTGCTCCTTGTATGCGCTAGCGCAGAAATGACTCATTGACGTTGTAAAATGTTGTTTCGTAACTTAATTTTTACTTTTTAGAATAAGTACAAATTCTATGTGATACTTTTATTAAACAATTAATCCAATTTTAGCATATTATATTAACACATTATTGTGCTAGAATATATTTTTGAGCAGTTCTGCCGAATAGGCCACATATACAAAGTTAAGTTTAAAAACATCATTGAAAAGACATGATATTTGTCTCTCTTATAATAATTTCAAATTGCTGCTTGTACAATGTTGTTCTCCACTGACTCAGCGGTAAATTGAGAGACTTGCAATGCTTAAAAGCAGGTTTCGATACTGTTTCGCGTACAACACAGATATTATATTGTGTCACTTTAAGCTTAACTACGAATAAACAAAATTTGCAGAGTGTTTGATATGTAAAATATATTTATGCTAGTTAATCCCTATACAATGTAATGTAGGTGTGTTAAGTTCAAAGATAATGAATGCAAATATGTATTTCATAACATGAACTTTTACAAGAAATTTTGTTCTGTTGTTTGTGGTTAAGAGTTAATGAGCACCAAAGGTAATTTAAAATAAAAGTAAAAATTCCAGAACTCAGATATTTAGAAATATTATCTCATTTGTTAATTTGTATTGTTATGTTGGTTTTTTAAAATGTTTTGAACTTGGAATACATAAGTAATTAACAGAAACTAAATTCCTATAAGAGAAGTCTCCCACTGGTACAACGGCAAGTCTACAGATTTACAACGCTAAAATCAGGGGTTCGATTCCCCTCGGTGGACTCTGCAGATAGCCCGATGAGGCTTTGCTATAAGAAAACACACACAACAAAGTTCAGCTTTGTATAAAATACAAGATTAGTTCAGAGTGTTTCCTGTATATGACACTGTTACAAATATATAAACATAATATCGTGTTCTTTATTTCTACTAAACATTTTAAGAACTACTAATGTAAGTAGTGACTGATAACGACTTCAGTTAATACTTTGATGAACTGAAAATTTGCTCTGAGTGATGTACAATAAAATACTTAACTCCAAAAGATGCAAAAAATACAAGAACGAGCTCTTGGTGAAGATCTGTGAACTTTGTACGTTTCCATAGTATTTATATGTTTGTTATCTAATAAATATATTTAGTAAAGTCAAATTTTAAATCTTATAATATCTAACAGTAACTTATTCCAAGTTTCTGCTAGAAACCGGGTTTCGATATCTATCATGGGTAGAGCTATTTGTGTAGTTTCGTGCTTAACTACAAAAACGAAATAATAGTCCAGGTCAATAAATTACACAGGCCTACGATAGTTTTTACTGTCCAGAAATTTGAGCATTTTCTGCAGTAATTCCTGTACGCTTGACTCTCAATCTGAGAGCTGCGGGTTCGAATCCTTGTCTCACCAAACATACTCACACTTGCAGCCGAGGGGACGTTATAACGGTCGTTCCATCCTACTATTCGTTGGTAAAGAGTAGCACAAGAGTTATCGGTGGGTGGTGATGATTATATGTCTTTCACTCCTAAATTAGGGTCGGCCAGCGCAGATAGCTCTTATGTCGTTTTGTGCGAAATTAAAAACAAACAATACTAAAATAACTATATTACATTTCGTGTATTGTTCACACAAAATATAGTATACCAAAATTAGCTATAGCCATTATTCAACGTTGTTGTATTTCTTACGTCACTGGGATAATAAGGAGGAAGATAAACATGGGGGATGGGAGCTTCTCAAACAAAGAAGTTACAGCAACAAAATCTATGCATCAAGTGCACTTTTAGATAAATCTTTGTCTAGTTTACAAGTGTAGTAAGCTTGCATAAAAAATACCATTCACATATAAACTCGTGACAAAATCATTTGCACAAAAAAAGAAGTCCCATTTTCATTTCAAGCGTGATCGAAAAAGTTTAAAAAAATCTCCATTGTGGTAGTGTTACGTAAATTATCATGTGTGACACTATGGTTTATTCGTCTTCCTTGGCTACTTACCATTTTTATTGTAGAATGAAAAAAATAATTAGGTTTATTTTTTAGCTTAATACATTAAGCTTCTGGACACCGAGTTTTAATAAAATAGCAGAAATCCATATTTTTCTATAGGATATGATTGTTTTCTTTGTAAGCACATAAATTTACATAATTTACATAAATTAAAGTTACCTGTGCTCTACCCAACTTGGGTATAAAACCCTACTTTTAGTGTTATAAGCTCTTAGACTTAACACTGTCTGTGTATGTTCTCTCATGGCAAAGCCACATGAGATTAACTGCTGTGTGCACCGAGAAGAATCAGACCCTCGATTATAAGCGTTGTAAATTCGAAGACTTACCGATCACCCCCCGGGGGACAAATCAAAACAGCATATTGCATAAGGTATGTTCCTAAGCGCAAAGTTACACAATGAGCTATTTACGTTCTGCACAACACGGATATTAAACCTCAACTTTAAGCGTGATAACTACGTTGTGTGCATGATTGGCATAACTTTGATGATCTGGGAAAATCTGTTTCAGCGCAATTATACTTTTCTTCAGCACAGAAATAGTTCAGTATTAAATATGTCGACTAAAAACATAGCCTCTATTAATATGCATAGAAAAGTATGACTGATTGCTGTTAAGCACAAAGTAAAGCATTGGGCTAACTGTGTTAGTCGTTCATAATTTAGCAAAGACTTGGGGGAAGGCAGCTAGCCATCACCACCTACCGTCGACTCTTGGACTACTCTTTTACTAACGAATAGTGAGATTGACCGTAACATTATAACGCTCCCACGGCTAAAAGAGCGAGCATGTTTAGTCCGAGGGGGATTCGAATCCCCGACTCTCAAATTACGAGTCGAACGCAGTAACCCACCTGGCCATGCCGGGCCCCACCTACTATGAATTTTAACATCTTAAACCTGCAGACTGAGCCACTGCAGAGCAAAGAGAAAAATATGCAAAGTATGTATATAATGAATTTTTACTTCTCAGTAACTTCCTTTCTATTGCTACATATTACACATTCCTAGATTCAGGGATAAACACGTGGGTTTATTAGTGTTAAAGCTGGGGATCGATATACGCAGAGGGTGCAGCACATAGCCTATTGTTTAAATACAAACTTTTCATATACTTTGTGATTATCATGAAACCAAACACTGAGCGCAATGACCGATGAACTGGCAAAGTCGTTCATGATAAGATAATTCATTTTATAAAGCAATGCCAGGGAATATTTAAAAGATTTTGCTATAAAGTATAATGACTATTATGTAAAAAAACAAAAACAATTTCTCTATTAATCAAAAGTAATTGAATTTCATTAACACACATATTCTAAAACACTTCCAAAACAGTTTCAAATCACTAATCTATCTATTAATCAGATCTATAACATTCAAACTTATGAGGTAACTGTATTAAAATACTAGTGTACAGACTTTACCGTTCCAAAAAATCTCAACATTTATTTAGTGGTCGTTTTTCACAAGCTTCTTTCTGTAATTTCTAGTTAAATACTTCGAAGAAATGTAAACAACATATATCTGAGGATAAACTTAAATCTTTCCCTGTTAGTTTCGTTGATCCCACACTAAATAATGACAACACAATTCTTATGTTTTCGTGTTTTTAAAGTAAATAAACATTTACACAGACCAGACGTTTTTCCATCATTCACCCACAGAATAACTGGAAACAAATTCAGGGCGACATTTTTAACTGGCCTAGCATGGCCGAGCGCGTAAGGCGTGCGACTCGTAACCCGAGTAACCGCGGGTTCGCGCCTGCGTCGCGCTAAATATGCTCGCCCTCCCAGTCGTGGGGGCGTTATAATGTTATGGTAAATCCCACTATTCGTTGGTAAAAGAGTAGCCCAAGAGTTGGCGGTGGGTGGTGATGACTAGCTGCCTTCCCTCTAGTCTTACACTGCTAAATTAGGGACGGCTAGCACAGATAGCCCTGGAAGTAGCTTTGTGCGAAATTCCAAAAAAACAAACATTTTTAACTGACTTACGTTTTTGGCGCCATCTGTTGAAAACAGATCCAGGTGTTTATTTCAAAAAGAAAAAAAAATCTTTCGATGACAGCAATGTGGACAAATGAATAATGTAAAATCATAATAAGTGTAACTAATTACCAGAATAAATTGTTTTTAATCAAACCTTTCGTTGTAGCCACAAATCTAAGACTTAGAAGATGTACTACAAGTAAAAAGAAATTTAAAAGTTTTCACATCGGTAAAACGCGAGGAAATCCATAACCGTAATTAATAGAGCATTGTCTTCAAATTTTTAAGTGAATTCTTTAAGCTAAAGTAAAAGAGTGTGTGTATGTTTTCTTACAGAAAAGCCACACTGGGCTATCTGCTGTGCCCACCGAGGGAAATCGAACCCCTGATTTTAACGTTGTAAATCCAAAGACTTACCTACCGCTGTATATATATAGTTTAAGGTTCGACTTCCTGCAGATGATAGCGTGAAAATAGCACATTCTGTATCTTTGTACAATAACAATATCACAACTTTAAAATTATAGACGGCAGCACATAAACTTATTTGCTCTAGCATAAATGTAAATGTTGTACACTTTGAAGCACCATGAAATTACTATATATTTTCTAGAACAGAGTAATTACATTACAAAATATAGCAAGCTTTTAATATGTACTTAAGTGAGGAGTCTTAAAAAAGAAGTTACTTGTGTTAACGATACACTATCTGATTCACAATAACACGTGAGCTTGAGTGGATGTTAGTGCCTCTACGTATTCGATAAGTGCAGGGACGTAGCACATGCCCTCGCCGACCCCGAGATTCGGGATGATAGCCACATTAACTAGTGATCCACAACACTATAATAAATCGGATGCGAAGGGGTTCCAATTGTAAAATTCGCAGGGGAGCTCACACATTCGGCGTTACGCCTCTGAGTTTGTGTGGTTTAAAGATATTCTGGCACAGCCGGCGAGATGGAAAACACCTGCTTATCGTGTGTACTTATCACCATGTTATTCGTATGTCTCGTGTTTCAGGTGTAACTCTAACAGTAACACTAACAATCAGATACAAATGTGCTACAGCTATCTACCATACAAAGGTTGTCTAAGATTCATTCATAATATGTATATATAAATATTAAACTTAGCATTTAAAAAAAAATATGTAAAATACAGCAACAGACACTTACACTAAAATATAGAAAAGTTTTTAAAGGTCTTAGATTTTGATAAGATGGCAGTGAAAGTTTTTTTCGATATCATGTCGCTTGACATTCCTTTGGTTATGTTATTTTAAACAATATCTGAATATATATGTATCTTCATGATAGCAGAAGCCACTACTAACCTGACATTTTCACGTTGTTGTATCTACATCAACGAGACACGTTCCAAACTTATCATGCTGTTCTTCCTGTAGTGTATTGTAGGCTTACGTTAGATGTCTAACCCTTGTTTGATTTGTGCCTCTGAATGATATCTGTCGTCATCCGCTCGAAGGTTGAGGTATTTGAATAAATATCATTCGTAGGGTCAAAAGAGATTTCTGCATGTCCAACTGCGTTTATTGGAATGTATTTTCTTAATTCAGATGAAACCATCATCACGTTGCCTCAAAAGTGCTCTCGATTAACTTTAAATATTTTCCTTCACACTCAAAAATACTCGTAAAATTATCCAGAGAGAGGGGAAAAATTGTAGGTACACACGAAAACCTGAATACTTACATATGGAAATACACACATTATATAAACCTCACATAATTGTATACTTTATAATTTACTCTAGTACTTTATTTATGACGTAGATTTTAATGTAAATCTCTCATCCTGTACTGACCAGTGCTTATCTGTTGCTAATAATCTTTAAAATAATAACGATCTACACAAAATAATGTTCCAGAGAATGACGGCTTTTTTCTCTCATCATCAGATCCAACTGACGAGTTCTGGGATTAAACGAAAGTTCTTTTGGACAGCGACTTGTGGGAGAAAAAAAAAGAAATAGGTTTGAAATGCTGAATTTTATAGGCCTCTGATTTTAAATCCGAAATGGACGAATTAAAATTTGCAGTTTACATTATTTTTATCACAAACTTTAGGCCTATTGTCACAACACGCAGTTGTATCTAGTGTTGCATGTGCGTTTCTTTATTTTATTATATCCCGAGTTTTTTCTTCACTGAATTACTTTTAATAATTCTGTGTTTTGATCTAACTTAGCGGATATTCGAAACAACCCCATTCAGTCAAATGATAAGTTTTTGTTGATTTGTAGATCGTTTATTAGTACTACTTTCATTTATACGTAAAACTTTCACGCTCTACAAAGTATACTATACAGTTGAATGAAATATAATATTATCAAGTGTTTTCAAACAAATATGACGTATTCTTATCTTCATCCAATAATGTTATTTTTTTAAGTACATCACTTTGTCACTACATTGATGTTTATAAAAAAGGCCTGGCATGGCCTAGCGCGTTAAGGCGTGCGCTTCGTAATCTGAGGGTCGCGCCAAAACATGCTCGCCCTCCCAGCCGTGGGGGCGTTATAATGTGACGGTCAATCCCACTATTCGTTGGTAAAAGAGTAGCCCAAGAGTTGGCGGTGGGTGGTGATGACTAGCTGCCTTCCCTCTAGTCTTACACTGCTAAATTAGGGACGGCTAGCACAGATAGTCCTCGAGTTGCTTTGTGCGAAATTCCAAAACAAACAAACAAACGTTCATAAAAAACAGTAGTTTTACGTAAACTATCGGCTCATCTTACGGTAACTAGTGGCAAAATAATTAAAGTTGAAGGATAGGAAAATGAGTAATGTATTGTTTTCCGTGTAATTTATATCAATCAATCAAATTAAGTGCAAATACTTATCATTTCACGTTTTCGAAAAGTTACTACCTATTCGTATAACGCATGCCCTTAATTTTATTATTTATGTTAATTCTAAGAAAAACATCAATAGAAAAGAAAACGAGGACACTATTATGCAGTTGTTGAGACATTATTTTGTCTTGTTATATGTATCAGAATACAATACCTCAAATGGAAGTAATGACATGTGAGGCCTAACTAGTGATTTGAATGAAAGAATCTTAAGTCACAAATGTGCTATCGCAAATCAAATCACGATCTAATTTTACAAAAAAATGCATTAGGTATGTTAGAGAAAAAAACAACAAACATCAGAGGTACATCAATATGCAAATGTATTGACATCACTGAACAAACTACTAACTAGTATCGAGTACTTGTCAATCATAAAAACACTTTACGTAACACTGTTTGTGGTTTTGATAATCATTTTTATGTGTAAATCTTGCTATTAATATTTCAATAATATTAAATTTCGTGACTAATGTTACCCCTTATGAATTTAATGCAAATAAAGACTGTTTCGTGTTTAATTTGACACTTATGATTTACGTAGAAACGGATTTTTAAATGATTTATCTAATGAGCAATGGTTATTGCATCAATAGCACGCCGAAAACGTTACACAAGCTTTCACTTTCTAACCAATCACATAGATCACTCCCCTGTGCTAATTGTATTATGATATTTTTCAAGTAACAGATTATTTAGTTGATAAGTTTTTTTTTTTAAGTATGATATTCCAAATAATTGAAGCGCCGAAAAACAACCTTATCAAATCAAGGGCGTAGCCAGAAATGGTCATTGGGGGGGTAGTTTGAGTGCTTGATGCAAGCGCCGCAGGCGCGAAGCCATGCTAGGGGGTTCCGGGTGCATGCTCCTCCGGGAAATTTTATAGTAAAAAACATAAAAAAGCCTGAATTATGCATTCTGAGACCACCTTTTTGGCAAATTTCAGGATGGCACACTGAGGTGTTTCTCTTATTTTTTAATCATAAATAAATATATGGGCCTATATATATAATATATAACTTAAAGTTATCAGGCCCAGCAAAGTAGGCCTACAGTCCTAAAAATCAACATATAAAATTTAGAGTCACTCAGGAGAGTGCAAAATATATGTATAGTGTCTATAATCTGTATTCAAATATTATGGACAGTGTATGTTCAGATTTCCTGGATTTCAAGAATTAACTTCACAAATAAACAGTGGGTGGCACCGCGGCTGGCTGGCAGCACATGGCACTAACTTAGTACCATTGGCGCCATTTATAGTGAATCATTCACTATAGGTGGCGCTAATGGTACTGTGAATGTGGCGTTGACAAACAGAAGTTGCGATAAACAATCATTCACTATGTCAAGCCTGAAAAACCAAAAGACACTGCATTGGTTGTTTAAACCCATTCATGAGGCTGAACCTGATCAATCTGCTGCAGCCAATCAGGTTGAATCAGAATTGTCAACTGAATTATCAGAGTCATCACCGTGACTTTCTATCAGTGCTGCCACTACCACCTCAGGTCCAGTCTGGGACATTGGAAATTACATTTCTGATGATGTCAGCATTGGTAAACAGGTAAGTCGACTCCTCATTATATTAATTTTCTATTAGAAATCATACAAATACTCTGATGAGTTTTAGACTGAATATTCATTGTTGCTAGTGATTGTAGACCTACAGCCGCAGGATGTTAGGCTTGCTCTGTGAAGTACAGCTCTAAGTCTTTCTCTTCGAAGTTATTGTACTCTCATAACAAACTTTCGTATGTGCAAAATAACTTAATTAGAACCTATGTTTTTCTGTCTCTTTTAGATAAACGCTGAAACCAAAAAATGCCTCCTTGAGAATGCCTGGAAGCCAGGGAGTGATTATGTTTTCCCCCAGTGTGGTCCAAGAAAGCTGCGTTTTCGGCATCGTTCGCTTTCACAGTGGAGATGGCTACTCTACAGTCAACATGCAAAAGGTGCTTTCTGCAAGTACTGCTGTCTTTTTGCTCCTGATGGTGCTGGTGTTGGAAACCAGAAATTGGGACAACTAGTGAAATTTCCATACACAAACTGGAAGAAGACTGTTGAAGACTTCAAAGCACATGAATTGAAACAGTACCATCAAGACAGCAAAGAAAAAGCTAACAATTTTCTACAGGTCGTAAACACAAGTTCATCTGTGCACTTGCAGCTTGATGCAACTTACAAGCAAGAAATTGAACAGAACCAGCAATATTTAATGTCTATTATTGATACTGTATTGCTGTGTGGGAGACAGGTTTTAGCTTTGAGAGAAAAATATGATTCTGGTCCAATGTTTGTTGGTGAAACTAATGAGGAGCCCATCAATAACGATGGGAATTTTCGGGCAATTTTGCGCTACAGAGCAAGGGGTAATGTCAAGCTTTCAGTAAGCCTTAATAGTACAAAGAGAAATGCTATGTATCTGAGTCCTCAAATTGAAAATGAAATCATCAACGCCTGTAATACTCATGTTCTTGATGCTTTGGTCAAGAGGGTTAATGTTGCAAAGTGTTTCTCATTATTAGCTGATGAAACAACAGATATTTCAGTCATTGAACAGTTTTTGCTGTGTTTTAGATATTTGCATGCCAATGACAACTCTGTTGCAATGATAGAAGATTCTTTGCAAATTTATACCTGTTTATAATGTGACAGGCAGAAACTTGGCTGATGTTACCATAACCAATCTGACAAAATATGGTATTGACATGGCTTACCTGCGAGGACAAGGGTACAACGGTGCTGTCTCTATGAGTGGGAAATTCAATGGTGTCCAGAGACACATAAGTGATAAATTCCCACTTGCACCCTATGTACACTGCAGTGCCTATTCCCTAAACGTGGCAATTTCTGATGCTTGTAAAGGAGTTCCTGTGCGAAATTGCATGAGAGTAATTTCTAGCATTGAAAACTTTCTCAATACACCCAAACGAAAGCACGTTTTGGCTCTTTCGGTGGAGAATAAAGCACCTGAATCGAAAGAAGTTAGAAAGGTCTCTGTCCTACCCGGTGGGTTGAGAGGCATAACTAAGTCATTGTCTTTCTAGAATTAATCCACTCCACTTACCATTGCTAAATTGTTTTCCTTTAGGTTACCTCTGTGCAACTTATTGCAGTAACAGAACATTGATTTAGGTGCTGCGATGCATCATGCAGAAATAGTGAAGAATTTAATCCGTTCACTCAGAAATAATACTGTGAATGAATTAAACAACATTTTCTGTGAGTCTTAAACTCTGTGTAGTGAGCTTCAAATTGACATCATAATGCCAAGGCAGGCTGAAAGACAGATGTACCGTGCTAACTCACAAACCACTAGCCCTGTGGAGTACTTCCGTATTGTTGTATTTGTACCATTTGTTGATCACATTCTTTTACAAATATGTGACCGTCTGTTCAATCACAAAACTCTCCTTACAAACTTCATGTGTCTACTACCATCAGGATCTACCACAAAACGGTCAGAACCTACAGCACAACAATGTGACCAAATTAAAGAGTTGGTCAATATATACAAGGCTGACATTGACAGCACTTCAATACCTTCAGTAGGTGAACTTAGAGTTTGGTACAAATCACTTGCGAACAACAGACCAAACAATGTCATAGATGCATATGCAATGTGCAATGCAGAAATGTTCCCAGTCATTTCTAGCCTGTTGAAAGTATTTGCCACGCTGGCTGTGTCAACGAGCTCAGTAAAGCGTTCGTTTTCAACTCTCAGAAGACTCAAAACGTATTTGAGAAATACAACCACTGAAGATCGATTGAATGGCCTGGCCTCATTATACATTCACCGTGATATTAAAGTTGAACTAAACTGTGTTGTAGATGTCTTGGCAAAAATAAACAGGTGTTTGAGCCTTTCATAGATATTCGATTGTATTTCTCTAGTTCTGACAAAACTTGCTGTATTAAAAGTGTTCAATCAGAAATTTGCATTTGATCATTTGTTGTGTGTGAAATTACCTGCCATGCAATCACGGATCTTTATGAAACTTCACAGGTGGCAACTGAACTTGTCTAAAAAGTTTGGGTCCATGGGGGTTTGACCCCCCAAAACCCCCTTGGCTACGCTCCTGTATCAAATTCCTAGGTAAAAACCGACCATTCAGAATATGCGTTACAATAATTTATAAGTATATATATTACCCACCTAACTGATCATGTCAGTGAGGCTAGCGTCCAGACGGCTACGACTATTGCTACAAGATTTTTCCACCTTACTTCACTGGTCCGTGGGTATCCGTTTTTGCTATTCTGATAAAAATACACACACACACACACACATACATATATATATATATGAATAGACACGCGCGACAGTTTCTAAAGGTAAAGTATATACTTTATACAGGTATAACACAAAGAGTAAACCAAAAAGAGTATTAAAATTATTAATTTACAATTAAAAAGAAATTCTGCTGCAAAAGCAATGAAACAAAATTTAAAAGTACAACAAAAAATTATAAAATTTTACTCTGCTATAGCAACTTTATACACTTATAAAGTTACCACAGTAAGAATTGAATTTTATAAATTGCGATTGTGGTTTTAGTTCTTGTTTCATTACGTTTTATAGCGAGATTTCTACTTCATTTTAAAATTCATAATCTTTAAATACTCTTGTCTTATTTAAAATAACCTTCGTTTCTAAATATATAACCGCCAGTTGTATAAGTTCATAACATAGATCCCTCAGTGTGGATTTCCGTACGTGGTAAAGGGACCATCCCGACAAGATTCTGTTTTCTCAGTTTACTTCCTCTGGGATCTAAACGACCCCTGAAGAGGAGGAGAGAATCTTGGTGGTTGAGAGGTACAAACCTAACACACCACTTTCGCCTTGAATTTCTGCAGACAGGCGGTCTTAGAGTGGCTTCCCAGGGTCAATAAGCTGGTCCATTTGGACTAGGGTTAACAAAGTACTAGTGTTGGATGTTCTTAAGGGTTTTGTGGACATTGTGTCTGATGCTGGCATTTGGGTATGGTGATCACGAAACCATGGAATTGCTGCAATATCCTTGTTTGGCATCGTAGTGCATCCTCTCATAGGGCTTTATGGTGGGTGGGGTCGTTGGGTACCAAAATTCTTTCTTTATTATGGATCCCCCAAAGAAAATCCAAACAAAATAGTGAATGTTTATTCGTTCACGTCCTCAATTGCTGGAATCCTCTCTCTAATAACAGAGACCTGCCCACTCGATTCAGGGCAGAATCCATGAAGGTCGATAGACCTCCTTCTAATAAAGAGAAGAGACGAAGTCGAAAACAGAAGGGTTATGATTGATTCCTATTATCCTGTGTCTTTCTTTTCAAAAAAAATATCTAAGATCTGCTGATACAGTCATATGTCGGCAGTTTTCGTTGTACAGAAATGACAGGTTGTGTGATGGACAAGTGCATGGAGAGATGGCACTGCTGGTCGATCAGCATGCACCTGTGCTGTCTTTGCCATTCAACATACCGTTGGAGGATCCCATATGTGTTTCCTTGGATCGTACCATCAATGTTTGTTTTTACTATTTATCTCTTGGAGAGACCTTTGATCAATCAGAACTTAATTCTCTCATTGAACAGTTGCCGTCTTCCTTTTTAATTCTGGGGGACTTTAATGGACATAACACCCTATGGGGAAGTGCTGATATTGCTGGGAGGGATAGATGCCGTCTTATTGTTCTTGAGCTGCGTTCTGCGTCCGTAAAGGCCTTAATCTGGTTCGACGATCGGCTGGCGTCTTGCCGGACAACCCGTCGAATCCTCCTGCTCAACGCCGGCGAAATTTTCTTGGGCCGACCACTTGAAATTCTCGTTTTGTATCCCTTAAGGTATTTTAAGAAATTTGCAACAGCAGTTTTACTTCGCCCAATCTTACCAGCGATGGCACGATGAGAAAGAACTTGCTTTTGCAGCTCGACAATTCTGCCATGTTCAAACTCTATCAACTTTTTAGCCTTTGCCATGTTTTGACCCAATGTAATACAGGAGATGTAAGCGGGAAATGTTGACAACGCTAATTCTTTAACACAAATAACTAAATCTCGTTACGTGTCTACCGATTAACGCTTCATTTCAATATGGTCTTAAACTTTTGACCAGCTAGTATTTAGGCTAATTTCATAGTGTTCACATTTTCCCTATTAAATGCTAAAAAAAGTTTGTTATTTTTATTTTCCCTTTTCTTATTTTCATCTTTCAAAGCTCTACTCAAATAAGTGGTTGAATCTAACAACGCAAAATGTATATTTTATCTTTATGTTCATTGGTTTTAAGATTCAGGCCAGCAGTGTATGTTTCAAAGGGGGGGGGTGGCATTAACATGCGTCAACTACTTTCTAATAAACTCTCACTGTTTTAGGTGTTTATATTAATTATTTTCCGCGTTGTTCATCACATCCATAAATTACGTAAAAGTAATTTTACGTAACATACGATCTTAAAAAAAAATTAACTGAAATGCTTTCTTGTTGTTTTGCTAGTTTGTTGTTTCTAAATTTAATTTAAAATTGATAAATTTATATACAGTGTATAAATGTTGTGATACTGTGTTACACTTAATATACTGATTTCATTATTAGAAAACCAACTTTTGAGGAGAAACATAACTTTGTTTCTAATTAACTTCTCCAAAGCTCTGGAAAATGAGTCTATTACGTAATGTAGTTTACAACTGATCTAAATTTAAGATGCTTTTTTTTTTTCAACACAAACATTATAAGCCCGTCATAGCCAAGTGGTTAAGGCACTCGACTTATAATCTGAAGGTTGCGGCTTCGAATTCCCGCTGCACTAAACACGCTCGCCCTTTCAGCCATGGAGGCGACATAATATGATGGTCTATTCTACTATTCGTTAAAGAGCAGCTCAGTAGTTGGCGGTGGGTGGTGATGACTAGTTGTCTTCCCTCTAGTCTTACACTGCAAAATTAGGGATGGCTAGCGCAGATAGCCCTTGTGTAGTTTTGAGTGAAATTTTAAACAAACAAACATAATGTTGAAATTTTAATAAATGACGGTTTTCCTCACATAATATATAAGGTAGAATTTAACAACTTAAACGGACATGAAAACAGCCCTATAACAGAAATCAACATTATTTACCGTTTTACTTTGAAACGGCCCAGCATGGCCAGGTGGTTAGGGCGTCTGACTCGTAATCTGAGGTTCGCGGGTTCGAATCCGACTCACATCAAACATGTTCGCCCTTTCAGCAGTGGTGGCGTTATAATGTCACGATAAATCCTACTATATGTTAGAAAAGAGTAGCCCAAAAGATGGTTGTGGTTGGTGATGACTAACTGCCTTCTCTCTAGTTTTATTTTGCTAAATTAAGGACGGGTAGCGCAGGTACTCTTCGTATAGCTTTGCGCGAAATTCAAAATAAACCAAATCAATCTGATATTTATGATGACTGAAGGATTATGGTACGCGATCCATTGTCATCAAATATGTGCTCCTCATTTTGAGGTCATGAATATTCTATAAAAGTGACATACAAAGTCTAGTGTTCAATTAGAGTTATCCATGTGGGTGCTGTTCGCTAAGTGTTTTGTATTGAAGTGTATTACTTCAAATTTAGAGACAGCTGTACGCAAATAGTCTTCAAGTAGCTTCACGAAAAATTCCTAAATCAAAAAAGAATAAATTACGAGAAAAGAAGAGAAATGGAGATATTTTACATTAAACGCTTAAAAGTATTATAAGATATTCGGATAATCTGTTCATGGGATCTTTTTATTGATAATTTGGTTTTAATTTTGCGCAAAACTTCACCAGGGTTAAAATCGCTAACCGTGCCTAATTTAGCAGCATAACACTAGAGGGAAAGTAACTAGTTATCACCGCTCACCGCCAACTTTTGGGCTACTCTTTTACTAACGAATAGTAGGATTGGTTGTAATATTATAACGCCCTCGCGGCTCAGAAGCAAGCATATTTGATGTGACGGGAATTCGAATCTGCGGTGTTTAGATTACGAGTCGAAGGCCATATAACCACCTGGCCAATGGGCCATTTTTGGTGATAAACTGGTAATTTTGGGCGTAGGATAGATTTATATTAAAAGTATTAGGTACAGACTTTAAAATTCTGGATTTAAATCAGCTCATAAACAGCGTACCTTTTCTGCTAGTGTTATACATACGAGTAATAATTACAATGTGATATGGTGGATTTAGCAGTTTAATTTATGAGAACATTGGCTGATTGTACAATTAGTTCAGTTTGACCTTTGTGATTGGTCGGGAAACTGAATGTGTTTAAGCGAATATTTGTGTCATTTTGGTGCTGTTATGACCTCATTAGATAAATACACAAAACTAAAAACGTCTATTCTATTGATACATATCATATTAAACTCTACAAATATTACTTATTTCTATGAAATCAATAATGATTTCAATTATTCATAAAAAATACTATTATTCAAACATTAGTAACAGATCAGTGCTTTTAATACACCTAAAATTGCTTTCACGATCACCAACCCTTGAGGGCAATGCCTAAAATCATTCACGCTCTTAGTGGGAATCTTTCAGACGTCTTAAGTGTGCCCATACTTCTTGTATACAAAGAAGTTATTTTTTCACAGTATAGCGGAGCCGAAATATTAACCTGATAATGTGCATGTTTCAGTTTGGCATTATTCTCGGTTCTCCAGATGCGTGACTTAGCATTACGGATGTAAATATGCAACCACAAAAACCCACTGGAAAAACATTTTGGTAATAAAATGTCCAAAATCAGTTGCAATCGTACATTTCGTCTTATCTCATGGCATGCATGCTTCCATATGTCACATGCCAAATTCTGCTACAACTTTCCGTGTTTTTTATCCCCTTATTGTTTCGCTTATTTTTTAACTTATCTTACTGTGTTCTCTACTTTAACGTAAGTCCGGCATGTGGTTAGGGCGGTGGACTCGCAATCTGAGGGTCGCAGGTTCGAATCCCCGTCAAACCAAACATGCTAGCCCTTTCAGCCGTGGAGGCGTTATAATGTGCGGGCAATACCACTATTCGTTGGTAAAAAGAGTAGCACAAGTGGTGGGTTGTGATGACAAGCTGCCTTCCCTCTAGTCTTACATTGCTAAATTAGGGATGGCTAGCGCGGATAGCTCTCGGGTAGCTTTGCGCGAAATTCAAAATAAACCAAACCAAAAAAATTCATAAATATTCACTGAGCCATTTTACAAAAAAATCAATTTATATTTAGTATAAAAGTACTGTGATTACATTTATTATAAATATAAATATTAAAATAAGTATTTTGTATATTACTCACTCATTGTATGTGTTTGTGCATTCCTTGTTTGTTTGGAATTAAACACAAAGGTACACAATGGGCTCTCTGTGCTCTGCTCACTACGGGTATCGAAACTCGATTCTTAGTGATGTGAGTTTGCAGACATATTGCTGTGCCAATTTGGGGCTTGTGTATTGCTCGCATTGTTGTAATGAATTGTATTTTGTTTATTTATGGACTTCCTATGGTGCATCAGTAAGTCTGTAGATTTATAGAATTAAACATCGAATTTAGATATTCACGAGTGGCTAAACATAGATACCCCATTGTTTAGCTTTCTACATAACTACAAATAAACAAAAACAATCTTATTTATAAAGTTCAGTTTCGAGGTTCCTCTATAAGATTTGTTCCCTGTCTCCCAAGTCCTTAATTCGGCTCTGACTACAGGACTCTGTTGCCTGATAAAAGAAAAAAGGTTGTTATATGAAAGATTTTTATATAAAAGTTAAAATATACTTAAATAAAAATTTGAGTTTGATACTTTGTTTTTGTGTATACGTATATATATATCTTGAATTTATCAATTATTTTCAATAGGGTATAAATCTAGATATCGTATTGTTTTAAATATGGTGCTGGTTAAGTTTAAATAAACCATTTTTTAAGCAGGAGCTTATATAAAATATGGTATTAATTCAATTTCGTTTAGTGTGTTTTTTTTTAATATAATGCTTATTAAGTTTAAATCAAGTATCAAAACTTCCTACAGAACACCCTGAGATTTATTAACAAGAGTCACATTTTAGGAATTTTCTACTTTCTGTGTGTGTGTTTTTTTATAGCAAAGTTATTTCGGGATATCTGCTAAGCCCACAGAGAGGAATCAAACCTCTCATTTTAGCGTTATAAATCCGTTGACTTACTGCCGTATTAGTCTATTTTCTGTAAGTCAGTCTGTGATAATCCAAACTATCATACATCATCAATGAATGTGCTCCACTGGACTTTTACTCTACCCACCTTATTTTAAGACAATCCACAGCGAAATACACGAAATATGAAATCTCTAATTTTGATTAAATTTCTTCATTTTTTAATTCACACCGAAAGTAGCGAAGATTTATTTGATTGATAAACACACTTAACTTTTAGGAATTTTTTTTTCAAATTCAGTATATTGATAGATCTTTACAACTTACAATTACGTATCAAATTTGGTCTGAATATAAGCCACATGTGCAAAGGTATTCAACAGCATCCGCTCAAATTTGACCAAAATATTTGCTCACGCCTACGCGAAAAGTTGAGTGAGCTATCGGTCTGAAGTTTCTACTACAGCTTGGAATTTTTTTTTTGTCATTTGGAATAAAAAATGTCTGGTTTAGAGCAGCAAAACTATACGGTGAAAACACTTGCAGATATATATATGTATATATATATACGTGTGTGTGTGTATTGGCTAGACCAAGCAAATTATATTAACAATATTTAACTCAAGTTTTCAAAAGAATCATTCGGGTGGATGGTTGTTATTCATTATTCATTTTAAGTACAAATTTACTGAATTTTGTGAAATTCTCTTAATTAAGGAGCGATTAGCATCCAGTTGTATTAACTTCTGCAATTAGCATAAATAATGATGCTATATACGGTTGTACTGGTTACACAAGGGTGATGACAAGAAACTGTTAATATATTTTCTATGACATTACTCGAACGAAAGTTATTAACACTGTTTTAGAGAGGTAAACCGCCATCATATATTTTAACAAATCTAGTCAGTTCTGTAAAGTAAAGGTCTGTTCCAAATAATATTGGGTTTCGATTCTTAAGCTAATGTTAGTTATTATTGAGTGTCACTTTCTCACTTGGAGTGATTTATTCCTGTGTATTAATATCTAACCAAAAACACCTTAGGTGCGGCCGAAAATGGATTGAATGTGTTACTTAAAGAAACGAAATCAAAATGGTGGACAAACTGGTAGCTTACACTTATCGTACTGATAAGAATTTTTCAGTAAATATTAATTCATTAATAAAATAAGCCGCGTATTTTATTTTACTCACCATTATACCCCAAATTGAACAAACTTCGAGGTCTAGTTAACGAATGAATTAATATTTGCTGTAAAATTATTATCAATGCTATAAATGTAGTTACCAGTTTGTCCGCCATTTTTGATTTCATTTCTTTTGGTTGCACCTACATTTCATTTGTAGCTGCATAAATTTTCTCCTAATCGAAGGTGTTTGATTATATTGTTTTAAATTGGAAATAGTGTTAAATAATTTTCAACTAAGATATATTTTTAAAAAGATGGTGGCAATTATGTTTAAAGAAAGTATTAATTTAAATAGGGGTTATTTTGAAGATGGAGTTAACTCATTTTAAATACGATGATTTTGATGATTTATAATGTTTTTTTAACAAAAGAAAATTGAAGGCTGAAAGCAAGCATTATATTATGAAAACAGTTCCCGGAAAAATATATACATATGTAAATAGTATTTATGGAACCAGAATCTGTTCAGGTTCAAATAAACACCAATAGAAAATATTTTTACGTATAATATACTTATATTCATGAAATATGTTTGTTTCTTTGTTTTGGAATTTCGCGCAAAGCTACTCGAGGGTTATCTGCGCTAGTCGTCTCTAATTTAACAATGCGAGAAGGAAGGCAGCTAGTCATCACAACCCACCGCCAGTTCTTGGGCTACTCTTTTACCAACGAATAGTGGGATTGACAGTCACATTATAATGTACCCACGGTTGAAAGAGCAAGCATGTTTGGTGTGAAGGGGATTCGAACCCACTACCTCGGATTACGAGTCGAGCGCTTTAACTACCTGGCCATGCCGGGCCATGAAATATGTAAGTCTTGAAAAGTAAGGTTTTTAGTTCAAATAATACCTTTATATATTTCTGCAGCTTTATTTTGAAAAGCAGAGAAATAACTTACACCTTTCTTTTGTATCATGCTAGTCTATTCGTAGCTTTTACGTTTAATGTGTGTGTATGCTTTTCATATAGCAAAGCCACATCGGGATATCTGCTGAGTCCACCGAGGGTAATCGAACCCCTGATTTTAACGTTATAAATCCGTAGACTTACCGCTGTACTAGAGTAGGATTTTAGGTTTAGCAAACACTGAAAAGTGCTGATATTAGTAACAACAACAAAAAAATATTTTCGTTGCCTATCTGCGTATCTGTCTCTCAAAGACACGAAAAAATTAAACTATATTGTTACTGTAGTTGAAAGAAATAACAGTTTTATTAAAACTACAGCTATCAATAATACATGCCATGAAAAATATTACGTTTTCTGACGTTTTACTTCAGGAGAACAAGTTTCGAACATTAAATGTCAGGAAGTATAGTTTATTCTTTTCCATGTTAGCTGACTTTTAGAAGAACTTTTAGTTTGATCGATGAACTTGAATATTTTGATTAGATAACAATATGTAAGAAGAAAATCAAAATCAAAATAACAAGTTAAAAGAAATATTACAAGGTTTCGAGAAGCTTCAATGAGTTTTAAGTCATGCGTTTAAAAGAACGATAATATTCTGTTAGAATAAAAAAATAGGACTTATGTTTTTTTATACTGAATCTTCACCATTTGCAACTGAACACATATTAGCTTTTGTAAGTTTTTTCATTGATTTTTGCTTTCGACTTCTACTAATTTGATAACGACATAAAGCAACATATCAATAACGTTTTACAGCCTTTTTTCTTTTCCTTTTCTAGGCTTCCTATTAATAATTGTTTTGTTGTTCAAATATATCTTTTGTTATTTATTACAGCTATCTTCTTGGTATCAATTTCTTCCAAGACCTCACACTATTCGTTGGTAAAAGAGTAGCCCAAGAGTTGGCGATGGGTGGTGATGACTAGCTGCCTTTCCTCTAGTCTTACACTGCTAAATCAGATAGCCCGATATGGCTTTGCTATAAGAAAATACACACATACACTACTAAATTAGGGACGGCTAGAGCAGATAGCCCACATGTAACTTTGCGCAAATTTCAAAACACACCAAACCCAAGATCTGTTATTTTTATTGTTTCATCCATTTTGACCTCACGTTTTATTATTTATTTGATCATTCTCTTCATAATGTCTTCAAGTTTATTAACATAATGTCTTCAAGTTTATTAAATTAATCTTCCACCAGTTTCATTTATTTTCTTTTCCTATTCAACCTGCCTTTTACTACAGTTCTTAAATCCATAATTCTTTTAGTTTATATGTTGTCGTATTTCTTTACATTCTGATAATTCATTTAACATATTTTATCAGATTTCTTTATGATTTCTTCATTCACGATAAACGCTAGCTCTTATGACACATTTATAAGTATTGTCTTAATAATTGGCTAAATAACTTTTTTTTTCTGGAATTGGGAGCATACTGTGAATTTTCTTTTCTACATTCCACATAAAATAATAAGAAATGCTTTCTGTTTCTTTTTTGATCAGATAAATTATGTACGACGTCCCTTTATCAGTTTGAAGCATATGGTTCATGTATTTGAGTTTCCTTATCATCTCACTGTTCTCTTTACTTTTCAACTTTTCTATTTTTGCTTTTATTTTCCCATTTTTTAGAAGTTATATCTTTGATTTCCAGACATTAAACGTCAACTGTTTCCTTTCCAATCATTATTATAATATTCTGACCATCGATTGTACCTCTTCCACTTAACTTAATCATCAGCGCATGTCAGATGGTATATATATTTTATCCATTTTGATTATAATTCGTCTAGCTTGGTTCTTGTATAAATGCTCTTCTATGCCAGAAATATGAATAAAATAAAAAAATATTGTGCTTGAATTGTATAACTTTGTCTCACTTTTTGAGTACAAATAAGTACAGAAATTATCTGTACGCTTTTTATATACACCTACTATGTGTGTATATATATATATATTAGTTTGTTACAACCTAAATATAAGATGAAACAAAAATAAATTTAAAAAAATAAAGAAAAATGTTGCATTAATTAAAAAGATCCCAAGGTACAAGCTATAATGTGGGATATAAAATGTACTCTAGGCTTTGGAGGTGACTGCGGAAGAAGGACCCACATTATGGTGGGTCTACACCGTTTATCAGCCTTAACTTCCATTTGCCAGTCTCACATAAAGAAATAAAATATAAAGGAGTAACAATGAATTTGGGAATAGAAATTAGGAGAGCGAGATGTGGGTGCTCAAGCACACAACGTCTATACCATCCTTCACTGCCTGCAGACAGTTGTCGGAAGGTGACTGCTCTCCAAATCGTAGAAGAAAAACTTAATTAAAAGTGAAAATAAGAATAAGAAAAAATAATGTACTGCCATGTGAGGGTAAGTAAGTTAAAACTTACCTCTTGAAATTAGCATTCAAGCCCCCATTATGGTATAAAGGCTCTAATTGGTAGCCCAGTAAACGAATTATAGTAGTATTAAGAGTCCCCACCAATTATCTAAATAAACTAGCATAGCACCCAACCACCGCCAATTTACTAAGTCTACTGTGACGAACATGCATTAAACAAGTCTTTATATAAGTTGAAAAGCTTTGATCAATGCGTACTCAAGCTAAAACAACTTCCTTCCATTGGAACTTACGGAAACTAAACAGCCAAACAAGAGCAGTAGGTTTGATCTGGAAGAGCTTGTTGTTCGTCCCAAATCAGTGCCAACTGGTGCAAAGCCTGACCTAATCATAGGACCATAGTTCATGTACAGGAGAGGCACAAATGTTACAGCACCAGAGCCAGTCATTTCTGAATGCCTAAACGAACGAGGTGAATACTTACACTAAGCGATTCCAGGGCCAGTAGAGATTTAATAGTGTGCTGTTTAGCTCAATGTGATCCAAGGCAAAATAATGGCATACATTTCAGCAGTGAACAGGATCCTGTGAGTAACCATTAAACCACAATAAACCACGGCAAACCTCATAGAATCGTATGATTTTGAATCGTTTGTAAAAACGGGAACAAAAGAGTGTTTCGAAGGATGTTCAACAAAGAGAGGATGGTACCTTAAATGGCGAGTACCTTCTCTAGATAACTCTGAAGGAGTGAAATGCGAAAAGCCCTTGTGCAAAGTCGAAGCTCTAGAGGGTGCTCATTGCCCAACATCTTCAGGGCAGAGGCCAGAAACCGTTAATCCACGTTCGATCATATGAGGATACAATAGATCTTGATCATGAAACATTTATCTGCTCCACAAGAGATGGACAAGAGGACACTCTTTCTGAGGACACGAAAGAGTTCGCATCCCCGTCTTGCCAAACATGATCGCCCTCCCAGCCGTGGGGGCGTTATAATGTGACGGTCAATCCCACTATTCGTTGGTAAAAGAGTAGCCCAAGAGTGGGTAGTGCAGTAATACCAGATTATCTGCTTAAAAGAAAGTGGCGGTAGGTGATGATGACTAACTGCCTTTCCTCTAGTCTTACACTGCTAAATTAGGGACAGCTAGCACAGATAGCCCTCGACTAGCTTTGTGCGAAATTCAAAAACTAAACGAACAAAACAATTACGTGAAATCAAAAGCACTATTTCCATATTTTAGAAACTTTACTAATTTGAGTAAAAACAGTTTACTCTGAGAAAACGTCAAGATAAGTGAATGATCAAATACACATATTTCGACAATATTGTTTTTGTAAGATTTTGTTCGGTTCATTTTATGTTTACATACTTATAACTATATATATATATAGATATACTACATGCCCAAAAGTATGTGGACCTCCTTCTAATTGGTGGGTTCTGCTATTTCAGTCATACCCATCGCTAACAGGTGCACAAAATCAAGCATACAGCCATGCAATCTCTATAGACAAATTGACAGTAGAATAGATCATAATCATACTGAAGAGCTCATTGACTTTCAATGTGACACTGTTATAAGATGTCACCTTACCAACAAGTCAGTTCGTCAAATTTCTGCCCTGCTAGAACTGCCCCGGTCAACTGTTAGTGCTGTTATTGTGAAGTGGAAACGTCTAGGATCAACAACAGCTCAGCCACGAAGCGGTAGGCCACACAAGCTCACAGAACGTAACCACCAAGTGTTGAAGCGCGTAAAAATCATTTGTCCACACTTATAACACTCACTACCGAGTTCCAAACTGCCTCTGAAAGCAACTTCAGCACAAGAACGGTTCATTGGGAGCTTCATGAAATGGGTTTCCATAGCCAAGCAGCCGCACACAAACCTAAGATCACCATGCGTCGGCTGGAGTGGTGTAAAACACACCGCCATTGGACTCTGGAGCAGTGGAAACGCTTTCTCTAGAGTAATGAATCATGCTTCACTATCTGGCAGTCTGACGAATGACTCTGGGTTTGGCGGATGCCAGGAAAATGCTACCTGCCTGAATACATAGTGCAACTTTGAAGTTGTTTGGAGGAAGGATAATGGTATGGGGCTGTTTTCCATGGTTTTGGCTAGCTCTATAGTTTCAGTGAAAAGAAATTTTAATGCTACAGCATACAATGACATTCTAGATAATTGAGTACTTCCAACTTTGTGGAAACAGTTTGAGGAAGGCCATTTTTGTTTTAACATGACGATGCTCCCTTGCACAAGCGAGGTCCATAAAGATATGGTTTGCCGAAGTTGGTGTGGAAGAACTTGACTGTGCTGTCAATCGCCCGATATCCGTGCCCGACCTAATTAATGCTCTTGTGGCTGTATAGGTGCGAATTCCCGAGCCATGTTCCAAAATATGGTGAAAGGTCTTCGCAGAAGAGTGAAGGCTGTTATAGCAGCAAAGGGAGGACCAACTTCATATTAATGCTCGTGGCTTTGGAATGAGATGCCCAACAAGCACATATGGGTGTGATGGTCGGATGTCCACATACTTTTGGCCATGTAGTGTATATTTATATACTGAATTCATCAGTTTTGTATTCCATTCATGATTTCAGCGTTAATTCACTACACCTAAGTATCAGACCTGCCGACAGTAATAGAAACTGAAAATCAAAATATTGTTTTAAATGGGTCTGATCATATAGTTGTTTATAACACAAATATATAAATTAAAGGCACATAATACAAAATACTTAAAGGATAATTGAAATATGTAGCATTGTAGCTATGAAAGATAAAAACACTGTTATTTAATTACGTCATGTACTCCATCCGTTAACTGGTATGTAAGTCTTGCATCGGATTATCAGTAATGTGATTTGAAATGCAAGTTACTGGTGAAATATTCAGTTCATGGTGTGTATGTTGGTCTCACAAGATTTTATATTATTTGTTACCTTAAAATGAATTTCAAAGGTTAAAGTGCACCAAACTGATTTATGAACCATTTAAGAAAACCTAAAAAGACATTTGGGTGTTCATTCATGAAAGTCACTCGATTACAGAAAAACGTTGACTTCAGGTGTACAAAATTTCAGTGAGAAGAAAACTGTATGCGGCTTATGTTTAACGAAGTAGTTGTACAGATACCTGGACTAGATATATTTCATCCACATTTCAAGCAGGTGGTTTTAGTTTACTGCATTCTTAAGATAACTGTATCAAGGGTCGTTCTGATGCCCACAATATGTAGAATTTCGCCCACAGCAAACCTAAACAAAACAACGTGTCTGCAAGGATGCTAAGATAACGCCTAGTGGACCAATAACATGCTGAGTAATTTGTATTAAGTTGTCCAGAAATAAATGTCGGAATTCTCCAGATAACGTTTAAAAGCTGAATATTGAGTAACGTATTGTTGGTTGTTTGATTTAATCCAACGTTTGTCGCTTATAAGATATCTTAATTGTCTGGTGTTTCAACTCTGCTCAGATTAAGTTTCGCTGGTAGGTGTACCGATACTTGAATCATGTAAAATGACATTATTATAACATTCCGTATCTTTATGGGCTCTAATATTCCGGTGAAAGTGGCTATGATAAACTGTGAATCAGAATTTTTCTAGGAGACGCATATCGTACCCTATCAGGAGTACGAAGACACTAAAGATGTTCTGAAGGTATGTTTTAGAGGTGTTGAGAATATATCCGGGTCGTATCAATATTTTGAATTTAAGCACACAGTATAAATGCCAGTTCTTCAGTTGCTATTCGAAAATATTATACCACAAATTGTACAGGGTTGTCATGATCTCTAAAGACTGGTTTATTTTGAGCAAAGCTATACAAGTTCAATCTGAGCTCGCCGACCCTAATTTAGAAGTGAAAAAAACCAGAGGGAAGACAACTGGTCATCGCCATCCACCACCAGGTTTTAGTCTACTTTTTTACCAATGAATAGTAAAATTGACCATCAAAGTATAACGCCTCTAAGGCGAGCCTGTTTGGTTGGACGGGGATTCAAACCTGCGATCCGCAGATTGCGAGTCGAAAGTCCTAACCACCTGACTATGGTAGCCTCATCTGTAAGGATCTAAAGCCAAGTGTATGAATCATAGGCTCAATGGCCACTCACGTGATAGATCATCTGATGCCTGATTTGAATGAAAAATTAACTGAGTGTGTAATCGACATCATTTTATAACAATAACTTTTGCGTTGTCATATCTATGGTATTATAAATTCCAATTATTCTTTAATTGTTTATTTAGTGTAAAATTATTGTGAAAATTAAATCAATAAATACAGCTTTAAACATTATCTGATTAGCAAAGGCAATCTACAGACAGGAGCATTCACAAAAGTTGTTTAATGAAAGATTGCCTATTATAAGGTGTTTAAGATATCCCAGTAAAAATATATAGTTTAGGTAATGGTGTTATACCACAGATGTGATAGTTTTTATTTAAAATGGAGGTCTAATACTCGACAAGTGATGCTGCGTCTTCTATACCGATATGCTAAAATAACATTTCAAAATCTCAACAAATTTCTTAATGTTCTACGACCATCATATTAGCAATCCACTATAATAACAATTCAATGATTAATTTAACTATGGTATTCAAATTTAATAAAAGTTATGGCATTGTTTTTGAAGAACATTACCTGTTATCCCATCATTCATGTGATAAGATAACTTCGCCAACAATCAAATACAGAGGATTGAATATGTTATACGTGATAACACTATTTTAGAGTCTCACCAGTCATCAAGTCATGTCCTATCATATTTATTTTAATTACCGTGCATCCTGACAATAGTCTTCAGGCTTTAACGTAAGTCTGACTCATCATAACACACCACTATTCTCTACTGGTTTTCCACGATCCATCTAGTGTATGAAAATATGCGATTTACCAGCAGAGTATGTCTTCGTACATAATAGCATGAATACCCATTTTATTCATCAACTACTTAAGGTAAGCAGTGGTGAACGGGAGATATGACTGAAACCCTTATCCACTTTACTCTTAGTCTTGGTGAATCCACGTCGTTTTGTTTCCAAACGGGGATAATTCTTGTTTATGTTATGAACTATTGCCTGGAACATGCAGACGACGTTTGTCCCTGACCTTCGTGCTTGTAACTTCTAACCTGCTTATCATGGTTGGACTCGACTTGTTGCAGATCTCTTTCAGAATGGTCGTGAACTCCTAAGCTGATACAATAGTACTAGTTTTCTGAAACATTTAAGTACAATAACATCTTCGTCTCGAAAAATGCATATCCTCAATCTGAATAAAATCTGTGATCTCAGCTTATGAATATTTTGTGCCAGACAAAACTGTTCCATCGTTTCACAAACTCGATCTTTTTCGTTACCATCACACTACATAACGTACCTAATTCTGCGTTCATCGTATTTTGTTTATTAAAATGGGCAAATTGCTTGTTTAATACAACTCAAAATTACACTGTACATAAAAACATAACTTGTGAAAACACTTATTTATTGTTTTCAAAAACCACTACATTTTTTTACCTTTTTTTTTTTAATATATGCTTATGGTTACGCTGTTACCTGGAGAAGTCAATTAGCAAAAGAGTTTTTCACAGGAGCAGGTTTATAAAGGAGATAATTCTGTTTGTATCGAGCATGAATTACATGTATGTATGGAAACTTTAAATCTGTGAGTCTCCATTCATTGTAAAAATACAAGTAATACAAGAAGTTTTATTGTTGTTTTTTACACTATTGCTATATTTTAAAATCACGTATAGTATATAAATAAAATAAACATAACATTTTAATTTGAGAACAAGTGCTCTGCTCAGGCAAATGCAAAGCTGTATTAAGTATCTAAATAAGCAACTGATATAGTTGTCAAGCACGACTGAATGTGTTTGTTTCTGAACGTTGTTTCAAGCCTACACAAACAGATAGATACTACGTTTCAAGTACTTCAACTGTAAACAACGGCTTCCCAAAAAACCTTGACAGTACGTACAGCTGCATGCGTCGTTGTGTTTACATATTATGTAGTCAGGAAATAATAAAGTTTTCTTTTTTGCATCACAAAATAGCTACAGAAATAACAATAGACGTTTGTGATAATATCAACAAAATATTTTATTGTGAATATTTATATCGCTATAAACCATTGTTATACAACATGCATCTCTTTAAAATAGTCCACCAGTTTATCTACAGGATCATCTGATATTATCATTGTTATAAAATAATAACAATGTCAAATCTGCCAAAAATGTATCTTTTTTAATGATACATGCAAAGGTTGTCGCTTTATTATTTAAAACGGATACACAGCGTTTCTAATAGAAGCACGTGTGCTTTACGCCATTATCAACATAGAAGTCTAAATTGAGGTCAACGTTTTTGCAAGAGGCTCACATATTTTAACGCAACGTAAGCAATAAATTAAATAAACATATAGCAGCCAAACAGTAAAATTATATTGAAATGAGATTTATGACAGACTGTAGCTATAACAGTTTTATATTTTGTATTAGGCCTTATCACAGAGGCTGAAACGCCATCCAAGTAAAACTTTACATTCATTAAAGCTTTTCAATAAAATGTAAACAGAGCTATAGAAAAGTTACAACAAAATGAAGCAGATACTGCAATGCATATTAAGTATAATCAAACTTTATAGGAAAGACGTTGCACATCCATTGCTATCTTTGAAACTACTTCTTGGAACGCCGAGCCTGACCAATCTGACCAAGGCAACAATTTTGTATTATTGCCTCATGCTGCAGCTTCAATTGCAACACGCTTTTGTAAATGAAGACCAGATCAGTTTTAAACCACGTATTTTGACAAACTATAAAAAACTGTAGATAATAGATATAATAACGCGAAAAGAAAATTATTTTATGCGGAAACTCAACCGATTTTATAAATATATTTTGCTTATCTGTTGATGTACCAATTCTATGTGGTTCGGTCACTTTTTTTCAATTTCAAGGTCTCTATTAAAACTCAACAAATATAAACAGAGTAAAACACAAAATTACTTAATAACGCAGTTTATTCCAACAAACACCACAGGGCTTATTGTCAGTGTTAAACGTAATTATTTGCTCTGAGATTGCCTCTGGGGGTCATGCCGGGCCTTGTTTACTCTGAGAATTATAACAAACAAAAGAACGGTATTAGTTAATATGATATGCTTGTGGAATAAACGATATAAAAATAAAAGTTGTTGTTATCAAATAAATTAGGGATATGTTAACTCATATCAACAGCTTGTAACCTGAAGGTCGCAGGTTCGAATCCCCGTTACACCAAACATGCTTGCCTCTCAGCCGTGGTGGCGTTATAAGTTACGGTCAATCCCACTATTTTTTGGTAAAAGAGTAGACCAGGAGTTGGCGGTAGGTGGTGATAACTAGCTGCCTTCCCTCTAGTCTTACACTGCTAAATTAGGGACGGCTAGCGGAAATAGCTCTCGTATAACTTTGCGCGAAATTCAAAACGAGACCAATCGTCAAGAAGAAGGGTCTCTAAGCCTAATAATAAATGTTACCATTAAATATGTAAAACGAAATTTGTCGAGTTACTTCATGTTTAAATACATTGACGATCATTAAAAATACACAACGTAAAAGTTATATTTAAACAACTGCAATATTATAAGCACATTTTATTAAAATGAACTGTATGACAGACGAACCTGTCTGTCAACGTTCAAATCCTCACACAGGAAATTATAAAAAAAAACATAAACAACTATGATATCTTTCTCATGTTTGGAAGTGCATGAACACTGCTATGTTTTATTCTTCAAATGATCGTCCATTTGTAATCTGTATTATCTAGTGATTTATTTTGTTTAATAGGCTGCAGTTTTAACATTACCTTGTTTGGTTTCAACCAAATTTAACAGTTATCCAATGTTAATCATTTGTGAACGTCGTTTCAGCTTTTAGTGTTTCTAAAGTTGATTAGTAAGTGAGATTCATTCAAGAGTAAATATCGTACGTCGTAATTGTTTTTGTTCAATTTTCACATAAAGCTACACTACAGCTATCTTTTCCATCTGTCCGTAATTTTGAAGCGATAGACTAGTGGGAAGACAGCTAACCGAAACTTCCCACTGCCAACTGTAAGGTTGCTCTTTTAACAGGTGGAGAAATGTACATGTTCGATGATTGGTTTCTATCCCGCGAGCTGTAGATTGCGAGTCAACCACCCTAATCACCAAACCATATTTCAGAAATTCAACAAACTGATAATCGTCGGAAAATACTAAAACAGTATTAGTGTTGAACTAGCGTCGGGTTGTTTGGAGCAAAACAACTTGGCTTTCTACGTCAAAAAACCCTCAAAATATAATAAAACGTAAAAAATGAAACAAGTTAAAGGCTAAACAATGTACAAAAGTTAAGTAAAAACCAAATTAGAAGTAAATAGGCCATCACGAATGACACCTGTCGTGGGTTCGAATCCTCGTCACACCAAACATGATCACCCTTTCAGCTGTGAGATCGTGAACCCGGAAGAGTCAATCCTACTATTCGTTGGTAAAAGAGCAGCCCAAGAGTTGGCGGTGGGTGATGATAACTAGCTGCCTTTCCTCTAGTGTTACACTACTAAATTAGGGACGGTTAGCGCAGATATCTCTCATGTAGCTTTGCTCGAAAAATCAAAACAAATCAAACCTATAAACTTAGATAATTTGTGTTTAGGAGCCCCGATAAACGAAACAATGAGTCGTATGGGTACATCAGGTCCATGTACTTTAGAACAAGCCATAAAATAACGGAATTTGACCACTAGGCCTATGTAAATTGTAGTACTGTTTACCTGTTAAATATAAAGTATCTTTAAAAGATTTCAACAGAAATTTATGCTGTTTTTTTCATAGTTAGCTGGAGCAAACTTAATATAAATGAAACTTTAATTCAGATTTACATTCTCAAAATGATCACATTAAGTTTACAGTAGAGAAAGAAATACTAATTCTCTACCTTTTTTATGACGTATTAATTTCTCGAACGAAAGAAAATAAATATGTTACTGTTGTCTTTCATACCAACAGAGATATTTATTTTTCTTAATGTTGCCCTAAACAATATAAAAAGGAAAAACCGTTGCAACCAAATTGAATCTCACAGACAGTATCATTTGACAAAGCCATAACCAAACATGCTCGCCATTTCAGCCATGGGGGCGTTATAATTTGACGGTCAATCCCACTATTCGTTGGTAAAAGAGTAGCTCAAGAGTTGATGGTGGATGGTGATAATTAGCTGCCTTCCTTCTAATCTTACACTGCTAAATTAGGGATGGCTAGCGCAGGTAGCGCAGAGAAAACAAACATTAGATACATAAAAATGAACTAAACTATATTGCAAATAAAATGGTTATTCAAAAACCTTCTTAAAATATATCTTCCAACAAAGAACAAAATTATGGTATTCATGAAATTAGGATTACACTTGCTTAGATTAAAGTTGCGGGTGAAAAGTTATATAGAGTGCTTTATTCTGTGGATATACGCATTATTATATGCATTGCCTTTCTCTTAGGTATATTTTATGGTTCCCTAAAGATAAGGATGTTTATCAGGTTGGTTGTAAAGACTGTAACGTTAAATGTATAGAAGAAACCAGACGATAATCAAAAGTCAGAATCGTAGAACACAAGTATGTCATAAAAATGGAGGTCGTTTAGAGGCTGCTTTAACCGAACCTGTTTCTTTAACAAACCGTATCACTGATTGGGTGAGTTACGAAATTTGAACCATAAATAAAATTATAACAGCAGGGGATTTTTAGAACGATGATATACAGCAGAGATCCGATTGTTGTTAATCGAGTTATCCATTGATCATGCCGTTTATCACTGTGTAAGGATAAGCAATAAATAGCGCTATATAAAGTGATCGACTGTTCCCAGATGACGGGCTATCTGTGTTGTGTCCACCATGAGTGTGGAAACGCAAAACATCGCCGTCAAGTGCTCAGCGTCAAGGGTGAGGAGAACTTAAAGTTAAATATTAATTATGTAATTACCAGGAGTTTAATTATGAGTGACAAACAATCTAGTAGAACCTTCTATAACAACTGTATCATACGTTCTCTCACTAGAATATTCTCTTTGCAGTTCTTTTCGGCCTTTAACCCAAGAACACCCGATAAAGGAAATCTGCTTAGCGAAATTACGAAGTACAGAAAGAGAATTGTCATAGAGAGAGAGCTTTGTGTGTCACATTTCGTCAATGTAGCTATTACTATTCATGTGGCCCGCCATGGCTAGGTGGTTAAGGTGCTCGACTCGTAATCTGAGGGTCGCAGGTTCGAATCCCTGTCGCACCAAACATGCTCGCCCTTTCAGCGATGGGCGTTAAAAAGTAACGGTCAATCCCACTCTTTGTTGGTAAAAGAGTAGCCCAAGAGTTAGCTCTGGGTGGTGATGACTAGCTGTCTTCCCTCTAGTCTTACACTACTAAATTAGGGACGGCTAGCACAGATAGCCCTCGAGTAGCTTTGTGCGAAATGCAAAACAAATAAACAAACTATTTAAGAAGTTTAATGTTATATATTTTTCCAATTAATACTCTAAATAACTAAAATGTATATTTAAATATACTGTTGGTATGAACGTCCTTTGTCATCTCTATGAGAAAAACCTGGATACATGAAGTGAACAAAAAGTGTCAGTTACCACTATTCAGTTTTTCATATAATAGCTGTACAACAGCACATATAATAAATGCACTTAGTATTCAGAAAATTGCTTAATATCAAAGTTGAAGTTCAAGGTAGGTCTAGTTCAATCTACGCTTTCATCAATATGTGCTATTTGGTTTAGATTTAACTTTGTAAATTACTATAAATGACGAAAACTTTTGAAACTTACGTCTCATTTAGTGTTTCGTCAGTCTGGCGTTACTGATTTCATTGGTGTGATTTCAAATTTATATTTAGTTTTATTGTCCCAGATATTTACATTCTTGTTACTTATTCACACTAGTTTGTTTGTTTTTTCCTTTTCATAAAACTATTAAAACGTAACCATAACACTTCTTGTTAAAACAACAACTAGGTCTTTTTCTATTGGTTGTTTCGCTCGTAATTTTCATAAGGCTTGCTTTAAATCGCACACATAATGTTTAATTTATATTAGGTAATTTTCTCATTCGCACTGTTGTTGGTTTCTTAATGTAGAGATACACAATAGGCTAGTTGCGCTCTCTCGGAAAATCGAACTACAAATTTTGATGTTGTGTGATCTTAAACTTACCATTTTCGCACCAGAGGATTTCTCATTTCTTGGATCTCCACCAGGTTATCAACTACACAATTCTTGGGCCACAGCCGTTAAGTGTACGAATCAAAATTAAACGTTCGACGCAACAGATAACTGAATGTGTATTCACTATAAAAACAAACGAGTAATCAGTTAGGAAATAATAAAAAATATCAAACTTCACTAGTTTTCTAAACCGACGTAGGATGATGTATTTTCATTATAGTTCACATCAATATTTCTAATGCTCTAACAAACAGCAAGTATTGCCAACCAGATATCCATTTTAGTTGAGAATTTGCCAAATAATAATTTTAGGCCTTGCCAGGTTTATTTCATATTCATGTTAAGGATATATATTTCTCCAATAAGGAATTTCTTTTGTTTTTTCTATATACATTTCAAAAATAATGAATTACCTATTCATTTGTTTGACCAGATGTAATAAATACTATAATTATCAAAAGAGGGCGCTAGTTCCCGAAGAAAGTTTATCTTGGGTATAAGTCCCAAAACACTAATCAGTAGTTTGTAATATTGATTTCACAAAGCGAAACGTTAGCTACGTTTAGTTGCAGCAATTATTCTAGCACGAAATTTAAATTTGTCTCACACATACTATATAATTTATCGAATATAATAAATATATAGAGCTTTTTTATTGGTTTCCGTTAATGATCTAATCTAGAAGATAAATATTTTTACATGAAAAAACAAAACATTAACAAATTACACTGTACAACAAATTTCTGGTTCAAAAAAGTACAAGTTAAGTAAGACTTGTTTCTGGGTCAAAAAACTGTCCTGGTCCTGATTCTGAATCTGACTTATTCCTCCAGACTAGGCACCGTTTTCCTGTACCATGAATCATATGTTTTATAATATACTGCAAAATATCGCGTATTGAACACAACATTGCAAATACTGAAAGTTACAAAAAACAAAACAAAAATTTAGTTGGTATAACAAAACATTTATTGGTTCTGAATTTTTTAATTCATAACACACACCTGTCAGTTTAAACAACTTTTGTTCTTCTAAGCCTCTTGTGTAGAGTGTGATCTTTTTTTATACCCCAGCAGTAGTCTGCCAACATGCCAGGGTTCCATTTTCCTTTAAATCGTCGCTCCAACACTGAAATATCCTGATGGAATCTCTTGCCATGTTCATCACTCACATCACCAAGATTTTCCGCAAAAAAATCCAAATGAGAGTGGAGCACATGAACTTTTAGAGACATGTTACATCCAATATCATGATAATGACTCAGCAGATCATTCACAACTTGCACATAGTCTTCTGAACGATGGTTCCCCAGGAAGTTATCACAAACTTTCTTGAATGACTCAAAGGCAAGCTTCTCTTTTCTCTTGAGATGTGTGATGAAGGTTTCATCAAGTACGATTTTTCGAATTTGGGGACCTATGAAGATACCTTCTTTAATTTTAGCTTGACTCAGGGAAGGGAACTTCTCTGCAAGATATGCAAATGTGGAGGATTCCTCCTTGTCCAAGGCTTTCACAAATTGCTTAAACAAACCAAGTTTAATATGCAAAGGTAGTAAAAGAATTGTATCACTTTTCACAAGTGGTTTGTGCATGATGTTGTGTTTTCCTTGCTCAATTTCATCTCGGATCGGCTAATCCTTGCGTACATAATGTTCAGTTCTTGCTCTGGAGTTCCATAAGCACAGGAAGCAGCAAAATTTAGTATAATCAAGCTGAAGGCCAGTAAGCATGGCCACAACCTTGAAATCTGCACAAATATGCCAGTTATGGTCATCATACTTTATGCTTGTTAGAATTGCTTCCAGATTTTCATATGATTCTTTCAAGGTTGTGCTATAAGCTATGGAAACAGAAGGCAGAGTGTTACCATTGTGTAGCAGAACAGCTTTGATGCTGTCCTTGGATGTATCTATGCAAAGTCGCCAGTTGGTGTTATCATATGGTATTTCCAGTTGCTCAAAAAGTTCAGTGATGTCATTACAAAAGCATAAGTCATCCTTCATGGTGAATAATGCAAGCAGATCCTTTGTACGTTTCTTGTACAGTGTTATCTTCACTCCTTTCTCAAGAATATTACGTTCTTGAAGCCTTGATGCCAGAAACTCACTTTTGTCTTTCGTTAAATAGAGATCCCTGCACAAGTCATTTAGAGCCTCTTGAGAAAATGGTATTGGTTTATTCTCGCTTTCTGGATGATTGGGCTCCACATATTCACCAGTGGAATGTTTATCTGCACTGCTGGAACTCTGCATTTCTTGATCTGGAGGTTTGGTCACAGGTAAATTTTCTGAGTGCTCTACTGGGCGCATTGTTGATTGCAAATTTGGGTAAACAATGTGTTTTTTTTCTTTGCTGTAGTACAGCCTGTAAAGTATTGCTGACAGAAATAGCAATCATTAGAGTGTTCTTTCTGCTTACGCCAAATCATTGGCACACCAAACTTCATGTGAACATTTTTTCCTGCATACCAGGCACTCAATGTCTTCACACATTTAAGGCAACACACATGAGGAGCCCATGACTTGTCCTGGTCTCTTAAGTCACAAACAAAGTACGCCTTGTACATTTTCTTGATATGGCGTGTAATACTGCCCTTTTCTTTAGCAAAAGTTAATTCCCCACATATGTAACAGAATCTGTTTGGATCATTTTTGCACTGTATTGCACTCATTGTTGAAAACAAATAAGATCTGAAAGAAAAAAAATAAATAACATTAAACACAAGCTTTGAAGTATAAAGTATTAAGTGATAAACTCAATTAAATATAAGCACACAATAATAAACCAGAAAATATGATTTTAAACTGTACTGTGCTATTTATCATATCACATTGTAGGTGTTACTAAGATTGGTCTCTAGCCCTGGGTTGAAAATCATTTTACAATGCGGTAGAGAATTTTATTTAATAATAATGACAAAAAGAGTATACAGTGACAATTCTGCAAAAACCATGCCTAATTCAACAAAAAAAAAGGCCAGAAATAGGTTTCCCATGTCATTTTGCATATAAAAATGGCCACAGATCTCTTGTACTTTTTTGAGTGATGCACAGTGTTATTAAATGGTTTCTAAATTCGAAGGATTTGATATACTTTTCTTTCTTTACGAAAAATTAAAAATGTTCAATTTGTAAAGTATTACACAACGAAATACTTTTACATATGAAACTTAAGAGATGTACGATATGATTTTTCACATCTAATTCTTAACAATATTAACTGTTCTGTTTGAGGAGTCAATACTTCCTAGTTCATCCACCTCTTTAGAATAAACACAATTTTAATTTGTTTCTACAGATCATTTCATGATTTTATCTCTCACGGCGTTTTATTTACCATGGACGATAAAGACGAGAACACTTGTTAACTTTGTGCATCAACTCTGGTTGAAACAAAATGGCTGTAACTTCAGTCTTTGTTCATGGACGTTTTCATGACGTAATGGATAACAGCTACGACTTATTGCAAGAACATGAACTGGGAGGTAAAAAGGTAAAATGTAACATCAATTAAAGAAGAGGGGGAGATGGATAAATATGATATGTGTATATTTTAATTAAATAATCTAAATAACATCGAAAGAGACACATTTCAAGGTAGTAAACTTAATAGTGATGTTAAAATTTACGATTACTGTGAAAAGAGAACTTAAGATCTAGGTCCTGAGACATATTTGCGGATAAACATTATTTTGAGGTTCGCATTAATCATGGCAAAAATTGATATATCTGAAGCTTTTCTTATTTTACTCTGAAAACATAAGCTGTGTTTAGTATTGCTTTTAATCGAAAGATGGCGGTAAACCATTAAAATAGCTGTTGTTTTGAATCAAGCACAAAGCTACACAATGGTCTCTCTGTGCTCTGCCCACGACGGGTATCGAAACCCGGTTTTTAGCGTTGTAAGTCTACAGACATACCGCTGAGCCACTGGGGGGCGATTAAAATAGCAATGTTCATTCATTTATTCATCACTCTTAGGTATTTTACTACATCGTTTGTTGAAATGGGAGAAGAGAGATGCATAAAAATGGCTATATTTTTATTTTTTTAAATTTTAAGGTTGCGCTTAGATTTTTTCTTCTTAAATATATGGATAAAATGGTTTACTAACGTGAAAGGTGAGTTGTTTCAAATTCTTCCTAAATTCCAAGTCTCTTTCTGTTAGTTGTTTTACTAGTAACTTGTACAATAATTAATGGACCAGGTCCGGAAATCAAGATAATTAATACTCCAAAATTTCTAAACTTTGAGTCACGTACGTAATGCTTTTATTCTACTAATTAATTTCCTCATTTACGTTGCTGTGGCTGTTTTTAGCTATTTCATTTTAAGTTTTGCAAAGATACACAACAGACTATTTGTACTGTCTCCACCAAGCTGAATCAAACAAAAAGACATAGTGCTGTTAGTCTCTAAACTTACCGTTGACCCACTAGAGGGCGTTGTAAAAGTAAACTATGTAAATAAAGTTTTGTTTGTTTGTTTTTGAATTTCGCGCAAAGCTACTCGATGGCTATCTACGCTAGCCGTCGCTAATTTAGTAGTGTAAGACTAGAGGAAAGGCAGCTAGTCATAACCATCCACCGCCAACTCTTGGGCTACTCTTTTACCAACGAATAGTGGGATTGACCGTAACATATAACGCCCCACGGCAGTAAATTAGACAGTTTGGTTGTGTAAATAAAGTGTAATGATAATGTACAGCGAACATAAATATCATAATATCATTGAAACTAAGATCTTCAACAACATTAATAAATATCTTTATTGGTTTATTTTACTTGCTATAATACTGGAGGATAATTACTGTATTTTGTAACAAATAAAAATATTTTTTTTATGTAATAATATGTTTATAAGAAGTTATTTATCCTACGGTTTAGTAGTATAGAGCGACTACAGGAGGCTGGTGATGCTTTTATGTACTAATTTTTTAGTTGTTCATAACGAAGGTAATCAGACCGTGACTAAACTTAGTGTTACTTGATAAATGTAGAAAAAATAAAATAAAAATAATCTATTAGATTCAGAATAATGTTGTCGCACTTGATGATCTATTCCTACAATGCTAATAAAAGAGAAGATGAAGGTGTGACCTGTGCTGTTAAGATTATGTTGTTTTAAATGTTTGATAAAGAAAAACTGCTGTATTTAACTTGAAGCACTGTTTAGGTCAGTAAAAATGAAAGATAACACATAAATATTGATAATTTTAGAATTAATGTTTGTTTGTTTTGAATTTTTGCGCAAAGTTACACGAGGGCTATCTGCGCTAGCCGCCACTAATTTAGCAGTGAAAGGTAGCTAAGTAAAACAGATAGTCATCACCACTACCGCCATCTCTTGGGCTACTCTCTTACAAACAAATAATGGGAGTAGCCTTCATGTTATATCGCCCCCACGGCTGAACAGGCGAACTTGTTGGGTGCAACGGGGATTCGAACTCGCAACCTTCAAATTAAGAGTCGAATGTCCTAACCATCTGACGGGCCTGTTTGTACACCTGCTGTAAAGTTTAAATTTTCATGAACATATATTTTGTTTGCATGTCGTATTGATGGCAAAACTACTACGATTATCTGCTGCTATCCCTAATTTTCAATTACAAGCTGGATGGAAAGCAGCCATTCCTATCATCTCGTATCCTTTATAATGCACACACAGCTTAAAGTTTTGTGAATATATTTTGTCACTGCACGGTTTTAAATCTAGCTGTCCCAGTCTCGTATACTGTGCTCAAACCACGCTCTTCAGAGTTTTAAAAACTTGAAGTAAGATCGGCTTGGCATGGCCTAGGGCGTTAAGGCGTGCGCTTCGCAATCCGAGGGTCGCGGGTTCGAATCCCAGTCACTCCAAATACACTTGCCCTTTCAGCCGTGGGGTACGTTATAATGTGACGGTCAATTCCACTATTCGCAGGTAAAAGAGTAGCTCAAGAGTTGGCGGTGGGTGGTGATGACTAGCTGCCTTCCCTCTAGTCTTACACTGCTAAATTAGGGACGGCTAGCACAGATAGCCCTCGAGTAGCTTTGTGCGAATTTCAAAAAACAAACAAACAAACAAAACAAGTAAGATCAAACGTGAAACATCGTTTAAATCTAATGCCAACAATCATTCTGAGCATAAATATTGTTCACATTATTTCGATTTCATTCTAACAGGTAAACAGTAAGCTTTTCATAACATAGAAGAACTTGCATTTTTCATATTCACATTGATAACAAGAGAACGATCTCAGTGAGAACGAAATAGTTGAAAGAGTTTTAACGATTTTAGAAAATATTAACCGCTTACGACTATTTCTAAATGAATGATACTACTCACGCTGTTGATAAAAAAGAGAGTGTGTGCGTTTTCTTATAGCAAAGCTACATTAGGCTATATGTTGAGCCCACCAAGAAGAACCGAACCCCTAATTTTAGCGTTGTCAGGCAATGAGCTTAATTCCATTGTAACACGATTTTTACTGCCACACGAAGATCGTCTGCTCGAAATATCGCACAAAATAAACAATTTCCATTTAAACTTGTCAGTCGTGTCAATTTATTCTTTATTATCATTTACCCAAGTTTTTCATCTCGCGTCTTGAGGAACGACACTCGTTCAATAATTGAAAATAAATACTTCTTTATGAGAGCAAAGTTTCAACCATCTTATTGCGACGTCCCCAACGTCTCAGTAACGGCTACCAACGTTTAAATCTGGGTTTCGATAACCTTCGTATCGCGGCACAAATAGCTAATTGCTTAGATATGTTCTTAACAAGAAAACAAACAAACAAAACCTAGGGTGGCCGTAGTGCCTCCCAATGTCACAGCGGCATGTCTGTGTACTCACACTACTAAAAACCGGGTTTCGATACCCGTGGTAAGCAGATCACATTGTGTACTATACTTAATTCCATAAAATCAATCATTTAATCAGTAGCCCTCGTCAGTTCTCTATAAAACCATTACTTGGATCTACGTTTCTCTCACCTGAACTTCACGAAGTATCGCACGATCCACCAGAGGAAATTACAGAAGTATGACAAGAACAGTAATCTTTCATTGTTTCTGTGTTGAGTTCATGCACATGACAATACACATGATGAGGAAAATATTGCACATTACAATCAACGTTTCCAATCTACTTGTTTTCACTCTGGATCAACTGACATTTGTCTTCTGCTCTACCATCTTCTATAAAAGATACATTGTAATTTCAGTAATATATTCGGCGTAAATTATAAGATAATTTATTGAATATTTCATTTATTTATAGTTAACATTTCGCGAGGTATTATGTACTTTGCATTGTACTTTTGCTGTTTTTTAAGATTTTATTTTAAATACCGCTATCTAATCTTAAGCCATTTCACGTTCCATTTGTTTGAAGTTAAGCGCAAAAGTACACAATATTCTGCCCACCATGGGTATCGAAACTCGACATTTAGAGTTGTAAGTCTGCAGATATATTGCTGTGTCAACGTTTGGCAGCTATTATATAGTCCTTAACTTATGGTAACATTTCTATTGCACAAAGCAAACACAAATCAGTATGTTTACTAGTAATGATCAATCATGAACTGCTATTGTATTACGTTAAAAACAACTTTGGAACTTAAAAGATCTCTAAACATATTTATCACTGGTCTCAAAGAGGCTGAAGCTGAGATATAATGTCAGCGTAAGTGACGTTTGTTTATTCGTTTGTTTATAGTTAAGCGCAAAGCCACACAAAGGGCGATCTGTGATCTGCGCACCACAAGTACAGATGCCCGGTTTCTAGCGTCGTAGGTCCCCAAACATACCGCTGTGCCACTGGGGGTTTCGCGTTCCCCCTCAAATTGTTTTGTGGCTCAACAGTAGACTGCAACCCATCTGTTGAGAAACTGGTTTAAACCAAACCGTTGGTTTTTACTGTTATTATATTAAGTCAATGCCCGTGTTTTATATAACTTAAACAAAGGAGTTATTGAATGAATTTTTATTCTCAGTGCACCAAATACTTCATTCATTGTGTAGCCTAACCAACTGATAAAGTAAATTTTAGCTGACAATATAAATAGTTAAAAACAGCTGACATTTAATTAAAGTAAATACAAACAATGCGAACTACGTTTCCAAAAGTAAACTAGTTACATCACTGTAAGTTAACTTGACGAAACGTTGTATTTCGTCCTTACTAGTTGATTCAAGTTTTCACTTGTCTTTCAACTTTTACATATATATCCTTTTCAAATTAGGTAGGCCCGGCATGGCCAGGTGGGTTAAGGCGTTCAACTCGTAATTTGAGGGTCGCGGGTCCGAATCCCCATCACACCAAACATGATCGTTATAATGTGACGATCAATATCACTATTCGTTGATAAAAGAGTAACCCAAGAGTTGGCGGTGGGTAGTGATTACAAGCTACCTTCCCACTAGTCTTGCACTGCTAAATTAGGGACGTCTAGCGTAGAGAGTCCTTGTGTAGCTTTGCGCGAAATTTAACAAACACTTATTTATAATTATTTCGTACTTTATAGAACTACCACTCATTCGACTTCTCGTGTTCTTAGTTTAATTTGAAATCGAATTATCCAAGACAATAAGTTTCACGATTCTGTAACAAAAGTACGACATTCACTAAGCGGAATTTTAACTTGGGTTTAGAAGGAAGTACATTTCCGAATGAAGGTTCGAAAATATAGTCATTTTACTGGCTTTACGTGGGCTTTCTCAATATTTAACATCATTTTTTTTTCAATGTGCAACACACTAGTCCAGAAATGGCATTCTAATACTATTCTGTATTAAAATAAACAACCAAATAAATGTTACCAAATAATGATAAATGAATTCCTGTGATAAAGAACAAACAAACAAAAATTTTAAAAGGGCAATAATTAAAGAGCTGAAATTGATCTAAGTTTATTACAAATGATCATTAAAACAAATCAAATGTAACAATGTTTACAGAAGTTTTATTTTTATTATATGATACAAATTAGTTTATTATATGTATAAATGCTTAATATTAATATGTGACCAATATGCCTAAATGTTTCGTGGGGCCTGGTCAGACCTCCTAGCTACGCCTCTCCAAACAATAGGCTGAGCATTGTTAATTTAGACCCGTTTCTTTGGTACATTTCCACAAATTATTGTAATAATAGATTTGATCAACCATCAAATGCTTTGCTTTGAAATTAAACACAAAAACTACACAATGGCCTACCCGTGCTCTGCCCACCACAGGTATTGAAACCAGGGTTTTAGCGATGTGAGTCCGCAGACATTCCGCTGTGCCACCACCAAATGGGAGTTGGAAAATTTGAAAAACTAAAATGCTAGTTTTACAAATTTGAAAAATTTAAGATTAGTTGCAATGGTGAAATTATATTTTTTTGTTATTTAAAAAAACTGTTTAGGTCATTCATAAATGATCAGTCTCTAGAATCAACTGGAAACATCGATTATTATAAAAGTCTTACCGCTTAGGTCTGTGGTATTTTCAAATCACACTCCTACATTCATGTAATACCATTGTATCATTTTCAGTTTATAAGTTTTGGAGTATAGTACGAGATTGACTAAATGTCGGTGATTCTATTTCTGTCCTCTTTTCCTACAACGGTTTTAGTTGACCGTTAGAGTTTTCTGTTTAGTTAAGCTTACATCTCTGGTGTAGCTTCGATAAAGTTTAAAGGTTAATTAGTCCGACTTTCTTTCTGTGCTGCAAGCAGCAACATTCAAACATAAATCGGAAAATTTTCCTTCTTTGTTGACGGTTTAAAAGGGAATTCTCTTTCTCTCTCTCCCCGAAGTTCATGAAACCTTTCTTAACTAACTAAAAGGTTCAGTTGAATGTATTCAACCACTAGGGGGAGGAAAATTTTGTTACACCTTCACCTCTGCTAATTATATAAGTGAAGCTTTAGGAAAGGGAATCGTCCTTATTAAAGAGAAACGCCCCAGTTACCCAACTGTAGGTCTGCAGATTTACAACACTAGAAACTGTATTTCGATACCAGTAGTGGGCAGAGCACATGTACGTTATTGTGTAGCTTTGTGCTAAACTATCAACAAAAAATCAAAATAAAGACAAAATGTTTAGTCTCACACCAGCTGGAAGTAACATGAAATGAGGAATTTATCTCACGAGGTACCTAGTTACCACTCCTTTTTGGTGTGGTCTTAAACTTTGACCAGCTGGTATTTAGGCTAATTTCATAATGTTTCCTTTTCCTATTAAATACTAAAAAGGTTTTTATTTTTATTTTCACTTTTCTTATTTTCATCTTTCAAAGCTCTACTCAAATGAGTGGTTGAGTTTTCAAACGCAAAATGCATATTTTTTCTTTACGTTTATTGGCCATAAGATTTTGGCCAGCAGTGTGTTAGCAATGAACAAGTAAATATCAGCGAAATCGGTTTGTTTTTGTAATTCGTTCAAAGCTACAAGAGGGTTGTCTGTGATAGCCGTTCTTAATTTTGCAGTGAAAGATTACATGGAAGTCATCACCATCCACCACAAACTCTTTTACCAATGAATAGCGGGATTGACTATCACATAATAACATCCCCACAGTTGAAAAAGCGATTATGTTTGGTGGAACGGAGACTCGATCACACGACGTTCAGACTGAAAGTCAAGTGCCCTAACTAAGTAAATTCGAAGGTCAGGTAAGTACCAATAAAAGAGTTACAGATAAAGTAAGATAAGTTAAAGACACTATAAAATACAAGTACTGGAGATGACGTAAGTCAGATGAGTGGTGCATGTGCGAGTTTAGAGACAGATTTAAGTTACTTAAGAAAATTTATTATTATCGGAAAGTAAAGACGAAAGAAACGGCCGCTGTCCAAATCTCCGTGGCCCGGCATGGCCAGGGGGGTTAAAGCGTGCGACTCGTAATCTGAGGGTCGCGGGTTCGTATCCCCGTCGCACCAAACATGCTCGCCTTTTCAGCCGTGGGGGCGTTATAATGTGACGGGCAATCCCACTATTTGTTGGTAAACAAGTAGACCAAGAGTTGGCGGTGGGTGATGATGACTAGCTGCCTTCCCTCTAGTCTTACACTGCTAATCCTCGAGTAGCTTTGCGCGAAATTCAAAAAACAAACAAACCAAATCGCCAATTTCAAGTGAAAATGTTCGATGTAAATGACAGAAGTAAATATATTTGTATATACAGTAATATTACATTTTAAAACTGAATGTTTATTGTTTCTTATTCTATACCATTATATAACTTAATATGGTTATTAAACAACATATATATTTGTATACTCTTTATTGAGACACGTTTACTTTCTTGTTTCACTCATCAAACTTCGATATAAATCCACCAGTGCTATTCTATACGGTCCTCATTTCAGCCCAGTATGTAAAGTGCGTGATTTGAAGTGGTCGAAGAAGAAAGAGGAGTCGCGATGCACCGATGACCATTGGAAGTATCCAACCTGATAATTGGTGTTATGTGCTTACTTATGTCCGCATGGGTTCGAAACTAATGGAAATGAACCGCAACGCTACAGTCCTCTATCATGTAGCTCAAGTCACAATTTGTGATTTTGTGTTTATGTATAATAAGATAAGTATAACATTCGGCATTTCTCTGTCAGATTTCCTAATTGTTTTTGTGAAGTGTCACATATGTTTCACCAAAGTTTGTCTTATAGATTTAAATTACATGCATTGCTGAGGGGCGAGGTAAGTGAATTTATATATTTTTATTAAATATTTAGTAATACCGCTGCACAGAGTAAACATACTTGACCAACTAGTTTTAAGGTAGTCAAGTGCTGTAATTAAAAATTAATGTAGTATTATAGTAAATACCACGTTTACAACGAAAACAACAATAATGTTGTCAATATAATTGTATACAATATCAATATAAAATCTGACTCGCGGTTTTACTCGCTGTCTTGATTATAGTCGCAACGAGGAACAATTTTCGAGAGTGTTTTGCTTGCAAATATCGAACAAATACAAATCTTTATGTAAATATTAAAGACGTATTAGTAACCTGAAGTCAGTCAAAATATGGGGGAAGAGTTAATATCTGTAACATGAAAAAAAAAGTAGTACTTCTTCACTTTTTAAACACGAGATGGCAATAGTTCATAGGGCCATTGTCTTTAATTTCATAAGTAATAGCAATATTCCAACATAAATACTAATTTCAGTGAAATTTCCAATTTATTACTCATAAGGAATATATTGTATTTGATCGAGAATTTTCTTAAGGAAGATGTTGGATTTTGAAAAGCTAAATGACCGAATTATTTACTGGTGGCTCAGCGGTACCTCTGGTTAATAATGTTTCGGTACGTGCGATGTGGCAAAGCACATATAACAGTTGTTATAGTCTTATATCTCATAAGAAACAAATAAATTTTTGTTGATTTCAAAAGCTACAAAAGTATTCAATTGTTAAAATATATTCTATGAATAGAAGACTCCGTTCAATGATTTTAATGACTAATTTTGAGAAAGATCAAATTTCCACATTTGAAAAGATTAAATGTTTATGAAAATAGAAATAAATTCACCAAAATTTAGCATACGTTCTAGTTTATTAACGTTTAAACCCAGATATTCCAGCTTTTAATAACAACAGCAAACTAGTACTCCTTTGCTGGTACAGTGGTAAGTCTATGGATTTACAATGCTAAAATCAGGAGTTCGATTTCCCTCTGTGGACTCATCAGATAGCCTGATGTGGCTTTGCTATAAGAAAACACACACACTCACACCAGCAAACTAGTAACATTAGCAAACAAACAGACAAAAATGGTGTTTAGAAATTAAATCTCAACGCATACCTTGAAAATGATGAAATACAATTAAAAGAGAAGAAGATTTTGTAACGAGATGCTTCTTGTAATTTATTCACGTCACGTGATTCCATTTGTTAAGCGGTTTGTATTAATTAGTTAGTTTCAAAATTCTCGTGAATCTTAGAAAGGAAAATGTTTAGAATTTTTGACCTCGTACTTAATTATGCCAGAAATATTCTAACGTTCGTCCTTGGTGGTACACACGTTTAAAGACACACTTAAAAATATTGTTTACATTTATTGTTTAAAGAAACACGCAAAAATATTGTTTACACTTATTATTTAAAGAGACACGTGAAAATATTTTTTACAGTTATTGTTTAAAGAAACACGTAAAAATATTGTTTACAGTTATACTTGAATAGTCATGAAGAGACTTGAGGACAGACTTACTTAAATACATTATTTCTCCAATATAAAATATTACGTCGAACAAAACAGCGCATTGAATTTTTTACTCTACTTCCACATTTTGAGGTTTAATTTATCGTACAGAATAAAACACTCGCAAGATAACAAAGCTAAATTAGCAGAGTTCTAGTAGAAATCGGTTGTGGATATACAAATTATCTCACAGAATCTTGATTATTTAAAGTACAAAGATACTTCACGTTTGATATGAATTACATTAATGTTACTATAACGTTAATTGGTTTGCATTATCTCATAGAATGTTAAGACTTAATGATCCTATGGATTTGCATATTACTTTAGAAGCGGGTTTAATGTTCAGGGTATTACTGAACAAGCGTAAATTAAACTTAACTATATAGACGAGAAGTTTTACGAGAGACAGCACAGAATGAAGAATTTAAAGTACTACACCATTTTAGTTTTCTTTCTTTGTTAAGTACGACGCTACGCAATAGGCTATTTGCACTGTGCTCGCCAGAAGTATGGAAGCCCGGTTGTTAACTTTATAGGCTACTGGGTGGAACCATTTTATGACAACGTGTGTTCTTGTTTTTTGTTATATCAAAGCCACATCGGGGTATCTGTTGAGTCTGCCAAGGGCAATCGAACCCTCAATTTTAGCGTTGTAAATCCGAAGATTTACCGCTGTCCCAGCGGGAGACCCATTTTATGAGGTAAAAGAGTGGATCATTGTAAACCCATATCTTGTCTATTTTAATGAATACGTTTTGATGTGAATGATTTTTTATTTGTTTGGAATTAAACACAAACCTATACAATAGGCTATCTCTGCTCTGCTCACCACTTGTATTGAAACCCGGTTTCTAGCAGTGTGAGTCCGTTTGCAGACATACAGCTGTACCATTGGAAACTGGATGTAAAGGAAAAATAACACAAAAAGTATAATTCTAGTTTATTTCACTTCAAATTACAATCGGTTTGATGAAATTAGGCCTGGCGTGGCCAGGTGAGTTAAGGCGTTCGACTCGTAATCTGAGGGTTCGAATCCCCGTCGCACCAAACATGCTCGCCTTTTCAGCCATAGGGACGTTATAACGTTACGATCAATCCCACTGTTCGTTGGTAAAAGAGTAGCCCAAGAGTTGGCGGTGGGTGATGATGACTACCTGTCTTCCCTCTAGTCTTACACTGCTAAATTAGGGACGGCTCGTGAGGAGATAACCCTCGTGTAGCTTTGCGCAAAATTCAAAAAGAAAAAACCAAATTAATGAAATTCAACGAACAGTTTTAAATCTCCTGTTTCATTTCCTTGGTTATTTTCAACGTCGATGAAAATCATGAAATTCAGTACTTGAGATGCAGTAGAAAATGGCTACATTGGCTTATATATATTTATTTATAATCAACAGTTAACATGGTTGTCGACATAACAAGAAAACCATAATTGGCTCGTTTTAATACACATACGTTATTTATCAAACTGTATATACATTAATTTGTTTGTTTGTTTTTGAATTTCGCACAAAGCTACTCGAGGGCTATCTGTGCTAGCCGTCCCTAATTTAGCAGTGTAAGACTAGAGGGAAGGCAGCTAGTCATCACTACCCACCACCAACTCTTGGGCTATTCTTTTACCAACTAATAGTGGGATTGATCGTCACATTATAACGCCCCCACGGCTGAAAGTGCGAGCATATTTGGTGCCACCGGGATGCGATTACGCGACCCTCAGATTACAAGTCGCACGCCTTAACACGCTTGTCCATGCCGGGCCATATACATTAATACTAGTAACATAGTTTGCTTTTGTTAAATCCATTCACCGATATTTCTCTCTTTCTACACATCTTTCTTTGTCTCTCTTTCTCTCTTTATCTATTTATTCATTTATTACCCCTTTTCAGGTATCTCGCTTCTTGGATCTCCGAGTTCTCGTTCAATCTCTTTCCTTATATTTCTCTGTAAATATAATTACTTTTCTGTCACTAGGTGTACACATAGTTAAACATTATTCCTTGTTTACATAGTACCACTGCCACATACTCTAACTACGATCCGTGACTATAAAGTCCGCAGAATTGATCTCCGAATGTGATTCACGTGTTCACGCACTGAGTATAGGCAACTATCATCCAATTAGTAGCTTGCTAGTTGGTGTTCGTTATGGGATATCGTTTGCATACAGGATTACGGTGTTGAAGATTATTTGGTTTCAAGTAATAAGCACCAAACATGCACACAATACAAGACAATCCTGGAGTTCGGTTTACCAATCATCAGGGATTCTCTGGTCACGTCTTCCCTTCAGCTGTCTTCGTTATCTATATTTATGCTAAAATTTAAGTCCCTTGCCAACCACATGTAATGAATAATTTCAGGAATCGATTTAATAGGCTTACCGTTACGGGCGAGAAATTCTGTCTTTGGAGACGTCGTCTGTGGAAATATGTCACTCTTACAGAAAAACTGAAAGAGAACGACCCAGTATAGATCTGGTTCCCCTAACGAACTAACCACTAATAAACAGCCACTATCATCCTGGAGCAGAAGTAAAACTAAACTCGACTCTATTACATGATCTTACGAGAATAGTGATGGGTAAACACCATCGTGAATCAAAGAGTTGAAACCTGGCAGTTCTTGTGTATCCTAACCTACGAACACTTCTTTGTCTTTGAAGAGCAAAGGGAAAAAAGTAGAAAGTGAACAAAACTCATTACTTAATGATAACTTGCGACCCAAATTAAAGCTATTAAAGTAATTCTTAAAAGCATTAGAAATGAATTGAATAAAATTTACAATAAAATGTGCTCTTAAGCTTCGTTTAGGGCGCCATCTATACGAATGTTATAATGGAAATTGGCTGTTGTTTTGTTGTTTTGAATTAAGCACAAAGCTACACAATGGGCTATCTGTGCTCTGCTCACCACGGGTATCGAAACCTGGATTTTAGCGTTGTAAGTCCGCAGACATACCGCTGAGCCACTGGGGCATAAATTGTATAATAGATTTTAAAAGCATTTAATCCCAAGCTTATGTATTCAAAAACTTTCGAATTATAGATCATATACAAATAAACAAATAAAATCCTTTCTTTTTTTTACAAGCCATTCGAAGTTTACTAGTTAAGTAATCAGTCCACCGTTAACCAAAATCACAGGATAAAATATGTTCATATTCTAACTTTCCAGTCCGTAGCCTTGACACTGTAGTCTGTTTAATGTACTGTTTTACTAACAAAAGTCCCTTGAGCGGCACAGTAGTATGTCTGAGGGCTTTAACGCTAGAAAGTGAGCTTCGATACTCATGGTGGGTATAGCACAGATAGCCCTTTAAGTAACTTTGTGCTTAATAACAAATATTTACCACCAAAAGCTGCCATTCTGACACGGTAAAACAATATGAGTTTTTAAGCCTACATTATTATAATAAAATTTTGAACACTTTTAAAAAGCATTACAAAACTATAAGAGAGTGTTTGAAGTAGTAACATAATTACTCTATGGAGTAATTTAAAATTTACTTATTTACAATTACAAAGATTTTTGCCAGTTTTTGTAGCATTATGACTGAGAATATACTTTGAAAATATTGAATATTTAATTCCCGAACGTTCGATAAGTTAAATATTTCGCAGTCCAAAAAATAGCAGACGATATAATTAAAGATATTATAAAGGACTGAAGCAGAGTGACAACAACGAAAACAGAAGACAGTTTAAAACAATAACAACTGAAACCAATGTACTTGATTCAGTAGAAGTCGATTATCCATAGAAGTTACCCGCTAGTACAGCGGTAAGTCTTCGGATTTAGGACGTTAAAATTAGAGGTTCGATTCCCCTCGCTGGACTTAGTCTGTTATGCATTTGCTATAAGAAGACACACTCATGCATAGAAAATCGGAGATTCTCATAAATAAGGTAATGATTACCAAACCGTGAATAATGAAACAATAATTCTAGTTTTTCTTATTTCAGATTTCGCTAGGAGAACTATAAACGCAGCTCAGTAAGAACAGATTAGATTCTCGGATTTTATTTTCCAGTTTAAAAACGTAAAAGTCACAAATTTGGGCTGACTCTATTAGAGCATGAAAAAACTCAATTATTTGAGTTAATATTTTAAACCTTAGATTAAGGTTTATTAATTGATGGTTAATTCAACCTAACACATTAGACTTTGGTTAAAGAATGTGACAAAAATAGTTATTTCAGGTTAAGGAGACACATCAGTAGGTTGGTTGTTCTTTTGCGTGTTATGGTGTAAAGTCACTAGGCTATCTGCGCTAAAGAAACGGCAAAAATACAATAACGTGGAAAAAAAAGAGTTGAAACTAAACAATGACCAAAACTTAGGTAAAAACTAAATAAAAATAAACATGTCAATAACCTTCAAAAAACTAAAAATACAGTCAAGTCAGACAGTTTAACCAATGTGACACGACTGTCACAAAAGCTATACAGAAAAGAAAACGAAGAATGACCAAGCTGTGACCAATATATACTCTAGCCAAGACGACTTCTTTCAATCTGAACTTTACGGAAACTAGAGGGCCAAACAAAACCAGTAGGTTTGGTATGAAAAAACCTGTTATGAAGTTGCTCACCACAAATCGATTGCAAAGTGGCGCGAAGCCTGACCTTTATCATTAAACCATAGTTCATATACAGGACAGACACAGCTGCTACAGTACAAGAACAGACAGAATTCGTTGTGATATCAACGCGTTCATTCCCTAGAGTACCTCCCAGGTATCAAGAAAAGCTGGATAGAAAAACCTAGCCATTCGTTTCTGAATATATAAAAGAACAGTTTGAGAACTTGTATTAAGCAATTCCAAGTCCGGAAAAACGCTAAGAGAGTCAGAGTAAATAATAGAGTTACTGTACTGCTTAGTTTCTACGCAATCCAAGGCAAGCAAAATGGCATGTATTCAGCATCCAACACATAAACTCTAAAGAGAATCCTGTAAGCAACCATTGAATCACAACAAACCTTGGCAGAGCCTCCCAGAGTCACCATTTTAAGCCATCGTAAAATAGTAACAGAAGAATGATTAGAAAGATGTTTAACAAAGAGAACGTGGTACATTCAATTGGGAGTATGTACGTTCTTCAGATTACTAAATGAACAGTCACAGGAGAAGATGTTAACGAGTCATGGTAGGATGAACTGATCTTCGATCCCTGCAATATCATCCAATGATAAACCCAACTCAGCCAGCTGTACCTGGATATGTAGGCTAAAAGGAGGAACGGTAGACCATCTATTCTGAAAGAGTGCAGGCTACTGAAGAAGAAAGGCGCAAGCCATGTGGGATGCCGTAGTAAGGATCAAAGCTTGGTATCATATTATAAAGAAAGATGCAAACGTTGGAGATGAGGAGGAGGTCCATAGGACGCAGTGAACAAGCTCTGGATTAGTGAAGTGTGGAAAGCCCACATGAGGAGCCGAAGTCCTCAAACAGTGGAAAAGAGGACAGGAACAATGTATGCAAAATATTTTAGACAAATAGAAGGTGAAGACATGTCTGCCCCTTTCCCTACTGTAGCAGTGGGATGAAATGCAACAGTATATGTCCGGGATGGAAATGAGGACAAGAACTTCCAACCCTCAGGATGAAAAAAAATTTTTGAGAGTCCTCAAGCACTGTATCTCTTTCTCCTCTATCTCTTTAGGTCAAATACGAACGTATGAGAAGTAGGAACCACCACAACTGATACAGTGGGGGCCAGTTGACACTCGTTGGCGTTATAGTCTTTGCCACCACAACAGATACACGTCTTTGAATGCTCAAACTGCTGACACTGGAAACACCAGAGATGGATAGGAATATAAGGTTGTACTTTATAATAATGTCTTGGCGGTGGCAGGAGAAAGTGATGACGTCAAGGAAAACACATAACTAGGCACCATTACTCCTGCTTTACGAGTGGAGTTACGTTTTACAGCAGAAATTCATTGGCTGGAGAGACCAGCGAGAATCTCCGACTCGGGAATGTTATTTAAATTTTTCTAAACGATAGCTACTCGTAAGGAATTTACATTAACATGAGGATTAACCTAAATACGCTTGTCTCCAATTGCCTTTGATTTCAGGTGGGTTTGCTATGTTTCCATGTAAATGTTTTCACCAAGATATCTCCATAACATGACTTCTCAAGTAATTTCGGAGAGACAGCAACCCCTTCTAATCTCTTCAAAATGAAAAAAAGAGAGACACTTGCCGTAAAGGTTTATCAGACAAAGAATGTAGAATAAAGAAGTAATGTGCAGGTACAGACTGTGGTGGTGACTACTGTTCAGTGTTTTTCAGACGTGGTTGCTTTCCTATCAGTAAGGTTTTTATTGCTCTTTTGGAGGTTACTGGATGCATGGTCGATAGAAATGGAAAAATATCAATACTCTCTGACCCTACTCATCATGTAGTCCTACAAAAAGATGGCACTAAAATGCTAAAGAGAAGCATTTTACAGACGTCAGGGTTTCGTGGGTTCGATATCCAAGCATCATCATCAGACACAATACCCACAACACCTGTTGAGAACGTCCAACACTGGTACTTATTTGATCCTAGACCAACAGGACCAATGGAATACTACCCAACCATAAGAATCCAAGGTTAAAAAGATGTGCTAAAGTATCACCAATATAAAATGACCAATTAATGACACTCCTCAACCATGTGGATTCCTTCCTCCGTTTCACAAGATTTCACACACAGCAAACACGTGGATGGTTGTGTGGATTCTGGAGGAAGTAAACCGAAGATACAGAACCTTCCCTAATTATATACAGGATTCCATATTGAGGAGTCTAATGTCGGGTGAATTGTTTAAGTGATAACACTGATTGGGTAAGTGTTATTAGAAAACTGGACACAAACGTTACACATGTTGTAGACGTTGTCAAAGAAATAGTGAAGTCTAAGGACAAGTAATAAATCCTGCTTGCTTTGCTAATGTTAGATAAAAATTCAAAAATGTGTACTTAAGACACTTTAGTTCGCAAATATTATAATTAGAGTTTGCAAATCTACTGCCTCTAAATCATCTAATTGTATTAAATGTTAGTTATGATCCGGACAAGGAAATTAATTATTAAAGTTCATATTATTAGTCATTTTAAACTTCAAAGTTAAAAAGATATACAGTTAATTCATATAAATTTATATTCCTTAAAAATACAGCTAAAACTACTTTAACTAAATCTATATAATTTAACTTTAAAGAAGAATGCAAGTAGGTTTTGTTCTTGTTTTTTCGGTTTCACTACAATGACTTACAGACGTGAAAGATGCCTGAGAGAAATTATCTGATAAAATGTTGTATCAAACCATTGTCTATCATTTGTTTCTTTTAAAGAAAGGTTTGGAAGTCGGGAGATTAATCATAGATTATGTAGATATCAATTTTATTTAATAATTAGAAATCTATCTCTTGGCACTTGAAATGTTATAGAATTCAGCTTTAAAACAATGCAGAACGTTACTAAGGAAATCAGATTTTTCACTTTGCGCCTGCCCGAATTTTTTGTTCTTTTGAACCAGATTCTGTATCAGGGTTTTCATATAAACTGTAGCAAATGACAATGTAACAAGGACATGAAAAACTACAAGAACAAGAGCTGTCAACTGGACCAGTCTTTATTAAGCGTTGTCTGGTTAGAACCAACTAGCACCGCTCTACCAGTAGAATACTAAGTTAACTAAATTAATGTCTCTGCTGTCATAAAATATACTGTAAGGAAAGATATCTTTGTCAGTGCATGAAATAACCTTCGACTGTTTTCTTTATATACTACAAAGACTGTAATTTCGTTTTCTCTAGATGAAGCCCAAAGATAAAAGAGTAGTTTAAATAAAAAAATGAAAAACTTTTGATCTTCTCATGTAAAATAAACACAATAACTTTTCCAAATTAAAGAGCAGACATCCAAACTGTTTAGTACATGCGCAGAAGTGTAATGTTTTTCCCAAAAAGTGCATAAACTGTATCTGTAAAAATATTCTTACATTAAAGTGAATCTAGGAGAGTTTGTTTAAAGATATAATAAAGGAAAAAGTGAGTTTTTTTAGGTGTTCATAAAATACACAGGTTGTTTTTGCGCAAGAACTAGATGAAACATAATTTATAGAATAACAAATTCATAATATTAAACTTTATAATTTTTTTAAGACTGAAAATTCTTGGACGTGTTATTATCCATTGTGGCTGAAGTTTGAGAGATAACATACTATATAGCAGAAATATTTTTGTTATTTAAGATTATTTGTTTCGTAATATCCGCGCAAAACTATAGGGGGCTTATTTGCCTTATACTTTCTACTTTTGTGTGTGCGTATGTGTATTTTCTTATAGCAAAGGGGCCCGGCATGGCCAAGCGTGTTAAGGCGTGCGACTCGTAATCTGAGGGTGGCGGGTTCGCATCCCCATCGCGCCAAACATGCTCGCCCTTTCAGCCGTGGTGGCGTTATAATGTGACGGTCAATCCCACTATTCGTTGGTAAAATAGTAGCTTTATGCGATTTTCAAAACAAACAAACAAACAAACTTATAGCAAAGCCACATGGGGCTATTTGCTGAGTCCACCGAGAGGAATCGAATCCCTAATTTTAGCACAGTAAATCTGTAGATTTAACGCTGTACCAGCGGTGGGACTCCTACTTTTGTTTTGATAAACTAAAGGAAATGAAGCTAATAAAGAACAATCGCCGTCAGTTCTTGGGCTACTCTAATTAAGTAGTATAACTTAATCGGTACTATTATAACGTATCCATCGTTCTGAAGCGCAGAAGTGATTTTGTGGGAACGGAACCTAAGACTTAGGCTCTCGAATTCACATTCCAGCAGACTAACTACAAGCCAAGATTTCATTATGAACACAAAGAGCAAAAAGCTGCACTACTGAAAGCATAGTATGGTAACGTATATAAAATCCTTTGTGACTGTTAATATACTGTACGTTTGTTGTGTGCCTCGGATAACGTCCAAGTATATACAATTTTATTTTCGACAAAAAAGATACAATATTGAACTGCTTTCTCTTATTATTTTGCTGATTTAACATTTGACTGTGCTGTTAAAATAAAGGAACAAATAAAAAGCGTTTTCAGAAAAGTCATTTGAAAAACCTTTAGGCTTAAGGTCACATTTTGTAACATTTTCATCTCACCACAGAATATATATTTAATGACAAAACTTTACTTTGTATTATTCACGATTATTTAACAGTAAAAATGTAATTTATATTATTCAAGTGTGCAAAGCAACACGTACAAATTAAAGAGCAAATTTTTATACTGCCGTATTCATTCTTAAAGTTCTATTCATAAGAATCATCTAATGTTCCATAATACTTTCTACCAGAGAAATCCTCTTGTGACCTCTTCGTTTCTTTTTAATGTTTTATAAAATTAAATGAAACATTCTTAACAAATTGTTCAGATAGCTAAGAAATTTTCATCCATAAATACTTCAACAAAACCATTGCACTAAATAATTTAATAACAACGCTAGTATTAGATTATGCCTCAGTAATTTTTGATAAAATAATTTACTTGAGTTCTCTGAATGAGTTTATTTGGTGTACATAAAACTCAAAGGAATTACCTGCGTCACTAAACACAATAACAGTTTTTCTAAAACCACATGTCATTTTATACTTTAAATGTAGCTTAGGTTTGAATTGGTTTATATTTGGGACATTATCAATCCCCATCTGTTTCTGTAATTATTAGTTTTTTTACCTTTTTTATACAGTAAAAGCTACAAAGAAGACAAGGAGCAAAAACTGTACCCATGTGTATAACAATTGGAAACAAAATGCAATAAATGCAGTGGAATATGAAACATGTAATATCAAAATACCAATATATAAGTGACAAGTACACTTCGACGAGGTCCGGCATGGCGATATGGATAAGGCATTCGACTCGTAATCTGAGGGTCGCAGATTCTAATCCCTGTCACATCAAACATGCTCGCCCTTTCAATCATGGGGGCGTTATAATGTGACGGTCAATCCCACTTATTCGTTGGTAAAAGAGTAGCCCAAGAGTTAGCGGTGGGTGTTGATGACTAGCTGCCTTCCCTCTAGTCATACACTGCTAAATTAGGAAAGGTTAGCCTTCGAGTAGCTTTACGCGAAATTCAAAACAAACCAAACCAAAACCACTTCGGTGGATTTTAAAATAATCATATGAAAGCAACGTCAGAATCAAGATAAAGAAAATAGTTCTTCATATAAGTGGATCTACGAAACTCTTCCCTTTTGTTGTTAAACTATAAGTACAAAATTTGTTCAAGAACTTTGCGGTGAATTACTAGTAATAGTACCACAGGTCTCTCTTCCCTCTAATTTTGAGTATGAATAGTAACGAGTTTATTTTGTTTCTAACTAAGACTGAGTTACGAATATACAAATCAATATACCACGTTTTCGAAAGCGTATCCTATTTGTGGTTCGTTGAATGTACATGCAACGAAATGACCATGAAATTACATTAATATTAGAAGAAAGGTTGCTTATTTTGTTGTTTCTTTGTTTTGAATTTCGCGTAAAACTACACAAGGGTTATCTGCACTAGCCGTCCCTAATTTAGCAGTGTAAGACTAGAGGGAAGGCAGCTAGTCATCACCACTCTTCGCCAACTGTTGCGCTATTCTTTTACCAACGAATAATGGGATTGATCGTCACATTATAACGCCCACATGGCTGAAAGAACGAGCATGTTTAGTGTGACGGGGATTCAAACCCGTGATCCTTTAATTATGAGTCCAGTGCCTTAACCACCCGGCCATGTTGGACACAAAATAAGAGTGCAGAGAATTAGGTGATAACAACAGCCGTCACCGCTTGCTTGATATTTGTCTGATCGAATACTAGGATTTTAACAGAAAACGAACAATCTCTCAAAAAGGTTCAGGTAAAAAAGAACAAATATTTTTTTCATATAGTCTGCCTTTTTATTTAAAGAACAAATATTTTTTCATATAGTCTGCCTTTTTATTTATTTTTATTACTTTTTAACACGTCTTGAAAGTTTGTTTGTTTGCAAGTTTAGACTTCTTTGTTTCAAATTTAGAGTATTATTAGGTCGGTAATTTGGTAACTATAGCACGTTGTTGCATAAAATTTACGTATCTTTAAAAAAAACGTTCTATTTCAATAAAACAATTGTGAAACACATTTTTCAGTCGAATACAAGAGGGCCCGACATGGCCAGGTGGGTTAAGGTGTTCGACTCGTAACCTGAGGGTCGCAAGTTCGAATCCCTGTCGCATCATACATGCTCGCTCTTTCAGCCCTGGAGCGTTATAATGTGACGATCAATCCCACTATTTGTTGTTAAAAAAATAGCCCAAGAGTTTGCGGTTGGTGGTGATGAGTAGCTGCATTCTCTCTAATCTTACACTGCTAAATTAGGGACAACTAGCGGAGATAGCCCTTGTGTAGCTTTGCCCGAAAGTAAAAACACAACAAAACAATCTCTAGTGTTGAACAGTATCAGTAACACCAGGAAAGTGCGATTCCGACAGGAGAAATATATGCTACTCCATGACCGGCAGCCAGCTGCTTCTCGGAGGTAGTGAAGTTAGCTAAACAGCTTGCCACTGGTAACCCCAGAACACAGTGGTCAATTGCTGCTGAAGTAACAACCTCATTTGAAATTATATAGAAATTAATTCATACTAACTTAAGTCTACAAAACAACGATATTTATGTTAACAAAGTTCTTTTAAAGCACAGTAGACTCACATTACAAAGTTGCAACAGTGGCATCTAGTATGCAACAAACAAAAATGTGTTGTCGTATTGGATAACACGTGTGTCCATTTAAGCATCTGAAAAAGGCTAAGTGATGCAATATTCAAGAATAACACAGTGAGGTTTTCCAAGGGATCTGTGTTGTTTGCGGTTACAGCTATAATAATGGGCTTGCCATCGAAAAGATGAAAACATAGCGTTGGGCTAATGTGCTGATACCGTTACATCACTAATAATTACCGTATTTGTACGGATGTCAACAAGAAATGGTTCGGTCAATATAAATAATTCAGCCACACGGGAACATGCCATTTTCTTAGCAAACAGGGGCATAAACGTGGAATTTTTGCAATGCCATTTAGAGACATTCGAATGAGTTCCTGTGTCTTTGACTTTCGATTATCGTCGTCTACCAACTTTGAACTTTGGAAAGTACATAAAGAATACTTCAGTGTATAAAATATTTTTTGTAGTGGACGGTGCGCTACAGAGCTGCAGCCAGATAACAAGTGTCATCAAACAGAAATTGCCGACAATGGAGGAAGGGACTAGATGATGTTGACATTCATCCTCGTGTCGTTGTCACAGGTCGTGAACAGATTCAGTACAGCAAGGATACACTTAATATTCTTTTAGGTGTTTGGTCCTTTCAACCTAGTTGGTAACTTACACGAAACAGGCAGGTCAGACCCCCTCTAGTATTCAGGTATGGCCATCCCCAATATTCAACTGATCATCACGGAATAAGCAAACAGTCAGTAACAACTTACTGTAATACTCTTAGTCGAATTTCGGGGTTGATGATCACACTTATAACATCCCTGCAGTTGTAACTTGACGAGCGTGTTCAGTGTTTTATTGAAGAAAAGACCTTATGTCGCTAAGATAACACACTTACCCCGCAAAGAGTTACCAGGCTAACCGAAAGCCTTCAAATAGCAGGCTTATTAGAAAGTTTGCTGTTTATATGAACAAGAACTAACAAAGTGAGTTACATCTTTCTTATCTTTGGTTTGTTTGTTTGTTTTGGAATTTCGCACAAAGCTACTCGAGAGCTATCTGTGCTAGCCGTCCCTAATTTAGCAGTGTAAGACTAGAGGGAAGGCAGCTAGTCATCACCACACACCGCCAACTCTTGGGCTACTCTTTTACCAACGAAAAGTGGGATTGACCGTCACATTATAACGCCCTCACGGCTGGGAGGGCGAGCATGTTTGGCGCGATTCGGGCACGAACCCGCGACCCTCAGATTACGAAGCGCACGCCTTAACGCGCTAGGCCATGCCAGGCCTATCTTTGGTTCAGTGGTGTTTAATAACCTTATTGATTATAGGTTCTTGTAAGTTCCTCGTTTTAAAAATAACTTGACCTTTCTGGTAGTTTACCACATAAAGAAAAATATTATATCAAGAAGAAGCAAGGCTCGGCATGGCCAGGTGGGTTAAGGCACTCGACTCGTAATCTGAGAGTTGTGGGTTCGAATCCCCGTCACACCAAACATGCTCGCCCTTTCAGCCGTGAGGGCGTTATAATGTGACAGCAAATCCCACTATTCGTTGGTAAAAGAGTAGCCCAAGAGTTGGCGGTAGGTGGTGATGACCAGCTGCCTTCCCTCTAGTCTTACACTGCTAAATTAGGGATGGCTAGCACAGATAGCCCTTGAGAAACTTTGCGAGAGATACAAAAACAAACAAAGTAGAAGCATATAATTAATTATTAATGTCGTATAACACACACTATGAAAAATACAAGTTTTGGTTTCTTTTTTCTGAATTTCGCGCAAGCTACACAAAGGCTATTAGCGCTAGTCGTCCCTATTTTAGAAATGATAGATTAGAGGAAATGCAGCTAATCAACACCATCCACTCTTGGGACGCTCTTTTATCGACAAATAATAGGATTATCCATCATGTTATAACTCCCCCATCGCTGAAAAGACAAGCATGTTCGATGTGAAGGAAATTCTGCCTCGTGAACTCCAAGTTGCAAATCGACCTCCCTATCTACCAGGCCGATACAAGTACAAGGAATACAACTTTTATAGTAAGTTTTACTGTTGTTGTGTATTCAAACAGTATCCTAGTGTCACTGGTGTTTCATGCTCATGATAAATCTAGAAACTCGTCAAATTTAGAACATAAAAATTCCTGAAATATTCCTTCATGAAGGACAAGTTGGACCATGCCATAGCAACACATGGGTTTTCTAATTCTGAAATTTGTCCAGGTAAAAGTCTGAAGGTAAAAATCTGTTAAACTTAATAATTCTCAGCTCTGTATTATATTAAACAGTTTATTTAATGCTATTAATGTTACGTTTCAATAATTGCTCCATTGAATCACTTGTTTGTTTAATTAATAAACTTTAATTATATATTTATTTACTGACACGTATCTTTATGAAAGAGCGGTAAACCTATTATAGAACAATACTTGGCGTGTTTTTCATATGTTTACTTCAAACAATTTCAAGTGTCGGAATACACCTTTCTTTAACATTTCTTTCTGTATTATGTTCAATTGTCGTGATATTATATTAGGAATCACAAACGTTTTAGCACAGTTTGAGCCAGCACATGCTAAAACGTAAAAGTAAAGAATTATAGTGTTATTTCATATGACCATACGAAAAAGGAGAGGAAAACAGTTGTCTACTACAAAGAGCGTGCTTAATAAGTGCAATAAAGCAAGCCACTAGATGGCGCTGTGCAATTTCGTTAATCTCACAGATGGGGCCTTTAAGCAATATAGGTAGGGTCTTTGGTCCTCAGCTCAGCATGTTAACCAATAACTCGTGTCTAGTCTTGAGTAGTTTCTGTGCAATAAATTGACTGCTAGACACTTGAGAGTCACTATATATATGCACCATCACTACCAGATGAACTGACATATAATTAACATTTTGTGTGATACGTATTTAAGTTCTGTTACTTAATGCACCCTTTGAATAATACATACGACGTGTGCAGACGACGAAGAGGTTAGCTTTTAGCTTTAAGTTAAGACAAAACTGAAACTAGGAATGAGACTATAATTTAGCTAATCATATGTTTGTCTTAATAATAATCATAAATTTATAATAGTACAAACGGTTCACTGCTAACTGTCAAGAAAAGTCTACTCATTATAATTGTTTGTTCGTAACTAATTTCCTTTTATATTTTCCCTTTAGTTTCATATATTAACAATTTCTAATAAACGCAGAAAGTGCTATAATTAAATTTATTTTAAAAGATGAATTATAAAAATGAGGCCTAATAATTGACGTGTAGTTTCTTTAGAATTGTCAAAAGAGGGTTTATTCTCTGAACTGAAATGTTTTAACAAAGGACCATATTTTCATTTCTTCAAAATGTGAATTTCGGTGAAGAAAAGATGAAGTTGAGGCCTATTATATTCTCTAACTCGCTACTTCCACTGCAACAGACTAGGTTTTGCTGTATTCAAAACAGTTTAGTGCCACCTGGAAGAACAAAACAAATAAACAAAGTAGGCCTCATGTAGTACGGAATGTAAACAGTATGATGGTTTTGGTGTGTAGTCAGTTATAAAGCACTAATAATACAAAATATTTTAGGTGTTTAAATAAAATGTAACGTATTATCACAGTAAGTTATCCATTATTACTGAGAGGACCACGTGGTATGTCAGAGTGATGGGTAAAAAACTTAATATCAAAACCATGTAAAAATACCCATATACAAGTTATAGTACTGCTAGCAAAACACCTTACAAGATCCAAATTCCCAGATTCCCAAACAAAACTTCAATGATGCAATTCGCTGTTTATTTAGATGTACACTTTTTAAAACCATTGAAAATTGATTCCCTAAGAGACTATGTTATAACTAATTTAATACAAATAATATTTTCATCTATACAGTAACTTTAATCAGAGGCGAACATTGCTTTTGGCCTAATATTTGTTCGCCACTGTCTGACATGTCTTATTTACATCCAATGGGATCATTTTCTTTTCAAAATTCATTTTCCTAGAATCTAGCTGGAGCTTCTGTCGCTTTGTCTGAGAGAAATAACTTTTTAATATTTGATGTAAACACATATTAATATTTATCAAGGAATATAACAATAGACAGATCAATACAATTTGTTTTCTTATTATTTTCCTAAGCCTTACAATATATGAAATATCCTAACTTCATTTCTCAGTGTAGTCTTGATTGATGCATTGTATTTGTATATTTTTACAAAACTGGTTTTTCTTTATAATTGCATTTTGCTCGAGAACCTCCATCTTGACACACACACATATATATTGTGTAAAAGTTTCAATTCATTAAAATCGATTATTATAAATATATTACAGTATTTAACATGGGAAATACAGGGTGAGGTAAAACACGCACAAACACCACTATGATATTTCCCGACCTGCCTTACCTTGTACGTAACTCTTATCAACTGTACAGAAATAGATTCCTACAGTTTTTATACGTAAAAAACACCTGTCTGTAGGTTCAGTAACTACAATACAATGCACGCACATAGATACTGCGTATGGATAAATTTTATTGATGCAGATGGATGGAAGGTGACAAACAAAGCTCTCATTAGATATTGAACGTGCAGAGAAAGACTTAGTGGGTTTTGCAACATTGTTGGTAGGAAAGTGAAGAAGAGATATCTCCAGCAACATCTGGGCATGTATTTTTAACATGTATTTTAACGCAATCTGTAACTAACAGAGAAGCTTTTGGGATGCGTTTCCACCTCTATAATCTTTCTACACTCTATTAGGAAACAAATTAGGCATTTGTTTTTTATATTCTGGTGCATATACTAATGTATATTGTTCACATGTGATCTTTCTCCAGTCTACTGGAAACCTAACAAAACAGTTAGATATTTTTCTTTCGTGTTCTGTTGCATATTCTGATATATAAAGTGTTATGGTTTCTATCAATGCAGTATTACACATTTCAGATCTTACCGCTAATTGTAACATGATGCAATTACATAGTTCACACTAAAGTTTCATACTTTTCGCTATTGAGGTACATTGCAAACGTGATGTAATTTTTGGTATACTTTTATATAATCAAATAATGGTACACTGTCTCAGAGTTACAGAACAGTGTCGTCGTCAGTTACTTGTAAAATTGTAACGTGAGTATTAACTGAAATGACAGAATAAATAATCACATAATTGTGATGAAAACGATTGTTGTTATTTAATAATTCTGGATGAAGACAGTTAACTTCGGATAATTGCTTAGGCATAATCGTGTGTGTTTTCTTATCGCAAAGTCACAACAGGCAATCTACTGAGTCCATCGAGGAGAATCGAACCTCTGATTTTAGCGTTGTAAATCCACAAACTTACTGCTGTACCAGCGGAGAACAAGCATAACACACCTCCTTCTGGTTATCCAGATTTGTAGCTTTCACTATTAGTGATTATAGTGTAGGCAGGAAGTAGTATTTGGAGATCCCTGGCATATGAACATTTTGTTCATACTTGCTAAGCCTTTAACTATTGAATGGAGTAAAAAGACAAATTTACTCCAAGGTTATAATTCATTATAGGATTATGACATTCTTTTTGGTGATCTGCTATCATTTATATTTTATTATTTCATTGATTATTACTTGGACTTATCATCGTATCATTATTATTTTAGCGCAAAGCTACACAATGAATTATCAACGTTCCACCGCACGGAAATCGAAACCTGAAGTTTAGTGTTGTATTTGTTTTGTTTTTGAATTTCGCACAAAGCTACTCGAGGGCTATCTGTGCTAGCCGTCCCTAATTTTGCAGTGTAAGACTAGAGGGAAGGCAGCTAGTCATAACCACCCACCGCCAACTCTTGGGCTACTCTTTTACCAACGAATAGTGGGATTGACCGTCATATTATAACGCACTCACGGCTGAAAGGGCGAGCATGTTTGGCGCGACGGGGATGCGAACCCGCGACCCTCGGATTACGAGTCGCACGCCATAACGCGCTTGGCCATGCCGGGCCCTTAGTGTTGTAGCTCCGTAAACTTGCCGCTGCCCAGTGGGGAGGGAATCTTAGACCTTACTGCTATCCTAATACATTTCTGTATCTTTTTTTTTATTTCACTAATTACTATTAAAACAAGGCAAGTCTCTACCAAATTTATTAATATCATTAAGTATCAGTTTCACCCAATTTTTTTTCTATTTATTTATTGAAGCTTATGAGATTAATAGTTGTTTTATCTTTCTTCGTGTGAACAAAGTTACCCATGTGGCTTTGCCACATTTGTCCTTCATTTGTATTTCTTTCATTTTAATTTGGCACATTGTTTCACGCATAAGTGAATGTTCTAAACTAGATAGGCCCGGCATGGCCAAGTATGTAAGGCGTGCGACTCGTAATCTGAGGGTAGCGGGTTCACATCCCCTTCGCGCCAAACATGCCCGCCCTTTCAGCTATGGGGGCGTTATAAAGTGACGGTCAATCCCACTATTCGTTGGTAAAATAGTAGCCCAAGAGTTGGCGGTGGGTGGTGATGACTAGCTGCCTTCCCTCTAGTCTTACACTGCTAAATTAAGGACGGCTAGCACAGGTAGCCCTCGAGTAGCTTTGTGCGAAATTCCAAAAACAAACAAATATCTAAACTAGATTATTTTCTGACACCCTTCCAAGTGACTCGGTAGTTAGTCTGCAGTCTTATAAAGCTTAAAACCGCTTTCAATAATCATTTTTGTCGCCCCCCAGTGGCAAAGCGGTAAGCTTGCAGATTCATACCGCTACAAACAAGGTTTCGATACTCGTGGTGGGCATAACACAGATAGCCCATTGTTTAGCTCTGTGTTTAATTCTAAGTAACCAAACATTTTGGGGCCCGGCATGACCAGGCGAGTTAAGACGTTTGACTCGTAATCTGAGGGTCGCGGTCTCGAATCCCTGTCGCACCAGACATGCTCACTCTTTCAGCCGTAGGGGCGTTAAAAGTTACGGTCAATCCCACTATTCGTTGGTGAAAGAGTAGCCCAAGAGTTTGGGGTTGGTGGTGATGACTACCTGCTTTCCCTCTAGTCTTATACTGCTAAATTACGGGCGGCAAGCGCAAATAGCCCTCGTGTAGCTGCGCGAAATTTAAAAAAACAAACAAGCATTTTGGGCAAGACATAGATAGCCAATCATGTGGCTTGCGCCTAACAACAACTAAACCACGGTAAGACACTACAGTGGCGATATAAAAGTATTGAATTTACATAAAAAATAAATTATAAAGTAATTGCTTAACTAGCATAAGTTATTGATACGTGAATATACACGAAATCTATATATGTGGAACTATCTTTGAAGCTACTATTCCTAATTTATTCCTCTTTCTATCTTTTATCCATATCTCGTTTTTTGTTTCTCTATTTGTATATCTACTTGTTTTTATTGATACCATCTTGTGCGTGTTTGAAATGTAGCAAAGAGCAAAATTCTAAATAAATTATTTAAAGGCTAAACTAATTTATTTCAACTCATATAATAAACTTTTGTGTTGTTCTTCGTTCACCGCTAGATGCCGCAAGTGTATTAACAACGATGAAAAGTCGCTGTACAGAATAAAAACCAAAATTCCATCAAAAGAACAGTGTAGGCGTTATTTGTTTCCGATGTAAAGTGAAAAAAATAAAATAAATAGAGAGGCGCCAAGACATCCTCAAAAAGAAGGCCATCTTTTGAAGATGGTACTCTCAGACAGGGGCTCAAACAGCCCATAATCCTCCAGATAAATCTTTCTAGTGAACTAAATATCGGAAAGATAATCTCATTTGAAACGGCCTTTCCTATGGAAAATTTTTGGAAAACAGCCAAAAGCAAAATGCTTTTAAAGAACAAATGTGCTGTTTTCAGACTTACCCGGTCCAGCATTAATATCCGGATTTTGAGTTTCGGCCATGAAAGGAGGGGAAGAGAAGTTAACAAAGAATGCGAATCAATATCACAGTAGAGGCATTAATCATTTACCCCCTCTAACGGTTCTTTGGTCTCGGAACCAAGTGACGTCCGTCTCGACCATTGCAGTAATTATGCCATTTTTAATCGCTAATTAGCGATCTCCGGGCAGCATTTTGATCCCTAATTTACTGTTGTTACCAGTGCTGTTGTCTCTGTGTCAGATACATGCTTATATAAGGAACTTAATAACATTATATTCAATAACTATTCAAACTACAAAAGATTCCTTTGAATCACACAGTATCACTTGCCACACTTAACAAAATACGTTAGAATGCGGTGCTTTTGTGCTCTATTCAGTTAGCTCGAATGTATAGGAACTAGATTATAGTCGTGTGTCATCATGATGGAGTAGTGAAAATGAGTCATGCTTGACCCCCCCTCCCCAGTGTTATAATGAGCTTTCGAGTTTACGTGAACTTTATGAGTCATATTCGTAATTTATAGTCAGGGAGGAGTAACGTATGTGATACATATAATTTCTAAACAATACCGTTACGTATCGGATTAAAAGGTTTCGCGTTTCTTTCAACATTTTATTCATTAAAATCACAATATTTTTATTTATGATTTGCTTGGTATAGTTGAGTTTCATTAGATAATTCAGGTTCATGTGAGTTATAATAAGAGGAAGATTTTTTTTTTTTCACAAGCTATGGGTTTCAGTTGCTGTTTAGCTGTGTTTTTTTTTCCCCGTTTTTAATGCAAAAAATTTGTTTTTAATTATTCCTTATCTAAATGACGGAGGTCGTAAGTTTGGTCTCAAACCGTATGTTAAAAAATACTAACATGTAAATATGTGTTTGGCATGTTCAACATGAACAGCACTTTAAACACACATACACACTTCACTGCCAGCCTAGAGATGCTTGACATGATCCTCCCGAAAATCGAATAATAGGACTGACTGTTACTCTTATAACGCTTCCAGATTTGAAAATGCCGAGCATCTTCAGCGTAAACTTCGGAATTTTTGACACTCTGTCCGACCACTAGACCCGCTTGACCTCCGACATATGATAGCCTTTACCTATAGTTGCTGATTCGACTTGAAACAAAAGAAACAAACACACTTGTGATTACTTTAGTTCATTAAGTTAAGAGTTACTGGTGACGTTTTTTTTTTAAATAAAAATTCATTAATTTATGTTAATAACTATTTTATTCAAAGGATTACTGTCATATATAATAACAATTAAGGCACGTGTTTCAGGCGTGATAAAACAACAACTGTAGGTGAAACAATTACAATGGTTATTGCATTCAAGCTATAACACATAAAAGTATTTCAAACTGTACGAACGGTAACTTTAATGTAATGATTAGTTACAAAACTTGTTAAGTTTCCAGCTGTTAAAGTGTCACAGTGTAATAAAACCAGGAAGAATGAACGTTTGCTAGGCTTATATAGTCTTACAACGTGGTTCGCTCTGGTGATTACTTAACGCACTGCTTCATATAATTTTAAAATAAATTTCCTCAGATGTTGTTCTGACTTATGATGTATCTCATAAAAATGCTCATGACCTTTTGTTTTCATTTAAGGCAACAGACACATCAACAAAATTGTTTTGATAACTTCTCGTTTTTGTGAGTCTGTAGCAATGCACCTTTCTACAAGGTGTAACACGAGTCTAAACTTCTATAAAATCAAGAATTTTCACATGATTTTCCCAGTTTGATGTCCTGGTACTTTATATAGATATATGTTTGTATGTGTGTGCATATATATACATCATATATATCTATATTGTAACAAAGTTCACCGTAGGCTGTAACAAACAAGATAGACGACCCGACTTTGCAATCTTTAGTGACACTGTGAAAAGAGAATTTACAATAGGAAGATAAGGACAAGTGCTTTTCTAAACTTCGTGAAAATAGTAATAAGTGCCAAAGAAATACAAACGGATGTTAAAGTTTGAGATTCGCACATTTCAAAAACTTTCAAGAACCAACTTAAAACAAATTATATTAAAGTGTTTCTTAATGAAAAACAAAAATTCAAAATACAAAATTAGATCACTGTTTTTATCTTGATTAGAAAAAGACCGAGTAACAAATAATATAAATTTAAGCTAAACTTTTAGATTTATTATAATTCAAAATAGAACAAGTGGCGTTATATTGTATTATAATGTACGAGTTATACAAGCCTGCGAACCAACTTAAAACAAATTATATTAAAGTGTTTCTTAATGAAAAACAAAAATTCAAAATACAAAATTAGATCACTGTTTTTACCTTGATTAGAAAAAGACCGAGTAACAAATAATATAAATTTAAGCTAAACTTTTAGATTTATTATAATTCAAAATAGAACAAGTGGCATTATATTGTATTATAATGTACGAGTTATACAAGCCTGCGAATGTAAACTTCATAAAAGTTATTTTGGTTTTAATTGCAGACTTTCCATAATTCAAACACGCAAACTTCTAAAACAATATTCTTTTATATTCTACCACGTAGGGATTTGTTTATTTTTTTTACAAATCGCAAATAAAAAACAATAATTCGTACTTAGATCAAATTATTATTATTTTTACCACAGTAAACATTTTTTTATAATTTTGTTTGTTAACAAAAATACAAACAAATTGAAGAAAAGAGAAAAATATCATGTGAAAATCTACGTCTTTCAGTCTCAAAACCACGTGTTGTGCTCTTTATTTTGCGTATTAAATCTGGAGCATTTCGTTTCAATGACCGTCAGTAATCAACCATCATGCTAATGTTCCACCTTTCCTGATACATCCTCTCTATTTCCTTGATATTTTGACGAAATCTTTTCCATTGTTCTTTGCTGACAAAATTTTAAGGAAAGTAGTCAACATGTGAATGTAAGAAATTAACTTTCCAGTTCATATTACATCCCAACTATTTTCGTTTATCGAACATGTGATTCACAATATTTTCGTGGTGTGAGTTATTGTTGTTTCATAAACATATGTCAGTAGCATCTTTAAAGGTAATTCACGTTTCTTTTTTCAACTTTCCTCACTGTCCTTTCGAACTGTTAATCTGAAGCCAATTTCCTAATCTGAGGCTCATCAAAATCCTCTTCTTCAAGTTTCGCTTCTGAAAGACCTGGGATTTCCCACATGTGGATACTTGAAACAGTCGCCATTTTTTGTCTAAGACCTTTACGAACTGCTTCATCAAACACAGTTTTATATGAAGTATAGAATGTGACTTTCTTTGTGTCAACCAAACGTTCACGTTCAATGTTTTTCGATCCTTGTATAAAGGTTGACCCAGTGTGGTCATTGCTTCTTTATCCAGTATTGATTTTGTGCTTTGCTGTCCCATTTACATATAGAACATGGAAACTTTGATTGATTAAACAACATACAAAGTACTTTGAAGTCTCCACAAAGTAGCCGTCCATGCTCTTTTTATTTGACCTTATTAATAAGTTCAAGATTTTCGTATGTTTTCTTCAAGTAAACCGAATGAGCAATAGGAATAGATGTATATACGTTATTATTCTGAAGGAAAACACCTTTTAGACTTCTTTTGGAAGAATCAATGAACAATCACCATTTATTTGGTTCATAAACTGTAGCTCTTAGAATTGGTATTAATTCAGTAATATTGTTGCAACAAACCAGTAAACCTTCTTGCGAAAAGTATGATATAAACTCTTTTTCATGACTTCAGTATCAGTAAAACATAAGTATTTGTTCTTATCAGCTTAATATATGATACGTTTCCCATAGGGGACCATTATATTACACTTTCATCGCTTCACGACCTTGTAGCTAGGATCAAAATCTGAAGAAAGAAAGTTCTTAGCCATAGTCTGGACCACAAAATCTATAAAGAATCCTGTGGAAGTTTCAAATCTGTCACCTAATCATTAGCTTCACCTTATATGAAAAGTTGTGATTCTCCAGACGTTTCAGGATGAAAACTATATCTATTATAATTTCTATTGAGATCAGACGAAACTGTATCAAGAGTGTTCCGTGTAGTAGGCACAGATACATCAGATCCATCAGCAACAGGTCTTACAGCAGATTAAAGGTTCGGATAAGAAATTTTCTTTTGCCCTTCGATGTAACGTTAGTTATACGAAACGTTAGCACATATTAGGGGTTAACACTTATATAGAACAAGATGATGACTCATGCCTGATTAAGAAAAAATATGTTTGGTTTGATTTCGCGCAAAGCTTCACGAGGGCTATCTGCGCTAGCCATCCCTAATTTAGCAGTGTAAGACTAGACGGAAGGAAGCTAGTCATCACCACCCACCGCTACCTTTTGGGCTACTCTTTTACCCACGAACAGTGGGATTGACCGTAACATATAACGTCCCCACGGCTGAAAGAGCGAGCAATGGTGGTGCGACGGGGATTCGAACCCACAACTCTCAGATTATGAGTGAAACACCTTAACCTACCTGGCAATGCCGGGCCACAATATTAATTCCCATGAGGGGAATAGAACCCGAGTCTTCTGGGGGAGAGGCAGGTATCCTAGTCACTAGACCACATGAGATTATAACGCCAAACGCAGGGAGTTTGGTTTTCCATGTAGGTCAAAATTCGGATAATTTATAGTGTAGCTTTGCGCGAAAATAAGCAAATAATCGCAGAGTAAAATCGGAAAAACAAACCACGAATATGTTAAGGACGAAAAACAAACTAACAGACAAAAAGCGTTATGGTAGCTGAGTAGTTTTATTCACTTCAAAAGAGGTTTTGGTCAAAGTTGTGTTTTTGTATCAATCACAGTTTATAAATAAATAGTGTGTATGTGGATAAAAAGGCCTAAATAATGAATTTAAAAGTTCTAGAAAGAGCAGCACGTTTAGCGTAAAAGCCTAATGTTGAAATATTGCATAAAACATACATTATGTAAGCTCTGTAGAAATGTCCGTTCTAGCTCAGTGACTGAATTAATACTTAATATAATTCTAAGGGCGCCGAAAAGACCGACTTCTGTTTCACAAAATGCACTATATACGTGCCACGCTCAGACTAATATGATAGCGTGTCGTTTGCTACCAGCTCGTGAAGTTCTCTTTATTCATTATTGTCATCAAAAAATACATGTTGGCTAATATCTAACTAGTTTACCTTAAACGTGTTTCTTTTTTCATCCGTCATTCTGTTTGTACTGAGTCCTACTTTAGTTTGTATGGGAATCTTAAACTATTTAGTAAGAAAAAAAAAAAAAAGAAGATAAAACACAATTTTTAAGATATAAATATTGTAATATAACTCCGGTAAACATTGAAAGAAATTATGGATTCCGAAAGAAAATGAAAGGTTGATCATAAACTTTGTAGGTAAAAACAAGCGCTATTTTTTTCTACCCTATTTCTATTTCTTAATGCAGAAACTTTGATCGCATACAACTGTTGGACACGTGAAAACAGCAAGATGGTTGTGGGTTAGTGTAGTGTACGATACTTGAAAATCTTTGACCTAACGTAATCATTAAATTTTTGTGCCATCACATCGCTTGGTATCTGCTATCTCTTATAAAATACGATGCTCCAAACTCAATGTGTTTCGCTCAAGGTTCGCTTAGATCACGGAAAAGGAAAAGTACAAGTGTTACAAGACTTACTCAGCAGTTTCGGTAATCTAGCTTTATCTTTACATCTTTAAGCTATAAAAAATGCTGAATAGAGTTCTTTCGATCTCTTTGTTTCACTAACTCGTCAATTCTAGTAGATTTTAACTTCTTATGTCATAAAGTCTCCATATACAAACACACAGAGACATATATATATGTATATATACGCGAGTGTGTGTTGTGTTCTGTATCAAACATCGAGAGGTCTCTAAAGAGAAGTTAGTAAATTCGAGTCGTCTGAGTAGATGTAAAGTTTATTATAACCAGAAACCGCTAAAGCAGCTTTAGAATTAAAATAGCTTTAGCATTTAAACGTCCCTTGCTTACATAGCGAGCGGCATGTCTGCTGACTTACAACGCCAGAAACCGGGTTTCAATACCCGTGGTGATCAGAATATATATAGTTCATTGTTTAGATTTGTACTTATTAAAAAATAGCAACAACAACAAACAAAACACTAAATTTCGCCCTGAATTTTTTAACTCATTTTAGGCTGAGGTTCATTTCAAGTGAGAAAAAAAAAGCTTTGACGAGTTTAGGCTATTTATCTAACATGGCCCGACATGGCCAGGTGGGTTAAGGCGTGCGACTCGTAATCTAAGGGTTGCGGGTTCGAATCCCAGTCGCACCAAACATGCTCGCCCTTTTAGCCGTGGGGGCGTTATAATGTGATGGTCAATCCCACTATGCGTTGATAAAAGAGTAGTCCAGGATTTGGCGGTGGGTGGTGATGACTACCTGCCTTCCCTCTAGTCTTACACTGCTAAATTATGGACGGCTAGCGCAAATAGCCCTTGAGTAGCTTTGCTCGAAATTCAGAAAACAAATAAACAATTATCTAACATAAGAGCGATAAACAATTCGTGATATAATTTATTACGGCTCATCTGATTAATTATTAACATAGTTGGGCTTACTGTCACAGCTGAATGAATATCATATTATTACTTTGGTTATCGTAAAAACTATTGTATCTTGTCTTTAAGTGTTTTTCAAGTCTACGATACTTAATCTGATGAGAGGCAGGTATATGTATATTTCTCTCAAATTCCTTATATTTCAGTAAAGTATAGAAAGCATGAGATGATATTTACTTTTTTAATTATAACTTAAGTTAATAATTTAAGTTTATCGTTTCTTTTTTCCAATTTGAAATGTTTCGTACTTAATAAAATACCTAGTTATAAAGTGGCGGAAAATAGATTTTTTTTGTTTGTTTTGGAATTTCGCACAAAGCTACTCGAGGGGTATCTGTGCTAGCCGTCCCTGATTTAGCAGTGTAAGACTAGAGGGAAGGCAGCTAGTCATCACCACCCACCGCCAACTCTTGGGCTACTCTTTTACCAACGAAAAGTGGGATTGACCGTCACATTATAACGCCCCCACGGCTGGGAGGGCGAGCATGTTTAGCGCGAAGCTGGCGCGAACCCGCGAATTACGAGTTGCGCGCCTTACGCGCTTGGCCATGCCAGGCCCGGAAAATAGAATGAAAATAAACTTCAGGGACTATTTTAAAATATCATTGACAAAGGTCCACAGTATCATAAAAATTGAAATTCGTAAATATTGTTTCATTAATCAAAAGGAATGAAAGTTTCTTTCCAAATCATGTTTTTTAGAGATAATTATTTAGGATTGACTAATTGTATAAATTAGACGTATTTACATATATATACGTTGTTTTTTTTAATCTGGGTAGATTAAGTTTTATCTAACTGTTGATTATGGTACAATTACATCGTCGATATAATTTAATAATCGTGTCTAGCAACTCTCCTCTGTATCCAACAGACGTATCTGAGTGTAAATGTATTTATATCTGGTTTTATCTGTTAAACTGTTAGGTATGGAAATACCTAATTTGTAAACCAGCATAATCACTTTCGCGTATTACTATGATACACTGACCCGTGTATGATATCCACATAAAGTGTACATTTGTATCTAGCATCTACTAACATTTTTGTGTAACACGGCAACTATATAGCACAGTATGAAGGATTTTGTGGACAGCGCTGACATGTTCTCCATCCTTTGATTTTGTTGATATGGAATCTCGAATTTCACATACTTTAGTTATCCACTTATTACTTTTTCTCACCTATATTAACAAAGTTCGCAATTCCTTAACTTATTTTGAGATTTGTGGTTCTCGTTCTAAGCAACATTCTTGACTACACAGGAAGTGATGAAAGGTTCATTCTCTTTTCTACACCAGTTGCTGTCCTTAATACACCAGAAACCAATAATTAAAGGAAAGCTTACGTGGATTTGTTTGGTCAGTAAATCAGGTTAAAATATATTTTATCATATTCAAATTTCATAAAAAAGTTAAATATCACAGCTTTGGTTTGAATTTTGCTGAAAGCTACACGATGGCTATCTGCGCTAACCGTTCCTAATTTTGCAGTGTAAGACTAGGGGAAAGTTAACTAATAATCACCACCCACCGCCAACTCTTGGGCTACTCTTTCACCAATGAATAATGGGATTAACCGTCACATTATAAAGCCCCCAAGGCTGGAAGGGCAAGCATGTTTGGTGTGACGAGGATTCGAACTCGCGACCCTCGGATTGCAAGTCGAGTGCCTTAACCACCTGGCCTTGCGGTGCAAGAATATCACTTGGACGATCAGCTTTTGATTCAACAGACACAAGAAATAACAAATTCAATAAAACTGGAAAGTACAATGAAATAAGTGAAAGCTGCTTTCGTATAAATACATTAATGAAACGGATCTTTTGGTAGGAAACTGTTTCAGAAGACAAATTTTTGACATTAGTAATAGTGATATTAAATAAACAGATGCAAAAATAAACTTCAAACAAAGTCAACATTTGGGGCGATACTAAACTCCTGCTTTTTATCGTATTCGTTACTAAATATAAACTTTCCAAACCGGGAAATAAAGTTGTTGTTGTTGTTTTTTTTTTTGGGGGGGGGCTTTAAAAATAAGCAACAATTAGCTTTATATAGTAGTGTTTTTTGTGACTAGTGTTACGTTTTATTATTTTATTTCGGACGAGTTTCCGATTTATTACGTTATGTACGTTACGTATTGCAATCACGAATAACCAGAATTTTGAATTTGAGCTCAAGAGTTAATTAAATGTTAGTATGTACTAAATTTATGTTATTGGCCAATAACATTGATTAAAATTTCCTTTTTTAACACAAATATATGTTATTATACAGACATAAAAACACAATACAATTTATAATAACGGTTATTAGTAACAGTTATTACAAGTAATAGTTTATATACAACAGTTTTACAAACTTGCAGACAGTACTGATTCTTATATCCAGTCTACAACTAAATATTTTATCGACGATCCAGGTGTACAACAAAAAAAATTAATTCTGAGTTTATATTGTTACACCTCGCCTAAGGTAGCTAGCTGTCGTTTCTTGATTGGCCTCACATCGTGTACAAGCTGACTCCCTCCAGCAAAGATATTTGATATCTTCGTAGAAATTCTAACATCCGAATTAATTTACTGAAGTTGAACAGTTTATAATGTTCGAAATCTATAACGTTTCTGGTCCAATTCTGTAATTTTGCGACTGATATACGTTAATCACAGAAATAGCTTCCTAGGCCTATAGCACACTGACTGTAGCTGTCCAATAATATTACTACTTCCTTCGGCTTACCGCTTTTTTTTATAATAATCACGCGAGTTTATAGAACTTTCACCAATATTCTCGCGTGCTTTCATCAAACAAGTATTGTTGCTTTTTTACACTCACGAATGTTCTACATGTTTCAAGTCCCAACTGGACTTGCGCAGTACATAGTGAAAAACATACATCACATGCAAAAAGGAAAATGATACAGAAAGAAGCATAGGCATTATAATAAATGTACAACGATAAATCTGTTACACTATGAAAAACTGTCGTCTCTATAATGTTTGTTTTATTGCTTTACAAATCTAAGTGTATTTCTATTCTTATTTCATAGACTTTTAAATGCATATAATATTTGAAAATGTGTCGGTGAGTTATATATATAGGTTTGACTCCCGGTGGATCAGCGGTACGTTTACGGTTGAAATCCAGGGCTCAATTCCAAGTAGTGGAGAGAGCGCAGATAACCCATTGTGTTGTTGTGCTCTAAAGCAAATAAACTCGATAGCTAAAGTGAGTGTTTTTTTTCAATGCATTTTGTATACAGAATATAATATATGAGAATTATTAGCTGATTTTCAAAACCATTCTTACGGATCATTATTTTCTATTTTTGATATTAATCTGAATATAAGATACGAATCTGCCTGAGTTTTTAGTACATTTAACTCACGTATCTAGAAACGTGCCTATCACTTTTAAAAAACATAATACTTACCATAGAAGAAGAAGGCATGATGGTAAAGGGTAAAAGGAATATACGACATGATTCAGCAAATCAGGGGTTTTATTTCCAAATTTTCTACAATAAATATTTTTCTAGGCAGCATTTTGTTTTTCCAACTTAAATAAGCTTTCCGAACCACGGAAAGCATGGAAGAAAAACTTAAAGAGAGAAAAGAATGAATGTCGAACAATAGAATGAGCTCTTGCTGTGAATTACCAAATAATGTACTGCAGAAATGTTAAAACAGCGTACATCGCATGGCATTACACTTTTATTAATTACAAAAATATTTGAAATATAATAACTTTAAGACAGTCATAATGAGAGAACAACTGAACAAATAGCTAATTTTTACGTAAAATTGTTTGTTTGTAGTTAAGCACTGATCTCGGCCCGGCATGGCCAAGTGTGTTGAGGCGTTCGACTCGTACTCCGAGGGGCGAGGGTTCGAATCCCGGTCGTACCAAACATGCTTGCCCTTTCAGCCGTGGGGGCGTTATAATGTGACGGTCAATCCCGCTATTCGTTGGTAAAAGAGTAGTTCAAAAGTTGGCGATGGGTGACTAGCTGCCTTCCCTCTAGTCTTACACTGCTAAATTAGGGACGGCTAGCGTAGATAGCCATCGAGTAGCTTTTTCGCGAAATTCAAATACATACAGCACTAATCTAGTCAATAGTCTATCTGTGCTCTGCCAACCAGAGGGATCGAAACCCAATTTTTAGAAGTATAACTTCCAAGACAGGCCGCTGTGCCATTGGGGGTGTGGAAAGTATAATAATATAAAAAAATGGGAGCACCGTTGATTTTTACTACATCAGTCATACATTAACTATGATTTTTTTAATGAAATGTCTTAAGGAATTTTAATTCAAAACAACCATTTTTTAGATAAAGAAAAACTAATTTCCTAGATTAAGGTTGTTTATTTTTCCATTTAACCTCGAACAATGTTTACTACGTAACAGAGAATTAAAGTTTTCCATACTGAAAGAGGTTTACAATTCAACAGAAATTCCATTGTGTGTTTACAGTGTTTACTGGAATTATAATTTACATTCTGAATACAACCTTGTATACATGTGAAGTAAACAGTCACTTCAGACGCCAGAAAGATTCAGTAACGCCCGCCCTTGACTTACTTGCTAAAAATGTAGAAAGTCAATCTGCAGCAGTTGCCAACCCAAATACTCTGCCCGAATTAACTGCCACTTTTATAACTCACCTACAGCTGGGATTTGGTTAATGGCATCTCGTCTAGAACCTGGTATGTACCACTTGATTCACAGCTCGGAGCTCAAACTACCAGGCCGCGTAACTGAAGAAATGATGTATTACAATCTGTATAAGAAGAAACGCAAGGTGTGGTTTGTTTTAAATTTCGAGCAAAGCTGCACGAGGGCTATCTACGGTAGTAGTCCCTAATTTAGCAGTGTAAGACTGGAGGGAAGGCAACTAGTCATCACCACCCATCGCCAACTCTTGGGCTACTCTTTTACCAACAAATAGTGGGATTGACCGTAACATTATAACGCGCACTCAGCTGAAATAGCGAGCATGTTTGGTGCGACGGGGATGCGAACACGCTACCCTCAGATTACGAGTCTAGTGCCTTATCCACCTGGCCATACCGGGCCTCGAGTAACAGACGAAATGAACTTTGAAAATTCAGGTTCACTTGAAATGTTATTAGTGAGTATCAACAAATTAGTATCAAGACTTGAACGAACTTTTCTTTAAAAAATTCTACTTCAAGTGAAAAGTACGTATTAAGATTGTTTTGAAGTTAGCTTTGAAATTGTGGCGTTCACAGTTTCTGTATTGTTCTTTGGATGTAGAACCTTTATTTTCTTATGGCAAAAACATGATATCTGATTTATGGATGACACAAAACAACTTTTATTTAAAACCATAAGTTCGCTTCAAACCGTGAAAGCACAATTAAAAAAAAAATCAAACTTATGATCATTGTGATGTATCAACTAGTATGTTATCTAATTACACTGCACAACAATGATTTTGCTTCTTAAACATTGTTGGGTGTTACTTGTAGATTTTTGGCTGCTGATCACGAAAATCATATCCAAATTTGCCCATCACGTTTCATCGAAATCTTGGTTTCACCAGGATACTGAAATAATGGAAAAACGATATCAGTGCAACTGGAATTCGTCAATGCTTGCTGACTACTGTTGGACACTGCAACGTGATGCACCAGACATTGAATACAAACGAAAATCAGGAGAAAACACCTTTAATTATGTTGAACTTAATAGCGTATTAGAAACCTAAACGTAATTAAATACGTTATTGCCGGCAAACAGTTTACTGTCTATTTCTCAGAGTTCTAATGAAGCAGTTTACTGTCTATTTCAATAGAGTAAACCAAGAGTTGGCCGTGGGTGGTAATAACTAGCTACATTACTTCTAATCTTTCACTGCTAAACAAGGAACGGTTAAAATAGATAGCCCTTGTGTATCTCTGCGCGAAATTCAAGCCAAACCAAAGTTTCCTTAGGACGAACCTTCTTCACCCTATTAAAACAAAATGGTGCTTTTTCATGATTGTTATTGCAAAGACAGCTAATTCTTTCGTAACTTTAAAAACTCTCTGTTTATTCTTTGTGATATGTCACATGATTTGTTAAGATAATCTTTATTAAGTGTAATTAGTTAAAGATAGCTTGTATTCGCAGAATAGGTGTGTTTCTTATAGCAAGCTATATCGGACTCTCTGCTGTGTTCACCTAGGAGAATCAAACCATTTATTTTAGCGTTGCAAATCCGGAGACTTACCGCTGTCCCAGCGGGAGACCACAGAATAAGACGAGTGTCGTAGGCTTAGTAAGCCAGTTTAGGTTGATCATTTTAGAATTTTGCGTCAACCTGTATAAAGATTATCCACACACAGCCAGCAATACTTTTTAATTGATACACAAATGGAAATGCACTTAGGGTCGACAACACTCACTCTACCCTGTCTTTGTGGGTCTGGAATATTTGCTCGAATAATGGAATTTGACCAATATTTTCATATCGCAGTTAAAGTCTAAACGTATGAAGCTCATTTTTACCACAATATTCTACGAATCATAGAATTTCTGCATGCAGTCCAGCACACAAACCATTAAGTCAACTCCAACCCATATTGTCCTATGAATTGTATTTGTATTTTCTTTCTCGGGCGATCCACTTGTTTTACTTAATTAAAGAGAAACTAAACTAAAATCTTACACTTTAAAGGAATTGAGATCAAAAGTCCTGGATCATTGTGTGAATTAATACCAAACAATAATTTGTGACTCTCTTTCACGTGTATTATATTTATGATGAAACAAAAAATGTGACGGTCAATCCCACTATCCATTGGTAAAGGGATAGGCTAAGAGTTGACGGTGGGTAGTGATGATCAGCCTTCCTTCTAGTATTACACTGCCAAATTAGGGACGGCTAGCACAGATACTCCTCGTGTAGCTTTGCCCGAAATTCAAAAAGAAACAAACACTATCGGATATCAATATCTGCCATGGGAGGGCCACAGATAACCCGTTGAGTATCTTTGTGCTTAACAAACAAGCCGCCCCTTATGGGCACAGCATAGTTAAACTATTATGTAGCTTTGTACTTAACTACAAACAATCAAAAGAACATGTTATTCTAATTATTTAAGAGACGTAAACAATTGTACACCAAAGAAAGGAAAGTAGCGGATTTCTTCAGAGGTAGAAAATTAAACATCTAATAAAACAATGTAGAGAATTTCTTCAGAGGTTAAAAACTGCACGTCTAAAAAAGAAAAGTAGTAACTTTCTTCAGACGTAGAAAATCATACGTCTAGGAAAGGAAAGTAGCGGATTTCTTCAGAGGTAGAAAATTAAACATCTAATAAAACAATGTAAAGAATTTCTTCAGAGGTTAAAAACTGCACGTCTAAAAAAGAAAAGTAGTAACTTTCTTCAGACGTAGAAAATCATACGTCTAAGAAAGGAGAGTAGCGAATTTCTTTAGTTTTACAAATTTGTTTCAAGCTTGGATACTGTGAATTTAAAAATAAGGGGAAAACTGGCCATGATATTTTCAAGAAAATAACAAAAGTGTCGTTAACGCACCGATCTATATTCTTCACGATGAAGAGGAAATACGTTTTTGAGTGAGTTAGACAACCCCTCTCAACGACTTTGAAATCTCTGTAAGAGCGACGTTTCGATCGTCCTATTGCACTGTTGTCAAGCATAATGATGACCGATGCAGTGGGAAGGTCGATTTTAGGATTATTTCAGAATTTTCACGCCAAGCCGAACAATAGTTTATCAGCACATAGCTTCCCTGATTTGAACTGATAGACAAGATGGGAGGCAGCCAGTCAATGGTACGCACCACCAACTTTTGAGCTTGTCCTATTTGATCAAATATCAGGATTTGACTGTTACTTCTATAGCGCATCTGAGGCTCCAGATGACTCTATTAAAATAGTAATTAGTCATTGACACACGTTGTTTACTCGTTTAAAAACTTGCTGCTTATAAACACGTGATTTCAACTCTGAGAACAATGATTTAGCCATGTGTGTTCATAATGACGAAGAAATTCATTAACTCAAAGTTGGGTCTCTGATTAAAGGCTATTTAGCAACATCAAGAGTAAAATTCCGCCGATATTCACTGAAAATGAGTACCGAAGATTATTTTTGAAGGCGGTACTAGTACTGGTAGTACAGTGACTTATTTTACCTGCTTTTTCGGACGCGCTAGCGTTCCATTGTTTTGTCAGAAAGAATTTATTCGTTGACTCTCAAATTGTCGTTTGTTTATATTTACACACAGACAGCTGACTATCTACTTCTTTTTTTTTTGACAAATTCATCCCTGAGCAACATCATCAAGTTGGCGAAACTAAGCCTAGAATATTAAACCGCAAAAAAAAGAAAAAATTAACAGAATAACAACGCAGTTTTTGATAAACTCTCTGTCAAAAAATAATTATTTTGTTTCCATACAAGATCTGTACATTTATCAAACGTGTGTTTAAGCTAACAACATTCGGCTTAAAATGTTGTTAAGAAGAGAAGAAAAGACACCCATATCCTTTTTGCTCCAGGCTTTCAAGGATAATATCTATGCACTGAAAGTGCTATGGTACTTTATCCAAAATATTTGAAAGCAAAAAAATATTGAATATTAATATACATACTAATTTTTGTTGCTAAGCACGAGGCTAAACAATGGGCTATTTGTGCTTCTCGAATCGTGGGTTTCGAAACTAAATTCTTAGCCTTTAAATACTACGATTTATCTTTGAGCCTATAGGTGTTTTTATATATGTAAGACATGTTTTTATATTCATTAGCTTTCGATAGTAAAGTAACAAATAACTGGCTTGTATTTATTTGTGTGATTATTACAAATGGTTTGTTTTGAATTTCGCGCAAAGTTACACGAGGGCTATCTGCGTTAGCGGTCCATAATTTAGCAGTGTAAGACTAGAGGGAAGGCAGCTAGTCATCACCACCCACCTCCACTATTGAGTTACTCTTTTACCAACGAATAGTGGGATTGACCGTCATATTATAACACTCCCACGGCTGAAAGGGCGAGCATATTTGTCGCGACGGGGATTCGAAACCACAACTTTCGGATTACAAGTCGAGTGCCTTAACCACCTGGCCATGCTGGGCCATTATTGCAAATATAATCATACTTAAAGTTGAAATACTTTATATATAAATACAACAAGAACGAGAAAAACAGTAATTTAACGAAATGTAATACGTCTGAAACGTTGCATACTCTGTGTCTTAAGGGCTCTTTCCCTGTTGAACTTGATTACTCAAACACTGAGTCAATGAGTAAATATACTACAGATCTTTCAATGAATAATGATATAACCATCCAAGCAATTGTGAATTGGATCGTTAATGTAATCAGTGAATACGACTTATATCAGTGTTCTCATTGATAGCAAAGTAACTAAAAGGATAGTTTACTGTGATAATAATAAAATATTTAAAGATTTGCAAGTAACTGATATTCCTACTAAAGTTTAATATTTAGTCTCTAGATGTATTTTTATTCCGTCTTATATGCTTTAAATGTTTTGAAATTCACGTTAAAGTCCAGATCTTAGCAATGGGTGTCTCAACAACCGACATACTGACAGCTGTTTGTACATGTAAGTAGAGTTATATTGTTGGTTGATGTAAAATAGATCGTTTTCTCTTAAAACGCCTTTTACCGTTTTTGCATGTTACTACAGTAAAACTAGAGTTTTAAAACCTTCAGATCAATCTAAATGAATGATAGGAAACTAAAATAACTTTTACGAGTACAATAGTAATTGCATGAGAGGACCTTAGTTCTGACTGTGTTGTTGAGCTGTTGCAGTTCACAAGCGGGTGTTGCGTTTTATGACATGTGTTATATGAATGAACTGTAAAACAACTCTCTCTAAAGCCAGGTACGATATCGTTGTTAATTCCAAGTTGGTCACGTGCCTCACAACGATTACAACACTCCACGAGCTTAAGACATAGAGAAACATTAAAGGAAAATGAAATCAACACAAATCTTTGACTACTGTGCTCTGAGTGCTGAATAATTTCCAATATAAAACTTCTCTATAGACAGTAATGAGAATCTTTAATTTAGAATCTGGTACTTTACTGCTTAGAAAAAAAATATATAATGGTGATTGGTGAATGTGTTAAGTTCAAGTGAAGGCTTGAAATTGTGTTCTATTATTTGTTGGAGGTTGAAAATCCTGATATATGTTTGGTTATATCTTAATACATCTTGTATGTCGTTGGCTATGTTCAGTTACGTCTGGTACTTGAATCGTAAGGTTTATTAAATCTGTTATACGGCTGGTCAGGCTTTGTTAATTCTGATATGTTTAGCATGGTGAGGTTTAGAAAAGTTGGCCATTCTGTATTTGGTTGATTAGATGCTTTTAATCCTGTTCTTTAGTTGGTTATATTTTCATAATTATGGTACTTTACTTGATTTTGATAACTCTATTATGTGGCTGATTGGATTTTGCTAATTGTTTGATAATATTAGTCAAATTCCGATAAGTTCAGTAAGTGGTTATAACTTGAATTTTGGTTGTAATGGAATAGACTGACGTTTTTTGGTATGTTGTTATTTATATTTTGTTAATTCTAGTTTATATTGTAGTTTGAAGCAGGTTTTTTAATTAAAATAAATTGGTAGCTGCTAATAATTCTTTATTACTATTATTTTTGCCTTGAAAATTATTTGTACTTTACGTTTTTTTCCAAAATATGGCTTTGATAAATCAGCTCTAGTTTACTAAAATATTAACTTTGACCTAAAGTTAATATATTTTAATGTGCATTCAATGTAATAGCACTTTGCAAATTATTATTTTGAAATATCAAAATAGCATATTTATTAGGGGATGATGAATATATATATATATATATATATATATATATAATAATCCTTTTTACACATAATTACATTTTTATATGATCTCCTAGAAAACGAGATTAAACCAGATGCCCCAAAACACAAGTTAACAGGCAACCGGTTACAAGTGCATATTAAATTAATCAAACTTCATGTAAATTCTCTCACTATCTATCATAGTCAAAACAAACGGTACAAGTTCAATTAACTACTTGAGTCCTAAGGGGGCGGAGAAATCAGCCGAGAATGAAATTGATTTCGTGCACCAAATCAATTCTTTCTCTTTGAAATAACATCAACTAAAGTTACAGCTCAGATTTTTATTAAAAAATAAAATAGAGAAACCATTTCATTTACAATCTACTTATTTCATTTTAAAAAATACTCGTCTTCTTACTTACTTTGTGATCCAAGAAAGATAATTATTCTGTTTAGTGTAAGAAACCAGATCACAAAATTGATTAAACTGTCTCTGATAAGTGTTTTTTTTTTTAACCTTTTCATTTCGTAGGTATGCGTTATTTCGGGAGTAAAGTGAAAACATAATGGAATCACCAATAGCTGCGGTGTAATTGAAATTATTTCAGGCAGGATTAAAGTAAATTAATTAATTAGACTTTTTGCTTCTTTTTATTAGCTATAATTTTGTGCGAGAGCAATACCAAACGTGAGGTGCGCGTGTACCAGATTCGATTTTATTACACATGAAGATATTTACTAACCTATCTTCAAATTGAAATTCTTTTAGGGTAGATTAGAATAACTTCATTTATGAGACTTTGGGCGTGGTCAAATACATCAATCGAAAGAGTTCGACTTTTGAGTCTAAAACTGAAATTAAATGTCAAATCAGTCAAGAGATGACTGAACTATAAACTAAAAGATTGTAAATGAAAAACGCAGACATTCTACAAGCTGCTACACCGCGGCTCAAAATATATTTAGAGAGTGTAAGAAATATAAGCCTAGTCAAGCAAAATAGATAGATAAAGCTCATTTTACTCTTATTTCTTCAATCTTTGTTCGAAAATCAGTGCTACGATTCATTAAATTACTCTGGATGAATAAAGCTGATTTTACTGTTATTTCTTCGATCTTTGTACGAATATTAGTGCTACGGTTCATTAAGTCACTCTGGATGAATAAAGCTGATTTCATGCTATTTCTTCGATCTTTGTACGAAAATCAGTGCTACGGTTCATTAAATTACTGTGGATGTAAGATTATTAATTAGTTTCATCTTTCAGCTCTTTTCCTCTAGATCACCATAAATATATAAGCGTCTATAATTCATAAAAAATTAGTGAAAAGTTTACTTTTTAGTTGTGTGATACGTTACTATTGTTTGATGAATTTTGCGAGGGACACGTGCGTTCCTAATTTAGAAGGGTTTGATTAAAGGAAGGGCAGATAGTCTTCAACACCCACTACAAACTGTTGTGTTTTTCTATTACCAATGAAAAATATGATTAACCGTCAAATTATCACGCCATCACATCTGAAAGTTAGAGCATGTTCAGTGACTGGATTCTAATTTCCTGTCCACAGATACCGTGAATGCTGCTTGCTGTAAATTAAACACCATTGCAACAATGTATTTTATGTTCATATAAAACACGTTAGACTAAAAGTATAAAATTACTTAAAGTTTGTTTCCAACTGATGATAATGTAACAAACGTAATAGTAATACCACTGTGTCAGTAAAGAAACGGATTACTCAACGAAACCTTACATGATATCTGAAGGGGAAAAGCACAAGTTTCAGTATTTTTTTCCAACATCAAAAATGTTACTTGAATATAGAAACTATTTGGACGTCAAAGAAAATACAGTCATTGAGTTGAAATCGTATTCTTTTCCTATAATGTAGAAAGGCAGCCTTCATGGTGAAGAATATTTTGATTGCGTTGTATTCTTTAGTAAAGAAGGAAGACAAAAACAGACATACGTTGTAAATATATTTTAATTTGATATATGTCTAGAGTGATAACTTTACTCATAAGTCTTAATAATTCATATACAGTTATTTAATTTTACGAAACGATACTTTATTATTATTATTATTCTTTAAGTGTATTTTATGAAATCTGGTTGATTTTGTTATTTTTTTTTGTGCTTGAAAAATGCTTGAGGTATTTAATCAGCATCCGTTGGGCTTTAAGGAGTTAAAATAATCTGAGATTACTATCAACGTATATGGTAATTTCAAGGCTTCCCGCTAGGAGAATATGAAGAAACGCCTTTTCAGATTTCACTAGTTTTAACTTAAATTTCGCTACTCATGTAAAAAAGCATAAGGTGTGTGGAGAAGGTCGTTAGAAATCCAACCAACCAAACTTCTTTCTCCCCAGTTATGCACATGTTAATGGCACTCCAAGTCAGAATCCCTCATCCAATATTACACGCTGTCTGTTAGTTATACCAAGATTATGATGGATGTCGTTTAATTAGACGAAGAAGAACACGTGCGTCAAGACGCCCTGTATCTCCTCTACCCTTTCTACCCAACATCGCCACACTCACCTCTGTTACAGCGAACCTTGTGATACGAATTTTTTATAAATGACATTTTCTGAAATACATCAGCTGAGAACGTCATCATATGTCGTAACGTGAACATCGTTCACTAAACTACTGTCACAAATCTCTTACACCGAATTTTGATATAAAGGTTTTCTTAAATTTTGATATAAAAGGTTTTCTTATTTGTCGACTAATGATTAAGAATGTTCTAAACGTTACGAAGTCAAATACATACATTTGAATACATGTACATAAATATTCTGAAATTTCAAACCAACTCTATTGAGATTCCATTTGAAGATACTATTTCAAAGTTAACTCAATGTTTCAATCTTAAGTTTTCTTTACTAATAGAATAGGGTTTCCCTGTTGAACACGTAGTAATGGAAATGATAAAGCCAATAGAACATGGAAAAGCAGTAGTTAGTTAAAAAGAATACCATGTGTTTTCCTCAAATTTCCACGACCAAAAAAAGGTTTAACGAAACGTCATACAGTCGTTAGGATACGTTTAAAATCGTTTAGAAAGCTTGAAAACCCATAATGCAAATATTTTATTAGATCAATACGGTTATTAAAACAAGCCCATGCTATCATAGATCATTGCGTACTGACATTTCTAATGGTTAGCTTATCTAGACTGTGAATTCGAGTGTTCAATGTTTGTGGCTCATTGCCGTTAAAACGTGGGTCCCAATTTGTGGTCGTGGTTGTACTAGAAGAGTGACAGTAAAACTTAAGTATTCGAACAGACAAGCGAAACCCGTAAGTTATCGATTGGTACTACTGACTATCTGCTTCCTTTCTATTAAACTAACAGCTCATAAGTAGAAACTGTTATGCACAGAAAGCCCTTGTGTAGCTTTAGCGAAATTCTGAAATAAGCAAACGTTATTATTAAAACATTTAAGCTAAGCAACTCAGAGTTAGAATCACAATCTACAGATAGGTTTACTAGGTATATAATTGGTTAGATTTAAGTCCGGGTCTAAGAATCGTAGCTCACACTTAATATAGCTGAGTCGTAAAATCAGAGGCACTGGCTGACCTGGAATAGAAGAATTGCATTATGGTTTACATTTGAAGATGTACAAACTCGCAAGTAATGAATAAGATAAAGGATCTGACTACAAGTAAAAAGTGATTTCAGTTAGGCCTATCGCTTAATTCAGACAAAAACAAAGATGCAGTTAAACTTAGCTACCAAAATACAGATAATGACCACATTTAAACCTACATTTAAGAGCCACAAGTCACAATTACAGTCATCATCTGCGTTTAAAAGTCATGATTCATTATTATATGTAAGGTTTAAGTCTAATCAATAGTGATTACGGTTAGGTTATACGTTTAAAATAAAAGAATCACAGTATGGTGTCTAAAAATTGTTAAGTGCATTCAGTTTAAAGGTTTTGATTTTTAATGCTTTGTTCATGCTGAGTTGCTCACTTTTCTCAGCTGAAATTACATCTTATATGATTGTAAATCGAGCTTCAGATATAGGAAAATAAATATATCTAAAAAAAACAATCACAAATTATTTGTAATATATATTTAAATGTAACCACAGTCTTATGGTGACATGGAGGAAGCAGAAAAATATTATATTTTATTCTTTCAAACGTAGAAAGGAGTCAGGTATATTTCAATAAGGTTTTAATTTTCATATAATAGTTCTGCATTTATACGGTGTTCACTAGTAAACAGGAGAGGGTGTGAACAATTGTAAGCTTGTATTAATTCTTTCAAGGATTTAGCTTTATATGTTTATTATGCTACTTACGCTTGTTTCTGTATGGTTTTCTTTTTTTCATGTTACGTATATTCTTGTCTGTGTATCGCGCAAGTCCCGCCTGTTCTAGAAAGTCGTAGGACGTCCTTTAGTAAGGATCAACAACTTGCTATGTGTGTATGTAATATTAGTGGTTGTTTTGATGTTGTTTTGAATTAAGCACAAAGCTACACAATGGGCTATCTGTGCTCTGCCCACCACGGGTATCGAAACCCGGTTTCTAGCGGCGTGAGGGACAACTACTAAGTTCAATATAAAATTCCGTTTATTGAGATAGTGATACGAAGCGCACATAACGCAATAACTTTGAGACTCGCCCGAAATAAAATTATAATACGTAACAATTCTAGCATTAGACAAAGACAGTGTCATTAGACAGTATCAATTTCTTATAGCACATGCTCGTTCGTTATGCTTCTCTATCATTAATCTTCTAGAGTGTTCGTCATACCTAAGTGGAAAGGTGGTACAAAGATTTGTATAAGCTATTATGAGATGAAAATTGAATCTTCTTTGATATATAACTTAAATGGCTTCTAAGTTTGGTGACCTAAATTACTGATATCAGATATCAGTTCTGTCATAATTTGTGAAAGCGATTGTGATACTTGCTTATTCCTTCAGGTCAATTGGTCAGAAAGCATGGAGTCAGAGTAAGACTAAAGTGAAGTCACTCTCAAGTAATGATGGTCATTATCTTTTGTTTCACAACTATGGTTTAATACTTCTCCTTTCTACAGTTTTCATTTAAATTTTACAAAACATTTCTGAACCTGTTACTTATTACAAGTATTTGTATTTATTTGTTGGACTTCCATGAATACGAATACCACAGGGTACATTACTAAGCCACATTTTGGTGCTTTCAACAAGAATTTGTTATTACAGATTTTATTTTTCCACGATTTTATTTATTTGATCCTCTTGTTCATGTCCCTGTATGATTTATAAATCGTGATCATTTTGGGGTTTAGACAATAAAGGAATTAACTTCTGATGGAATGAGGATACGACTCTAAATTTCAGTAAGAAACATAATCGATGTTACTATAAACCAGTGAGTTTTGTTATCCATGAGGAAGGTTATGTTTACATTCTCAACTCATTATTTGGAACAAAAAGTTTAAAGGAAACTATAAATAACACAATTATTACAATTTAATCTCTCCTGGTCATCTCCTAAATACAGAAGCACAGGACAGAGTAGTAATGATGGTGAGATCAGTTTTGAAATCCTATAACGATATGGAGAAGTCTTTGTGAAACTCTTAGGTATTCATTGAGCAGACCAGGTATTGCCAGGCACTGATCAGAGTCAATCATGATCGGATGATGAGCAAATTGATGACAAGGGTACGCCAATCACTGATCAGCGCTTTTAGTTGGACTCTGTGAGTAACAGAGCAATCCGTATGGCTAAATTTAAAACTTAAAGGAGTGGGATACACAAGAAATTGTCTGTTGATATGGATAAACTTATGATGTAGCACGGAAGATCATTCCTGAACCTGTCAGCTGCTGGCTGTGATAAGACATCCGTTGAGATTACATCATTCAAACTTGATATCGTAGTAGAAGTAAAGGCTAGAAGAAGTGTTTGATTCTGCCCAAAAACAAGTTTAAGACTAAATAATAGTTCTTTAGGTTCCCGAAACGATTTAGTTAATAATACAATTTCTAAAGAAACCACTAAGTTTTGTTTCTATTTACCACGTGAGCTTCCCTTATCCATTTTATAAATCTGTGCCGCCCATGTGTGAAGAATGAAGCCTCTTTATTAACGTTTGTTTACCAGGTCATTTAATATAGGACTATCCATATCTTTTCATCAGATCAGACAGTTTTGTTTTAATTCAATTTTGATTTATGCTATAGGAAGTTTTGTAGAAGCAGCGGCAAACTGACTCAGATAGTTTAAAACTCGCTGAAACTTGAGATGGTTCCAACCACCAGCTTTGGAAGACGTGTCATTTTACTTCATCTCATTGTTGTAGTATCTGTTTCTGACTGTTATAAACTGGGCATCACAGGGTATACGTCAGAAATAAATGTGAGATTCAAGTTCCAGTAGATACTAAAAAAAATCAGAAAGTTGTCCAACTTTGTGTCATGCATCTTGATTAAATCTGTCACTTTAATTTATTAACACCAACATTGTAAGTATAGAAGTCTATCTCTGGTTTCATTTTGGTTCTATGGGCACCAAATAAAGTTAGTTGTCTCTAATCTTTGTTATGCATTGTTATGTCAGTTTTGGATTTATTGTAAGTTATATCATTCAGTTTCACTGTAGGAAAAACACGTAATATCAACTAAAATGGACCTAAGGACAACAGATAGCACGAGAGATGGTCGAGAAGGATGTTGTAGTGATCGAACTGTCCATGTAGTATTCCACGGAGTATTATGGAATATGTTAATACGTGATCACTTTTTGCTGTAGTAATATAGAACCGACATACAAAACACAATGATGTTTGTGGAGAAAATAGGCTAAACTTGATTTAAAAATTATGTATTTGAGTGCTGAAATTGTGGCACTGTTGATCTGTGATTAAGGATATTCACACATGTAGCTTCCAGCTGGTAAGTATCAGCACAGTAATGTAAACTTCTATGAAGTGTATCACATTTGAAAGTAATGCAAGACTTCCTGAGTATTTAATAAGCCCACTAGTTAAGAATTGTTTTATTTAGTTGAAACTCAAAACAGAGACAAGAACTCATTGATATTCTCATAGAATGTGTCAGTGTATTTTTACACGAGATTGCCCAATGCGCCAGAAAAAAATCACACATCATCTAATGTGTATTGTTAGCACATGTCTAATAAACATTCATCACAAATAGGCCCGGCATGGCCAGGTAGTTAAGTCGTAGGACGTCCTTTAGTAAGGATCAACAACTTGCTATGTGTGTATGTAATATCAGTGGTTGTTTTGATGTTGTTTTGAATTAAGCACAAAGCTACACAATGGGCTATCTGTGCTCTGCCCACCAGAAGTGAGGGCGTTATAACGTGATGACGATCAATCTCACTATTCGTTGGTAGAGTAGTAGCCCAAGAGTTGGCGGTGGGTGGTGATGACTAGCTGCCTTCCCTCTAGTCTTACGCTACTAAATTAGGGACGGCTAGCGCAGATAGTCCTCGAGTAGCTGTCCGCGAAATTCAAAATAAACCAAACCAATCACCACAAATAATTCTTATGAGCATCAGAGATGTTGCCAGCCTGAAATGAAATTACTATAAGAAAGTAAAGGGGAAATATTTGATTTGCATGGACTTTAGAAGGATGAATAAGCTGAATATCGGAGAATATTACATTATACTACAAATTATTACAAATATACTTCTGTAGTATGAACGAATGTTTTGTTACCTCAGAAGGTACATAATGAAGCAGTACTGAAGATACACATTACTGGTAAATCGAACTGGATGATGAATCTAGACCTAATACTGATTTCCTCACCAAGTAAAGGCTGTGTTAGTTATATATTATGTCATTCTGTATGCGCAATACATCTGCCACGTTTTGAAAATTATGTAAAATAAACTTCAAGTACTGAAATGACTAGGATGTTTCAACTGTTTTAATTGTATTTTTTATTCAAATATTTCAGACTGCAGATAAGAAACTGAGAATGTTGTTCAAGTGATTCAGGTCTGAAAGAAAAACCAGTTTCTTCTTTAAATACTCGGCAGTGACAAAGTGTTCATTAATACAGCATAGGGCACAGGGGTCAACGAATAGCTCCAACCTGAGACCAAGCAGAAAGTTCACAACTTTTTTATGTTTTGTATTGCACAATTAAATAAACTAAACACTAACAGTTACTGAATGGTGGAACTGTAAAACACAGAAGGAAGTGTTAGCAGGTTTTATTATCTGGGCCTGGCATGGCCTAGCGCGTTAAAGCGTGCGCTTTGTAATCTGAGGGTCGCGGGTTTACGCCCGAGTCGCGCCAAACATGCTCGCCCTCCCAGCCTGTGGGGGCGTATAATGTGACGGTCAATCCCACTTTTCGTTGGTAAAAGAGTAGCCCAAGAGTTGGCGGTGGGTGGTGATGACTAGCTGCCTTCTCTCTAGTCTTACACTGCTAAATTAGGGACGGCTAGCAAAGATAGCCCTCGAGTAGCTTTGTGCGAAATTCCAAAACAAACAAACAAACCGCAATCTGAGGGTCGCGGGTTCGCATTCCCGTCGCGCCAAACATGCTCGCCCTTTCAGCCGTGGGGGCGTTATAATGTTACGGTTAATCCCACTATTCGTTGGTAAAAGAGTAGCTCAAGAGTTGGCGGTGGGTGGTGATGACTAGCTGCCTTCCCTCTAGTCTTACACTACTAAATTAGGGACAGCTAGCACAGATAGCCCTCGAGTAGCTTTGTGCGAAATTAAAAAACAAAGCAATTTATTATCTATTAACATGGTATTATTGTGGTACTAGAATGATGGAAATTTTTATATTTGAGAGGATCATTTATTACTGAAGTAGCTGACGAACTTTAAATTAAAACAGAAGATACGATTAAATATTCATGAGTGTTGTTGCAAGAATACACTTAGAGCAAAATTATGTTGAATTTCACACGAAGCTACACTAAACAACCTTACTTTTGAAGCAATAGACTAGAGGAAAGGTAGCTAGTCAACACTACACATTACCAACTCTTGAGCTACTTTCATTAGATCACATATTTGATTATTTCATTGTCACTATTATAATTTACTTACGGCTCCAGAATTCAGAGCATATCTTTCTTATTTTGTGGTAACGAAACATGAGCCTCAGATACACAATGCTTAACACTAACCATTGGGCAATGCTCTGCCCTTGGCCCTTGTATAGGCAGTTATGGGGGAAATATAGTGTATTGTAGAGTAGTTATGAATGGTAAAGTATTCAACCTGTGATGAAAATAGGGAAATATGATGTATTGTAGAGTAGTTATGAATGGTAAAGTATTCAACCTGATGAAAATAGCTGTTATTCCAGGAATCTAAAACAGAAGATACTATAGCGATATCCAGAAAGTGTCGTATACTACTTTAAATGAATTGAAATCTTTGGTATAGCTGCTTTCATTGAAAACATTGAGATTGTGTAGCTATTGTATCGTATTTAATGCACAGAAAAAATCCTGTTACGTCTTGGAAAACTCTAGCAGATAATTGTAGGTCTTTCTCTGAGAGAACAGGATATAGCTGGTTCTATGTCCAAACCTGAGAAAGGTAATCATTATACGCTATATATTCTTCCTAATTTCACACAGTTGACGTATATTTGTTAGATGGCGTGTTAACAGAACAGTAGACAACGTGACTGGGTAGATCTGGAACGATCCATATGGACTACAGGTCAACTTCAATTATCAGATATTGCAGTGAATAGGTGGTGCATACTACGAAATGCTAATTTTGAAAACCTTGAATGAAATAAGTTGGATGACCATGTGTTATATATCATAATGCTATGCCGAAAGAAAAACATTTGTTTTTTTATTCTCTGATCTGATGCCTAGCTTTGAACTCAATACAGATGTACCACAGCGTCCACAGAATACGTGGGTAGCTGTATTCTTCAGCAGTCGGTGTACATGTTTTTGTGCATCAAGGAATACATGAAGAAGATATATTCAAAATAGTACCGTTACTATTTATGTGTATACAACCTATCTGCAGTCCGTAAGGAACTTCACTCGTGTTGGATAAATTTATATTTTTATACTCATAGCTTAATAATAATACGTATGAGCTACACCAATGATGTGAAGTTTGTTTGCTTGTTTCTTTGTTTTGAATCTTGCGCAAAGCTACACGAGAGCTATCTGCTCTAGCCGTCCCTAATTTAGCAGTGTAAGACTAGAGGGAAGGTAACTAATCATCACCACCCACCGCCAACTCTTGGGTTACTCTTTTACTGACGAATAATGGGATTGATCATCACATTATAATGCTCTCATGGCTGAACGGGCGAGTATGTTTGTTGTGAGAGAGATTCGAACCCTCGACTCTCGGATTACGAGTCAAGCGTCTTAACCACTTGGCCACGTCGGGCCTGATGTAAAGTTCGCAATTAAATTGAATACCCTATCAAACTGGTTTTCTGTGTCACTAATATACAGTCATGTGAAAAAAGTTAGGACACCCTATGAAAGCCTGTGTATTTTTGTAACTTATTTTTGGATATATAGATATTTCAGCTCAATTTTAACAATACTGAGAGATTATAGGAATATAACTAAACAACTAAAACTAAAGAAAAGACTTTTCAAGATCTTCTGTAAATGTAATTCTACAAAAATTCATATTCTATATGAGGAAAAAGTTAGGACACCCCCACATCTATTCCCACTTAAAATGGCTCAACTCACACACAGGTGTATCACACCAGGTGCACATGATTAGAAGATCGTTACTCAGCATTTTGAATAAGGCTTGCCCTATTTAAACCTCAAACATTTAGTTTGGTGTGCTCCTGACTGTTGAAATGAGAGTGAGCACCATGGTGAGAGCAAAAGAGCTGTCTGAGGCCTTCAGAAAGAAAATTGTAGCAGCTAATGAGTCTGATAAGAGATTTAAAAAGATCCCAAAAGATTTTGAAATCATCCATTCCACTGTCCGGAAAATAGTCAACAAGTGGAGGGCTTTCAAAACACCTGCCAACATGCCCAGGTCTAGTCGTCCAAGCAAGTTCATCCCGAGAGCAGACCGCAAGATGCTAAAAGAGGTCTCTGAACACCCTAACATGTCATCACGGGACCTACAGCAGGCTCTGGCTACTGTTGATGTGAAAGTGCATGCCTCTACAATCAGAAAGAGACTGCACAAGTTTAACTTGCATGGGAGGTGTGCAAGGAGGAAACTTTTGCTCTCTAAAAGAAACATCAACCCCAGACTGAAGTTTGCCAGAGAGAATGTAAACAAAGACCAGAACTTCTGGAATAATGTTCTTTGGACAGATGAGTCCAAAATTGAATTATTTGGACATCAGAACAGAGGACATGTTTGGCGTAAATCAAATACGGCATTCCAGGAAAAGAACCTCATACCAACTGTGAAGCATGGAGGTGGAAGTATCATGATTTGGGACTGCTTTGCTGCAGCAGGACCTGGACAGCTCACAATCATAGAATCCACCATGAATTCTACTGTGTATCAGAGGATGCCAGAGGATCATGTGAGACCATATGTACGAAAATTAAAGCTGAAGCGGAACTGGACCCTGCAACACGACAATGACCCAAAACATACCAGTAAATCCACCACGGACTGGCTGAAAACTATGAAATGGAGAGTCCTGGAATGGCCGAGTCAAATCCCAGATCTTAATCCCATTGAGATGCTGTGTGGTGACTTGAAACGGGCTTGAGGAGTGGGGCAAACTTTCTTCAGACCGATGTCAGAGACTGTTAGATGGCTACAAGAAGCGTCTCACTGCAGTTATTTCAGCCAAAGGGGGTAACACTAGCTATTAGGGGTTAGGGTGTTCTAACTTTTCCTCAGTTAGAATATGCATTTTTGTAGAATTACATTTACAGAAGATCTTGAAAATAATTTTCTTCAGTTTTAATTGTTTAGTTATATTCCTATAATCTATCAGTATTGTTGAAATTGAGATCAAATATCTATATATTCAAAAATGTTACAAAAATGCATAGGCTTTCATAGGGTGTCCTAACTTTTTCACATGACTGTATCTCTAGAACACTGGTTGTTCTAAGAATGCGAAAACAATCTACACCGCATCATATGGGAACTTGGTTTACGCTGGTGATTGTGAAGATCTTGCCACCTTCTCCTTATGACCTCAAATCACAATTATGTATTCATTTAAAATTAAAGAAAAATGTTGTTTTCTACATTTTTCATTTAGTTTCGTTATTAAAATGCGTTTCATTTATAAAATTAATGTTTTTGAACTACGCCGATGTTACTAGATATTTTTATCCTGCTATTAATTCTGAAAAAGGCACTACATTTTCACGAATTATGGCTTAACAACACCTTATAATTTATTTATAATACCATAAAGAATTTTTTTTCGTGTTGACTGATCAAGTATAATTTTGGATTTCTTTCACGATGATGTTACTTATGTATTTGGACTAAGTATAATTAATTTAGGCAAACAGGATATTAAATGTCGAAGGTTAGAAGCACTGGCTAGTACTTAATTGTTAATGGTTCGGCGTGTATAAGTAGTTAAAACACTCGACTCGTAATCTGTGAGATACTGTACTTGTTGAATAATAGATAAACTATCGCATATAAACTATGTGTGTTGTATATTTACACCACTGCTACCGCGAGATGCATAATGTATACAACAGGTGCTCAGGACACTTTCTTTACGGAAGCCAGAGTGACCGTGACATTTAACTATACATTGCTAACTGGTTGAACTGACTCGACTTTAAATTTGAGTTCTGACGTTTGCTAATAAAATCATAATTCTTTATCTTTGGTTACTTTGTTTTTCACTCATGAGACTGCCAAAATACTTGACTCCTGTACTGTAAAGAATGGACAAAGGAGGACTTGTTTGTTGGCGATCTTGAAGATTTTGGCTTTATTTCAATAACTTCATGGAGAAACCTTCAGGTCCTCATGAAAACTACAGCCGTCCATATCCAGAGTTATCCGTACTGGTGAATAAAGTGAATGAATAGACCACTGTGAGTACGTTGCTGTCAAAACAGCTTTCTACAAGTGCATTAATGATAGAGACTAGAATGCTTGTAACCGACATTGAAAAAACAACATAAGACCACGTAACACTGGTCCTCATTTTTTTTATTGCTGTGTTAACATTGTATTACAAAAATGTGATGCATATGCTAAGAGAAATATAGAAGATTCCAAAAATTCCAAGAGTAATATATTGTGGGATCCAATGTTAAAAAGAAGAAGAAAGACACCATCTTCTCATCCAGTTTTAAAACCCCAACAGCGACTACAGTTAGCTTCTGGTATGTTGGTTTTTGCCACGCATTGAGCCATTGTTCTATTGATGGCTGCTTCAAGAAAAATCCTGAGAAACATGATCATGAAAAAAAGATCCAGACACTGTAATATCAAGGCTACACAATTGAAAGAGACTTGGGATTGTAATCGGGGCAAAAGTGTCATGATATTCTGATAATTATTACAGAAAATCATTAGTCGATGAATCAACTGACACATTACAAGAGGGATTTTCATAAAACCAATGAGACTCTCTGAATATCAATGGTGGAAGACAGAGATTTATATTAGTTTTCTGGAGGTTATTTATAAATAATTATGTTTATAAACTGTTAGTAACCATGCTTTGCAGGTTTCATTATGTAATCTTGTAGATTTTTTAAACATTTCTTTGTATACATGTGTTTAGTTAATATGGTTGTTTTAAAGATGAATCGTATTTTATAATCAAAGTTTTTTCCCCTGAGTTTATTCAGTCTATTATTTGGACTTTCCCTTTCATAGTTTGTTATGTCTTACTTTACGTTAAATTTCTAGTTTATGGCCAATTTAGTATTCTAAATTTTGATTTTTCATAATTTTCATATTATATATAATGTTCTATTTCCTTATATTATTTAACTTCCTTATGATTTTTCATAATTTTCATATTATATATAATGTTCTATTTCCTTATAATATTTAACTTCCTTCTTGTCTCAGCTTTATTTATTTCTAGTCAGTCAAGCTTCATCTGTTTTACATTTATCTCTGTTTTTATTTGCTTTCTTTTTCTTAATACCCCCCAGTGGCTTAGCGGTATGTCTGCCAACTTACAACGCTAAAATCCGGGTTTCGATACACGTGGTGGGCAGAGCACAGATAGCCCATTGTGTAGCTTTGTGCTTAATTTAAAACAACAACTGCTTTCTTTTAAATGTGATTGGTGTGTTTGTACTTGGTTTCTTAGTTCTAAGTTTATCCGGTTGGTCTTTAGCACTTGCGATTTTTTGTATTGAATAGATTTATACTTTTTTTCTCATTTTTATCATAAGAAAAAGAATAACTAAAGTTGTTGGACAGTAATTCAAAATTTGGGACAGCGGTAGATAGGCTTGACACTCTTGTCATAAATACAAATATATCTGAGTTTTAAATTTGATCCTTTTTAAGATTTGATTTGTTTGTGTAGCATATAAACTTGTTTGCATTAAATTAAAATTTATCAGTTTAACACTTTTGCCTCGGTGTTAAATTTAGTTTACGTTTTAGTTCCTGGTATATATGTCACAGCATTTTGTGTGTGGTCAGATATGGTTTGATTTTGTTTGTTTATTTTTTGAATTTCGCGCTACTCGAGGGCTATATGCGCTAGCCGTCCCTAATTTAGCAGTGTAAGACTAGAGGGAAGGCAGCTATATCAGAAAATTTCTGTAATTTTTCCTTTCTTTCAGATATATTTGGTAATTTTTAAACGTTTTCATGTCGGTGTTCTGCGCTCATCTGACAATCTTGTGAACAGAGTGTGAAGCATTTAAAGTTTATACTTACTTTAGTTTATTTTTGTACCATTGTTCACCTGGAATGTAGGTCATCGCAAGATGCAAAAGGTTGCATAAGCTTGTATAAATTTGGAGTTAAACTTCCTCAAAATAGTTTTAATGGAACTTATCTACAAAATAGATAATCTTGGATCGTGGGATACCACATTACGACTTTTATATGACTTAACAGTGTGTAATGTAAACAGTTCTTTCGTCCTTTGAAAACTAAAGTTTTTGATACCTGCATATTCTAACATCCAGATCAGTTAGTCAGAAAACTCGAAGTTGACCAGTAAGATACCAGTGCTAATAATACAAAAAAGGTTGTCTTCATTCTTTGTTTCATATGTGTGGACGTGATTAGTTTCTTTTGTTGACAGTATTTTAGTTATAATTTACAAACTATTTCCTGAATATGACGTGTGTTGCAGACCTTTATCTGACGTAAGTTAGCGAGCCAGAACCCACAATGTTTGATTTTGTAAACGAAAATGGTGTGTCATTAAAATTCAAACAATCTTTTATCTTTATATATTTTGGTGGGACCTAACATAACAGTTCATTTCTTGGTTTCGGTTACTGTTATGAATCATATCTCTTTAGAATAAATTATATTTGTTTCTGATGTTTAAAGAATAACGCATAATTTCAGTTAAGTGTAAATTCAAGTCAAATTTGAAACAGTCGATATCACAGTAAATTAGAAAGGCCAACATTTGCAACCAAATCCAATATATCTCCCTACCATCACTACTATCTTACTAAACAAGGTCTGCAGAATACAGTAAATTTGCTTACGTTTTTTTATAGCAAAGCCACATCGGACCATCTTTTGTGTCCACCGAGAGGAATCGAACCCTTTATTTTAGCGTTGCAAATTCCAAGACTTACCGTTGTTACACCGTGGACCATCAAATTTCAAGGGGTCATAAAGTAAAACATATATACTTCAAAGGAAGAACATTTAACACAATATAAATTTGAGACTTTATAAGAAAAATATACTAGAACATCAAAACTGTAATATTATAAAACGTAATATTTTTTGCATAAATAATTTATATACATTTATAAAATCTTTACGATTATATTTTAGCAAATAAGGCCTATTTTATATATGAAATTTATGCAATTACATGCACTGTGTGAATCAAAACGCCCATAGGAACAGTTTAATGTTACGTTTACATACGAAGGCTCCCTATTACATAGATTGTGATGTTTTTAACTTTGACTCCTATAAAATCTAATGAATGGCACAAATTCCAAATGTATCTGAGGATTGTGTCACAAGGTATCTTTTCTCAATCTCATGCGTGTTTTGCTAAGTGCTAATTATTGTCAATACCATTTTAAAATATATCTGTGGTTTAAACTATAAAAATAAAATAGTAGTGTATGCCTTCATTTCCTTTAAAAACATAGTATTGTATTTAGACTTATCTGTGTTGTTTTACACCTTTGTTTAGTGTGAAATAATGTTAAATAACTCGTGATAACTAGCAATCACTACCATTAAACTTACTTATGTTGTTTTACACCTTTGTTTAGTGTAAAATAAAGTCAAATAACTGCAGATAAATAAAAATCAGTTATTAGACTTGTGTTGTTTTACATCTTTGTTTAATGTGAAATAATGTCAAATAATTAGTGTTAAATAAAGACCACTTCCATTAGACTTATCTGTGGTGTTTTAAATCTGTTGCAGCATAGATAATCTAAAATAACTATAAAGGTAAAGATCATTACATCTAGATTTACCACGTTGTTTTATACCTCTTATAATGTAAAATAACTAGTAATAAAATAATTCAGTAAAAAGATAACTTGAGTATTATTATTAACTTTTCTCTACACCACATAAGTTTACTGGTTGATCGTTCAACTCAAATACTATTTTTTGTTTAAAGCCTAAAAATATATTTAATATATTTCACAAAAGAACGTGCCACGTATCAAGGTTTCATATATCTGTTTTTTCTTACACAATCAACTGTAAAACTACAATCTGTTTCTGTCTATTTAGAAACTTTTTTTTCCTAATAACGTTTTGTTTGCAGTTGTTGACCGTTAATGGTATAGCAATTTTCTGTTGCCTTTCCAATTTGACAGACTGCTGTATGAACTGAGATATACCAAAAACAATGTCACTAACACAAGCCCGTTTTGTATTAGATCTCTCTAATCTCGAGTTTCAATCTCACTGAAGTATTGAAGGTCGTATTCAGTTTTAATCTCCCATAATTTAATATATATATATATATATTTTGAAGGTCAATATTTCATTTCTTGTCAGATTCTTTGAAACATTTCTCGTGCTCCTATAAGGAAATATTATAGATACAGTTGTGGATGTATCATAACACGAACATTAAAATCAGCTCTCAAAGTGGCTGAAAATATAGCACAACCATCAGCATAAATAAAAGAAATCTAAGCACTGATTTCAATATTTTCGAGCTCTTCCTAATAGTTTAAAAAATAAACTGTTATGTGTTTGTCACGTTTTACAAAATGAGGAAACCAAAAGTTTCGTTTTCATCACTCCACTGCTTTTGTGAAGTGGCTTTATCAGCAGTATATATTGATCAATAGTTGTAATCCTCCATGCATGGATCGTCTTACGTAGGAAGACAATGTGGCCACAGCAACAAAGCAACCAAGACTCTCACTGACAGTTCCTCTGGAAATTAACAAGTTAGCGCGGGAAACGGCACATGTTTTTGTCGGTGGTGATACGAAGTGACAAGGATCTGACATTAAAATAAGACTCCGTACTAAAACTCTAAAGCTACCAATAAAAAAATGATCATTAATCCATTTTCCTGTAACTAACGAATAAGCAATTTTTCGATAAATCACATTTTCGTGTACATATGTATGCATGTGTGTGTGTGTGTGTGGTCGTACGCTGATACGAGTAACTTCAAAGCCAAAGTTAAGTTGTATTCGTGGTTGTTTACTATTGATATTATTGGTTCAAGTATTTTGTGTAGTAACCAAACCATCGAGGATAACATAGCTGTGGTTTTTCATCTAAAGCCAGTTTTTGTTGTTGTTGTTGTTAACTGAATCGATCAATTGGAATACTCTCTGTATTGTAAAGTTACAAGAATCACGGTTTCCTATCTATAATATGCAAGTAATTTTAAATTAAAAAAAACAGCTGGGAACACCGATATTTGCAAGCTAATGCAATATGTACTCCTTTTTTTCTCCAGCCACCTTATTTAATAAAGTTTCAGAATACAATCAATTTCTAGTTAGAATGGTACTGAAAGTATAGAAATGAAGCCTAAACTATAGAATGTATACTTCAGAAGGATGGACACTTAGTTTAGTATCAAAGTGAGTTTTTGTAGGTAACATTTTAAACATTAAGACCTATTTTCCGCCATGGTATATGTAATTTTGTGTATTGGGATACTGAAAACACTATTGTTTGTTTGGAATTAAGCACAAAGCTACACAAAGGGCTATCTGTGCTCTGCCCACCACGGGTATCGAAACCCGTTATTTAGAAGTGTGAACCCGCAGGCATACCGCTGTGCCACTAGGGGGCGGAAACACTATTGATAATAATGCTTCATAACGTTTAGATAATCCTTAGGTTCGTTGCTATCAATTTCATACACTGCAAGTTTTTTCTTTGACATTTATGGCTCCTCATTGACACAGCGGTATTTCTGCGGGCCTTCACCGCTTAAAATCGGGTTTCGATACCCGTGTTTGGTAGAGCACAGATAGCCCATTAGCTTTGTGCTTAATCCTAATCAATCAATCACTTGCCCCTTGTAAAATAAAAACAGAGCTTAAATTTCAAATACGTCTGCTTTATTTTGGGGGGATTGTCGCAAGAAATATTGGAGCAATTTCACGTTTAGATTGGTAAAAGTACTGACAAATAGCCTAAAACTCTAATTTGGCGCAATATCTTAAATTTTCATTTTCGTGAAATCACAAAAAGGGGAACGAATCATAAATATGCCTAATTAAGCTAATGATAACAATCACAAAAGATCTTTGTCCAACTTCTTATCTGGACTGGTTGAATCGAAGTACTAGAAACAGCGAGCAAGAAAACCTTACCTTACGTTTGCGATTTTCTTTACTTTTAACGAAGTAATAAAATGGTTTGTTTGTTTTCCTAATTTTGCGCAAAACTACAAGAGGACAATCTGCGCTAGCCGTCACTAATTTAGCAGTGTAAGACTAGAGGGAAAGTAGGTAGTCATCACCACCCACCACCAAATCTTGGGCTACTTTTTTTGCCAATGAATAGTGAGATTGACTCTCACATTATAATATCCCCACGGTTGAAAGGGTGAGGATGTTTGGTTGATGGGGATTCGAACCCTCGTCTCTCAGATTACGAGCCGAGCGCCCTCACCACCTGGGACAAAAGTATGACTATTTTCTGATTTTAATCTTTATTGTACGTTTTGTATATATACATATAATAACACAAATATGAATCGTGAAATTATTTTAAATTAATCATTGTTTATATTTTAAACGTGTGCTTAAAACTACAGCTGGTAAATGCAAGGAATCTGTTACAAATGGAAAAACGAAACTTAATTTATAAAATCTGAATACCTTGTATGGATATGTGTTTGAATAGGAGCCTTTGATTATATAAAGCCGATGTGGTTAAATAAATAAAAAAAGTAGTTCCGTGAAACCAACTGAAGTAATTTGGCAGAAACAAAGATAATTAATGTAGGTTTGTTTTTTGTTATAAGTTGTTTGTTTTGAACTGAAATAATTCAAGTTTGTGTGTGTTATACTTATACTCTGTAAGAACAAAAGGTTCGGACCAAGTGAGTATAAAAGAACTTGAATTTATTTTGAAAGGTGTTAATAAGAACGAAAACCCAGGCAACCTCACATTTCTGCAAATGTGCGAGCTTTATTTTCCTCTCAATCTGAGCTCAGTAACGTGATGCTGTCAGCTTTTCTACCAAATCAATTTATCTAAGGCTTTATACAAGGGCTACAATTCCGTGGAAAAGCGAAGGTTTCGAGGCTATAGTTTAATTCCCTGTTGCTTTAATTAATGTCTCAGTTGCTGATCCTCCTGTCACGTGATTTCACAACCAGATGGTGCTGTCTTCCCAGCATGCACGGTACTAATCGCCTGGAGATCAAGAGTTTCACAGTATTTACTTGTTGGTGTTGTCGATTTCCTTTTCTTCCAATATAGCGTCTTATCAGACAGTGATCGCTTTCAGCGAAATTCGTCTAATTGTCTGTATCTTTCTTTATGTGCTAATCTAGAAAACATGTTAGCTTAATTTAATGTTACTACGTTTAGTAAACATCATTTATATCCAGTGATCAGATTAACAGCTGATACATCTTTAGGTTAATGTAGACGACAAACGTTAGTATTATGAATTGTAACATATTGTTTCTCTCGTGCTTAAATAAAATATTCAAAATTAAAATCATAAATGGATTAAGAAATTAGGTTTATCTACTGATGATTTTATAAATGTGTAACTTACACCTGCAGTACCACAACAGATTTTTATTCACTTAACCCTGTACAGAAAAACAAAAAAAGACATATTTGTCACGTGTTCAAAGTGTTATATATGTTGTTTTTTGGTTGTTGTTGTTTTTTTTTGCTAGATCGTCCTTATAATTCACGAAATATCAAAGTTTGGAAGAAAATATTGTTTTCTGGTGAACCATCTAAACTGTGGAAGCGAATCTACAGACAGAGCTCAGAACTCATTGTGTCAAAATATTTTTAATACAGTTGTTGTTTTTGAATTACGCAGAAAGCTACACAATGGGCTATCTGTGCTCTGCCCACAACGGGTATTGAAACCAGTATATTAGCGTTGTAAGTCCGCAAACATACCGCTGAGCCACTGGGGGGCCTTTTAATACAGACATATAACTTTTCATTGAACATGAATCACATTATGACAGTTATAGTTTTAGATTAAAAATAATTCGATAACGTATCTCTTTGAAATATTTTTTTAAAACATCACATTTTCCTGCTTTATGGCACGGCATGACCAAGCGTGTTCATGACTAGCTGCCTTCCCTCTAGTCTCACACTGCTAAATTAGGGACGGCTAGCACAGATAGCCCTCGAGTAGCTTTGTGCGAAATTCAAAAACAAGCAAAACAAACAAACCTGCCTTATTGACAAAATTTGGTTTTATATAAAAATAAAATGTGAAAATATAGTGGACAGAAAGAAAGTCAGGATTTTACAAAGGTAACTTTTTTATGTATGGTGGAGAGAAAGAAAATCAGGCCTTTAGAAACACGTCTTGTCATATGGAGTTTTTTGTCAGTTTTATTTCTGTGTGTTAGCCGTAATCTGTTAAAACTAGGCCTAATGTGGTTATCAGTTAACATGCCCTGGAGAGTGACAGTTAAAAGACATTATTCCATGGATTAAGAATTGGTGGTGGTTACTGTTGAATAGTAGCTCCCTTCCCTTTAGTCTGTTAGTACAACAACAGGGACAACTATAAGCAGACAGTCTTTGTGTAGCAATGCCTGAAGTTCTGAAACAAACTGTCAAAGATCTAAATTAAATACCTATCATCATGGCCTAAACGTTTTAAAAGCTTCAAACTTAAGAAATAACAACATTTTATTCTTTGAAATAGCTAGTAGATAATAGATATATACGGAACATTGAATCGAATGTTTGAAATTGATAATGGATTCATACGCAAGCTTCGAAAATATTTTTTTTCTTCTATCACGTAAGGATTTTCTTTGTTTACAAACCGGGAAGAATAAAAAACTCTAACTTAGACCAAATTAGTACATCGTTTATTACAACGAACATTTTATATTATTACGTTGTTAACAAAAATACAAACAAACTAAAGAAAGGAAACAACATTAATGTTGAACGAATATTTATACTCATTCATCCTGATTTTGTTGTGAAATATTCGTCTTTTAGTCTCAAAATTACGTGGTGAGTTCTTTTATGTATCGAGTCATGACGTTTTGTGAAAACTCTATATGTGATGGAGAAACACGGATATCATTTTCTGATTCAGCATATTGGAATTACTGTAGAACGTATAAAAATTTCAAGACAATAAAACCATAGTAGGTCTGAGTAGTCATCGAAAACAATGCTTTTTGTTTGTGGGTGATTGTGAAACTAACTCATGAAACCCGTATGTCAGAAAAGACGCAGGAACATGTAGTTGAGTTAAACGCCTTAATCTCTGCGTCTTACGATTTAATGAAATCGAGATAATGAATGACACGTCCTTAAGTTAACGTTAAAAAGATGCCTATGTCAGTTTCTAAGTTAACGTCAAAATATTACTCCTGTTTGTTTGTTTTTGTGCGACCTACCTACTGCTGACTATAGTCTTCAGTTGACTGACACTTTTAACCCCAAGACTTTTATCTGATAATTAGCTAATTAGTTCTGTTGTCTCGATGTGGTGATCCAATAATCTCATGTAAACGATGCAGCAAATAGTACAATAATAGAAACAAAACGTTTCTTCATTACCGTGTTACCATACGGGGACAAAGACCTGATGAGGCGTAACGGAGAAACATTATCTTGATTAGAATATCATTTGCTAGAAGTTTAGGGAGCTTTTTGTGCATTTGTAGCAAAAGCTTGCGCTATTTCACCATTTTAGCATATAAATGAAACTATACAGCAATTCACTAAACAGGCTTAGTTCACAGAGCTCTTTTGGCTTAAAGCTTGAAACTGCTTTACTGATCTCTGCCGCCAGAGATAGCAAAACAAAAATTAGGTTTGAAGGAAAAGCTTTGAAAGAATGAAAAACATTTTATCCAGAAAGAATACTTGTTAGCACTAGCGGCGTTTTGAAAGATATCGCGTTCACTGCGTTGATGAATTACTCTATTTGGTAGCGATAAAATAATGATGAAATCAGACAAAACAAGAAATTCAAGAGCATGAGAATGATACTCCAGATTTCTGGATTTTTCTCCAATATCTGTTATCATTTAGTCACTAAGTGGTTTCAAACAAGCTCATACTGACAGGTCAGTTGGACTTAGCAACGGATCTTGACAGCGATACTTAGGTATCTCCATCTAAAACTGTAATGACGCCACTGTTATTTTCATCATCCGTGAAATGCAACTGTTGCCATAGCAACGTCCCATACAATTATGGCTTTTTTTCTGAGCAGCCCACTATACGTAAGCTCCATCCTTTATTAGTGGCCAATATCATGACCACGTCTGTCTGCGAAGTGTAAGTTGCACTAGGATTGACAACAACCAAAAACAAAAACAGTAGATTTGGAAAAATATAAAAAATTTTTTACACAGTTACGTAAAACAGCTTGTACTAAACTATACAGGTGGGGAATATATTGTAATGAGCAGTTACAGAGAATTAAAGTATTTTGTTTATAGCAGAAAGTAAAACAGTTATTTAAATAATAAATATACATTCTTACAGCGTTATTTAAAACATGTATCACTGTTTGGTTCAGTTAAGATGATAATTTGGGTTAAATAGTCTATTTAACCAGTGTATCCAGTAGTTCACGACTGAAATGATTCAAGTATACAGGTAGTATGATTTTTTATATTAAAATTGACTATGCAAATCAGTAAGTCACGTGGAAACTACAGCTGATATAAACTGCGGTAAAACGACATTCATTAAAACTACACTTCGATATTCTTTGGAGTTTTAGGTAATTTTATATCTCAGAATCACTTTCGAGACTTTTCTTACTTGGAATATTAATACATTCAAATAATACAGATGTTTAGATCTTGAATTTAGAAGTTTTAAGGCGGTGATAGCAAATGCACTTAACATCATTTGAAAGCAAAGTAATATGAATCAACTTTGGGTACCAGGTTTATCCGTAAGAGACCTGTAAAACGTCGTTCCTCAGGCGTGGTAAGGAAAGTACAACGTCTTGTAACAGGTGAGAATCCACGAACACGAAGTCCATTGGCAAAAGTTCTCCACGTTTTCCAGAAAAAAATACGCAACATAATTAAGAAGGATCTCCGTCTAAAAAAGCGATACGAGTCACGTGTGCATATGTTGCTCCAGCAAATATCCATGTAACCTTGATATATCTCAACCTGTTAGAGAGTGAAGCAGGCATTCATGGTATTTCATACCGAAACATACTAATCAAGTTGCGAGATGCGACTCCTATGCATTTACGAGCGACTGAGCTGTTGATATGACCACTGGAAACCGCTATACTTGTAAACTAGATGAAGTATGGAAAGCAAACGAGGAGGAATGGTGTGCTTTAGACATGACAATCTTGCGACAGAGCCTTTTGCAAATGAAACTATACTCCATAACTACAGTGACTGTCTTCGTGTGAAATGTTTTCCGTTAAAAGCTGCTGAGATCATCTGTCATTTTTATAATTATCGGAATATTTTACATATTCACTTTAAAAAGTCTTAAAGATCATTGCACAAACAAAAGCACTTTACAACTAGTGAGTTTGTGTAGAGCATGAATATTTGTCAGAGTTATTCAGATAAATCATGACCGTACATGGGGACATGAACAGTTTTGGAGCTATAAGGCTTCTAAATCTTTGTATGGCTTTTTCTTTGCATAAACTCTGGTTTGATATTGAAGGTATTTAAAACTTATAAAAAGTCGGATCTTTGTCCTTGAGAAGATTATTTTCCTCTAGTTATCTTCATATGTTGCAGAGATTAACATTGCTGCACAGAAACAAATATGTGTGTTTTCCTTATGCAAAGCCACATCTGGCTATCTACTCAGCCCACACAGGAGTATCGAACCGCTGATGTTAGCGTTGTATATCCGGAGACAAACCGCTGTACTAGCGGGTGCACAAAAAGAAATGGTGAAAAACTGTCATAAATTAAATGTCGTGGTAAATTGTTAAATCTATTACCGGACAACATATTTTGATGATCTGAATAACCCTGACAAATATTCTTGTTGTACACAAACTCAATAGTTGTAAAGTACTTTTTTGTGCAATGATATTAAAGCTTTTTTTAAAGTAAATATGTAAAATATTCTGATAATTATAAAAATGACGGATGATCTCAGCAGCTTCTAACGGAAAACATTTCACACGAAAACAGTCATTTAACACTGTAAGTTAACACCTTATACTGATTTTGGCCAGGTTCAAGATTATTGTTAGAAACCGTAAAGTATTGTCCAGATTTGTTAAATATCCTTCTGTTACACGGCAGGCTCCCTTTTTGAACATTGTATCCATCTAACTTATCGCAAGGCATGCTCATTTGGGATTTCTTACACAAATCTCTCCATTTATAAAGAACTCACCAATGTGTAGTGGATATTTTCCCTATTTCGGACATAATAAAAGCGTTTAGTGTGAAAAACTAAATTTCGGATTGTAAAAGACATTTTTGGTCAGGTGGTTTTTTATTAAAGATAAGCATTTTCTGTATGTCAAGCAGCGAATAAGAGAGAATTTGTATTTTTTGTCATTAGACAAATTTAAATGCTGTTATTGACAAATATGGCGATATCTGATTACATTTATTAGAATATCAGCAAACCTTTCCAATCATTCTAATATTAATATTACTCTTTAGTTTTTGAAATTTTTCTTAAATTTTGTATTTAGTCAAGGTGAAACTGATGAGCAAAGTATGTTCAACAATCTCTCTTCCTACACTTCCAAAATTTCAATGGAACTCCTATTTCTGGGACAGATTAATTAAAGAAAACTGTATCTTGCTTTAGTTGCATTCGGAAATATTTATGATCACAAATGTGACTGTGGAATATCCTACTGGCACTTTGGTATAACTAGAAAGTATGGTAGAGAGGCAGCACTTTCTGTTTTGGTAAAGTGAAGACTGCTATCTATTCTCATCTCAGCATGCAGATGGCTAAAGCATTGAAGCTAGCTAGTTACAAGAGTAGGACCTGAAAATATTATGATTTATTTTGTACATTTATATTTAAGTATTTCCTCCGCTGCTTTTGTTTAATTAATTCTCAGTGAAATCGTGTTTCTACAATTTTCCATTTGTGGACTTTATACTCACATCTTCATTAGTGTGAAAATCATAAACTAAGTTATTGAACTATACTCTTGGTACTGGGATAAAAAATATGTTATTTTAAACTATTCTCACCGTCTTTCTTTGTTTTACACTTTGATAAATTTAAATACTATTTCCTAAAACTATTTGCAAAGTTATTGTGGAAAGGAAGTAACAGTAGTGGGTATGAGAGCATGATGTGAGAATGTGTGAAAGAACAGATGAGGCCCTCTACTGTATCATGATGTTTTTCAACTGTGGTAAAAATCTACGTCCACATTGGTGATAAAAAATATCAGGAATGAGAAGTTAAAAGTTGAATTTAGGAGAAACTCTGTCTACCACAGCAACTTGATCTCTCCTGGTTTCCTTCCATATGCAGAAGCATAGAATGAAGAACTTGTGTCACGATGAAACAAGCAAGTCTGGACATTTGAAGATCAACTGTTGTGATCTTCATGTGACATATATGCAAACACTTACCAGCCCTTTTGTCACTTGGCACCTGATCAAGGACACATGTGATCCAAAAAAGGAACAAAGTGTGTAACTCTATTAGAATTTTCAGGCAACTTTCTTGTGTCCCAAATATCACCCAAATATCAAATTTCAAACATTTAAAATAACAGTTAACCATTCTAACTTTATTTCAACAAATGTTTAACCCAGAAATATTATAATCGATATTTTGCATCAGTTATTCAGTGCAAGTCACAAAAAAATGTTTGAACTTTGATCTTTGTGCAACTCCAAACGTTGTTACTTGTTGCCAATGCACTAACTGATTTTTTTTAAAGGTTTTCGCATATTCCAAGATATAAAGTTGTATACTGTTAAAAACGTGAACTTGGTAATAATTATACCAGTGATAGAAACGTCGTACCTGTTATAAAAATTGACCTTACTTACTGTAATCGATGTAAATTGTAATAAAAATGGTCTCTGTTCATTTGGTTTTGAGTCTTGATTAAATCTGTTTCTATCACTGGTATAATTATTACAAAGTACACGTTTTTAACAGTAAAGAATTGATTGTATTTACATATTGATGTTAGTATCAATCCGCATGAATTTTACAGATTATTTATGTATGGTTAAACAAAAAATAACACAAAGATGGATAAATATTTTAAAAACTATGGAATATTTTGTGCAAAATATTTACATAAGCTTAGACATTTGTGTGTGGGGGGGTTCTTATAGCAAAGCCATATCGAGCTATCTGCTGTGTCCACCTAGTGGAAATTTGTGGAGAAATAACAATGGAAGATATATAGAAATATGTATAGGTGCTTATTAACTTGAAGATTGTTTGATATTATTATTAAAGTTTCTCTGATGTTTCTTCTGTCAGTGCTCGGCTCATGTTTTAGCGCTGTATGGTTCTGCTCAGAAAAAGTTACGTCCTGTTTCACCTAAGTGGATAACTGTTACACTGTATTTTGTAAATGTTTTATGGTGAAGGTGGGTTCGTTATACAACTTTATTAACACGTGTTTACTTTTCATTCCAGGGGTAAAAACAAATCTAGGTATTATGTGCTAGTTTTTACGAAACGTCTGAAATAGGTACAGTTATTTTCTGTATATGGGATAATAAAAGCAGTTAGGTTTCTGTTGTTTGTGTAGAGTGTTTGAGACTGTTTTTTAAGTGTCTCCTGTCTGTGTTTCTTAAATAGATTAATAGTTTCTTAACTACTTTAATAAAGAACTGATTAACGTGAATGAAATATTCAAGTGTGCAACTTATTTATCGGTGTTTTCTGTGGTGCATACAGTGTATGCTAACTTTAGGAGGCTTTTTAGAGTCCTTAACTTTTGATGGATTACATGATTAGAAAACCAGTTTATGTAATTTCCGCTGCATGTGCTTTTTTCTATAAATTTTAGTGGTGAAACCGTGTGATGTTAATGTTTAAAAAATATCGTGTAGTTGTTTTAATTTTCCATTACGAATTATATATATCTTTATAAAGATTATTTACGTATCAGTTTTAGTTTTGTTTTTTTTATTTTTGCGTAAACCTACACAAGGGCTATCTGTGTCAGCCGTCCCTAATTTAGCAGTGTAAGACTAGAGGGAAGGCAGCTAGTTATCACCACCCACCGCTAACTCTTGGGCTACTCTTTTACCAAAGAATAGTGGGATTGACTGTCACATTATAACGCCCCCATGGCTGAAAGGGCGAGCATGTTTGGTGGGACGGGGATTCGAACCCGTAACCCTCAGATTACGAGTCAAGTGCCCTAACCATGTGGCCATGACGGGCCTTTACGTGTCGAAGGAATTGTGTTTGTTCACGACAGATAAAGCCGAAAAGAAACTGCATTTCATACCAAAGCCAGATAAACCTAAAAATAAAAGTGAATCTTTAGCCCAATTAAAAATCAAAAGTATCATAGAAAAAGAGCCTAAATAAAACTGTTAAAACAAACTATAAAGGACAAACACATGGCGTCTACTTCAGATCAGGATAAAGAAGAATCATTAGAAACATTCCACTTTCTAAAAAACAAGAACAATTTAATAAAAAAATTCCTCTACCAAACAAAAACCAGTCCATTAAAAACTTCCTAGATTAATCTAGTACAAAACCTTTAAAAATACTATACAAAAAGAAGCTTATAAAACAAAATTTTACATCAGCAGAAAGAAATGGCCTAAAGCTTCTTAGGAACAACTGAGACACTGTCATTCAAAGAACTGATAAAAGAAACTCGATTGTTATTTTAACGACGAAACAACATGATTCCTTAGTAGTAAATACAATGAATGATACGTCTAAGTTTGTTCATTCAAATACTGATATTAACCCAACAGGCAACAAATAATGGAGAAAATTACTCAAAATACCGTTAAAATAAAAAGTATTACCTTTAAACTTAATGATTTTTGCATACAAATCAGCTTAGAACTCCAAAAATCTACGGCTTACCAAAAGTCCATAAAAACCAACACCCTTATATTCAATTAGGTCGTCTTATAACTCTCTTTACTTTGGTCAACACATTAACCAAGTTTTAGAATCTTATATTTCCAAAATAAGCACCCAATTAAAAGCACTCCACACCTTCTACAACACTTACATGGTTTAGAGAGTAACCTCATTATGTCTAACATTGACATCGTAAAAATATTCCCTTAAACCCTTTGTTATTAAGCAATACAACTTGCTGCAAACATTATTTCACAAGATCCCAAAAATAGAATCAGCATAAAACAGGAAGACTTAATTGATTTGTTATAACTATTCACGTTTACTTGTTTTTAATACAAAAATTCGTACTTCCTTCGGTTACACAAACTTGCCATGGGAAATTCATTTTCAGATACACTGGCCTCTCTTTTCTTACATCACATAAAACAGTATGCCCTAATCACTTCCGCATACAAGCTTGTATTTTAGCATATATGTATAAATGTATATTTCAAGATAAACAAACATTTCTAAAATACATAAATAATCTACCAAGAAACGTAAATTTCACAGCAGAAAATGGAAACAACTACACGATAATTTTAAAACATTAATATCATATGTACCCCTTCCCAAAGGCCTCACTGTCAAAATTCATAGAAAAACACATACAGCGAAAATTACATAAATTGATATTCTAGTCAGGTAATCCTTCAGAAACGAGACACTCTAAAAACCTCATAATTTTAGCATACACTATGTGCACCATATGAAACATGGATAAAGAAGTTACACACTTATCTGAATTTCCATTAATGTTAAACAGTTTCTTATTAAAATAGTTATGGAAATTATTGATAAATTAAAAACACAGACAAGAATAATTTAACAAACAAGCTCAAACACTAAAAAACAATGAAAGCTTAATTATATACATCATTCCATTTGTAGAAAACATCAGCATACTTCTAACAGACGTTTCGAAAAGACTAGAACATAAATATAACCTTAACTTAAAACACCTCGATTCGTTTTCACCCCTGGAATAAAAACTTAAACACGTTAAGAAAATTCTATAACGAACCCACCTCATCAGGAAACATTTACAAAATATAGTGTAACGGTTGTCCAGTCTTTTACATAAATAAACAAGACGTAACTTAAAAATTAGGTTAAAAAAACAACAAACAAAAATCTTTTCCATGTCCACGAGCATATGAGTGAAAACAAATAGATTTTTTTTAACAGAATGTCACAATATTAGAACATGAGGCTGACACCAAGAAGAGAAAAAAACAGAGAAGCTTTATTAATAAAATAAACCAATCTCAAAATTACTAAATACCAATACTTATCTCTTTATGTCTTCGTTATTTCCCACATACTCCTAAACCTATGCAAGTATTGCATAAAATATATTTATTCATCTTTGTATTTTTTGTTTATCCATACATAAATAAATGGTAAAATTCATTATTTATATGAATTAGTAGCTACAGTCAAGACTAAAATTTAAATACATTGTTAGATTTTGAATGTCAACTTAAATACTAAAACATCTTTACTGTGAAAATTTGCCTGGCATGGCCAGGTGGTTAAAGCAATCAACCCGTAATCTGAGGGTAACGGGTTCAAATCCCCGTTGCACCAAACATGCTCGCCCTTTCAACCGTGTGGGTGTTATAATGTTACCATCAATCCCACTATTTGCTGGTAAAGAAGTAGTCCAAGTGTTAACGGTGGGTTGTGATGACTAGCTTCTTTCCCTCTAGTCTTACACTGAAAAATTAGGGATGGCTAGCGCAGAAGACCCCCGTGTAGCTTTGCGCGAAATAAAAATAAACAAACTGCGAAAAATTATGTACTTGATAATAACCACATCAGTGATTGAAACGTCTTACTTGTTCTAAAATCTTATCTATTTGCTGTAAAAGTTGTAAATTGTAGTAAGATATAGTTTATCAGTAAGTAAACGCAAAACAAAATTGTTAGAGACTATTATTGCCTGTCTATGTCACGGTAAAGAAAGTAACGAGATGTAATCCTTACTTTTTGGTTTCTGGAAAAGTGGTGAAGAACACAGGATTCTAATATGAAATTTAAAAAGTTAAGAACAAGCTACAAAAATTGAATTTTTAATAGTTGGTTTGTTTTGAATTTTGCGTAAAGCTACTCGAGGGCCATCTGCGCTAGCCCTCCCTAATTTAGCAGTGTAAGACTAGAGGGAAAGCAGCTAGTCATCACCACTTACCGCAATCTTCAGGACTACTCTTGTACTAACGAATAGTGGGGTTGACTGTAACATTATAACGCCCCCACGGCTGAAAGGGCGAGCATGTTTGTTGTGACGAGGATTGAAAACCGCGACTTTCGAATTACGAGTCGAGAGATTTAACCACCTGGCCATGCCAGGCCTTTTTAATAGTTACTTACGACGTTATTTTTCTTCGCGAAATTTTGTTGTTGTTGTTTACATTTGAAAGATATAGGAAGAATATTATTGTGTAAAGAACATCAGATAAAGATATTTATGGTTAGTGAATGCTAATAGCGAAGATTTCTGTGAAGAGAAACTTTAAATTTGATCCAAAATGTTATTTTGTGCATCAGTAAAGTTTTTATTACAAAAGTATCTTATTATTGAAAACAAACGATAATTATCAGAGAGAAACTGCACTTAATCAGAAATATAATTGGAGAAATATTATCTATATTAGTATAGGTCTAGAATCACATGTGCGAGCTGTGTTCCCACAGTTCAAAGTTTTACCGTTAACTGATATATTATGTTATTTTACATATACAAAACTGTTTCTGTGGGTAAAGGTACGTATAAATTGTAAATAATTGTGGATTATCACACAAGCTAGAATTCAATTGGTAAATAAAATATTAACAATAATAATGAACAAACCTTTCTTTTCGTCATATTTTCCAATAGTTGTTTGCATTGTATGAAAGCGACTGTTTGAACAAACGAGAAAATTAATAAGCTGTTACTAGCACACACACACATAGACACAAACATTGTTGTTTTATTGACAAAAACAATACTGTTGGATGCATTCACAATATTTTATACGCATAAGAAAAATAAACTGGAAACTCTAAGGGGTAAGGAAGCAAGTATTTTTGGTTGTTCGTTATTCTTTTTTAAACGAACGTCTCACTTCAAAACTTCCTACAATTTACAACTAAAAAATATACAAATAATACTTCCAGTTATATACTTTATTTCACTCATACGATAGATATTATATAGAGAGCGTGTATCAAAGTGCATGTAATTTGGTTCAGAATATACTTCAAGCATGATTTCTTCGTGGAAGAGTGGGTCTTCCTAAGGTCACTTACTGTTGCAGCAGGAAATGTCATGGAGACGATGCCTAGAAACTTGAATGACGAATCTCTTAAGATTTAAGATTGTCCATATCCTCTTATTCAAAACATTAATGTAGATAAAAATCTCATTCTGGGCAATGATATATCACATTCAGAAGGGAAACAGCAAATAGTGTCAACAACAGCTCCAAATAGCTAAGAAAAGTGAGCCTGAATTGAGTATGGTAACCAACTCAGGCAGATGCAGCATTTTCAGAACGGGTGGTATGGGTATTATCACTTTTTACTAATCAAGCAGAAACAACCTTTCGATCTTCATAGGTCAGCTTCAGGTTTGTCATCATCAAGAGATACAGCATTCAACTTGCACCCAGAGAAATAGCTCAAATAACCACGGGCCTGATGTCGATTATATATGCAAGTAATGACATGTATCTGATGTTTAGTTTCTAATTATCACAGGCCCAATAAGTATCATCAACTAGCTTGTCAACAGGTGAGTAGAAAACACACTTTAAAAGTGTATGAAAAACAGTGAAAATATAACATGTTAAATGTAAATGCTGGATTTGGCTTTACTGTTAACTGATAGCTTAACAAAATCTCAGTTTGGGCTGATTTTGACCTTTACTCCCCCTTTATTAAGAGCCTGTTAACTATCAGTTTTATCAGTCATATAGCAAAATATAACTACATAAAACAGATAGATAAACTGAAAATATATGTATATCAGATGGACGTTTGATAGCCTGGTTTGACCAGAAATCAAATAGGGAACGGAGCGAAGACCACTTCCATCTGAATGATGAGGAAGACGAAATCAGTATTAATACTTAGTTATCACTGTATTAATGAATGTTTGTTGTCAATCACAAAGCTACATATGAATTATCTGTGCGAATGCCAAAAGTCCGATTTTTAGTACTATGAGGGGACAGCAATGTATGATGAAAATGATCTGCTTTCGGAGCAATTCATCAGCTGAGAACTTCAACAATTATACTGGCATTGACCTTCGAGTTGATAAGACTGAGTTTAAATGCACTGAAAATGTCAGTAGATGCTTGGCTGTTAATATAGCTGTATGTGTCAGACGCTAAAAGGGAGTCACTTCTACTTTCTGACTCATGAACTGGAATTTCTAAGTAGATCGCTTACAAGATATTTTGAGCTAGAACGTAGTTACATCAATTAAGACAGCTTTATGACCACAGGACTTTGAAAAAAGCAAAATATTGTGACGAAGCAACATGAAGGAATTTGATAGAGGCAGCTGATATTATTAAAGGTGAATTTTCAACAAATTTAATAATTGCCTTTGAAACTGTACTTTAGTTAGGTATAATTCCTGTGTGGTTGCCATATTTTTAAACACTTTAGTTTTTAGGTAAAAAATGAAACAAAATATGCGAGTCCTCGAACTTAAGTTTTTCTCGGTCGTTCGGCTGTTTCCGTGACGTTTTACAACTATGACGTAATAATTGCCAAACACGCTTCGTTGCGCGCCGACCATTGTGTTCCTTTCAGTGCTGGTGTTTTATGTAAATCTATCGGTGCTTTTTTCGGATTACATAATTTGTGAGACTATATTTTGTCTTGATATTGCTGCTTTATGTTTGTTTTATGATAACATAATTTACTGCGTTGCTTATGGTTGTAAAAACTGTTCGGCATCGGGCAAAAGCTTCTTTTCGTTTCCGTGCAAGAAGAAGGAACCGGCAAGGTGGTGAAAAGTGGGTGCGGATGGTCAATAGGAAGAACTGGACTCCTTCACTCATGCAAAGCTTTGTCAAGATCACTTTGAACACTCATGTTGTGTGTTGGATCCCACTGGTTTGGATTCCGTTGGTTTCAAGCCAGGGAGGTTGAGACTGAAAAACCATCGGCAATAGACAGGATCGTCCCCTTCATCTTTCCTCGTGTAGAGCTGAGGAATAATCTCAGCCTGCAGCGTACAGGTTCCACCCCACTGAAGCCATCTCTTGCCATCTCAAAAAGGATAAACTTAAAGGTATATGTGCAGTATAAAGCAATAAACAATAACTAGTATAATATAATAATTTCAAAAGTACAAGTTTTTGAAGAATGTAACTAGGCATACACATTTCACATTCATGAGCGTGTTTTGCATTTGTGGCACCTGAAAGTCAGTGAAACTTTGATTTCCTAGTCCAGACAGTGGACAAGTCAATCCCAAATAGACTATATTCCTAGTTTAAAAGCTGATAGATCATTCTGTAGATGTTTTTGTATCATTTTTAAATATAGAAAAGTTTGAAAAATTCCATTTTTCAAATTTAACATTTCAAGATACATTAACTATTCAGACTGCTACATCTAGTTTGATTTTATAGACAGAATTATGACGTATAATTGAAATTCATTTTGTTACGAGTCATAAATACCCGGTACAATGATTGTGGAAGGGCCGAGTATTAGTTATCATAATCGAAAAAGTATAAACAAGTAACCTGTGATGCCAATAAGTTATAAACACCAGACAGTTTCGAGATGCTTAAAATTGCACGTGAAATAATACAGACCTTATTTGTTGTCATGACTTAGGCTTACCATTCTTCCACTGGAGGTATGACCGACTCGCAACCGGCCTGGGCGCTATCAGTATCACTCACAGTTCCGCTACTCTCGCTCGTGGAACTGTCCTCATCACTAGAACTTGTCAGATCTGTGTCAAAAGTAACTGTTCTAGGTTCGTTCAGAGTAGGTTTGAATTGATATGGTGCTACTCGACACTGTTCAGAACACAAAGTCAAAACAGACTCCGCCTCTGTTTCTCCGTATGCACTGGACATGTTTATTTACATTCAACGCGCTGGCGTTGGCGGTTTGTTTGGCAACTATTACGTCACAGTACTTTTCCTAGCGGCAAACGTATAAACTAAAACGTTCGGATTACCGCTCGGAAAGGGCTCTTTCTGCACCACCTTATATGTTTCATTTATTAGCACATATTTTTTTATAAAAAATGTGAACCTTCAAAATTAATCAGTATGAGTAGTTCTTTTGACTGCAAACTTTTCTTTTTTTCTGTAAAATTCATCTTTAAAAGTTATACTTATAACATTACAGATTAGTGTGGCAATTGACAGCCGCCAGTGATCGTAACCACACTTTGAAAGGACTTTTGAAACCGTGCTTTCCGAATAATATTTTCCGCGAGATGCTGCTTGAATAAGTTCTGTGCATTACTATGGTTGGAATTTACTTCAAAAAAAAAAATATATTCACGTGCATATATCTTGTATACTTTCTTCAGTATACAGTGAGAAAATTGTTTGTTTATTTGTAATTAAGCATAAATCTACACAATGGGCTATCTATGCTCTACGCACCATGGGTATCGAAACCCGGTTTCTAGCGATTTAAGTCCGCATACATACCGCTCTACCTCTGTGGACAGTAAGAGAAATTTTGGTCTGGCTCAGTACAAGAAATAACGTGAATTATATCAGAAAATGTTTGTTCCAGCAGATTTTGCCTTTGTTTAATTATGTCGTGATGCAAGCTATAGTATAGTATTTAGTGATAAAAACATGTTTGGTGCGAGTATAATATTTTCATCTATGTGAAATTGTTGACTGATTTACACAACACTTAAAGAAACAGTATTATCCACCTTACATTGAGTCTCAAACGTGAAATATAATAAAACCTTCATAATCTAGCATATTCGTAAACTTGTGAGTTTAATGGAAACTGCCTATATATCAAACTTCCTATATCTTGGATTCACATACGGATTATAATACACTTACTGAACTGAGAACAAAACTTTCAGAAAACGACTTAACAAGCGCCGTATTTAAATATTTAAATATGAAACTATTGTATTTCTCATATGGAGAAAATAAGTTTCTGTATGATTAATTATTGTATACCAGCAGTATATTTCACTAAGTAAAGCTATTTGTATAATTAATGTAATACTTAAATAGAATACAGACACGTTGTTTTCAGTGCCAGAGTTAATGTGTTTAATAACCTTCAACTTCGTGAAGTTCAAATATTAGTAAGTTTTTAAGTAATTGCTTTTGAAAGCTTTAAACAAGTTAAAGGAATACACAATGTATTTAATACCGAAGTGGTAAGTTCGTTTCTTATCTTAAAATAATTATTAAATAGCAAACATTCACTAAGATTTTAAACATTTCTATACAAATGACATGTACTGAAAGTTGGAACGTGAAACTTGATTACACTGTTAAGCTACTTGTGGTAACTCTCGGTTGAATAAGAAAGTTAGTTTCGGAATATCAGTCTTATAATGAATATTTCATTTCAAGAATAAGAACATACTGTTCAGTGCTCGTAAAGCTATTAACATGGTTTCAGTTTCTAAAAGAGAGATGCAATACTTAAGACACACAGTTTCTCCATTGCAAGTGCATCTTTACCTTGGTAACCAAACAATGATAGAAGATGTTACAGCAAGCATTGTTTATTCGAATTGCGGCCCTCAAGAGATAGCCTAGCAGATAACCTAGTAATAAAAAATGTATTACTTTGTTATGATACTGAATCAATTAAAACTGACAGTTTTATTACTTGACACCTTGTTCTATTCTTTCAAAAAAAAAAAAAACATTCGTTGACAACCATCTTGTGACATTTAACCCGGTGTTATTCATTGAATTTCTGAACAATCAGGAAAGTTGGTGCAGTATCTTTTAAATTCAAGTTTCTATCAATATTTTTAGTAACTTGTTTTTATTGAGTCAAGCCTAAAGGTGAAAGCACATTTATATACAAATCGTACACACGAGCTGAATAAAGATGAATTTGTAGATTTTTTATAGACAATCTGAAAACTTCACCATTGCAACCAATGACCAAATAAATTGCAATTAACGAAGATGGATGGACCAAGTTGTTACTGTGGCCCTCACACCAAAGCAGCAAGGGACACACCAGTGACATCAATGTAGAATAAGAAGCTGAATACAGCCGAAGTAATTGTTAAGATAACTGGCCATAGAGTCAGTTAGCCTATTATAATAATGTTGACTTCTCCAATCTCTCCACCTGCCTCAAAGGATTTTGAGGAAATCATCCGACTCGAATGAATCTCCCAGGCCAAATCAACAAGATGGACGATCCCTAAGCCTCGGTCTAATGGGAATAAGACTGGAGACACAAGGACACAAATTTTAGTGTCAATATAGTTAAAGAAGAGGGGATCCTAAAATTAAACTCAGAAAGATGAAATGCAGTCTCTATTAAACCAAATACTTCTGTAAAAAGATATTCCATATCCTAGAAGAAACACAACCTTCAGAAACCCTCAAACAATTGCTCTCTTCTTTACACGAATGATAAAGATGTTAAACTACACTTATCTAATTTTGAAGTTCGAAAAATGCAATATTTTTTTGGTGATTGAATAAAAACCTTAACTAGTAAAACGCAACTGAAGTAAAACTTTTACTAAATGAAGCAGATTTTTATGGAGCTGTTAAACAAAAAGTGATATTTTCATTTCTTGGTATCGCTTTTTTAAAACGATGCAATATTTCGTTAGTAAGATAACCTCAAGAGTTTAACAAGTCATGACCCATATGGGTGAATAAATCTCACCAGATTTACAATGAGCTAATTTTCACTTTCAAAGTACAAATTTTTATCACTTAAGAGGTAGAGAATGATAAATGTATATTCTAATTATTTGTTGTAATTCTTGTTAGTTTTATTCACTTATATGTGTCGTGCCTTATTAAATTTTTAAGGTTATTTTACTGACTAAAAATTACCTTTTTAATACAAAGCATTTAAACTGTAAGTCCATAACATGCAAAATGCGCCCTAGTGGCACAGCGGCATGTCTGCGGAATCACACCGCTAAAAACTGGGTTTCGATACTCTTGGTGGGCAGAGCACACATAGCCCATTGTGTAGCTTTGTGCTTAATTCTAAACAGACAGACACGTAAGATGTTAAAAAGGTGCAGTGTAAAGAGAAAGTTTAATTTGTAAGAGTTAAAATAATTATGGTACCACTGTCAGTTACTGTATAAAATGTGCGAGTGTAATGGAGTGTTTTATCTGACGCATCTGAACTCTGGAGTAATGTTTACAAAGGAAACCTTTTTCTACGATGTGCAAATTTTCGATATAAGATACAACTAATGTTTTTCAGTGCAATAAGTAATTATAAAACATCTATGAATTAACTATTAAAGTTTTAAGCATATAAAATTCAAGAGTATGCACTATATGAAGAATTTAATTTCCATAACAATAATAGAACTACTCATTGTTATCTTCAGTGTTATAATGTATTCAGTATTTTGCCATGACAGCTGATGTTGTGCGGACTTCAGATTATACCTTCATCGTGATATACTGGGTCACAATTATAATTTTTAATTTCGTTACAGTTTCAGCCAAGCATGGCTGAGAATATTGAACATAAACTGAGAACGATCTAGGTATGCTGAAGAACACATTACCAATGATATTTTTATTAATACGTTTTGTTTTACATAAATATACCCAACCCAGACTTGTGCTAGTTCTGTATAAGCGACTTTCACGTGCATTTATAACTTATACTTAATTTTTGGATAATTAGATCTGGACAAGACTGATAGCTGACTTGATCTTATTAGAACATAGATCATATTGCAACTTTTGTACTTTATGTTTGATGATGCAGGAAATACAGGCGAAAAAGGATCCTGGTGGAGGTCCTTATTTACCAAGTACAATTCAGGTTTTCTTACCTCGAATATTTATATGTGGTTATAAGTTTTGTTCTCAGCTGTAGGTAGCTATCTTTTATACATAAAAACCCGCCAGAAACCAAACTGCGGATATGGGCAAGTACTTACATTTGCACACCATAGATGTTTATCTACTACTAATCAATAACACGTCTTTTCTCAGTGAGCCACTTGTGTCCAATATTTTCTTTTAGGTTGAATCAGACTTGTCTCGCACATTACACGTATGCTTTTTGTTTTCAAATCTCTTGTTTGGCAGTATTAACAACTTTGTAGTGTAGTTCATCCAAATCCAGTACAGATGACTTTAGTTCTGAAACTTTTTCTGGTGTTTATTTTTAGTTTCGTGCAAAGCTACTCGAGGGCTGTCTGCGCTAGCCGTCTCTCATTTAGTAGTGTAAAGTGCAACTCTTCGGCTATTCTTACCAACGAATAGTGGGATTGACCGTAACATTATAATGCTCCCACAGCTGAAAGGACGAACATGTTTGGTGCAACGGAGATTCGAACCCGTGACCCTCGTATTACGAGTCGAACGCCTTCACCCACCTGGCCATGCCAGGCCCAGTTCTCAAACTTCATCAAAGTTAACAAGTAAAAATTCGCGTCAAGGACGACAATTTTAACTTTCTAAACGAATGTGAAAAAAAAAAAAAAACATCTTTCTTCCTCTCTTGTTGTTCCTTTGAGTTTTATTCTCGGACATTAAATACTTTCCTTAATCGTTTTAAGTATATATTTTAATATTTTATTATCTGTTGTTTACCCATATTTAAAATATGTTCCTTCCAGATATCAAACTGTCTGAATCTTTTTTTTACATTTTGTTTTTATTCCATCGGTTGCTATTTCTCTGTATCAGTTCATCACTCAGTGTATTCGATATTTCTTGTGCGCGTCGATCACTCTGTCTCTAAAGATGTAATGTATAACAAATTATTACAAAATCAGTAGATTTCTCACGATTTCTTTTTCTATGAATATTTCATGTGTGTATTTTCTTATTTCCAAATTTCTTCACAAACTCAGCCATTCGCTCGTCAGTGAAGTTTATTTTTTATTCTCCATTTCGGTTTCCATTTTGAGAAACTGGATCTTCTTTTCGTTTAACCTGTTTAACCATTCCCAGTTTATATACTTCGTTTTTAAGTGCTTTTCGTGATTAATAATTACTTAACGTTTTGGATAAGAATGTTATATTTATCTTCACTCAGAATTTTTATAATTAATATGTTCTCATAATTTACTAATAACTAATTAGGTTACTTATCACTAGATAAAAGTGAAGCTATTCCACGAAAAAAAAAATTTCCAAGTATCATTTCGAGGTGAAAATTTCTATTGTTAAGGTTTATTTATTTTATGTAGAAAGAACTCGTATCAACTTTCAGAGTTGATTGGGTTTAGTTTTCTTTCGCATTTTCCGATTATCTCGGTCCAGTAATTATAAGAAGATAATGTTCATTTCATATAGGCTGACATTTCCTAGGGTTTTCAAGTCTATATAAAAACTGTCCTCTTCCAGCTCTGTTGTTGCGTGAAGTTCATAGTTGAAGTTGTTACTCGATTCATTAAAAAGAAAAAAAATCTCAAAAGTTCCAATCTTAGTGAAATCATAACTGTCAAAACAAGTTAGTTGTTAGCCACTCACAGCAAGAATGACTCTAACCATTTAAAGAAGAAAAGGCACACTTGACATAAACGTCACATTGTTTACTCTATCTGCTGCCATCAATCACGAGCAAGATGAAAAAAATGTATTCGTTATCGGTTTTAAAAATGAAATAAAATCAATTGTGTATTTAAAAGTGAAGTTCAGTTTTATACACACGATAAAAAAATTCCAGCAAGCAATATCGAAAATGTCTCTTTACAGTTTAAATACATTTTACCCAATAGTCAAGCTGGACGAGCCCGACAGAGATTTACTTACCCTGTGTTAGAAGTTATGTAACTATTTAATTACTTCAAAAAATCTCACGAAAAGCTAAAATGCAAGCGAAAAAATGGATAGTATTCTCATACTAAATAAACGGATTCATACACTAGTTTGAGAGATAAAGCTGATATGCTTAGTTTAAATATTTAGAAACATTTCGACTCCACTTAAAGAGAGTAAAAATAAAAAGTGGCTTCTTAAACTTTCTAATGTTACCAATGTTTCTACACCCACGTTAATATTGTGTCTAGGGAAGGTTTTGATTCGCAGCGTTTAGAATAATATATTTCCGATGCTCGCAAAATCCTGCACGTGTGTGATCTGCACTAGCCGTTCCTCGTCTTGAGCTGATGCACGAAGACGAACACAGGTCATCACCGGCACACACTCCAAACTGCTGTTATCGAATGGTAAGATTTGACAGTCACTCTTATAACCCACTCACAACTCCAGAATGCGCTGTGCGTTTTTGTTATTTGTCTACACCTAATTATTCAACCTCGGTCCTCTTTAGAAAAAGTTACATATATACCACTATCAACATAATTTTGTACATATGTACAACAATCTAGATAACATTGATCTCGAGACATAAAACTTCTCATCCTTTCATAGCTAAAGCTTTTGATAAAAGATACATAAAACAGAAACGTGTCGTCAATATAAACAATGTATTTTTGGAAGTTAAATTTAAACAAAGGTTATTTTAGGCAATATAGTAGCATTAACCCAGATTCAAGTTTCACCAAGGAGTTCGCTTGAGCCTTCTCGATGACAGACTAAGTATTTGTATCCGCTTCACTTTAAAACTCTTAAACACGAAGTTTTGCAGAAAATTGAACAATCTGTCTTGACCTTAAAATATTACCTGGTTTCACTGCCATAGCTGGGTTGCTATGTCACATGTTTGACAACGAAGGGTAAGTGGAGCTATTTCGGGCAACAGTATTTTAATTAGTGGTCATCTTACTTCTTAAACAGGGTAAACATTCTATACGCACACAACCAAACTGGTTTGTCCATAGTGCACACCAAAGTAAAGACATTGAAAAGTTTCTGTAAAGTTAAGAGGAATGCGCATGACAAGATTTTGTGTAAATTCCGTCATCGTTACTACTGTCAGCACAAACAAAAGTTGACATATTAACCAAAAACTTTTAAAATGTAGAAGGAATATTCAAGTGTTCTTAGAACAAAATAATTTTGTCACATTATCCAACAGTTTCGTTTTATTAAATTTGCTTGACAGTTTATCAGGAAAAATATTTTCTACGTTTCTAAACACAAGATGGTTTGTAATACATTAAGTTAACATACCTTGCAGCTATTGCTGGTCACGCTGGATAACATTCTTTAATACCACGGATTGCCATATATTTTACCGGAATAAAATTAGACTAAAGCTTAATTATCTACAACAGCCAATAAAACTGCGTTTCGAACATTTAAAATAATGTAGTTCACAACGGATTAACTCCCCTCCAGTGGCATGTCTGTTGACTTACACTGCTAAAACAAATCGGTTTTCGATCACGTGGTAAGCAGCGCAATGATTGCCCTTTGTGTAGCTTTGTGCTTAATAACAAGCAGCCGATTACTGTCCTGAGATATTTATATATAAAAGTATTTAAAATCAACTTTACTTTCATCGATCTGCAACTGTCATTTATTGAAACTTGAGAATGTGTCAAACACTTGGTTTTGGTGTTGGGTTCATACTGTTTGTGATAACTTGCTCCAAACATTAAACAAATTAACTTATATCATTTTCATCCCAAGTGTTGTTCCAATAAGCAAAATCGAAAAAATATTCCATCTACCAGAGTTATATTTAAACTGTATTTTTCCAATAAGCAATAAATTAAGATTTCTTTTTAACGTAAAAAAACACAAAAAAAACGCAAACGGTCTCCCTTCACGTGTAGCAACTATATTTCGCACAAATGTGAAAGTGTTTACCGTTAAGTAAGTAGACAGTGAAGCCAGAAACTTGGGTTCCAAGATGGAATTTATTTTCAACATGGAAAAGTACAAATATTGCAGTACAGTCAAAACTACGCAGAAAACAACAGCCATTGGTCTACTTAGATTTAATTTCGAACCCCTTAACACTCAAGTCTCATTAATTCAGTTACTTTTGTTTTAATTAAGTTGCAGCTATATCTTTCATCAAACTGCAATATACAAGGCCGTCCCGAAAAACCGCAAGCAAGAACACCCTCAAACAACGCGTTGCCAATCCCAGGGAATTCAGCGTAGGGTTTAACTTGCTTCCATATAAAGCCGGTAGATGGCGTTGCGTCTAATTGAACTGCAATAAACCCAAACTATATAATACGTAAATAGAGGGGTACACGATAAACTTCAGAAAACACCAAAAACACCAAAATATTTGACTCGTGAATAATCATTAACAAGAAAAGAATGCTCAAAATCCTATATGATAAAATATCGAGAAAAAAGACTACGGTAACCTTGTATACTGAAAATCGTCAATACGACGAAAAATGTTACATTACTCAAACTGCTACTTCAGCATACACAAGGCAACTTAACATCTACACTTTAAAGCAACACACACAGACAAACGGCACAAAAACTATTCTAAAATTTAAGTACGTGAGGAGGTGCTACTTAAGTAGACTAATACGAACAATTCCGACCAACCAACGCTTCTTTTTGTCTTCCCTTTCCCTAGAGCCTCGGAGACGAGGTGTGTTCGGGCGTTTTCGGCGGAGATTCGGAAGATGAGTATTGTGTTTCGTAAAAATAAACCAAAAAATATTATGATGAAGAGCTTTGAAATAACTTTCGAAATTTGACCCAATTTGGTCAATAAATCACTTTTAATGTTGAAACTCAAAATATTTTATATCACAAATACATCAAAACCCTCGACGTGTAAACACATAAACGTCAACAGGAGATTTTTGGAACGAGGTAACAGCTAAGTAGAAGCCAGCGTGGAGCAAACAGGCCAATTTATGGATTCCTTTAAGAAACTAAAATTCCAATCATATGATTTTTAGGTTGTTGTATTAGCCAATCTCATAGCATTAACCAGAATGTTCGGATGAGACTACTATATGAGAATACAGAATGAAATTTTGTTCAGACTATGAAAAAAATATTCATAAAGTTGTCAGCTCTCACAAATACAATTTTTCGAATAGATAGAACTGGTTATTCGCAAAAGTGAAAGCTAAATAACATTAGCAAACACTAAATACCAATATGGCCTCGCAAATGCAAAATTTGTCTAACGAAATGTTCTTCATTAGAAAATGAAAACAAAAAATAACTAACAATTTTCTTGGAAACTGTCAAATTATAAAATTAGTAGCAAAAAATGTTTTGACAGACCTGCATATCCCAGACTTGTGCTCTTACTTAGTTTACCAAATACTTATTGCGTCAAAAAGGTTCTTTCGAACTTATCACACTACCACCAAAACGGAATGTCACATAATCACAGGTCACAAATTACAACCAACAAAAATCACCGGAAAGTATCTTAGCCAGTGGTCATTGTAGACCTTATTGTGCCCATTGAGAATAATCTCGCATTAAGCAGCGGAATATTAAATGGATATATAACCTACGGAATTATTCGAGTTATTTTGCTTTACGTATAAAAAAAAAAAAAAAAGTAGGAATTTCATCCAATGACACCTAAAATATCGAATTTGATTCAAAGTAATAATTGGAGTTGCATACAATATTGCACACAAGGTGCAAAAGTTCAGCACCTGGCACAAGGCCTCCTTTTCCTTTGAAGAACTTCGAATCCAGTATAGGACTAGTCTTTACAACCATGTAGTTGAACACACAAAGGAACATGGAAGGTAACCTATACTTACAACGGGAATATTGTGTGGAGTTCAAAGCACCCTACTAGCTGCTATAAGTATGCTGTAGGTAAACAGTTATGTCCTAGATCCAACACTATTCCATAAGCTTGAAACCCTATGCTCTCTTTGCATATAAACTCTTTATAATCTAAATTTCTTTTTTTGTTAAGTACTATTTAAAGGTAACGACTTACCAAAATTTAAAATTTTCGCCACTGGGCAAATTTTAATGACTGGTGCCCTTCAGGCATCGATAACATTCTAGCGACATATTTCACAGATATATTTATATCAAGAATGCTTGTAAAAATCCCTGGATAATATTGATTACAACTGGGAATGTATTATTCATTTCTTGTATGACGCCATTCCACTTTGGGGTGACATCTTATGGACACAAATGATAAGATTTGATTCTATACCAAAACTAGTAAACAACTGAGGGTCAAACAGCACTTCAGTATAACACACCAAGAGCTCTTACCATTTTCTTATCTTCGGCTTTTCTATTAACTCTTTTACAAAAATAGATTCTCGTGGAAGTGGCCGTGGTGGCGGTAGTGTTGGCTCCAATTTCCATTAAGGAGCTCCTAAAATGGCGGATGGTTCATGGTACGGGTAAGCCTTGTGCACATCGCTGAGACCCCACTCCACCCCCCCATCTCCGAATGCATGCAAAATCATTTTAACTAACAGTAACTGCATGCAGTGCGCTGAGCCTATTAAAAGTGTGCCTCTAAAAATAAATAAAAAAGGGTGTTTATTATGATAAGCATTTACAAAAAAAAATAAAGAGGATAAAAATAAACAAACTCATAACAAAAATGTGACAAAAAAGTCGTTTAATTCAACAAAATAAGACTACAATAAAGCCGGAGTTGGCTTCAAAAATAACATGAAACAAAACGAAAGCAAAAAAAAAAAAAAAAAAATTAACTGCTGGTAACCAAAATAAAAAGGAGAGAAAACAGTTGTGGGTTTTCTAAATCAATGCTTATAAATTTAGCATCTACGTGATCATAACTGACAAATATACTCACATAGACAACAGCAAATACTTGTCCAAATAAATACTCATAGGACTTAACAAAAAAACCAGTTTAAAATAAGTTAAAACACCTTAGGGTAAAGGTAATATTTAAACTACTATTGGTATAGTTTTGGTCATCCTCGACTAGTAAATATTATTCCCTTTAAATGAGATCAATAACTAGTAAACTAATCATTTTAAGGGGCATTACTACTCTGGTAGGTGAATTAATATTTTAAACATTTGTGACCGAATAAGTAAATACGCCATGATTAAAACGTGAACCCCACCATCGCAAAGGATGACCAACAATCTGAGAAATGACAGCAAAAGAAAAAATAACAAAAAAATAGTATAGCAAACATTTGCTAGTCTCAAACCCCATATGTCATACCCGACATACGTTCACATAGTGTAAAAAATTTACTTTGGCTTTTGGGAAATTTGGTGTAGAAAGTTCTAATAAATACATGTCATGACTAGGATTTCCAGAAGTTTGCATCATCAAAATTCATGATGATTAGAGCTGCAGTTACGAAGCACTTCGTTTAAAGTATTTCATTGAAGGGTTGGTTTACGACAGAGGTAGAGTAGGAATCATCGAATACCTTCCCTACCTGCATCGTATAGTCGCCCATCCCGTGAGCAGTAGAGGTAGATTTTATGTCTTGCACTTGTTGGTTTTAAAGGACACTTGGAGAACTCTATTCCCCAAAGTGTATCCGTTTAGGCTCTGGATGGCAACCAGAGCTTCGTCGTAATTGGTCATTGTCACGAAGCCAAATCCCTTGCACTTGTTTGTCTGCAGGTCCCGAATGACCTTAACGCTCTGTACGGCCCCAAAGGGTCCAAAGAGTTGCCATAAGAGATTCTCTTCGGTATCAGGAGCAAGATTGTACACGAAGATGCACCATCCTGAACCGTTGAGAGCATTCCCAGCTAAGAGAGGATTGGTTGCCAGCAGATCTCCAGCCAGAGGAGAGTACCTGCAGGGATGTAAAATTCTATCCCTCACAAACAACTCCTATCATTTATCAGTAAATGAAAAACTAATTATCACACTTCCAAAACATAAAATAACTATTAAGATCAATAAACAAGATAAATATCTATATAAAGACATACACGTATTACAAGTCATTAATGCGGCTTCAAAAGAATCCCACGTTTTATTATACGTATGTGTTACTCAAAAACTTACTGAATATCATAAACAGGATTAATGCACTTAATTCCTAAATTTTGTTAAGAATTAGCGTTTAATTTTATATAGCGCAATTAATAATTGTAAATAATACAGTTGGTTAGTACATTTTGTTTTCCATGTTTTATTATAAATTTTGTATAAAAAGCAGAAAAGTCTTCACTTTCGATAGCCGAGTCGGTTTTGAAAAGTAATTTTTAACCAACGAGAACAAAATGGATATTTAATCACCTAATTCGAAATCCAATAAAGCAAGCAAACAGTAACTATGATTTTACTTAGCAATATTAATGATGTTACTACTTTATTAAACAAGAGGGAATCCTAAATAACCGCGGTACTTGAAATTCTTTCAGACAAGATTAGAATAAATTAACCTAAGTATTTTTTTTTTTTTTTTATTAACTCTGTTTGTACGCCACCAATATCAAGCGTAGGGCGTGCGTACACCTGATTCGATTCTGTTACTCAGAATCTCTACTAGCCTATCCTCAAAGTGAAATTCTTTTAGGCATGATTAAAATAAATTAATTCGAGACCTTGAATGTGATCAAATACGTCAAATCAAAATCGTTTGACGTCCCGAGTCCAACACTGCAATATCTAAAACCGGTCAAGATAAAGAAATGAGCTAAAGATTTGTCCTTGAAAAAACAACAACAAACAATCCATTATAGGAACTGCTTTGCCTTAGCTAAAAGGTATAATTTAAATGAGGTCTTTAATTTTAGTTGTACAGTTCTAATTTATAAACTTCTATATTTACACAGTTTATGGTGTTTAACTATAACCAATCACAGCGCTCAGTAGAGTTTAATAATTTATAAATTACCAACAAGGAAAGGCTTACGTTATTAGGTTTGCGCTTCACTTAATTAAAAATTATATGACTAAATTTATTACTTCCAACTTACATTACTGGAAACTAAACTTCCAAAAACATAAATATTATAAACTGGTGATTTAGTAGACATCCCTTACTCGTAATCATTTCAAATAAATAAAATTGTCATTCTTGTCGAGCTGAAATGAAAATGAACATGAATAAATCACAACCACAAAACAAGATAATTCAAGACAAAAACAAAGTAAAAATGAAATCAAAATATAAAGAAAAAACACGATCGATCTCCAAGCAAGGTTACATACTGGCGAAAACCCAGGGTTCTAGGGTATGCCTGGCTCGGTAGTAAATCGAAGAACCGTCTTTAATTATTTGTTTACATTTCTTTGAAGATGTTTTCCAATTTTGTACTACATAGCAAGGTTTTATATATTAAGTTTCTGAATTCCACATTCATGAACCTAAATGCCCAGAGGTCAGATAGAAGAAATCATACACTGGTCTAAGAATGACTGAAACACAATTTTGAACGAATTATAAGATGAAACTTAAAGGATGAAACGAATGAACTAAACGTCTGCGAAATAAATGACCGCTAGGCGCCGCTAGATACCCGTACCTGGAGATCGGCGACAGAGGAATGTACCTGAAGCGGTTAGCTGGATGGTGGATAGGTCCAGGAAACGGACGCTGTGGTGACAGGTAAGCCGCTAGAGGCGCTAGTGCCTTTGCATTGTTGCTTGGATTGTTTGCAAACTTTACTGTGATTGGTTCACTGCTACCATCTGGAATAGTGTTGTGCAGATGTTTTATAGCTCGTTCAGCTTCTATTCGTTGATCAAAACGTACAAATCCAACACCTTTAGACAATCCTGCAAGATTGTACATAAGTATTAGAATTTGGTTAACTGTAATATGACAATTCTGAAAACCATCTTTCACGTTTAGCTTTTTTCTTTTAAACAATGCAAATTTTTCGACTCATCACACTAAATTTCAACTCGCTACACACAGATACGTGCGACTATTTTTACGCTCAATAACACTACCTTCCACGATGAATTTTTTTTAAACCAATCATGTCGTGCTCTATACGACTAAGTATACACAGATGAAAAATATTTTACACTTATCCATATATTCACCTTTCACGTTATCACAGAGGATTCGAGAAGTGATAATGCGACCATAAGGAGCAAAGAGGTTCTCCAATTCCTGCTGAGTCATTGACTTTGGTAACCCACTGACGTATAGATTAGCGCCCTTGATGGCCTCGCTGCTTGGTCTGGCATAAGAAACCTGGAATATTAGATCACAAATTAAGTACCGATCAAGAATGATCAAACATGCGAGCTATCAAACAACAACAAAAAAAAAAAAGTCACGTTTTTTTAAATGGTCTTAGAACTCGATATCATGAAAGGTGTCTGATTGGATGCAATGCATCAAATTTTATATCTATTGCAATTTGATGTAGGTTAGGCCTAAATCTTCGTACATTGACCAGTTATTAAAAGTTCGAACAAAATCATAAGAGATTGGGAAAGTGAAATTAAACTAAAATAAACATTTCGTTTAAGCCCAAAAAAAGCAACAAAAAGTAAAAAATCAAATAATTTCGAATTTCTGCTTTTTCATATCACAAGTTACTTTACTATTTAGTTAAAATGGCGACTTAAATACAACATAGAAATCTGTCACTTTACTTTTAACATTCAGAGTTCAGAAGCACCATACAAGGTACTAAATGTTATATTTTATTTTCAAGAGGATTAAGTATATCAAGACACCAGGTAGCGTGTCGTGCAGCTAAGATATCTTCTAGCACAGTGGTTCTTAACCTGGGTTCAATCAAACCCCAGGAGTTCGGGTGAGTCAGTCTCAGGGTTCGGCGGAGGTCAAGTCATACATTGTGTGTGTGTGTGTGTGTGTGTGTGTGTGTGTGTGTGTGTGTGTGTGTGTCCATTCCGTTCACCCTACTCGTATGATTGGTGACGTCATGCTCCACTTGGCCATAACTGGTTGCGGCTGATTACGTCACATCACTTGGCCATAATATCTGTGCTGCAGGGAACTTCGTGCGCTTAGCAGTCGACTTGGGACTGTAGTAATCGTGCGTCATTTGCGATTTTTTTTCTTAATCTTTCAATCCCTTCATACTAACTATGTCGAGCAAAAACAAAGTGGTCGGACAAATACGTACAATATGGATTCACGTGTATAACGGAACACGATGGGAGTCAGCGTCCTCAATGCATGATTTGCAATGCCAAGTTAAGCAATTCTAGTCTAGCACCGTCAAAACTAAGAACACTCCCTGAAGCTGCATGGAAATGGGAAATACAAGAACACGACGCTTGCTGAATTCAAGGTAAAGAGAGCCAGGTTTGATAAAAGGCTACTTTGTCTGTTCTCGGCTTTGTACCCATCGACAAACCGATCCTCACAGCAACGTACGAAGTTGCATAATTGATCGCAAAGCAGGGAAAACCACACACCATTGGTGAAGCACTCGTGAAACCAGCTGCGTTGAAGATGGCGAATATCATGCTGGGAAAAGCTGCTGAAAATAAGTTATCCCAAATTCCTCTTTTAAATGACACCATCAGCAGCAAAATAGATTACATGAGCGATGACATCTTGGCTCAAGAAGTTGCAGATCTGATTTCAAGCCCAGCAAAATTCAGCCTCCAATTCGACGAGACCACCGACGTTTCCACTCTAAGCCGTCTTGTTGTATTCGTGCGCTATGTGAAGAACGACGAGATAAAAGATTTAGTTTGTAAGCCTCTTACAACAACAACTAAGGCAACCAACGTGAAGAAACTTGTGGATGACTTCTTCAGAGACAACGATCTTTCGTGGGATATGGTTTCTGCAGTTTGTTCGGACGGAGGTCCAGTCATGCTGGGACGAAACTCTGGTTTTGGTGCGCTGGTGAAAGCCGATGCACCACACATCATTGTAACGCATTGTGTTCTGCACAGATATGCGTTGGCAACAAAAACCTTGCCTTCAAAACTGGCAGAAGTATTAAAAATTGTAGTGGAATGTGTAAACTTTGTGCAAAATAGTGCCCTGAAGCATCGCATCTTCAAAGAGCTGTGCAATGAAATGGGCTCTGAATTCGAAGTATTTCTGTACCATTCTAATGTTCGGTGATTATCCCGAATCGTGTTTTTGCCATGCGTGTTGAATTAGCCCTGTTTTTGCGAGAGCATCAACACTGTCATGCAGATTGCTTCGAAAAATCCGAGTTCATTCTCATTTTGGCGTACATGGCCGATATCTTCAATACTCACAACCATCTCAAATCAACAGATGCAGGGAGGTGGAGTCAACATCATCGAAGCGGAAGAAAACCTGAAGGTTTTCAAAAAAAATCTACCGTTATGGAAACGACGAAAAGAGAATGATAACTTCGCAAACTTTCCCCTGCTGGACGACTGTGTAAGTAAGATCGAAGATGTGTCTAAAATCAGAGACATTTCTGTACCCGGGGAACTGAAGCAAGCAATTGCCATGCACTTAGATGAGCTCGCAAAGTCTCGCGACAAATACTTCCCCACCAGAGAGTCATATACAGCATGAGTGAGACAGCCGTTCACGTTTAGTGTTCCGACAGCAGATGTCAATGATGAATACCTCGACGAAATCATTGAACTTCAGCAGAGCCAGGTTCAACAGCAACTTTTCAGAACAACAACGCTCTCAGCGACCAAATCGTAGCATACCCTCTTGTTGCTAAGAAAGCCCTTGAGATACTCATACCATTTGTTACAACGTATCTTTGCGAGCAATCCTTTTCGAGGATGGTAGACATAAAAACGAAGAAAAGGAACAGACTTTGTTGCGAAAATAATATGAGAGTGGCACTTGCCAAGGTGAAGCCGTGCATTTTTGAACTTGTCTCTGAAAGGCAACAGCAAAAAGTCACATTGATTTGCAGTAAATATTCATAGAGTTTTGTTTTTGTGTGAAATTCATGTTTTGTTTGTTTTGTTCTTTGAACACAGTGATATTGTGTGCAACTGATCCATGGTGTTCATTTTGTGCACTAATAAAATATCTACTTATGTTTTGAATTTGAAAAAAAGTCATTTTATTTTTCCAATTACGAAGGGTTCAGTGAATGCAAGTACGAAACTTCCGGGGTTCAGTACCTCCAACAAGGTTAAGAACCACTGTTCTAGCAGGACAGCACTTCATTGTTAACTCGAATGATAGTCTAGTGATTTTACGTTCTGTTGCTCGGACTGTGGCAATCGAAACTATCACATTATCAGTAGATGTATTCCAGTGGACTCCCGACTTACATATAGGATCTTAAGGCAACCGATTAAGAAATACCCAAAATAATTCAAATTTTGATCCAGTTTCTTCCTTTTTTAAATTTATTTCTTAGAATTAAAAAAACGGATTATTTAAAAATCTGATACACCGACGGAGTCTCTCTCAACTAGTGTAAATAAGTCACTTGGGAAAATTATTCAACAAAACCTTCTCAACTTAAACAGAATACACTTTTCGCATGCCTACACCAAACGAGTTGTCACTAGCCTTTTCTCATACAGCTTCACCTATAACTAAAAGTGGTTTAACAGGTTTATCTTCAGACAGTGTTAGCGGGAAAACGATATTTGTTATAGCTGTAAAGATCGCAGGTTGTTGACAAAAAAAAAACTATTAATCTAAATGTTAGAAAACTATTAACAATGTTTTTGAGAGGGAAAACTACAACCATATATTTTAAGGCGGGTCCGGAATAGCCAGGTGGGTTAAGGCGTTCGACTCGTAATTCGAGGGTCGCGGGGTCGCGGTTCGATTCCCCATCGCACCAAACATGCTCGTACTTTCAGCCGTGGGGGCATTATAATGTGACGATCATTCCCACTATTCGTTGGTAAAAAGAGTAGCCCAAGAGCCGCCTTCCCTCTAGTCCTACACTGCAAAATTAGGGACGGCTAGCACAGGTAGCCCTCGTGTAGCTTTGTGCGAAATTCAAAAACAAAAACAATATTTTAAAGAATCTGGTTGGTTCTGTAAAGTTGCGATTCTAAAGCTAATGTTAGTGACTACTGACTGTCGCTTTCTTTCTTACTTGCTGTGGCTTACTGGTGTGTATTGACAAAAAAAATAAGTGAATAAATATGTATTATATAAACATACCTTAGCCTGAGGGGGGTGGGGTGCGGCCTAAAAGGATTGAGCATACGACTTGAAAAGAATAATAAAAACAAATTGGTATCCAAACAGGTAGCTACATTTACAACATTTATAACTTTACAGTAAACGCAGTCTGACTAAATAATGAATATTTGCTAAATGTTTATCAATGTTTAAGTATAGATACAAGCTTGGCTCCCAATTTCGATCATAGTAAGATTTGATTTTTTTTTTTAACACCAAGAAAAACTGTTACTGCTAGCATTTTAAACTGAGGGGACAACTTCGCATTTAAGAACAGTAATAAATTATTTAACTATTATTAAAGAGTAGATAGCACAACCAAAACATCAAGCCACGCACATTGATATAACCAATTGTAAAATTATCTTTTGGTATCCGAAACCAAAACTTAAATTGGCATTCTGCCGCTCAAAATAAAACGTTTAGCGTATAAGAGTTTCAGCACCACCACGAAGAATTAAAGTTTTCAAATTCTCTAAAAACGAACACTTAAAACACACCAGTTCTCCATGGAAAGTAGAGTTGTTTTTTTGAGCGAGATTTCAAACTACATAACGTTTCAAATAGATTTCAATTGGAAAAATTTTGTTTTTACACACACACGGTTGCTTTTCCAAAAAGGTTTATTCGAACGAAACGTTTCCTAATTCTAACCCAGGATTTAGAGATTCAAAGGTTGTAAAATACGCGTGTAGCGTGAAATTAGGTTTCAACATCAGGAAGATTGATATACCTTTTTTGTGAGGTACCATAGTTACATCTTTATTAAAACCCACGTTTGTCTCGTCATTCTCCAACTTACTATATGTCAGAACGAAAATAATGGAAGTGATCCAGCGTGAAGTTAAAGCACATTGGTCATCCGTTAAGCCTAATGCAAATATCTGGCACAGACAAGATGCTGAGCTGCGTAATGTCCAGTACATTTATATCTACACATCAATTCCAAATGATGAGAACGACAAGTTTAGTTTCTCTGCTGTTGATGAAGACTTAACTGTAATGTAACCAGGACTTCTGTATCACTATGGGAAGAGCAAAATTAGGTATGGGTTTCTAAACTTTCTCTGTAAAAGGTCTTCCAGAAAATTTCATAACCTGATCAATCTTCCACTCCAAGCGAATCTACAGATATTAAGTACCATAACAATGTGTAGCTTGTTTATTTACTATTAACAAGTTTATGAATCTTTCCCAGTTTGGAATATTAAGTATCAGTATTTCGAAGCGAGAATCAAAACGTTTCTTACAGGTGCATCACGGGAACTATTATGGTTTGGCAGTTACGCTTATGCATCAACTATTTGAATTTCTCATGTTTAAGACAGCTCAATTACTAATTACACTATTGCGTTCATTTTGAAACATGCAACTCGCATGTCGTAACATCTGCGTTGTTACGGCTGTGTAGGTTATTATCTGCGTCAGGTTATTTGTTGTTGTTGTTGTTTCGGAACAAAGCACAAAACTATACAATGGGCTATCTGTACTCTGCTCACCACGGGTATCGAAACCCGGTTTTTAGCAGTGCGAGTCTGTAGACATGCCGCTGTGCCATGAGGGGGGGGCACCTGCGTTAAAGATTAGAAGTTGTTTCACCAAGTGGCTGTTGTACGCTAAAATACACAAAATGGGCGTGATGGTGTAAAACAAGCAGAAAGTGCTGGATCCACAACCAGGGTCTCATAAGTTCATAAACACAAGAAAAGGTTTAAATTACCCCCTTCCGAACATAGACAAATGGACACAACAGCTCGTTTGAAACATGTAAATCTCCACTGTGCATTCCTTCAGGGGACAAGTCTTTGAAACATTCAAGCATTTCGATTTCGAAAGTACTCTGTATCCCTCTAAAACGCAAGTAAAACGACAATTCCTTTAGTGCAACAAAGAATATTTCTTACCTTAATTATTTTATTTTGAAGTCGGAGTCCATTTAGTGTGTTGATTGCCTTTTCAGCATCTTCTGGACGAACGTAGTTAACGAACCCATAGCCCAGACTTTGACCTACTAATCAAAAAAATAGATTTAACATATATATGTGTGCATACCAAATCTAAGATGACATCCTTTCCACATACACACACAAAGACAAACCTGTAAGATTAAGAATTTGATCTTCTTTACAACCGAATAAACAAATCTATCAGAATAATACGAATCTACACTAGAGACTTCTGTGGAAGTAGAAAACTTTCGCAATATTGCGTTCGGTGTATGAAATAACTAGCGTTCAGACTAATAAGTTCAAAGCAAATGAAAAAAGAAATTCTCCAATTCTGTAAGTTTTAAATACTCGGTTATTTTCTCCCAACAAATCAACCATAGTTTGTTGGGTTTTTTTAAACACCTAATTCTCTACAATATAGTGAGCAATTATTGTACAATCAAGATCCTCTTGATTTCAACTTTACACTTCTTTCGAAATTGTGTCGTTGATATCATAAATGTCATTTCGCACACATCGCGTATCACGTTTTGTAACATTTGCAATATTGCGGTTGCGCAAACCATTGTTATTATGTGCATCAAATCTTCGAAATTAATTGTAGGTGTAACAAACACTAAGTTTATGACATATACAAAAAAATATTGAGATACAAGATCAGGAAATGTTGAGATTCCCATTTCTCTACACATTCTTAGAAAGTTAATTACATCATAAGCAATTACTGTAAACATCAACAACAACAAAAAAAAAAAACCCTTAGTGTAACAAACTAATTTATAAATACAATGTCGATGTTGGCCAAAATTTGTCATTACCCTGTACCTAGGGGGTGTAGTTTTATAATTTCCAGAAGTTGCTATTACTTCCTTTCAACAATATATATAACAGACATCTACATTTAGTCTTGTATGAATGTGGTGACAGTGATACGAAACGATAATATTGTATCGTGAAGCCGTGATACGGTTTTTATCGATACATCGTTTGATACAATCCATTATTCTTCACGAAGCTTATAAAAGTATTTTTACTAAAATTTAATGACTTAATGTATAAATTCAAAGCAGTCACTGCTTCAAGTGCAAAGATATTTACGTTAGAATTAATAATTTTTTATCTAAAAATTAAAATTTTATAGAATTTCTAAAACTCCGAAATAAATTTCTCTCAAACCTTTTTTTTAATAAATTATGTAAAGTCGGTCGATTTGACCAGCTTCATAAAACAAAATAAAATCAAAGTTATCCTTTTATTCCCCTCCCCATTTCTTTCTACAAATTACTTCAAATTGTAGCAATAAATTACAGTTACACTAGATAAGTTAAAGCTCTTAACATTGTACGTCTGTTTCTATTAAAAGTTTGTCTGAAGCTTTGTAACAAACCATTGGTAAATCTTTTGTATTTGGATACGTATCGTAACAGCCCTAGTTTATAATGGCGATATCTTCCAAAGTACAGGCCACAAACTGAATCTTTATTGAAAGACTGAACTATAACACGCTCTTCTAGCACTGAAAGTGGAAAATCTTGATCCGTTATTAAACTGTTGTTTGTAGTTAATCGCAAAACTACACAAATGGATATCTCTATCGAAACAGTTTCAAGCGTTGTACGATATTAAACGTTCTTTACTGGTTCATCTTTGTAGATCTTCTAAACATCGAAATACCTTTTCCACAGGTAGGTTTATAATGGGAAGAAGTTGATATTTAAAGCGAGAGATGTGAAGTTTAAGGGGATTCGTGGAAGATACTTTGTAATCAGGAAGAAATTTAACAACAAAAACAGGAACAAAAGGTTCCGATATAAATAATACGAAGTAAATCAAAATTATTTTATTACGGTTATTATTTTAAAAAAGAAATTACATGGAAGCTATACTCATTAAACAAAATAAATCCACTAATTATACAGTTTAACACTTGCATTCTCTGGAGTAACACTTGTATTTTCAGTTAATCTAAAACATTATGGTTCTATTTTATTTTATATATTTTACTTAATATATGTTTATATGGCTACGTAGTATAACAAAAATAATATATAATACATTGTTAAGACACGCGTTACAACAGAATCGAGAAATAAAATATTACAAAACAGTTTACAATTAAAAAGATATTTTAATTTGTAACGGATTTACCGTTATACGTTTAGTATCTACATCGATTTCTGTAGTTTTTCTGCATGTGACATATATTTTGACTGTATTGCGAAAATCCCTCCTATTCTCGAAATTAATAGAGAATTCTTCAGTGCGAAAAAAAATACTTGTTTCACGAAAGCGCGCAAGAATTTTGTCAAAATTTCTGCAAACTCGCGTTATTCTTATAAAAAGCGACTACAATTGGTCAGCTACAATCAGTGTTCTGTAGGCTTAAGAAGCTATAATTGTTATTAACGTCTATTAAACGGAAAAAAAAACCAAAAAACACTAGAGAATTCGACCAGGAACATTATAGATTTTACACATTACAAACCGTTCGACGTAGTGAATCATTTCGGACGTTACTGTTTTGGCGAGGACATTAAACATTCGCTGTAAGGAATCTGCTTGTAAGAGTGAGGCTAACCAAGAAAGACTTCATTAGCTGAAGCGAGGTGCAACAATATCAACTCAGAACTGGATCATCGATAAAGTATTTAGTTCTAGACCGAATATAAGACTCAGTACTGCCTGCAAAGTTTGTAAAATCTATTGTATATAAACCTCATATGCAATAACTATTAGTAAGAACCATTATTATAAAATTGTATTGTTGTTATATTTGTATATTAAAATATATTTGTTTTAAAAAAACAAAGAAAATTGTGTGTATCAATCTTGTAGGCAAATTAATTTAATACAAACATTTAATTAACTACTGAGCTCAAATCTGTGGTTACTTGAAACAGTAGTACGTTAACATATGTAATATAATACAGGGTGTTCAGAAAGTCACTGTGCACCTATACATGTATATGATTACAAAACTGCACAGTGACTTTCCGAACACCCTGTACATCGGATACTCATTCGGAAATACTAAATTATAGCACGTAACATAATAGATTGGAGGATTCGTTCCGGATAAATTATAATATGCAATAAATAAACAATTATTCTACTAACCCTGAAGAAGCCGCAAAGGCGAATCGTTGGTCAAAATAAAATCTATTCTTTAATATTTACCTGGAGAGTAAGGGTTTGTTTTTTGTTAGTTAAGTTTCTTAAAGTTTTATTATAATTAGTTTTTAATTTAAACAATTATTGAGAACTTAAAAGTTATTTCTAATTTTATTATGAGTAATTGACCGAAACAAGTTTTAGGCATTTTGGTTGTCGCGCTTAATATTAGTATAATCAACAATGGTAACGTAACGTCCACTAGCATCTCATGGAAAGTTAATAACAATTTAAGAAATCAACAATTACAGTATCTTCTAAATCCAATAACCAGTTACTTTTGATCTCAAAATCATAACGCTGTCAGCAGCGACTGTTTATAATTCAATAATCTGAAATACTATTTTGAACGCAGCTGTTTTCCAGAGTTGTCATGACAACCATTCTATGGTATCAAAAGGGGAAGGAGCATCTGTTTCCGTAGGGCTAACTAACGAGTTTTTCGTGTGCGCTATAGATTGGGTCAAACTTGCTGGACACGTGCCAAACATGTATAGTATACAACAAAAGCTAGCAGCAAACAAACGGAAGTATTCTGATCAGCTGACAAGCCTTACAATAATAGAGGACGTTACAATCGCGTTGGAAGGGAGATGGGGAATGGGGGGAAGCATTTGTAAGGAGCGTCACCTGGATGAACTTCACGCATCATTACGCAGTTCGGAACTTATCGTAGCGCTGTCTACGTCTGCAAATCTGAAGTTGTGTACTAATTCTCTGAAACCTACATGTTTTTCCTAAAATGTCATGTTTAAAACCTTGTTTGCTTCCGTCCCTAATCTACGTTATGTTCGATTAACAATCAGAAACTATGGTCCCACAACTAACTTTCCCAGCGTTGCTTCTGAATATTATGACGAAAAAAAAAAAATAAATAAATAAATAAAACAGTCTTCGATGAAACTGAAACGCGCAAAACGCTTTAAAATAAAAATCAGCAAATAAAAGTTATGTACGTTAGAAGTTCAATAAAGCATACAATTAAGCAAAGGAGTCAATTGTTACAACTATACTTAAACAAGTGCTGAAAGTTTTCCTCGCCGAGTATGAGCTCACAAAACCACTTTTCTAACCCAGCCTGCCTCGGGCACTTCACCATTTCCTAGTCTAATGCACGTTTTTATTTGGTTATTTAAAATTAGGAGGAATACAACGTTAAAGTCTTACACAATAAATAGTTATTAAAAAGAGATTTGCCCGACATGCTTAAGTGTATTGCACGCCTGAAAGTGCTAATACTTCATCGAAAATGTAGACTGCGTACAAAATGCACAACAACATAAACAGCTGCGCTATAATTACGTTTCACGTTACCAAAATACGGGATTCAGTTGACAACCCCCCCCCCCTTTTGCGTACGTTCGTGCTTTTCAGAACCTGGCCTAGTGTGTACGCAAAATGTAGCCATTCACGACCAGTTTCTAAAGAGAAATTTTAAACCCTCACTATGGCCATATGTAGATATACAAGCGTTCCTACCTTCCCCCCCCATTGAATTTATTATAATAATTCTCCGTATTTCTTATAGTTGTTAACTTATTCGTTTGAATAGCTTTTCATAAGAATATGAATAATTTACTTACCATAGTATTAGGTCGAATTTTTCCCACACAGATTCTATTAACTAATTACACTTCCCTTTATTGTTGAATTTTTAGTTCTCCGAGTAAAAGTTACAGTTACTTACAAAACTAGGTCTCCCACTCAGAGCCAAGTATGAAAACTTACAATGCTAAAACCTAGGTTTTGATACCTATGGTCGGTATAACACAGGAAATTCATTATGCATCTACTTCAGAACTATGTATTAAGACTGAAAACTTGAAGTAGCAATCGAGGGCGAGTGAGTAGTAGTCTTACCAATAATTGACGTTAGGGGTTATCTATCACCTACAAATTTAATGGATAACATTTTGTGGTATACCACAGTGTAAATTCCAGCACAAAAAATCCCTCTCAATAGGGCCTTAAAAACCTTAGATGCCTTATTACTATTAAAACGGTTACCCTTGGGAACTTGTGGTTAGCAAATGTGGTACACAAACTGTTACTGATTAACTTATTAAACAGAAACTAGTGCTACATTAGAACTGGTTACTGTTAATGTCTTGAGTAAAGTTATTATTACGAAATTTGACATTAAAACATTATAATTCCATGGTCTGTGTTACCAAGTTTTCTTAGTGAAAATAAAGGCCAATCATGCAGTTTTTAAAAGCAAATGTTTGCTGTTTTGGGGTTAAATTATATTGATAAACAATTTAACGCAAGAATTTTTTTTTACGTTACACGTGTTTTAGTGAAGGCCCACGTTTCGAAAGTGCTAGTTTTAGCCTCTTGTACAACCTGAAAAAACAACAAAAAAGACGTTAACTATAGTTTTCCTTTGTCGAGTTACGTCAGTTATACGTGCTTTAACGAAGGATAACGTGCTCAACTCACAGGGCAATGTGCTGATTTGACTGATAATTAGGTAGTCAAAGTTATACCACATTCCACGCCCAAGACTGCTTAGATAGCAGCTACGAGGCAATTTCAGTAGTTGAAACTTACGAAACCCCAGCAAGCCTCGACAGTTCGTAGCTGTGCTGTCGTTACTGGAAACGAGACATGTACACAGGAAGGGAGTTATTTCTCTCCCCCCCCCCCTCCAACAACAATTTAATATCCTTGATGACAAAATGTCAAAAAACACTCGATTCCATTCCTTTCAAATAAAACAGCTATGTTCACTAGACCAAGTCTTGTTATTCAGAAAAACGTTAACCAATCAGACAAGACACATTTCATGGTTAGAAGGAATGTTCTTGCTTAGGCCGGTCTCGCTCAGTTCTATTTACTCGAAAGCACATACAAATCTCGATACAAATGACGATGACCGAAGGAAGTTGAAATGTTATTCGCTCCTCTACGTACAAAAAAAGCAATCTCAACCCAAACGAGCAGTTTTTACAGCTTTTCTTCAGTCTTATAAGAGTCTTAAAACCGTGGTTTATTAAAGCTTCTCAAACAAGGTTATTGGGAGTGGAGGCTGCTATAACGCAATGCTCAAAGGTCATACCGTGCAGAGAATATGCTGTATTTGAAGGTCATACATACTTGGATGTGGACATGGTAAATACAATCTTGGTCTATAGCATTATATTAAAAAAATGAAACAAGTTGGAATTATGCATAGTATATCTAGTGAAAAAATAGGTACGTTAATTACGTCCGGGTAGCACGTACTGAACTGTACAAGTCTTCAGAACTCAGCTAAGACTGTTTATTTGGTGATAATGTTTAAGTTAATTCAGGTCACATCGATTCCTTGCTAATTTCATGTGATGAAACATCTTAAAATCTGAAAATTTCCCACTTCCTAAACAAATACTATAACTGTACATTATATTCAGCAGCTACAAAATGTAAATTTAGTTAAACAATGCTCGCACTTTATAACATGAAGTGGTAGCACTGTATATTAACTTAAATTACTCTTACCTAGTGAATTTTACGGTGCACTACTACGTAGAATTTATGAAACAAGGTAAGCAACTGCAAGAGAACTAGTCAGATTCATAAGAAGCCAGACCTTTCAAGAGAAACTATCATTTGTTAAAAATCACTGGTAGTACAAGTGATAACAATAAAAGGAAGGAAACAAATGAATGTCGTCATGACGAACGTTTACTCCTCGATTCAAACTAACTTTGAAACGCGTGAAACGAAGATAGTGATATGACAAACACCTGAATTGCTCTGTATAGCCATGAGTGCGAGCAGCGGGTTCTCACGATAATTAAACATGGACATTTCTGTGAACATCAGTAGAGTCGGTTATGTTGAGATGAATGTTGCTGCTGTTTTAGGTAAGGAAGTCTTTCTAACAGCATGAGTGACCACATGCGATATTGTACAAGGTTACTGGATCTGGTTCACTTGTAACAACTAAAGAATCCGTTATGGATTTATCGCACTGAACCTCACAGAATTAACTGAACTGATGGAATTTTGCAAGATGCACCACGTCGTCCTACATGCGTTATCCAACAGTAGGTTGAGGCGAGTAACAAGATGAAAACCATACCCAAAATTTAACTACTTTCCAAAGTTTCAGAAAGGAACAGGAACAAATCTTAAAATCTTACCTCTATAACGATTTTGCTCGAGATATGTCAATGTATTCCACTAGATGTACATTAATGAGATAGTAAATATTAGAAGCAGAGACATGATTGTGAGTAAAGCCAAATGTTCGTTACTGCTCATTAAAAAGTATTTTTGTTATAGACTGAAATAAAAGACCTTATTTTCTACAAATTACCATTTCAAACTAAATTCTGGACTTATATCGGATAGTTTCAAAAAATTATGAAGCCGCAATCATTGGAGTTTGTAAAATACGTTCTCTTAAAATGGTGTGCGTGTAAAAATAACAACTAAGCTGATTAATTCACCACAAAATTTTAACTGAAGTAGTTTTTCTCTTGTAATCCACAGTCGGCTGTATTCCTGTGTTGTAAATATTAGCGTTGTAAGCCCTCACGCTTATTACTCATCCAACAAGGATACTCAGCACAGACCAGAAAAATACATTTTACACACGAAGCAACTTAGGTGGAGAAAAGGAATTTAAATCGTTTGAAGATAAAAATATTTTACGATTTACACAGTGATGGCAGGTTTTAAAAAAAAATTCCCAGAATCTATTAAAATTTCACCCAACTTATAGGTAATTTACGGGTAAGAGATGGATTTAACCTTTCAGGTTTCACGCAATACTACGAAGCTGGACGCCCTCCTTCCTGTGGCGATTCAAAATTGAAGTACCTTTTTTTTGAAGGGGGGAGTTTTAGGTTTAGGTTCCCCCTCTATGCACTTGCATGGGTTGTACCCTCATGAATCCCGCACTGATCCACGGGAATAACGGTTTCTATTTCGAACGTGCCTCTACAAACTGACTTTTCCTGCACGTAGTTCGTTCCCAATTATCAGTTTTTATTTGATATTTATTATTATTATTTTAAAGATAGTGTTTATACTTAAATTTAAGCCCTTTTCTGTAAAGGTTTTCCTTGATAAATTATTTATTAAAAACATGTATGCCGCATGTTTTGCTGTACATTCCATTACATTATCGTTTTAATCGGGTTCTCTCTAAAACTCCGATTGCGAAAACTCTCAATGCTAATGTTTTTGTAGTTTGAACGTTATATTTAAGATTAACGCTGATGATGAAATTTAAACATCCGTAATAAAATACGTTTTTGGCGTTACCGTGTTCTTCATAAAACTTCGTTTTTCACTTGATAAAACAACAGCGTTTTAGCGCGATTAAAACGTACGGCACATATAGTGTTACGAATTATAATTATCTCTGACGAGTCTCCGATTTATTATATTACGTACTCGTATTACGATTTCAAACAGCCGGAAATTGTAATTTTAATTTAGCAGATAGTTGAATTTCGATATGTATCAAATTTATGATGTTTGCCAACAAAATAGAAAATAATCTATCATTCTTAACACATATTTTAATATACAAACAACAACACAATTGATATTAATTTATTACAAATAATAATTTATGTACAACAGTTTTACAAACTCATACAATAAGGAGTCTTATATCCGGTATCGAACTGAATATTTTATCGGCGATCCAGGTCCACGACAATCAAACTAATTCCGAGTGATATTGTTACGCCTCGGTTAAGCTTTTGCAGTCTTTCCTTTGCTGGCCTTAACCCCTTCTTTCTTTCTTTTTTTTTTTTTTTTTAATCGAGGAAGATATTTAATGTCTTAAAAACAGTAACGCCCGAAGTCAATTCTCCGAAGTTAAACATTTCGTAATACTCGAAATCTATAAAGTTCCTTGTCAAATTCTGTAGTTTTCCGATTAATAAGCGTTAATCACAATTATAGCTTCCAAGACTTATTGTTGTATACTAGCTGTAGTTAATCAATAATAATTATAATAACAACAACAACTGTCTCTCGGGTCATCGGTTTTATATACCAATTACGCGAGATTCTAGAACTTTCAACAATGTTCGAAAGCACGCTAGCGTTTTTTAAAACAAACATTGTTAATTCTCACTCCCAAGAGTCTTCTATAAATTTAAAGAACAGATGAAACTTTGACGTGTGCAATACACATCGAACAATATGCAACACATGCATAAAAAATACATATACCGAAACAAACGTAGATATTAAAATAAATGTATACTTACATCTGTTACAATAGTATGGATTTCCCACATTAGTCTGTAGTTCATGTTATAAAAACATTTCAAATTTAACGTGTATTTTACAAAGCTTTAAGAACAAAGATTACGAACTACTTTTGAACCCCAAAGAGCCAAACACTGATGTCAAAATATTTAAACACAAATTTATTTAATCGAAAATGTTTGCAGTATTAGCTATCAAGATAACAACCTTCGCTCATTTACGGTATTAAAAAACTAAACAGAGGTAATACCATTTCATTTTTAAACACAATATATCGATTATAAACGAAAATATAAAATTATGAAAACATTACGAAGCATTAAAGTGATTCAAGTTTTGCCATCCTCATGAACAGTTTTCCATCGTAATCCTTATTATTCATGAAGTCCGGCCAGACAGAATTTGCCTTACTTAGGCTTAATCCAAAATATAAACGCAAATTAGTATTTTTACGAGAAATCATAAATAATCAACTCGCTTCAATGAATATTGTAGGTTTAATTTTTAACCAAAATAATTCAAAATGATTATTGCAGAGCGTGACAGAATATTAACTGTATTGATTCAATGTGTAACGGATTTACTGTTATACGTTTATTTTAGCGCCTACGCTTTTTCTCTATATACACACTTGTGCAATAAACAGTCAAGAATATACATCACATGCGAAAGCAAGCTACAAGTCCCGCCTTTTCTCAGAATTTGTAGAAAGTTCTTAAAAGTGAGAATCAATACTAACTAACAAAATTTTTACTTTTTCCTGTTCCTAGGCATAGTGTTAATTTCCCAATTGCTTATGCCTAAAGTAAATGGAAAATACCTGCTTTTCTCTTAAAACTTTGCTTTTGTGACCTAGGAGCGTATAACGAAACATTATGGGAGACTATATTTGGGGGTTGATACAGGAAAGTGATTTACATTACAATCGCAAATCTCGATAAAATACTCACTTCTAAACATTTTTGTTCATTTTTGTATAACTTTAGTATAAATACATATAAACCTTGATTCATAAGTTGTGTTATTCAGACCTCATGTAAAGTGTGCAAATGTGCCCGTTTTTACATAGAAAATAGGTTAATTTCTAAATTTCATTATATAGGTCACAAAAGCAAAGTTTGAAGAGAATAATGGTCATTTTCTGTACTTTCACAACATGAACAATTAAGAAATAACATATACTATCCAGGAACAAAAATACATGTACATAGTTGTAATATTTGTTTTATGAAAACACGCTGGAATATTGTTTGAATGCCGAGAAACTCGCGTAATTCTCATGTAAAAAACAGACTCGCCGAAAGATAAGAGTATTAATATTATTGTTATTATTATTATTGAACAGCGACGTTCAGTGTGCTATAGACCTTGGAAACTATAACTGTGTTTAACGTCTATTAATCGGAAAACTACAAAATTTGACCAGGAACGTTATACATTTAGAATATTACAAACCATTCAACTTCAGTAAATTAATTTGAACGTTATTATATCTAAGAGAACATTAAATGTATTCGGTAAGAAGAGAGCTTCCAATCGGTGTACGGAAAATCATCGAAAGACATCGTTATTTTAAGCGAGGGTGTGACACTAATCAACAACTCAGAATTAAGCCGCTCATCGACCGTCGATAAAATATTCTGTATTAGACCAGATATAAGAATCAGTATTCTCTGCGAGTCTGTAAAACTTGTATATAAACCATTATTAACTATTAGTGATAACCGTCATTATAAATTGTATTGGTTTTATGTTTGTAAATTAAAATATATGTTTGTGTTAAAAAAAATAAAATTGTGTGCATCAACCTTGTTAGCAAATACCAGAAATTCAAACTTTTGGTTATTTGAAATAATAATACATTAACATACGTAAAGTAATAAATCGGAGACTTGTCCGAAAGAAATAATACGTTACAAATGTAATTATATTAATGAAAGAATACAGCGCGCGCACACATACAAATACACCCTATACAAACATTTCTTCTAACTCTTACAAACACCACTTCGAATATATATTTTTGTCATAAGCAGACCATTGCAGGAACCTTTTCATACCGTTCAAAACAGTCTCACCTGTAACTTTGTCTCTGATAAGCTTGCACGATTCCACTTCTCCGATACTGGAGAACAAACTTCGGATCTCCTCCTGGGTCATGGTCTGGGGCAGGTAGTTCACGATCAAGTTCGTGTTACAATCGTCTACCATGTTTCCTGTCTGGACCGAGTTGTGAATGGTGCCGTTCTGCTGTGACACAACTGTGGTCGAGTCCATGGCGTACGCTGGTCTCACTGAAATATTGAAAACAATCCTTACTGAAACGTCCGTTGTAAAACCACATGAAGATCGCCAACGGTCTTACGAAACGGTGGGTAAAGTAATAAATTACTTTACTAATATCTATTAGTGAGCTTGAGCTTTACTCCCCCCCCCAATATCGTATTAAGTTTCCAAAGAAGAAAATAGTACAAAAATCCTTCTAACTCACTCGTATATTTACTGCTTAAATCCCAGTATACAAATTTATCGTAAGCTTAGTATGAAAACTAGTTTCTTATTGCTTTTCCAAATGATAGGTGGTTTTGTTGTTTTTTTTTACAATGTACGATATATGCTATTGTATAAAGGAATGTACTTTTTTTCTTCATAGAAACATCCATTCTCAACCTACATTGGCCGCATAACGAAATTAGGGTAAGAAACTCCAATAAAAAACAAAACAAACATAGTTTTATATTGTGAAATAAATTTGGGTAAATTACATAGAAATAGCATTGTTCAATTGAAAAACCAAACGATATCCACCCCCAGTAGCACAGTGGCATGTCTACGGATTTACAGCGCTAGAAACCGGGTTTTGATACCCGTGATAGGCAGAACACAGATAGCCCTTTGTGTTGCATTGTACTTAACTACAAACAAAATGATAATCCTATGGTTTATTTAAAAACTTGCGTGAAAGCAAGATCACTGAACTACAGAATTAAAGCACTTACATGCTTATCAAGCAACAGTTACATTTGTTATCTGGATATTGTAATATGTAGAAGAGGTTTAAAATAGCATCACATTTAACTTGTAAGAACGACAACAGGCTTTTTGGATTTCAGCTTCTACTCGACTTCAGTACATGTAACCTAATCTATTTTCCTCAAAATCAAGTTTTCATGAATCTTATAGTTTCGATACAGATAAACCAAATATTGTGAAGAAATTATGTCCATCTTTCTCCTATTTTGACGTTTTAGTTCTACTGTAGACATTTTATAAATTACGATTTGCCTCGAGTAAAGCTTTCCAATTCGACTACGAGTTAAAGCAAGCTTTGTAATCACAGATCTATAACAGATGGATGCGAGTATTGTGCCAACATTTACTATGCTAAAGCCCAAAATCACTTCATTGAAATCCTACTTTATATTGAATAAAAGTAATATACAATATTTCTTATTTCTAAAAGCTTCGGTTTGCTTCGATATAAAACTAGAGCCGAGATTGAACACATCTTGAAAACCTCTTTCATGAATGGGAAATGTGATTACGTTTTAAGAAATAAACATTCAGCTGCCACCTGGCGCCGGTACGTCGTTGATGCTAAATTGTCCTTTGAAAGATATCTTTGTCGTCACCTCCAATGTTGGAGTTGCGTGACAACGGTATTACATATGTGATCAAGCAGTGTGTCACATGTAGAGGCTTAACCAAGATACACCCATTCTTGGAACTTCTAATATTGAAGTTTGTTCTATTTATATTCTGTCCAACTCAGTATATTTGTTACACACACCTTTAATATAACATTAACGTTTTATAAAAGTTGTCTAGTGATTAACAAAAAAAAAATTTAATTGTAGCAATAGTGGATGCGATCAGCAACAAATTCTATATATAAATGTAACCAGTACCATGTGCTAATATCTTTAAAAAAAACATTTATTTTAAAATTAAATCGATATTTATTGATGTTTTCAAAAAGACTGCTACGAAGTTGGTTATGAACAAACATTATGATATTACATTCAAGATTGTTGGGAAAGCAGTAAATAGTCCAAATTACGTAAAAAATAATGAATGATCCAAGATTTCCAGCGAGGTGCAACAAACTGAGCACTGAGGAATTAGTTGGTTAAACAATTAGTTTAAGCTGCTCGGCAATGAATTTATTCCGAATAAAGAACTCATTTACGACGAGTTGACAGAAACACTAGTCTTCAGTGCTAGTTTTATCTTACTGTTTGTGCATAGGTGCAATATTCGTGCATATATTATGCTTGCATGTATATAGTTATTCATTGCGAATCAATTTAAATCATCGTATCTCTTCCAACTTGATGGTGTTAAGGTTACAGCCGACATTTAAATTATTTTCACCATTATCGTTCATCAAGTCTCTTCTTTCTTCAGTAATCCACTCGTTTGTTTTTTTTCTTCTTGGGAGAGTGAATTCGTTTTCTTCAGCACAACAGAGGTGCTGTGTGTTCAACCAGCCACTCGTGAAATGAATGGCTCTGGGAAATTGGATTGGAATCGCTAGTTATAACTTCAATGTTTTCGGCTTTTGGTGATTTGTTCTTATTGACAAAAAGAAATTTGGATGGATTTGCATGTTTCATTTCACTTTCCCCAATTCTCTTACTTCTTTTCTTCCCACCACGCGAAATGTGAAAGATTTAAAAAATTATATATGCCAACAATTAATTATGACAAGAACTTCCACGTGGAGACACCGCGAAACGGTGTTGAATTTTATACCACCTTGAGATGGGAAGCATCAAGTTTGATGAACTATTGTCATTCGTAACTTAGTCCCTTATTTGTGTATCCTATCGTTATCTAGCAGTATTCGACAAGCTATGAAAGCAAGGTTTTGTGTTTAATTACTTCGTATTGTGTCTCCAATAGATTTAATACGATTAGGTTAGGTTTACGATTGAGTTAGGAAAACGAGACGCTACATAAAAAGGTGAATTACAAAGAAGTTTTAAGTGTTTTAATTATACTTTGAAAACTTCAATTGTTGTTTTAACATACAAGTAACCCAGCTACAGTAATCGCAGTAGCTTCATTATAAGCAGGGCCATGAAAGAACCAGGACAATGAAGAACAGAGAATACGCTTTAAGGTTGCTGATAATACGAGGGCTGTTCAAAAAATACGCGGACTGTCTGAATTGCGCGGCTCCAGTTGGTTCCAGGGGAATCCGCTTGGTGTCGCTAGGTTCGCACAGATCAGCTGATTACGACGCCATTTCCCGATTGCAGATATCTTCATTTGTGTATTAGCTACGCGGTTTCAAGTGAAGTGCGATTTTTTCGTTTCGCGGATTTCAGAATGAATGACCTGAAGGAGCAACGACTTGCTGTGAAATTTTGTGTTAAACTTGGAAAATCTGCGACTGAAACTTTTGTTATGCTTAACACGGCTTACGGTGATGTTGCTATGAAGCGTACGGCATATTTCAAGCGGCATGAACGTTTTAAGGATGGTCGACAGTCCATTGAAGATGATGAGCGTCCTGGACGTCCTTCCACGTCAACTGACGACCCACACGTCGACAAAATCAACACCTTGGTGCGGGCAAATCGACGTCTGACTGTCATGGAGCTTGCTGAAGAGTGTGGGATATCAGTTGGATCTTGTTACGAGATTTTGACCGAAAAATTGAAGATGCACCGCGTTGCTGCGAAATTTGTGCCTCGGAACTCGTGCGTTTTAGGCCAAACATTCGATCACTATTCTTCCCCACCCCCCACCCCTACTCACCTGACCTTGCTCCTTGCGATGTTTTCTTGTTCCCCAAACTCAAAAGACCCTTGAAAGGAAGAAGATTTGAGACGATTCCCGAGATTAAAGCAAATGCGACGAAGGAGCTGGAGGACATTAAAAAAGAAGCGTACCAGGACTGTTTCAACAAGTGGAAACACCGTTGGGATAAGTGTGTGCGTTGGGGAGGAGAGTACCTTGAAGGGGTCCCAGACCTGTAACTTCTAAATAAAGTACATTTTGTTTTATAACGTCAGTCCGCGTATTTTTTGAACAGCCCTCGTATATAAAATTCTAAATACCCCAGTTTTAAACACATTAGTAGCACAACTTTGGTGTACCATTAAGTTGTATATCACTACGTCACTGGTGAAATGTCCTACAGCTGTGCACGAAGAGGCGTTAACTCATCCAGTAAGAGATGTCATTCATTCTTTTCCAGCTTGGTCCGAGGTATACGATTTGTTGTTTATCCCATCCTATCTAGCTTTGATCAGTGTTTTTGAAGACTGAAAATTTCCAGTAGCAGTAAGTTCGTGTTCATTTTGTAGTTCATTTCATTGCAAATCCAGCGTTTGATTATGACGGTGCACAAAATACCCATAAAACACCTTTACCCATAAAGCTAATGCTACTTTATTTACAAAGTAATCAGCAGGTTACCAAGCTAAACAGTAAAGTTTCTTAGTGGATAGTTTTGTTTGTTTGTTTTATCGTATATTGTTTAAACATTAAGTTTCCTTCTCGTGCTAAGCACTTATCTGAAACATTTTAAAGAAAACCGAAATAAGGCAAACGACCCGAGCGACAAACGTTCAGTTGAAATGCACGCATGAAAAGAAAAAAATTAAAGACTTCGTAAAAATACAGAGAAATCCTGAACTTAACTTAAAGAAGCATTTATATTCCCCTTCGAAATTATGTATCACACCTTCAATAGACAAACAGATTTTGCTGAAAAATTATGTTTACTATCGGTCGAATTAAAACTGTTACAGCGAGATTAGTAGCGATAAAAACTTATTGAAGTCAAAGAATTAGAACATTTGTTCCAAAAACCTTTGTTTCTCTCTCTCTCTCATACTGGGCCAAATAAGTTGATAACGGACCAAAAAAACCTACATTTAGCTTTTATCAGAACACATAATAAATAGCCAAGTGGTAAGATTTGATGAATTATGTATAAATAACCAAAATTCTTGAACTTTTCTGGGCGGAAACGCAGAGTTGTCACAAAGCTCTCGAATCTGTTACTTAGATACACGTTTGTTAAACCTTTACAAATAGAGATGATTAACTATTTATCGTTATTGTATATATATATAGTTTATTTATTTACATTGTGTGCATGTGTCCTTTAAATCACCACCAATAACCTATAATAACTTGGATGTTTGGATCCACGTCACACTTTTTTTTCTTCATTCAATTTGCACATTTTAGTGAAGACAAATGTCACTATTTCCAGTCAGTAATATCAAAACATTAAGTACTGTTATACAAGATAAATGAGCATGAAATAATGAGAAATATGTTTCTAATAAACCAGATTTTACCTCCTCCCTCAACAGACTTCAGCGATAAATCTGTGGACGTTAACGTTAAAAATCGGATTTCGATACCTATATTGTGGGCACAGTAACATAGTCGAATGTGCAAGATCTGAAATGAACAACAAAAATTAAATTTATCTTAAACATTTCCAAGCGATTTTCTTAAAAGTACAAATCAATTATTTGTTCGGTGAGCACGATGCACACGTGAAGATGTACCAGAAACACAACAATACTAAGTGCAAAAATATATTTAAACAGATGGTGAATAGATAAGATTGGCCATTACGAGTTTACACAAGATGCGAATTCCACAAACATATTCAGTTTCCCGGGAATATCTTAAGAAAAAAAAAGGTTTAAATGATAAACCAGGGATGTAGCGAAATTTAAAAACTGACGCTAATATCATTGTACGAGATGATTTTTAGGGTTAGTGTATACTGTAAGCTTCAAGGAATTCTGGGAGGGCAAAACTACTCAAAGAGCTTGTTTGAGTATATTAGTAAATTTATTATCAGCCAAAATATATGTACGTATTAGCTATTGAAAATAATTATTATACAAAAGTTGAACTTTACCAAAAATACCGCTGGAGCTGGAAAAACATTGGCTATTTTAGGGTAAGCCTAGTTACGTTTCTACTGGTGGAAGCTTTCACCGTTCGTTCGTGTTTTATTACTACTTTCACAGAAACACTACAGATTCGAAATATGTAAAAGGTAATAAATAAATACTTGATAAAAAGTCAAACAGAAGTGGATATATAAAATTAAATGTTTTAATCAATAATACTGAAAAAATATAATATTAGTATAGTTTTACTTCATCCATATTTTTTTTAAGTGTACTAATTAACCGGTCAAAATAGCCACGGCCTTTGTCACTATTAAGAAAATGGTATTAAAGGGTTCTCAATTTAAGTATTAAAAGCGATGTGTACGATGAAGAAATCGGTACCGCCATCTTATAAACCACGTTATTTTATCCATCGCATTTACTACTCTGGCGCCGACTGGTCACATGTCTAAACTAAAAAGCATACAAGATGAATTCCTTCTCCGCAGAGAAGATGAAGCACTCCCAATTGAAGCAAAATCACTTTACAAAACAAGGCGGGGGGATTCCTTTAAATGGACTTGCAAGTGGAAATTGGAAATGCAAGTCCATTTAAAGAACGGTTTGAATTTTTAGGTAATAAAATTACTTAAATGGGCGAGTGTACACGGTTTATCTCCACAGTTCCAATTACCAGAGGATAGCTATGTACGTTACTTTAAAATTTAATTTAACGAGAAAGACGAGACAAATGAAAATCAGTTTAGCAAACACACATTATTATTCAGCCGCGAGATTTATGTTTCCAACTAGAACTATGTAGAATTTTCACGGTTAATCTTGTTTTAAAAAGTTGCATAATTATCGATCACGAGAAAGTGGATGGTTAAATTGGGCATCTTCGTGACAAACTGACCACGCCCTTTTAGGTTTACAAGCAGCAGCGACAAATTCAGAATTATTTGAAATACAACGTCAAAATGCACCAGACAGTCTGCTATAGTGGGCGTCAACTCAAGGTTTTGCAGCATGCACGAGCTTCGTAAACCCGCGGCACGTGATTAATTCAAGCATTCCTTTTAAAGGACCTTGCTGCCACCTATATTAAAGAAAGAAAATGTGAAATTTGCACCAATTGAAGTGGGTGAAATATTTCATATGAACAACGTCATCACAAAACTCACTCACGCTTTGATAACAAACATTTATTACTATTAGTAGTAACAATAGTTTTGTTTATTTGTTGTCAAATACAAAGCTACAAAATGAATTACATGTGCTTTGCCCATCGCATGTATCGAAACCCAATTTCTAGTGTTATGAACCTTCAGATGTGCCGTTGAGCTACCACTAAGCAATAGTATTATTAATACTAGCCGAGGAGTACCTGTTAGCAAAGTAAAAACTGCATAGAATAAGTTTAGATAATGTTTCCCTTCTTTGTTATTAAATTTCTAATGACCTCGTTAGATGCTAATTATATACTATACTTTATAGAAGGGGGAAAAAAAAAAACTCATTTAACTGATTAGATACTGGTGTTTTAAAATTCAAAGCCAAGAATATACAAAAAAGGTGGCAATGTATACTGTTTCGGGACCTCTACCCCATTTCTCTAGTAAAGACAAAATACCGCATGTGCACAGTCAAGCTACCATACAAAAATTAAGGTAATCGAACAAGGTAACTCTGGGTGATGAATGTTGTAAACGTAAACATACACGTCTATGAAAAGACAGCAGTTTGTCCCAAATATTAACAATCAACTCCCTCAAAACGTCCTCATTTTAAGCGCTTTTTTCATATTTTCATTTTAAACCGTTGCGTTTAGTACATCAAAAATCAAATGATACAGGCTCTCATCATTGAACATTATAGCAAGTGCGTTAAATACATTGTTTTAGAGATTCCCCATTATGTTAGCTTTTTTTTTTTTTTTTTTAATACAAGTTTTCAGGCACCAGCTAAAAATCGTCACATGGAAAATAATTTTGGCACAGCCTGAATTGTTGAAAATGCGAGATATAAATTACTATGGTTGATATCCATGTAAATAGCACCTACACAGCGTTACAGCTACGTCATTTACTCGCTTTAATCTCTATTCGAAAGCTTTACATTCAGAGTTACAGAGAAAAGAAGTACCAATAACGCCACGGGAAACCCAAAACACTCGCCTAAGTTCCCATTTACCATCTGCAATTAGGCCAATACACTGGACACTAGATTTATTAAAATAGTTTTATATTAAAGAAAAAACAGATTTTGTTCCCTAGCATATAGCTGCAACATCTTAAATAATCTCTGCATCCAAATTAATCTTAAAATTATAGCTTTTTTTATGCCATATTTGGAAGAATATATTCTACAAGCTGAAATAGAGCCGTATAGTTTAAAAAATGGTAACGGTAGATTATCAACAAAAATTATTTTAGTTGTTACAATAAAGTTTACTAATTTAGTTGTACTCTATTCTTCCCTAAGAAAAAAACAAAAAGAGATTATATATACATTAAATTCGCATAACTTATGCACTAACGATAAACAAATTCATATTTACATTATAATTATATATTCAGCGCGAGTTGTATCCCTAATAGTAACTTCACATAAATTAGGCCTATCTTGGCAAACAAGCTATCGTTGGGTCTAACAAAGTTAAAATTTACCGTTACCGCCGTCACTGTAGCCTTATTTTCTTTAAATAACAAGTTACAGAAAATACCACGTTCTAGGAGTATTAAACTGTTAAAAAACATAACATTCGATTAGGTTATAAACTAACAACTAGTTGAAGATCTCGGGCAAAATAGACTTGCAGTACTTGAAATTTATGAATAAAGATGGCATGTTTTCTCTGTATCTTGAAAGCTGCGTGCAGTAGTATTAACCAACTGCATACGGATGTCGCTTTTATTTAATAATGTTAAAAAACACTAATAAATTCTACCCTTTTTTCACTCAGTTATGTTTTTAAAAATCCTATCGTTGTCATAAAATAATGTAATGCAAATGTAATATTAAGCAGTGAGAGACTTACATATATTTTTAAATCAAGTATTGTATACACACCTAATCGGATACTCACTGGCACTAAAATATATACATTTAGGTTTTGTCTCGATATATGAATTTCAACAACAAAGTGCTTTGAAGCATGTCTTGATAAAACATGTAAAGAGACGGTTTGTCAACATTATTTTTGTTACAGATCAAGGCGATACATTAATGTTATCGTACTGTTTTTTTTTTTTTTTAAATATACATTTCTATTTTCATAAACTGGCTTTGTTCCCATAAACGTTACGTTCCTCATCGGTTATCTAATTTTTTCTTTCAGAAGATTTATTTTAACTGTTAGAAAAACAAATGGTTTTCTGAAAATTCAGTTTGCCAACTTACCACTTACTGAATTTCTTTTTTAAAAACATTGTTTTCACATACATCGTAGTTAAAAATTGACAGGAATGAATGAATTCGGCTGTACACAAGGAGTTAGGATTTTGAAGTACAGAACTTAATTTTACAAAGAGTGAAGTGTTGTGATAACTTTTCACACACCAAAAAAAATGTTTATTCGCTTGTACTAAAACAAGTAATTTACTTGAGACCAACAAACCATTAGTTACAGATGTTTTTCGAATTTTATAACACAATTTAGAAATTCTAGCAATATGTTTTTAAGCTGAAGAACGTAATATCAACACACTTAAAGCATCGTTGACTGAACATATTTACAGCGAATACATTTGAAAGAATCTTATGATGATAATACCAAGTTTTCGTCTATCCTGAAATGCGTGTGCACAGATGTAAATATTTTATTTGGTATTTTGTACAACACATTAAAAAAGTTTTTATAAAAATCTAACGCTAGGTCGTAGAATAACAGTAAGTTTATTTAGTAATAATATGATAATACTAAGTACGGAAAAGCTCAGCCCTAATTAAACTAAAGCGAAAAACGTACACAGTTTACAGTGTTAATGTATCTTTTTCTCGAATATAGACGGTACGTTCATAATGAAAGCTTCGTAAGGTTAGTTAGGCCTACGACAATTGGACTTGTACATTTTTGTGTGCGGTACGCGATTAGAATTATTTTGCATTATTCTGTATTTAAATTCCGTTGCGTGCGTGAACACGTGTGTGTTCTTATAGCAAAGCCACATCATGCTATCTGCTGAGTCCACCGAGGGGAATCGAACTCCTGATTTTAGCGTTGTAAATCCGTAGACTTACCGCTGTACCAGAGAGGGACAAATCCTGTTGCAATGACGATACTATTCTAACCGCAAATATTTTGTGGCGCTCTTTTAGTAGTTACAGAAAAGTAACTTACAGAAATTTAAAATTTTAAGTACAAGTTCTTAAATTCTATATTACGACTCAAAATGTACGTTGACAACACTCAACGGACAACACTCCTCTCCACTATTGTTTGTGATGTTAACAACTTATCTGCTCTTTTTGTAAGCTGCAGAAGAAAGTCCTGATAAGAAATATCGACTAATCCTCTTCGAAAAATGTACGTGAATAAAATTAATTTCAAATTAAAAACTGAATCATAGTGCATGTATTAAATCGAATACTAAATAATCCAAACCAGTATCAGTTCAAGTTAACTACCAAGTCTGCTATTATATGTCTAAAGTGACAACAAACAGCCTGAGCAATGAATACTGTACATTAATGGCTAGGGCTTGTATTTTAAAACATGCAAACTTCAACTGCTACCATACCTACCATTTTTACTTATAGAAGAGGAGCTGTTATAGTTAATTCTCTCAATTAGTAACAAAAACTGCAAGTTAGGCATTAGAACATTTCTGCTTATTTGTGAACACCAACGTAAATTTCAGTTAAATAATCGTTAAGTAACCTCCACTAACACATTTTACTTTCGTTATATGGTGGTACAAATGTGCATTGGTCGCGCACACACACACGAACTAGAAGCAGCCTTGCTAAATAGAGTATTATTAAAGTACAGTAGCATATAGTCTCTTCCTATTGTCATTTAAAACTTCAAAACGGAAAACATTTACAGCTACTTTGAGAAACCAATAAACATGATTTTTCCACTTTAATTTTAGAACTGCTAAAAATGCTTTAACATTATCAAAACCACTAATCTTGTACAAATAAAGTTTGTTTGCTCAGCGAACACCTATTAAGTCACATTATAAAATACTTTCTTTCACGGAACACGTAAATAACGATGTTACCTTCCCCCCATCTCGTTCTTGTTCATAAGATATTAATTTACATATAGCTGTACAGTTGAATCTACGTAGAAACAGAAGTTGCAGAAGTGCACATCTGCTAAACGTTACGCACGAACTTCAATACCATTGTGTAAAGGCTAAGTAAAAACAAGTTTTTTAAAACTCCAACTGCAGAAAGAAAATCGTATCGAAGGAGCTAATACGCGTACTGTAGATTCAACTAGACCAAGAACAGCTTGCTGACGTGATGGTTACTATGGTAACCAAATCCGAAACACTGCTTTGTCGTGTGCTTTATCGATTAAGTGCCCCAATGCCATCATAGGTTCAAGGTACAAGTACCACAGTGTTCACCGTTACTACATACATTCTTCATAGCTCTTACTTGAGCACACTCACAATTATACACTGCCCTTCTCCAGAGGCCCATCACCTTGAAAGATACGTTTTTAAGTTACATGTTTATCGCCGCGTTATAAAACAGATCCGAAACGTTGTTAAAATACAAGTAAATTCGTCTTCTGATAAAAGTATTGATTTTTATCTATAAACGTTGCGTAAAAATAAATTATTCAGTCACTTCAGTTACTCGCGATGTCATCGGAATACAGTTTCAAAACATCTTTCGGCGACTCTAAATGCCCTCCCCTCCACACATGTTAAATTCAAAGATGGAAGCTCCCTTTACTCTAGTACATAACCAGTTATTCGATAATTACTTTTAGATTTATTTTCGTTCTTCTAAAACTAAGCGAAGGTTCTTACGTACTCATTTTCCAGAATTTTGTTTGTGTGTTTTATAAATTATCGTTAGTTTATACAACTACTGTAACCAGCGTTTAAACTCACCTATTATTTGACGTCACACTTCATTATGCTAATTATAAAAGGTAATTGTTTAGTGTGAACGCTTTCCAATTTATTCCTCATTCAACCACATTTTATCACGCATTATTTTTCACCCAAAAAGTAATACAAAATACTTTTTTTTTTTATTCATCGTAAGTTTTGTTCAACGACAAACGTTTATCGCACAATAAAAACCACAATTTCAAACTAGAACGGGTGAAGTTCCTCTGGTAACTGACGTCATACACGTCAACAGTTAACCCTAAAATGTGATTATCACGTATAACTGCTTATGTGAGAGGAGAAACATTATCTACAGGGGCCGCGAGCTACGATATGTCTGGTTCAGTTGCCATCATTCTTCGGTAGCGTCTGGAACAAGTACATTATACGAAAAGGGGGAGAACCAGAAAGAAGAAAAGCCATGCAGGAATATCTAATGGTGCTGATTCCGAGATCTTATGTGAAATATTTAGGTAGTAAACACACAGCCCTTACAAACAACTACGGAACTACCAATTCAAACGGCTACTGCTTTCGCAGTGCTTTATAATGTATATACGTCGTTGCGACAGTTTCTCTACGTCTACTTCGTCGAAGTGGATGTAATACAGCAATAATACGTACTTAAAAACGCATACATGATTTCTCGATTTACTCAGATATTCGAAATAAATAAACCTTGTTTTATCCGTTATAAAAGTTTCTTTAAAAGTTTTGTAATTTCGTAACAAGTCTGTGATATCAGATTTTAGAACTGCTTGAAGTTTTAAACCTACTCGTGTTTCTAATATAGAAATGGTCACCTGAGAAACCGTTTCTCATTATTTCTAAGCAACTACGTGGGAAGAGTTTGTAAACATGTGTTATAACGCATTTCTTATACACACACACTTCAAACCTCAGATTAACTGATAAGCGATGTTCGTTTGAATTTCGCGCAAAGCTACACGAGAGCTATACGAACTAGCCGTCTCTAATTTAACAGTGCAAGCTCTCTAAAATTCCTACCCATAGGGTTAAAAATACAAGATAATGTAAAGAAGCAGGTCTGTAAACGTTTCTAAGAAAATCCTATTTAATAACACCATGAAATATTTCTTTGGCCACCGAATCGACTATTTTTGTTGCGTTTTTTTGCAGTTCCTCTATCAGTTGTTTGTTTTTAAATTTCGCACAAAGCTACACGAGAGCTATCTGCGCTAACCGTCCCTAACTTAACAGTGTAAGACTAGAAGGAAGGCAACTGGTCTTCACCACTCACCGCCAACTCTTGGGCTACTTTTTTTTTTTACCAACAAATAGTGGGATTGATCGTCACATTATAACACGCCCCCACGGCTGAAAAGGGGAGCATGTTTGGTGTGACGGGGATTCGAACCCGCGATCCTCAGATTACGAGTGGAGTGCCTTAACCACCTGGTCATGCCGGGCCTAATAAGCAATGAGTAGAATATCGTAAGTACATTCAATGAAAGAAATTGATAAAAGCCATTAAACAGACCACGGTACTATGATTACAATACAGTTCTCACATATGATCACATTCAGCTTCCATTCTCGGAAAGCTTGTTTTTAAATTTTGCAAAAAAGTAACTAAAGGGCTATCTGTATTGATAATCTCCATTTAGCAGTGAAAGACTAAAGGAAAGACAGTTAGCCAACACAACCACTTCCAAATTTTGGACTACCCTTTTACTAATAAATAAGGGGATTAACCATCACATTATTATGCATTCATGGCTGAAATGACGATGATTCGAATTTGCGACTAGCAGTTTGCAAGTAGATCATCCTAACCACAAAAATATCTCAGGGCTCTAGGAACGTGTATTAAACTTTCAATATAAACGGGTATATGGGGTTTCATTTACTTGTCAGTCACGAGTGTTACAATATAAAAACAGGTTTAAAATATGAGCTTCCACTAGGTAATGAAACAGACTTTAAGAACAGTTGAGAATTACAAATTCTAACAACGTTATAACCCACCAACACAGATAGTTCTACGAAAGAGTTACCCAGAGAAGATTTATATGGCTGACGTCACCCTCTCAGAAGATTATGGTAAATGTTATTATCCCACGTGAACTTTTGTTTCATAGTATTAAACTACGTCTACTATGCCTAAAGATCCTTTAAATCAACACGGCCTTTAGAGTGTTTAATATCAAAAGTAATTTATTCGTGCCAAATTTCCACGCATTTTAGCAATTATCACTTCGTCTAAAAGGGTAACTTTGAAATAAAGGTTAACTCTTACACGTATTGCTGTAGTTTAAGTTTAAATGTTAATAATTTCAGTGTCCCCAGCTGACGTTCTTGATATAAGTAGAGAAATATGTAAAAATGAAAACTTGAACTGGTCTGATGACGAGGCTTTTTAAAGTTAAAAATAAGATTAAAAGCCAATGTGACATAAGAAACAGTTAAATAAAATAGAACTAAAAATTTTTCACCTCACATGACTGAAACAGTTAAATAACCAAACACGAAAACGAAATTGGTATGTCAGAAAAATACATCTGTTCCACTAAATCTCCAGGAACTGATAACAAAGCCATCAATGTTTTGATGGTTGTGAGGATACATTCAAGTTAGGTTACAAATAAATAAGGGACCGATTACTGACAAAATAAGCTAGAGACATATCGTCTGAAATAAAAATTGTTCAACAGGTCTAAGATCGAAAACAAGTGCGTTCAAAACCACCACTTCGATTCATATAATGAAGGATAATCAAAGCCTACCTCATTGAGTGACGATACAGTGAACCAAAACCTACCTACTAAAACTTTTGTCATTCTAGTAAATACATACAGGTACGATATACTAAAAACACTTGCACTGAATTTACATGTATATAAAACATCTGGATGTGAAGGTATAGTTCGACTCACTTCTTCGTAATTTCATTAAGTAAAACTATTAGCGACAGTGTACATACTGAAACCCATCCACCCAGGAAGATGTAACGTTTCGAATGCATACTAGTAAACAGTATTTACTTTCTTCAACTGAACATGCAAATTCTGATGTAGGCAAGAAATGAACAGAAGTAAAGGAAATAGACAAATGATTTTTACCAGATATTTTGCTTTGTTTTAGTGAAAAGTTAACACTAGAGACTCTCTGCGCTGTGTCCACCACAGAAAGTTTAACACATTTTAGAGTTACGTTAATAAACGTAATGCTGGCTCATTGTAAGATGGATTTTGCTCCCATATCAATTTCAACTAGTTCAGACAACATGTTATGATCTCAGAGACCGATATTAAAACTACAAGCAGGCGGACGGTGAATTAACAAATTCATTGCACATAGATAAATTAGCACACTCCTATTTCCTCTCAAGTTACTAACACATTAGATTACACATTGAAAGACTAACTGTCTATTAGAGTTAGATAAAAAAACGAAACGCGCAACTACCACTGAAGTCAGTGGAAACGTTCAAAATAATAATCAGAAACTGAGTTACGCGTCAGATAATTGATGTAAAGCACAGTTTATAAAACCTAAAAATTAATGCACTAGATAACTAGTGTCGAGATTCCAAGAACCAAAATTTGTGTTAAATAATACTGAATGTATTGGCGTACCAAGACATCATTGATCCAATTGCTGATATTATGGGTTAAGATCAGAAAGAAACATGTTTAAATGAGCCTGATAATGCTTTGAACCCGTTCATATCACCAATTTTGATCATCTAATATTTTTCCACGTTACAAAAGCAATGATAGTGTACAAGTTCTAAATGATAACAGAAGTATCAGGATACAAAAAGTCTCACCAGAACAAAAAAAAGATTACAGAAAAAAAAATTAAATAAAATGACTTTTGATGTTGCATTCCTATTCATAAAAAGAATTTTGTAAAAATTTGTGCTACTTTGATAAAATATAAGATTCATACTTTGTGAATGCGGTAATCAAATGAAGTCGACCACCAAAATTTCTTTAATTTTTAGAAATATCACAAGATTTTGTGACACAAATTTTATGCAACAAAATGCAATTTCTCATTTTGAAAAATACAAGCTATAATTACTAAATTACCTATATAATTATGTTCGCACTTGGAAACTCTTTTGAAGTAATTTTCCTGACGTAATTGAGTTCTTACTTCGAAAAAAAACACCAAAAACTGCAAACAAACGTTTAAGGTGTCTTCAAAAACTAAAAAGGTAAATTATATAAAAAGTAACTGGATAAGACATTGTTCGTATCCCGAAGTATCACATATTTTATTCCATATCTTGGAGTAGAAAACAGTACATATACTTCAATACACTCTTAATTTAAGTTTCAGCTAGGCTTAAAATCAACGGTGTTAAACGATAGTTTACACTCTGAGTTCAAAGTCAGTCAATTTAATTATTGTAGAAATTGGTAGAATTAACAATTGATGGGTGGGAATAAAACAGATGCGATACAAAAATGTTTTTTTAGAATACAAGTTTTGATGAAAATGCAAACCGGTAAAAATTAAGGTAAATATATTAAAATTCGTAAAAAGGAATCATGTGAAAACAAAGTCCAGTTCTCGAATTAAAAACTTGAGAGTTAAAACGGCCAATGGCCCTTACAAATTTGTCGATTGCCAATGTCCGACGTCAAGGGTGAGTCCATGGTAAAAATATATTTAAAATGGTGCCGTGGCTCACCGTCGTAACGACAGTAAAATAGGGGCTATTGTGACTTGAGTGTCACACAGACCACACATTGGCGCATCAATCCCAGATAAAAGAAAACGATGAATTAAAAACTGACCAATGCGTAGCCTAGCCAGGACATCTTTTCGATGCTTACAGAAGCAAGATGGCCAAAGAACAATAGAAGGTTTGATCTGGAAAAACTTATCACTTTGCTCACTCCAATTCGAATGCCAACTGGCGCGGAGCCGAGCATTGAATACAGGACCGTAGTGCATGTGTGAGATAGGCACGGCCGTGATAGCACCAGAATAGACAGACTTAGCTGCAATGTCAGAGTTCATTTCGACGAATACCAACGTGGCCTGGTATCCAGAACAAAAATGGTTAAAAGTAGATAATAGAGAGAGACGGACCAGTCAGTTTTAAATATCGACGAGAACAGAATGGAATTAATGTGGAGCAATTCCAGGGCCAGTTGAGAACTAAGTGAATTAGTATAAATAGTGCAATTCGAATTCGAGTACTGCTTAGCTTCTATGTGAACCAGGGCAAGAGAAATTGCATACAAGTTAAGATGAACACAAACTATAGAGGGGATTCTTTGGGCAACCACCGAACCACAACATGGCTGATCCCACAGTCTGTTATTTCGAACCATTCTTATAAATGAGAATGAAGGAATGGTCCGAAAGATGTTCAGCAGATAGAAGACGGTATTTTCAATCGGAAATATCCGCCTTCTTCAGATAACTCAAAGGAAGGTCTCATTTGGGGGATGGTAATTAGTCATTGTAGGATGGACTGACCAGTGGATACATCAAATGTTATCCAAGGACAGATCCCATTTATCCAACTGTACCCGAACAGGATGGTAGATCGCCTAATCTGAAAATGCATGGCCTACTGAGGAAGGAAAACATAGTCCCAGGTGGGATGCTGTGGTGTGGATCGAAGTTTTGAATCATACCGTAAAGACAGTTGCAAATGGCGAAGGTGTAGAGGAGATTCATGAGACTCAGTGTACAAACTATAGATTGGACATGTGCGGAAGGTCCCCGTGCACAGCCGAAGTCCCTGATGGTGAACAGGGTTCCAACATCTTCAAGGCCGAGGTCCTAGCAGAGCCATAGACCAGAGACCCATAGGTCAGTTTCGATCGAATGAGGACACGATGTATTTTTAGGACGGAACATCGATCTGCTTCCCAAGAGGTGGAAGAGAGGGCACGAAGGATGTTCAGTGCCCTTGTACACTTGACATGTAGCTGCATGATGTGTGGAATAAAGGTCAGCTTATAGGTCAAAGATAAGCCCCAAGAACTTTGCCTCAGGGACCGTGGAAAGTACAACTTCTCCAAGGAGGAGTTCGGGATTAGGGTGAATACCCCGTTGGCAGCAGAAGTGCATGCAAACAGTTTTAGAGTGAAAATAGGTAAAATCATCTCCTGTGATCCACCACTTCAGTCAACGATTAGGGGTTGTCCACTGATGGCATTAGTCTTTATAATGAAAAGTGTGACACTCAAAACAGCCCTAAAGGACTCAAGTTCCTGTGGGAAGGAACACAAAAATGTTGAATCCAGGGGACTTGGAATCGCCAGTCCAGTTTATTAAAAAGTGTTTAATAAAAAAAATGGGCTAATGGCCACACAACCCATACGAGTGGAGGTCTTACAGGATGTCATACCTCCAAGTAGTATCATGAGCTTTCTCAAGGTAAACACAATATAGAAACAAGATGCTGTCACTTGAGAAAAACTTCCTTAATTAACGTTAAGTCCAATCAGGTGATCCACGATGGAGCGTCGGAAACTACACTGGGTGGGGGAATGGATGTCGTTTGATTCGAAAAACTTTTAGTTTGGAGACAGCACATAGAAGAATTAAATCTGGCATAACAAACTTGTATTGTACAACCGCCATGTTAATTGTATTTCAAATTTAAGTTATGTGAAAATAAGTAATTAAGACTGGAGAAGAAAGGAATGAAAGCTATGTTATTAACATTGGAATGTGGAGAATACACAACTTTGTAGGTCTGAAGAAAACAGCTGGTTATAATGTGCAAGTTACGAAGCACTTCGTACGTACAACAAAACAGAATACACTGTAGCACATATGCACTTAACTCATACAATCGAGACAGATTCATAGAGCGATTCGGAAAGAATCTCTACATGGTTAAGTTAAAAAAAATGAGGGAAAGCCCGATATCTCGCCAAACCAGACCCAAAGTTTAAAACAAACAAGCACATACATACCTGTATTGCATACTGTAAAGTTTAGGTGGGTATAAAACTTAACTATAGTAGAACTATACACAGAGTAGACAAACAACAAAAACAGAGTATATATAACAGAGAAAGTCTGTTGAAGTAATCCAAACATAATTCAAGGATAAATATATATAGATAGATATACTGCAAGTACTCGGCAGCTCCAAACGAAGTCTGAGGAACCATAAAAAGAAGAACAAAGTGCGATGTTTCCAAGTGAACCAGGAATCGTCGAGGATTCATTTCTTAGGTGGCTTTCTCGATCGGGACTGTATAGTCACATATTCCTTTAGTTACGACCAATGAAAGTTAACATACTGCATGGATTAAACAAAAACAGTTCAAAGGAAAGTGCAATCTTCCTGATAACATTTCCTTGAGTTAATATAAAACTTTATTTCATTATTTTTATCCCTATGAAGCCGAAGAACCAAACAGGAGAAAGACCAAGTGTTGATATTTCCCAGGGAGGTCTCGGAAATTACAGTGTGTGAAAATATTAAAACGCCTCCAAGTGAGGGAACTACAAAAACAGAGACCCACAAGTGACGAACGTTATCCATGGGCTCTTGGAAATCATAGAAACCATGGCGAGTGCGAAATATCTCCAAATGTAGTTCAGAAAACCACAAAGAGCAAATATAAAAACATCTGCAAGTGAAATCTAGGGAACAATAGAAACAAAATGCGTAAGTGCCGAAATCTTCCGATTCTGAAGAGCCATATAAAGCGAAAGAGAGAAAACAAGTGCTGAACATCTCCAAGTAGTCAAAGAAACCACACAAAGTCCCCAACATCTCCAAGTAGAATCCACGAATGCTTGAACACGGAACAGGTGCGTGGTACTTACCGCTGTAGTGTCGAGAGAACGAAATTGAACGAACAACCCTTAAAAATGTCTAGGTATAGTTAGAACTATTACATGAAAAGTTCATTAGCAAGATATTTTAATCCCCAGCTAATGAAGTTTAGTTATGTTAAATATGTCAGTTTTATGATGTTTTAGACATGCAAATTTTCATTGTAAAAGTAAACCTGGAATTCTTGTGCGCGAGATATTTTTAATTCGCACATTTATTACTTTTAGTTAAATTAATATCACATGTGATCATATTTTAAATGACTAACTTCCTAGATCTTTTAATAAATTATTTGAACGATATGAAAAACATGTTAGTCAAGTCTATATTATATTGATTCACGAAGAGAATAGATTACAGAGTCAAGTTTATCAGTCATGCGTCTGTCAGTTCAGGTTTTGTGAATTTTGAAATTGTTTATTATTACTAGAAATACGAGAAATTAGAAATCAAGTGAAATTGTTGTAATTTTAAAGACAAATTTAAGCCTATCATAGACGTTGGTAAAACCAACATGCAGCATTTGCGATTAAAAATAATCAATAAAACTTATGATCAAGTTGACTAGACTATATATTTTTATTATTATCATCCAATAATCCAAACGAACCTGCTTACTAACAGAAAACTTTACAACATTGGTTTCAGAAGTGGTATTATTTTGGCGACAAATAAAATTTGTTGGAAATGATAAAATGGTAGAAAATCAAACAGTTAAGAGAAGTGTTAATGAAATGAAGGTTAAAGAAGAAACAATTTGAGGGAAGAGACTGAAATTTAAAAATAAAAAGTTAGTTCAGTAAAGATATAATATTTACTAAATAAATGTAAACCCAGATCAACTTTATGGAATAAAATCTAGAAGATACACAGTTAATTAGAAAAGCAAGTAAAAAAAAAAAAGCTCTAAAGAAGGATTATAATGAGAGACGTTAAAGAAATTCAAAAGATGAAGAGCAAGAAAAACAATATGATAACAAGTAATAAGAATCCCAAGATCAAACGTCTCGAAAAAATTCACAAATGCAAACATCAAACCAGCCACGTATTTTCAGGAATTCCAAAAAGCTGAAGTACCATTAACAAGGAGTAGAACAACACATCTGGTCGACAACTGTTACCATCAGTTATGTGACCTGACTCAAGGACCTGTAAATCATGGAAACTTCCAGTCATTAGTCAAATAGATAAGAAATCTCAAACAAGTTTTAGAATGAGGAGGAGGAATGAAACAACCAAGATTGCTGAAGATGTGATTACCTCACTAACGTTTCATGAAATTATTAACTCTTTGGTGAAAAATAAATTCGCATGTCATTTGAATGAAGATATGCAAATTCGACTGAAGCAAAATAGATATATACCCTTAGAAAATTACCATCCAAAAGATATGCGATCATCGGATCCAGTAGTCGGAGAACATTAACTTTCCTATAGAAATGTAGAATAAACCAAAACGATTAGTTAGATAACTGGTTACTCAATGTAAGCCACGGAACAGAGGGCGTTTCATTTACAAGTTAAAAGAAGGTGCAGTCCGTAATTTGCAACAAAATCTGAAAAGGGTGCTACCGTAAGTGTGGAAAACACTAGCAATCTATCAAAGACTAAAATGAATCTAACACATAATACACCAAGACAATATTTTCAGGATGATAATACTTTATTTGCTCCAACTGATACAAGTAGGGCATTATTTGAACATACCAGTCTAAGTAAATTTAATCAATTAACTGAAGTCTTGCAACATGGCGATTGTCACTAGCTCTGCATTGCTATTGTTCAACACGACTAGGTAACAAAGGTGGAAAACTCCTGTTCAACACGACTAGGTAACAAAGGTGGAAAACTCCTTCCAAATGAATAAAAAGGCTGGACTGATGCAAACAGCAGCAAGTTGTCAAAGTTTCACCAAAAGGAGGCCCTTCACACAACATAATATGGGCGATTGAATTTGGAAGATAGGCAATATGGGAACGTAATTGCGAAGATGAACTTGCATCAAACAGTTTGAAGGTTTAAGACCAGGAAAACCGAGTACTACACAACAGGTATCAAATGTTGGGCTCCAATTACAACAAAGTACAAGATGATAAAACCAAGAAGGCAGTTGCTACAAGCTAAAGGTTATCCATCGTGAAAGTTTTGGAAGCACTTCAAGAGAATAATGGCTAAATAATGGCTTTGGGAAAGTCTGCCAGAATTAATTGAACGTGCTAAATAGCTTAATGCTCTTGTTTAGAACACTTAAAATCACAAAAAATAACCATCAATAGTTTTCCTAAACTATCTGAAATAACAAGTGTTGATAACCAGCAAGAGGTCTTCACATATGAAAGAAAAATCTGGTAACTGGATAGAATAAATCAAAATATTGTTTATTAATCTCACATAATGATTGCAATTTTTGTATTTATGAATATTAATGTTAATTATGAAGTTTATTATTAATTATGGAAGTAAATGTTTTATTGTGTAATATTATTCAACGGATATCACAATGCAGCAAAGGGGGGGGAAGTGTTGGAGGATTTTATTTTTTCCATTTATACGTTTATACTGTTTTGTGGCCAAATATTAATGACGAACTTTAAAAACAAAAGCGTACAAAAGTAATTTAAACAACAGATATCGCAAATCAGATATAACAAATGATTGATTAAATTAATATGTAGATTGATTATTGGGTTAACGATATTAAACTGTCATTATTTACTCTTCTTAGTTATTCAACGAAATACTTGAGAAAGGAGACAGTACTGGGTGTTTATAAATGAACCTTCAGAACTTCTGATCTAAAAAAAAAAAAAAGATGTTATCATTGAATGAATTAGACTTTGCATCATTGTTATTATTTACTTATTTTATATACAGAATCACTCAAGAACCCAAAACAAGTAACAAAACAATAGAAACCACTACACGTGCTTTGCATAAATGTTAAAACCTATAACAGTATCCCGTAGGTGAAAACTGACTAGTTGCTTATGTTCAAACATTTTCAGCCTTTTACGCTTGGGTTTTAGTTTCTCGAAACACTATTTCGGGGAATCTCAAATTGACACGTTAGTTTAGAAAGCTAGATGATCAGCGAGATACGTCAATAACATTTCAACAAATTTCACTCGAGATAAAAACTGAAAGAAAAACTCGAAAGAGGAACGATTCATTTTTCTAGTAAAATGAAAGTTTGATCTAAAAGGTTGGATCTTGGTGTAACTGTAGTGATTTGAAATGACCGAGCACATTAACTATACACAATGTATTCCACTTTAAAACGAGACAAATTTCCCAATGCAAGCGGCTTCACGTGGCTAACTTGTATCGCAGGGCGAGTAAAACTAATGCTTACGTTGTGGGAATGATGTGTCATCACGATCTTTAACCCAGTTTAATACGACGAAAGAAGCACGTGGTTTCACATCACTTTCTACAGATAAATTACCTTTGACGTCAAAGTTTATACTAAATGGGGGGAAGGAAATAAAACTATACTTTCCACACTCATTTGTAAATAAACAAGTTTTATGGTTTATCGAAACATAAACACGTTTCTGAGAAAGAAGAAAAACTGGTTAAGGGATAATATTTTAACATTTATATGCAGTTTTTGTTACTGAAAATACTGGATTTTATTATTATTATTATATAATTCACAAAGATAAATTACCATGCGAACTACTAATATACGTAATCTATGTAAAACTAACAAGAAAAAATTGACGGTTTAATCAGTTAGGATCTTCAAGTTTGATCCACCATGCGGCACCAAAGAATCTGACAGCTTGCCGAGATCGCTTTAGATGCTTTTGTACAAAGAGATGTAGTTCAATCAACCCTTATCCATTACCCTCCATTACTAGCCTCCCCTAACGGTTGATGTTCGGTCACGCAGCTTGAGCGCGAGGCCGCCTGCATGCCATCTCTCAGACAAACGTCTGATCACGTGAAAGAAACTCCTCCCCATCCTCTTCTCTCTCTACGAGTAAGTATAAGACAGGCCTAACATATTTAAAACACACTCTTAGTCTTCTAACCATAATAATAATAACAATTAATTATTGGATGCCCTACAATACGTATGCAAAAAATAAACATGTGTAAATGCTGTTTTACCTCAGTACAAGTATATCCACTACTATAAATTGTAATTATGTTATACCTTTGTTTGTAATTTTTCAGTTACAATTTAATGAAAGCGTTACAATGTTAAGAGTTTGTGATTCCCCTTCATAAAAGTACTGTATTCCTGCTTCTTGAAAGCAAAGACGGTATGGTTGGTTTTCGAATGTCACGTGCTATTCGGCCATTTTCTTTTTCTACAACTGCTCAAAATGATACTGGCCGATGTAATTACAACCAAGGTATTGATATAGAAACTTAAATTTCTCAAAATAAAACAAAGTTGGTACATGAAAAAGACAAACAAACACAAAGCTTCAGGACTATCAATCATGTTATACACACTATGAATTCAAATAACCGTTCGAGCTTTCTCTGTGTTGGTATTTGGGTAATTATGTGGAATACCCTGGAGGGTCAGGTAGCACTCGACCTCTTCCTCCTCAAATGACCGTGCAAGAAAACAGCGTAAAACGAAGAACGCGCAATAAACTGAATCATCTGGATAACGAAAAGGAAAATCTGGCAGTTATTATTCGTTGCCGTAAAACCAAAAGGAATGTATTTACGTTAGGCATCATAGATATCAGCTAATTTTTGATCGTGCATTTGATTATAACAAAGACGATATACACCAATACGAAGACACGACTTCTCAACACACCTCATTACAAGTCACGTTGTTTAATTAACATTAGCCTGAATCTTTCCGTTATTATTAATTGGTGGAATAATTATTTAATGATTCTATATTATGTTAGTCCCAGAGTTCATAATTAATAAAGCAGATATTTCAACTATAAAAAAAATTAATGTTTATAAATAACTTGTATGTGACAAAAGTATTACAAAATTAAACTTTAGATTACACATGTAAATGTATGCCAAACCACGGTCAGTAGAATGACATGAGAAATTCGTATCTGGTATACTTTTATAGTGATAAAACTAAAAACTGGCTAAGAAGATAACAGAACAAAATTATATGTTTAACTAAAAAAACGTAATTTGAGGTGAAGTAAAATCACATTTTCTAAGCTTCTACTTTCAGGTGATACATAAGATAACCGGATACTTTACAAAACTGTCGGTTCTTTGTTTATTATTATTATTACTATTCACACCCGTATTACAAGTTAAACTAAAGACACGTGCGCATTCGAGTGACTGTTCTACAACTTGAAAACAACAATTAAAACATACTACTATTTCTTCAGTAAGGAAAGCACTTTCCACTCTTACCTTGCAAAGCCCCCAGCTGCTCTGCTACAGCTTCTATACCTTGAAATGCCTGCACGGTGACTAACTCCTGTGGAACACACCAACGACGAACCAAATACAACGGTGTAAGTTGAAATCCTTTCTTCTCCACTGGAAGGATTAAGTGACTATCTCTACCCCAGGCCCTGGTACTGCAATATTTGTTATGATTGGGATCTGTTTCGACAATATAAACAATTGAAATGTGTACAAAAAAAACAACTAAAAGGTGTGTGAATTAACTAGAGATAAAACGACGAAAACAAAAACAGAAGGAAAAGAACGAAACCGGCGCACAACTTCGTAACTACTCAAATCAACAGAGCCGCTTTGACGACAAGAACTAAATGCCCTCGTCTCTCCCTCCAACCTGCATTAAACAGCAGCCGTGACACAGCTTATTATGCGCGTGTCGCTCCGCGCGTGCAGGAACGCCAGCTGCGCAAGTCTAGATTGAATCGCGCCAACAGAACGATCTGAGGTTTTTAGCAGAAGTAAAGTCAAGTTGACTTTTCACTATGTGAGTGCAGTGTTGGCAAACGATTACCAGAATTTCCTTGCGGTGACTTTTGTACTCAATGTATAAAAAAAAATGTGAACGCGGAAGACTCTTCTGTAAGCTGCGTCAAGCGGTTAGCCCTTAAAGGAACATGTAAATCAGATGAACACGAATAATAATTTTATTGCATTACTGATTATCTAAAGTCTCCTTTGCTTAATTAATTAATAATAATAATAATAATAAGAGAGCTTTTGTAATTTAGATAAATCTATTGAACTTTATGTTAGTTCTATGATGTAACCACTAATTGTACTTCAAAACTGTCAATCTTTCTCTTTCGAAAGATGACCATCAGTGCCGGCTCAAAACTGGTAATATTATATATGTCAGTAGATACACAATTAGAAATATCTCTTTAAAATTTAAAGGTATGTTTACATGAATTGTTTTTTATTTTTTCGTACAGTCTTAGGCTAGAATTAATTCATTCTAGTTATGTCAAAGGTTAGGTTCATTGAAAGAGAGAGGGGGATCGAGGTTTTGTGATGGGCATTCTAAAATGATTATGACCCGACAAGATTATTTTAACATGACCAAATTGACTGGAAATTTTTTCGCGTGTATCAACCCTAATTTAAAATTTATAAGACTGTAAATAATTCGTTGATGCAGAACCGATCGGCAGATGGCACCAGTGTTCACTTAGCTCGTGCTCGTGAAAGTTTGATGTGAATGCCAACAATGCCTCATAATGAATGCGGAGTAGAAGTTTCACACGAACCCACGAGGCATGAGATCATTGTTGAATTTTTTTTTTTTTTCGTATCCATTTAAACGAAAGCACATCTGTTAGGTTGGTATAAGCTGAAGGCTAAGAATATGGCGTTCTACATTCGATTTCTCATGTTACAACTTTTTAACCCAAAAGCAAAAGTTATTTAATTTACAAAACATTTCTTTATAATATTCAAACAGCTAAGACATTATCTTTAACACTGATATATCATTTCATACGCAAATATTGTAGAAAGTGAGGTTGGATAAGTAGATAACAATGCTTCATTCACTCTCGATCGTTTTTGTAGTTAAGCACAAAGCTACGCAATGGGCTAAATATATTCCGCCTAGCACGAGTATCGAAACCCGGTTTCTTGCACTGTAAGTCCACCGACATACCACTTTGCCAGTGGGGAAGGAGGATCTTTTAACTGAAGGCTGTTTTCAAACAAATATATTAAATATTGTATTTTTACATAAAATTTTGTCTGCTTATGGTTAAATACAAAGCTATACAATGAGCTATCTGTGCTGTGCCCACCACGAGTATCGAAACTCGTTTTCTAGCGTTGTAAATCCGAAAAAATACCGTTATGCCACTGAAAGACACACAAATGTTTTTACGCATAGCCGTCCGTAATATTTAACTGATAGAATACAGGAAACGTAATGAGTGAAAAGTGCCCAACGTCGCCTCTTTGGCTACTCTTATTTTACCGAACAGTGAGACTTGCCCATTACTCTTACAACATATTATTACCGCAAAGTACTTAGCGGGTTTTTGCGTTAACGGGACGCAAACACTGAATTCTTGAATTATTAGTCCAAACAGACTAGCAAATAGATGACGCTCGATCCAGATAAATGTTTGTTTCTCTTAGCTGCACAAGGGAGGGACTCTATGGTTCTCACTATGGAAACTCAACCCCGATTGTCAATGTTATAAGCCCTCGAGCTAATCTGAGCCATCGGCAGTATAAAATAGTGAACTGCACGCGTTAATAACTATTGTTCGAAACAAAACACATTTTAATTTGTAACGTAGCGAAAGAAATGCAACTAAAAAATGAACATAGGGTAATTTAAATAATCTGAAATTAAAACTCTTTGGATCCCATTAATTTCTTAAACGCATTTTAATAAGCTAATGTTTGCCTAAAATAACTTGTTGATCTTTTACTTAGTTTGGCATTGGACCCTAATAACACATCGGTCGCAAAAAAATGTAAACAAAGGTACTCGGTCCGGCACGGCCAGGTGGTTCGGGCGCTCGTATCGTAATCTGAGGGTCGCGGTTTCGAATCCTCGTTACACCAAACATCCTCACTCCTGGACGTTATAATGTGATGGTCAATCTCATTATTCGTTGGTAAACGAGTAGCATAAAAGTCGGCAGTGAGTGGTGATGACTACCTGTCTTACCTCTAGTCTTGTATTGCTAAATTAGGGACGGCTAAGGAAGATAGCCTTCATGTAGCTTTGCGTGAAAATTCAAAACAAACAAACAAAAGTACTACCCATGTATCATTTCACCCACTCCAATAGTTTCTGCTGGAGCTTCCTATATATTTTAATAGCAACATAAGTTATTGATTTTACTCCATTTATATTGTTAGTTCTTTACCCCGTCTGTTGTAATAGAAAAAAATAAATACACAAGAGTAAAAGTGGATGTCATCTGCCTTCCTACATAATTCAGCGAAGGCTTGGAGGCTCAAAATGCTAAAATCGTGGTTTGATCCCTTCGATGACCACAGAGATGAAAGGCCATCGTGCAGCTTGGCGCTAGAATAACGAAACAAATAGCGTGAGATGATGTGTGGATCCCAGCGACAGTGATCGACATTAAAACAGTCGATAGTTTGAGGACTAAAATTATTTTATTTTTTTTACCTAACAATCATTGGTGATCGATGTATGCATTAAGATACTAAAAATGGTAAATATTTCAATAAAAGAACTTTTCTTCAATAAGTTTCTTTTTACACTCACTTTAAATTGTTTGCTATTTTTCCGTGCAACAAACATGTGTAGTTCATTGTTATAGAATTTTGGAGGTGGTTTATTTCTTATAGCAAAGCCACATTATGCCATCTGCTGAGTCCAGCTAGGGGAATCGAATCCCTGATTTTAGCGTTATAAATCCCTAGACATACTGATATACCAGCGGGGGGGACTTTAGAGGTGGTGAGAAACATTATGTTTTCAGAGTGATTTTACTTTCAGGTTAGATCTCTGTTCAAATATATTTATTAACATCAATTCTTCAACAGTCGTTTTTTTTTGCCAAATGTTTTCGGTTTGTCATTGACAGACGGTTAAGAGGCTCAACTGGCAACCAGTGGGTTCGAATCCCAGCCCCACCAAACACACTTGCCCTTTCAGCCGTGGGGGCGTTATAAGTAACAGTCAATTCCTCTATTGATTGGTAAAATAGTAGCTCAAGAGTCGGCGACGGATGATGATGACTATGTACCTTACCTTTAGCTTTTCGTTTACAAATTAGGGACGACTAGTTCATATAACCTTTGTGTAGATTTGCGCGAAACTCTAAACAAACCAAATTTTTCGTACCATTTTATCTCGTTTTAAATGTCTGTTTCTTGATTTATTATATTTCTTATAGAAGGGCTTGAATATCGAATGTGATTTTTCATAAATAAGTTGTACAAGATATTGTACATATGCCTATTAAACTATCTATAAATTGTTATTTTATTTTAGAAGGTAAATTCCTGGTTAATCTGGCATTCGAGGGTTAAATATTCATCTTTCTAATTACTCTAAATTCAACTACCGTCTAATTTTTCAGCCTTGTGTAGTCTACGTATATTCGTATAAGATGTGGTTATAATTTAGTATGTTTATAATTAGTCTATCGAAAGCGTTTACTGGTTTGAAGGACGTATCTTTTATTAGCATTTAATAGTATAATAGACGAACATATTTATTATAGGTTTATCATCAGAAATTGTAATAAAAACAGCTTACTTTTGTGCAAATAAATTATTTGTCTTTGATATTTAATATCACTATATTTGCTTCAAATACATTTACAAGTACTTGTCTTGGCCTAAGTAATAAGTATAGCTTATCCTGTTAATAAAGTAGCAAAAAGGGTATTTTGTACGAACCACGACCTAGCCTTTCGTTTTTAGGGTTTGTTTTAAATTCAGCACAAAGCTCCACAATAGGCTGTCTGTGTTCTGCCCACCATGGGTATCGAAAGCCGATTTCTCTCGTTGTATGTCCTAAGCCATACAGTTCTGCCATTGGGGGCTCAGAAAAAGAAGACACAAGGCTGACTATCAAACATGAAAGGTGATTAGACAAATCTGATATTCTGTTTTTAAATACAAATGTCAGCTATGGTTGTGAATAATAGATTAGAAAGATGTTTGGAAGTTGTCTTTTAAAGATAATTAAGGGTTACATGGTATTTTTAAACCTTTGTACTGGCTTAAAACCATTGATGAGCTGAAGTGTAGGAACAGATACAACTTAGCTCCAAAGGGTTGGGTACATACAATATTCAGTTTTGTGTTTTTTATGGGTGTTTTTACATTTTATTCCCAATACTTTGTCCCTTGTAAATGGATGTGGTTTTTATGCGTCTTTTTTCATTTTCTTCCAATACTTTGTACCCTTTAGATCAGTGGTTCCCAACCTTTTTTATGCCCTGCACCCCTAAAAAATTTTAATATGTTCTCGCACCCCTCACAGTAATTATTTATTTAGGAATAAAGGTAAAGGTGGCCAAAATAAATTTTTATAATTAGTTTTTAATGATATATAAATAAAAACGAAACATTTGGAAAAGAAAAAATATTACAACAAACTAAATGTTGCATAAACCCTACATGGCCTACAAAAAAATAAATTTCATCCATGCATGAAATGAAATTTCTTTGAATTTGAAATGTTCAAATGTTCATAAGCCAATTTAAATTTAATGACTCCTTTGTTCTTGTTTATTTTTTAAGAGTTTTTCAAAGCGTGGCACAATTTTTGAATATATAGGACAGCACCCTTAATATAAAAAAAGAAACTGAAATATTATCTCGCATCCCCTGGCACACTATCCCACACCCCTGGTTGGGAACCACTGCTTTAGATGGATGTGTTTTTTCATGGGTGTTTTTTCATGGGTGTTTTTACATTCTTTTCCAATACTTTGTCTCCTTTAGATGGATGTTCATCAAATTTGATATCAAGGTTTCTTGGGTCCGTGAGTGCAAATTTACATTTTTTGTTTTGCATTTTTTATGGGTGTTTTTTTACAACTACGTATAGGGTAAGCAATTTTTAATGTCCTAAGATAACCTTTCATTAATCATGAACTTACATAACTTCCGTCCAGGGGAGGGGTACTTCAACTTCGTTGTTGTTTAAAAAACAGATTACAACTCGCGGATACGAATCCCCGTCACACCAAATATGCTCGCCCGTTCAGGCGTGGGGGCGTTATAATGTGACGATCAATCCCACTATTTTTTGGTAAAAGAGTAGCCCAAGAGTTGGCGGTGGGTGGTGATGACTAGCTGTCTTCCCTCTAATATTACACTGCTAAATTACGGAGGGCTAACGTAGATAGCCCTCGTGTAGCTTTACGCGAAATTAAGAACATACAAACAAACAAACTGATTACAACAATACGAGGATACGTCGTGCTTTACCTTTTACTGTAAATTAGAACGTGAATGTACTGCTTAACGTTTCATTAAACATAAAACGTTGGATTGAACTTTTTCTCATTTTCACCCCAATGTGAATAATGTTCTACCAAATATTCATATTAATTACAGAATCAAAGAGAGGTATTATGTATGGGACGGTACAAAAGTGACTTGAAACAGACAAACGATAAGAATAAATTATGTTAATTATCTAAATCGAATTAAATGCAACATATGAATATAAATTAAAAAAATAAACAACTGCATCATTCATCTTAAATAAAGTATACACCATCACAGAACAACAGACGTGGATTAAGCCTACTTACTTAAATCGTAGTTTAATTTTCAATAAACAATAACTTGATCAAAAGTGATTGTGTTAGTAGTATCTTCTTCAATAGCAGTCGTATAATAAAAATTCCTTCAGTTATTTAGTAACTTTTGCTCTATCGAAGTAAATAGCAACTTTTGTTTTTGCTTTGCGTTTTGATTACTGTTCAGGAAGTTTGTACTCACTACTGGACCCCCTTCAACAATAGAACAGGAAAAGTGCAGAATGGATCACCTTCTAATAGTTAATGTTTACGTTATTCAAAAGTAATTTCTTGCCCACGGTCATTAAACTGAAACGTTTCACTGATTTTGGAATTATTCTCTTCATAAGTTTGTTAGATTGTATTTTGCAGAGAATTCGGAGTTGTAAAACTTCTGCTGGAGGTAGGCTTTTACTACCGTGTTTCTTCAGTGGGTAGTATTTCGACCAGTGCGCCTTTTAACTCAATGAAAACTTGTTACTGATATAGCGAACTTGTCCCAGTTTGAGGTAAATCCTTTATAAAGTATACAAAAATGGGAGGTAAGAGAGGCGAATAGAGAAGACAAAATGGAAAGTTATGAAATGACTTTCATGTGTAGAACATGTGAAGACAACGTGGTACAAATATAGTTAAAATAAATAACTGATTAAACAGATCTTATTAGTATCAGTTTCTGAAGTGAATTTTATTGGAATTATATAACGTTATATTTTCTTTCACTTTTCTGTCCAAGGTGTAATGTAAGTAACAAAAGAGGAAACAGTTCCTCCTTATTTCTAAAATTGGTCTTTTATGCGTGTACGCTTTACATTTATTGCAAGAGATCACGCGCACTTTTAGTTTAATACATGTTACTTTCCATGCAGGAAGGACTGCATTAAAAACAGCAAACCTAATTCACTGACTAATTATATTAGTTTGTTATAACTTTAAAAAAAAACAGGCCGGAACAAAAAGAAACAAAAGACACTGCACTAACTGAAAAGATCCCAGGCTACAAATTATAATGTGGGATTATAAAATGTACCCTAGGTTTTGGAGGTGACTGAAAAATTAGAACCTATATTGCGATGGGGATACACCGTCTATCAGTCTTAACCTCCATTTGCCAATTTCACATAAGAAATAAAAGAGTAGCAACAAGTATAGAAATTGGAATTAGGAGAACGAAATGTGAAACATATAAGTATATAAAGGCTTATTTAAAACATGATAGTCACAGTAGACTTGGTGAATGGGTGATAGTTCGGGAGATATATTAGTTTGTTTGGACAGGTGAATGGGACGCTTCGTGTAGATATAGTTCGTTTGCTGTGTTGTCACTTAGTGCCTTTGTATTATATTGGGGGTTTGAATGCTCACTTCAAGAGGGAAGTTTTCAACTCACTTACCGCCAAATGGCAGTACCTTATTTTTATTTACTTGGGAGAGTAGTCACCTTCCCACAACTGTCAGCAGGTAGTGAAGGGTGATATAAATTTGGGACGTTGTGGGCTTGATTGAGCACCCATATCTCGCTCTTCTAATTTCTATTTCTACAACTGTTTCTATTCTTTTATTTCTTACGTGAGACTGGCGAATGGAGGTTAAGACTGGTAAACGATGTATCCCCATCGCAATATGGGACCTAATTCCGCAATCACCTCCAAACCCTAGGGTACATTTTATAATCCCACGTTATAGTTTGTACCCTGGGACCTTTACAATTAGTGGAGCATTTTTTATTTAATTTATTTTACTTTCGGCTTGTTTTTTTTAAGTTATATATATATTTAAAACAATACTACTAAAATAATATCTTACCACAGTACGATTAGTTTAATACGTGTTACTTATTGTGTAGGAATAATTGTAACAAACAGTCATACTAATATACCATATTGTTGTTAGTTTATTATATGTTACTTATTGTGTAGGAATAATTGTAACAAACAGTCATACTAATATACCATATTGTTGTTAGTTTATTATATGTTACTTATTGTGTAGGAATAATTGTAACAAACAGTCATACTAATATACCATATTGTTGTTAGTTTATTATATGTTACTTAATGTGTAGGAATAAAAAATGTCACAGTCATTAATATAATACTTTACTCATATTCGAAGCCCCTTTTCTACTTGCAACCAACCCTTTAACGAAAAATATGCCATTCTAAAACCACAGTAAAAGCCCGGATGTGATTGTAAACCAACATAATTGTTAATCTTGATGTTTTTTTGGATTGTTATACCGTTAACTTTAGTATTGTGATTTTATGTGAAGATAAACGAGTGTCTACATAGAAATCTAATGTTGAATTAATTAGGTGTCCTTGACATGCCGTCAATTTATTCGATTAACATTATTCTCTACAATACGTGAACTGTTCTTTACAGCTTTGGTTTATGTGTACCCCGTCAATGTTTTGTTTGTTTGTTTGTTTTGAATTTCGCGCAAAGCTACTCGAGGGCTATCTACGCTAACCGTCCCTAATTTAGCAGCGTAAGACTAGAGGGAAAGCAGCTAGTCATCATCACCCACCGCCAACTGTTAGACAACTCTTTTACCAACGAAGGAATGACCGTAACATTATAACGCCCCCACGGCTAAAAGGGCGAGCATGTTTGGTGCGACCGGGATTCGAACCCGCCACCCTCGGATTACGAGTCGAACGCCTTAACACGCTTGGCCATGCCGGGCCCCCCATCAAGGTAATTCAACCGGTTGAAGGATAGAAACTCCAACTATGCAAGATGCGTTGGGTCAAGACTAACATATCACTATAAAACAATTAGTCAAAACACAATTTATTTTCCTAAATATGTATTTCTGAAAAAATAATTCTACGATTTTTCACGTTTAACACGCGCTTTATCTGCGTTTAAAATTATTTGACCAAAATCAACTTTCCTTTTGTTTCTTTATTCCAAAGGAATACATGAATATTGTTAAGAAATTGCTGGAAACTCAGGAAAGTTTCGAGACAGCTGTGTTTCAAAGCACATTAGCACATTAGCACATTTGGCTGATGAAACTATCATTTGGAGAATGCCAATTTTGTTCGTTAGATCCCAGGTATCTATGGAAACGACTGAGAAGAACTGCTCGTAGACCAAATCAGGGAACGTTAATGGAGTTTTAAGTCCATTTGCTAATGAGCGTGATAAAGGTTAGCATTAATCATCCGCTAGATAAAAACTTACTCTTGGTTAAAAGTCGGGTCTTGCGCAAGCTCACACATACTGCACGCGTTATGTCATTCAAACTAAGGTGTCTCATCTAAAGTACAGGTTATAAACTGCAGTTTATCACTTCTGTCATTTAAAAAAAAAAATGTCTCCCGAGTCTAAATTTTCTACTCATTTCTTTAAAGGCAGATGTTTTAGAATATCCAATTAATCTTCAGTGGGTAGCCTTAAATGGTTGCCAGTTTGCTTTTCGTTTACTAAACATGATATTATAAGGTATGATACGGACTCCTTAATGTGACCCATGGAATGATGGGTCGACTCGATACGTTTAGGAAAATGTAAGGAACTATACAGATTTGTCTAAAACAATTGGTTGATGATAAATTCATAGCATAGTTTGTTTACTGAAAGTTTTCAGTTCTATATACGAACGTATCTGTGTTTGTTTATATTTGTCTTTTGACTGTTTTTGTTTCATTTTGAACTTTGCGCAAAACAACACGTGAGCTATCTGCGTTAGTCGTCTCTAAGCTAGCAGAGATAGAATAAAGGAAGGATAGCAAGTCAATATCGTCCATCGCCAACTATAGGACTTCTCTTTTCCCAACGAACGGTGGAATTGATCGCATGGTCTGAAAGGGCCAGAATGTTCGATGACAGGAATTCGAATCCACGTCCCTCAGATAGCGAATCAAACGTCTTCATCTCCATTACATGCCAGGCCCATTTTTCTTTTTTAAGTACGACATTCATGAAATGTGTCCAATGTGTGCAGTGTAACAGTAAATAATGTTCGTAACAGTGCTAGCATGCTAAGTATAAACATTGTTCACAGACTTACAAAGGTTAAATAATAACAAAACTAGAGTACGAACATTAAAGATCGGGGACTGAGAATTTCACAATTCATGGTTCGCGACCCACTGCAGTAAAAATGTGCACGTTGAAGCTGAAGATGCACAATAAAAGTGACAGTCAGTTTCAACTATTCGATCAGATAAGAGTAGCTCAAGAACTGGTTGTAACTCTGTTAACTAGCTACCTTCTCTCTAGACTATAGTGAAGAATTATGGATGTCTATGCGCAAATAGTTCTTTGTTTCGGTTTTGCCCAGAAACTTTAAATAAGCAAAACGACACCGTTTCGCCCGGTGAAAATAGATGGTATCGTCAGCAAAAACTTTGGTTTTTGCTCAGAACAATTTTTATCTAATGTTGGCAGTTAACCTGATCAACTTAAATTTGTAAATATTTGACTTAGATTTCATCTGCCAATATATTTTATTAATTTAACGTTTTTTGCCCATTAATTGGCAAATGTTTTTCTTTAAGATTAATTTTATATCTTGCTCTTCATGGTGTTTGTTTAAAAACTCTTCACTTGTTCGTTTTGTAAACAATACTCTAGTATCAGTGTTCAAACAAACTTCTCTCTTTTGTAAGCAATGCTCTAGTATTAGTGTTCAAACAAACTTTTCTGTTTTGCAAATAATACTCTAGTATTAGTGTTCAAACAAACATTTTCTGTTTTGCAAGCAATGCTCTAGTATTAGTGTTCAAACAAAAAAATTGGAACACTTTTTTAGATGTATCCTTTTCCATATATATATATAACAATAGTTTTTTCTCGTTTTACATATAGATCATATAGTAAGATAACTATGAGATGTTACCATTCCACAGTTGGATCTTTACTTGAATGCACTTTTAGATACAGTTTGTTTAACAATTTTTGCAAAACAAAAGAGGTACTGAAGAATTGCGTGTAACTATCCTTTATCTTGACTTGATAAACTACAAGGAGGCCAATTAGTCAACGGTACCTACCATCAATTTTTGGGCAATTGCTGTGTCAACAAATAGTTGGATTTGACTGTCACTGTTTATCACAATTAAGTCCCAAACCACGAATCTTCAAATAAACATTCCAGGCACGCTAAGATTAAATATACGCTAGATCATTAAAAAGATGAAATAATAAATCCCTTGACACAAAATGTCTGCTTTAAAGGATCTTGAAAACCTTATTCATCACTGTGATCGACATCTGAAATATAGGATGTGTTGGCATCTTGTCCACCTATTTAAATTGATTTCTCCTTTCACCACGTAACAGTAAAATATAAGATCGAATTATACGTGCAACATTAAAATATATAGTTATGAACGATATTGATGTCCGTCTTACTTTTGTCTACTTGTATCTAGTGACGCTAAAAATATTCATTGAAAAAATATGTTCATACAGGATACAGGACATGCAGGTATTCGTGTACGCTTTTTAGTTTTCACTTAGTATGCGCTTTCAGGAGACGATTTCAAGAAGTACATTGGCGTAACAGTTTAAATTCGTGATTTCTCGTATAATTACCTATAAGATGTGGTAGCACCTTGTCTTCTGGAAACGAAGTTATATTATGTTTACATACATCTAAAAGCAATGAATAAAATTACTTAAATTACTTTTCACGACAAAAGACAGATATGATGCCGAAAACGCCTAATCTTACTGTAATCACATTAGAAATGAAAGTGGTTGTAGAAAAAGCCTAACCTTACTGTTACCACATTAGACAATGAAAGCAGCTGTTAGAAAAAGCCTAACCTTACTGTTATCACATTACACAATGAAAGCAGCTGTTAGAAAATGCCTAACCTTACTGTTATCACATTAGACAATGAAAGTGGTTGTTAGAAAAAGCCTAACCTTACTGTTATCACAATAGACAATGAAAGTGGCTGTTAGATAAAGCCTAACGTTACTGTTGTCACATTAGACAATGAAAGTGGCTATTAGAAAAAGTCTAACATTACTGTTATCACATTAGACAATAAAAGCAGCTGTTAGAAAAAGCCTAACCTTACTGTTATCACATTACACAATGAAAGCAGCTGTTAGAAAAAGCCTAACCTTACTGTTATCACATTAGACAATGAAAGTGGTTGTTAGAAATATACACAAATTTTCCATTAGTTTTATTTCCTGACGAAGAGAAAAATATCCGAAAGAAATCAAACAAAGTGTCCGTGAGCAAAAATAGAAAGGTCCCTTGCTCTAACTGGAAAGAACTTGAAATCCCTAAGCATGCGCCAGCTTCATTTCTGTCTCCTAAAGAGCTGCATCAGCTTCTACCGTATTCTACAAACCCGATTGATTCCTACCCAAATTTCTTGTCCGAGATGGGGGAGAGAGAGAGAGAGAGATTAAGAAGCGTGTGTCACTATCCATCCTCTTCATGTTCATGCCATCCATCCTCTCGAGATTTAACCGAGAAATAGTTTAAATTTCTTCAGATGGCGTTGTGCACTTTAAGAGTTGTTTTAAGAAAATTTATTATGTTCGCGAAATATTTTGTTCTAGGCCACAGTGTATGTTTAATCTATTTTTACTGTATTGATCTTCCTTCCGTTGTGTACATATTTGATTTGATGACAAAACTTTTTATTTCTGTTTCTGCCTTAGTTTTGAAACTTTGTCAAGAAAACGACCGCTTTTCTGGCCTATAAATCATTTTATTGTATTACTTTATGTTCTTCTTTGTTTAAGTTTGAAAGAAAGTTGCACATTTTTTTTCCGTTTTCCTCTTAAGAAAGTTTCAAAGCACGTACTGTTGTTTGTTTGTACCACGCTTGCATCAAATTTGATTTCCACAAGAAAGAAATGGATTTAGTTACAAAGGTTTCTTTGTTTCACTTTGTCAGCATATTCTGCTAACTCGGTATACGCCATCAGAACATTAAAGTTTTACAATTTGAAATGTAACACAGAGTAACATCTGCATGGTAAATTCGAGTAATGGATTAACACTGAAACATGAACTCAAAATACTTAAAAAAAACATAGTAGTTCTTAGACTTTTTCCGAAAATATAACCAATAAAATGCCAGTCTTTTTTGACGTTGTGCATAATAATGTCCTATTGGCTAATTTGTTGGGTTTCTGCTAGTTTTAAAGTGCTAACGGTTTGCATTTATTTGGACTGAAATAAAAGTTGACAATCGCAACTTACTGAAGTTTCCTTTGGTAGAGAGTGAATTTGTTTGTTTGGTTTAGGACTAATATACACGACAGGTTATTTATGTTCTGTGCACCACAAGGAATCAAACTATGGATTTTAGTGTTTGTTACTTGTTAAAATGAAGTTGTAGTAGTGGTATATCAAAGCCGTATTTTATTTAAGACGATGTTTCCTAATTAATTAGTATCTTAGTACCCCACGTATTGCATAATGTAAACGCATACCTAGTATTTCTTACGTACTTAAGTAAGTGAACTGAACGTTCCACATTTGCTAATTTCGTGAATTACTCTGATTAAATTTCTTTCCCTTCAGCTGCCTTTTGTTCTGGGTTGTTCATTTGTGGTGTCACGTAAACTTCTTCAGGACAAATTTGGCTGTAAAGTAGCACATACTCTGTAAATGTAGACAGTGGTATTTTACACACTAGATCAGGTGATACCCTTTTTCTACTGAAAGTACCTTTAGTGACGTGGGTGGCGCTACAGAATATAGTATGTAACGTTAGGCCTTCTTAACCAGGAAAACAAATCACATATGTGATTTTTAGCAAGATCAACGAGCTAAGCATAAACTTAACGTGTTTCTTTGAACGCCGTTAAAGAACGCCTCCCTGTTCAGTGCATCTGTAAGAATGAATATAGATCTTTACTTATAATACTAGATATCTTGTTTCGACGTATATATTGAAGAAATCACAGGTATGTCTCTGTGCAGCTTTATGCTTAAGAGCAAACACTTTATTTAAATTATGTCAAGTCTCTTTGTTACTACCTTCTGGTGGCGAGAACGTCCCAGTATAACATTTAATATAATCAAATAACACTAGGGAAACTGTAAATTCGAGACATTCGAGATTAAAAACATTTATTTATTCGTGAAAAGTCACTTTTAACATCGAGAAATAAGATACTGATCGTTTTGAGTTTCATTCCATAAACAATTTTGTTGAGTAAAAACGACAACTCAGTGTAATAAGCTCCACGAAAAGCAGTTATAGATATTAAATGTCCAGATATCGTATATCAAGACAAGACCCATGTGTGGTCTTAAAGTAAATAGATATGTGTATGTAACTAGAAAATTAGTTCCAATACGAGTATAGCGATAACTTGGGGTAAAACTACCTAGTATACCAGTGTTCGTGCCTGTTGCGTGTGAGAGACACTAGTGATAATTTACGGTAGTTTAGGCTCTGATAGCCTTCCTACCCTTCTATCCACCTTATCAGATGGGTACGTGTTAACGCAGTGTTTGAATTCTACATATAACAGGATTACCGAAATAACAATAATCTCACTGTCATGTAGACATCCAGGTGAAGAACCTGGTGAGATAATTATTATACATAACTTGTGTGAGTTATAGTGACAGACTGCGTGTCGTTTTCAAGTAACGTGAGAAACCATAAAATATTCAATAAGTTAATGTTATACAATGCAAATTCAAATTAGGTATTACATATCAGGCCATTAGAGTTAACTCAAGCGGAAATATTTCACAATTTGTATTCCACTTACAATTAAGTTTTCATTCAACTTTTGTCTTCAAACATGCCTGAGTGACAGCCCAAAGAAACCAGTTATATTCGTTATAGATAGGCAGTAGTATGTGCACGTTTAGTTACACATATTTTATCAAGTGAACCATTTCGTAATTGGGCAACTTTACCAACGTTAAATAATACTAAAAGTATATCATCCTGTTTTGTGTTCCTCTTGTAGCCTGCCTGACAGACTTACTGTTAAAGTAAATTAAATAATACTAAAAGTATATCATCCTGTTTTGTGTTCCTCCTGTAGCCTGCCTGACAGACTTACTGTTAAATTAAATTAAATAATACTAAAAGTATATCATCCTGTTTTGTGTTCCTCCTGTAGCCTGCCTGACAGACTTACTGTTAAATTAAATTAAATAATACTAAAAGTATATCATCCTGTTTTGTGTTCCTCTTGTAGCCTGCCTGACAGACTTACTGTTAAAGTAAATTAAATAATACTAAAAGTATATCATCCTGTTTTGTGTTCCTCCTGTAGCCTGCCTGACAGACTTACTGTTAAATTAAATTAAATAATACTAAAAGTATATCATCCTGTTTTGTGTTCCTCTTGTAGCCTGCCTGACAGACTTACTGTTAAAGTAAACTCACGTAACAAGTGAACTCAGTGTCTCTTTTAAACTATACAAGTAAAAACGAAAGTGGATAATAAACAAAAGATTCAAGCACGAAAAAGCTACCAAAACATGCTATATTTTTATGTAACTATAATCTGTATTCTACCTTTATAGTTAGGGATATAATTATTATTGTACAAATGAACATTTGTTTTCCCCTAAATAACACACTTCTGAGTATTTTTGCAATCACTATATATAAAGTTATATATATAATGGAAGAAGTTAAAGAAATGGACAAGGAATACAAATTCAACATGTATTTTAGTCGGGATCTACTGCAAAATTATTCAGAATTTAAATATAGTTCTAACAATGAATATAACAAAGCACTACAGATTCATCTTGTTACGTATTACAAATAATTTACCTCGGACGAGTACATTACGTGTTGCTATTTCAAATAACCGGAAATTTTAAACCTGACATGGACAGGTGGTTAGGTCGCTCGATACGCAGTCTGAGGGTTACGGGTTTGAATCTCCTTCACACCAAATATGCTAGCCCTTTCAGTCGTGGAGGGCGTTATAATGTGACAGTCAATTCCACTATTCATTGGTAAAAGGATAGCCTAAAAACTGGCGGTGGGTCGTGATGACTAACTGCATTCCTTATAGTCTTAGACTACTAAATTAGAAACGACTAGCTTAAATAGCCTTCGTGTAGCTTTACGCAAAATAACAAACAAACAAACCAGAAATTTGAATTTAGAAGTTAATTAAATGTTAATATGTATTTTCCCACATTGTTGATACATACAGTTTTCTTATTTTAAAAACAAATATATTTCAATATGCTAACAAGAAAACAACACGATTTATAATAATGGTTATTACTAACAGTTATTACAAATGATGATTTATATATAACAGTTTTTTACAAACGTACAGACAATACCGAGTCTCATATCCGGTCTAGAACTTAATATTTTATCGAATCCAGATCCACAAAAAGCAAATTATTTTGGTGTTCATACAAAGGTATACTTCACTTGACGAGAATGCTAGCTAGCTCTATTCTACAGTGATGTCGAGAAAACCCACTTTTGGGAAAAAATATATATGTAAAAACCCGCTCGTTTTGGTTGAGAAAATTTTTACGTAGAGCCGTTTTTACATATATATTTTTCTAGCTCTATTCTTGTTTGGCCTCACACTTTTAGAAGCTGACTTTTCCCGACGAAGATATTTAATGTCCTTGTAGAAATACTAACGTCTGAAGTTAATTCACTGAAGTTTACGGTTTGTAATATTCGAAATGTATAAGCGTTTCCGGTTAAATTTTGTAGTTTTCCGATTAATAGTCACAATCACAATTGTAGCTTACAAGGGCTATAGCACCTTGACTATAGCTGTCCAATAATAACCTTCTTCTTCCGGCACGTCAGTTTTATATAGCAATCACGCGAGTTTCTAGAAGTTTCAACAATGATCGAGCACACCAGGGTTTCCGAAAAGAAGTATTGTTGATACTTACTCTCAAGAATCTTCTACAAATTTCGATAACAGGCAGGACTTACGCATTACACAGTCAACAATACACGCCACATGCGAAAATATAAAAGTACACTGAAACATACGAAGGCACTAAAATAACTGTACAATAGTAAATATGTTACATCCACAGCTCACTGATAATTTCAGTTTGAAACTTTCTTTTCCTCTGACTTCGTCTAGTTTTTTTTGTCTTACGTTTCGTTCTTTGTTTACTTGTTTCTGATATTCGCGCAAAGCTATACAAAATCTATCTATATTTATAGTCTCTGAATTTGAACTTTGTGGGCTAGACAGAGGGCAGATAGTTATCAGCAACCACTGGGCTACTCTAATAACATATTTGGAATTGACTACTATTCCTATTATGCACCTATGGCTCTAAAGTGCGGAGCGCGAATTTGTGGCAAAAGACACAAACCATAGACTCTCAGATTTACAGTTCGACTCGGTATTCACAAGGCCACACTAGCCACACACTTGTTACATAAATAAGAATGAATATGAAGAGAAAAAAACACTACTCAGCCCATTAATTATATGATATCATATGAGCTCATGTAATCAGGTTTTTATTATAATTTATTTCTATTCTTATATCGGACAAGAAAACGTACTTGAATAAATTATTCAAATATAACTTGTTCATTATGGTCTCTTGTCCAGTAAAAGAGTATCCTATTATGTTAACCTGTATCAATCACTGTACGGATACCTCTTACTGTAAGAATGACTGTTACTATAAAGTACAATTTCGTAAGCTCGCCACTCTTGAAATTATATGATATTAGTAACTCTACAGTACGCGTAATTTGTCAGTAAGTTCAAGTCAATGCCATTGGAAGTGAAACATTTCTAAATTCTTTAAATTTATGTTTCATAATGATGATGTGTTCTGATTTAGTAGAAGCTAATAACGTACAATCGTTAAGTGAAGCCATAGTTTTCTGTTAGAGAACATGAACTTACATACTGGTTATCAGCTCTCATACAGCAGTTTTCGTAGTATTCATTTTTGGTACATTGTATATGGCTAGTTATTCCTAAATATTTTGAAGAATGCTTGTCAACTTACACACATTATAGCGTCAACTAACTTTATAAGCCTTTTCAGTTATCTTTACCTTTTCCATGTGTTAATCACCAGCCTTTAGTAATTGCAATTTTTTCTTCTGAAAGACATACTTATTTTGTTCATTACATCTTAAAAATTTTGACAGAATTGTTTGCATAATAAGTCAAAGAAATGGTAATTGATAAAGATGTTACTGTTATGATGTCGTGTGTGTGAAATATTTGTTGAAATTCCTTGTCTTTACCCATTGTCTCACATGATGACTGTTATATACCTTTACAGGTATACGGATCAAACAATGAAATTACCTCCTTGTTTGCTTATGCTACAAATGATTTTTTTTTATATGTATTTGTTGAATGTTCAAATAAAGTAGGCATTCGGGGAATATACAAAAAAACTAGAAACTGTTTGAAGAACAATGGTGTTTTTACTACTAATAAATCTATGCAACTGTAACACCTATTTTTTGAAGGAGAGGTTTGTTTGGAATTAAGCACAGTAAGCTATCGGTGCTCTGCCCACCGTGGGTGTCGAAGCCCGGTTTATAACGGTGTAAGTCCGTAAACTTACCGTACTGCTGTGCCACTGGAGGGCTCGACGGAGAGGAGAGAGGGAAATCTGTAATATATCCTGAATATATACATTTATATTGAATGTGTTAAATACGTGCGAAAAAGTTGAAGTTGGTGTATTTATGTAAATTATACAATAGAGGCCCAGCATGGCCAGGTCGGTTAAGGCGTTCGACTCGTAATCTGAGGATCGCGGGTTCGAATCCCCGTCGCACCAAAACATGTTCGTTCTTTCAGCCGTAGGAGCATTATAATGTGAATCAATCCCATTATTCATTGGTAAAAGAGTAGCCCAAGAGCTGGCGGTGGGTGGTGATGACTAGCTGCCCTCCCTCTAGTCTTACACTGCTAAATTAGGGATGGCTAACGCAGATAGCCCTTGAGTAGCTTTGCGCGAAAATCAAAACAATCAAACAAGCAAAATACAATAGATTCTAATTTCATATCAAACATAACTGATAATAACACCCAAGGTAATAAGTGATAAAATAACTATAACTGTAGCAGAACAATAGTAAACCAATTCATTGATACAAAGTAAATACCTTTAGCCTAGAACTAATCATTTACTCTGGCAAATAAGTCTTTATTGCGGGTCATCTTAAATGATAAGTATTCATTTAAAATGTTCTGTTAAACACAAATTAGTGTCGGTAAATAAGATATGAATATTGATGATTAAATTTGTAGGACCAACAACTTTCTCGTACCACCTACACTCAACGATAGCTATTTCATTCCTACCTACCTGACATAGTCTAGTTGTTAGAGTAGTCGATCTGTAATTTGAAGGTCGAGAGTTCGAATTCCATCACTTAGCATGCTCGCCCTTTGAGCATTGGGGTTGTTATAAAGTGACGGTCAATTCCACTAATAGTTGATAAAGAATAACTAGAAAGAGTTGGAAATGGTGTTGGCAAGCTGCCTTCTTTCTAGCTAATCACTTGAAAGTTAGGGCTGCTTATTTAGACAGCCCTCCAGTAGATTTACACGAAATTACCACAAAAAACAATTCTACTATGTAAATCTGAAGTAACAAATATATAAGGCAGGCGGTAGTACCGCCTGTGTAGAGATGGATCGGATTGTTTATTGTAATCTTATTATAAATATCTCCTCAACAGGTCATAAGACATGTATAATATTATACGGAGTTTCCTTTTGTAACAATATCTACGTAATGGCTGAGTTCCAAGTTCCAAGAATGGCTGTAGATATAACAGCAAAAAGTTTGGATTTCTTGTTTTTCTTTCTTTAGATTCTTCGTTTCGATATCATGATAACCGAAAAACCAAACCAATTGTGTCAACCAGTTTCACTAGGTAACGTGGCTTCGAAACAACGAGTGTTCGCTTATATGAGTATTGTTAATTAGTAACTATGTTTAAAAAATCATAATTCCATTGTAAACGATGTTATTATTACCCTTTATCGTCAGTTTTTTTAGAGAAATTTGGTGTTCTTTTGAAAAACGTAAGTTCAGGGTGAAACAGAAACTAGGAAACAAAAAACAAAAAATTGATAAACGATAGATATTACAATTGGAACTTCATCGCATCTAGGACTTGGCTATAAATTCATCTATCCTATGTTTATTGAAACACTGCATTAAAAAATTAAGTGAACAAGTGAAGTAAATACTTTTCAAAAAAAGGAGGTAAATATATGGATGGCTAACATCAGTTATTGTTGTTGTTTTGAATTAAGCACAAAGCTACACAATTGGCTATCTGTGCTCTGCCCACCACGGGTATCAAAACCCGGTTTTTAGCGTTGTAAGTCCGCAGACATACCTCTGAGCCACTGGGAGGAAGGCTAATATCAGGTCTTCTAAAACAATGCAAACAGAATAGTAGGGGTGGTACTTAAATCACCCCTACATAACATAGAATTAAAATATAGCAGTAGATATATATAAACCAATCATAAATGAATTTCATATATTCTATTTTTTTCTGTTGACAATCAACTACACTGTGTCTCTGTGATATTATGTAGGGATGGTGCGAATTCCATCACTGCTATCTTGTTTGTATTGTTTTGGAAGACAAATTAGCCATTCCTAGATTTATTTATTATATTTTTCTTCGCTTACGTGTATATAAGTACACAAGTCTTAACGATTCTTCTATGCATTATTCATAACACAGCTTCCAGAGACTTGCATGGCCAAGTGGTTAGGGTGTTCGACTCGCAACCTGAGCGTCGCCGGTTCGAATCCCCGCCACACCAAATATGCTCGCCCTTTCAGCCGTAAGGACGTTTTAATGTTACAGTTAATCAAACTATTCGTTGGTAAAGGAGTAACCGAATAGTTGACGTTAGGCGTGATAACTGACTGGCTGTCTTCCCTCTAGTCTTTCACTGCTGAGTTAAGGACAGCTAGCGCAGATAAACATCGCACAGTTTTACGCGAAATTCAAAACAAACAAACAACGTATTAATGTATAAAAACACCGAATATTTGATATTTTTTCAAGTAATTTTGTGGAACAAGTAAAACAGGTCTCAGCAGAAACTGATGGTTAATGTAAAGTTTACTGACAAAGACGTGTCTGTTTCTTCAGGTTTATTCGCTGAAAAGAATAGAAATCCCAGTATACAGGTTTATCTGTTCCTGCGAATAGCCAGAGGTAACTGTATAGATTTACAACGCTAAAATTCATGGTTTATCTACTCACGGTAGACAAAGTGTAGATAGCTCATTATTAGCTTTACACTAATAAAGCAACAAAAATTATTTGTCTGGCGCTAATAAAGTGGAAAATGAGGACAAATGTACTGTGTTATTTTTTTCCAAAAGTAAAGATTTGTTGTTACTAATTTCTTTTTGAAACTGCATGATTGTACTTATAACATAGTTTGCGATATAAATTCAATTATAATATAATCTGGAATATATTGATGATTTTCCTTAAAAGCCGAGGAAAATTTTCAAAGGGTGGAAAGCGTAAATTAGGTCTGTTCTTTATAAGTAGGACGAAAGATAGTTTAACATTCTTCAGCAATCCGTGTTTTAGTGACTTACGTAAGTTTCAAAAATATTAATCCTCAAAAACGTTTGATGAAAACAAGCTTAATTACAATAATATAAACCAACACTAGTAGGTTAATAAACAATATAGCGAATTTTGTATAGTGATCAGACTAATAATAATAAAATGAAATCTGATGAATCGCCATAAAAATAAAACTTTTAATTATCAGAATGTGCTGATTCATCGCTTATTGCCCAATTTTGCCCTATTGCCCTTAACCTTCATAATTCTGCTTTCCGAAGGTCTTCAGAAAAGTGTCGTATTTTGTTCTAATTCCCTCTTACTGAATGAACAACGAGTGGAGATTTTTGCCAAATACTATTTTTTTTCAACACAGACACGAGAAGAAAAATACAAATCTAAAATTAAAAAAAAATTTCAACCAAACTGAGTTGGGGAAACGGAAACAAAAATCAAGAAGAAAAATACTTATCGGTGAATAATGGAGAATTCAGAAGTTAAAAATAATTCACATAAAAACACAGGAAGAAAAAAAGGAATCTGGAAAGCTAAATTAAAACTATTTGGTTTAAAAAAAAACTGTTGAATCACATTCAGTAAATGACAAGATAAACATCAATTAAAGGATTGACGCAGTGGGACAACTATAGAAGTAATTAAGTTAAGATAATGGAGACACTTGACTGGTACATTGAGACTCCTATGAATCATAAGGGTGCTTCATAATCCCGCAGTGGATAGTGGATATTTTGTGTTAGTGTCTGATAAAATCAGGCCAGCTAAGGCGATTTAGGTTAGTCATTAATTCACACACTAAGCTAACAGTGCAAAGTAATTTTTGTAATGTATATATGCACTCAACATTGTTATTAATACTATTACTAAACATAACTTTACTTTGATGTATTCTGAATATTCTCGTGCCTTCGTCAAGAACTTATGGATTAGAATCATTTGAGGGCTCTGTAAAGTGATATTATAGAAAATAACAACTTTTGCCAGACATGCTAACAATTACAGTTTAAATGACCAAAACGTTTTCAGGTTATATAAAGACAGAAATTTCTTTATAGTTCAAATTGTTAGAAGCTTATATCTTTGTGAAACCACTTAGAATTTTTCGTGACTTCATGTTCAAGGTCTATGAATTATTTTAAAGTCTTTTTCCAAGGTTCTTAGTAGCACACTCTTCGGAAGATCAAAGATGAATTTATGAATTCAGATCCACTTCGGAACATCTAAGGAAAATTTCAAATGTGGAACAGCTAACAACAAGATCAAGTTCTCGGTTTCTGCCATGCAAGTCTTCTCGTGTCTAAATTTGTTTATAACATTGGTATTCTGCCATTCTCTGCTTCTATTATTTGTTAAACCACAGTAGGCAATAAAGTATCTGGCGAATGAATAACAGCGCATCCAATTTACTCTTTTCGGTAAGACATTTTGGAAATTTAAAGGGAAGACCTGTAGCCGAGATGATAAAGCTTCAGGGGATAAATTATATTCATAAGCCACTGTGAGCATACAATATTTAATGTCCAATAATAATAAATAATTATTTTATTATTTATAAAATAATATATTTTATTTTCGTCGTCAAACTTTAATTTAATTAGTAGAGTGATGAACATCTATTGACTAGATTTCATCTCAATATTTGGATCGTAAAATTTAGCCCAACGTCTTTCGAAACCTTTTTATTTTATAAAATCATTATTTTCTGGATAGTAAACAATCAATACTTAACTGTACATTAATAAAGTAATTGGGTTTTTTCGGCTTTCATTATTTTTGGTGTTTCGTTTGCAAAAATTAGCGTCAATCATAATCTCTTAGTTAACCCTGGAAAATTCTTTGAAGTCATCTACATAAACTGTACTTTTATTTTTCGAGAAATGGAACATACACACTGACCGTACAGGACCGGCATGGCCAAGCTAGTTAAGGCGTTCGACTCGTAATCTGAGGGTCGCGGATTCGCATCCCCGTCGCGCCATACATGCTCGCCCTTTCAGCCGTGGGGGCTTTATAATGTGACGGTCAATCCCACTATTCGTTGGTAAAAGAGTAGCCCAAGAGTTGGCGGTGGGTGGTAATGACTAGCTGCCTTCCCTCTAGTCTTACATTGCTAAATTAGGAACGGCTAGCGCAGATAGCCCTCGAGTAGCTTTGTGCGAAATTCAAAACAAACAAACAAACTGACCGTAAATCCTTTTCTAGGATAAAAATTTTGCAGTTTCTTATAAAAATTATATTTGAGTGGTAAAACAGTTACATTTTTCAGCACATTGTACAAGGAGTTTTTAGTAGTTCTGCGAAATTGTCAAAGGACAGAAGTAAGTTTTCCGCAAACTTTTAAGAGGAGCAGAACATGAAGGATTATTGTATTCAGTGATAGATAAAAAAACAACTTGAAAGTTCAGCAACCGTTTTATTTATGCACAATATGAATATCTAACGTTACACAAAGCACATTATGCTATCGAGAACTTAAAAGAGTTATAGATCTCTAGGGACAAGATAAACAATAATGTAACGTTTACCAACATAATGGGTCTTGTGGTAATGTCTTATGACATGTGTAATTAATTCTAATCTCGCCTCATAATCTTGTAAAAGGCGTTCACACCGTAACAGTTGTTGTTCTAAAAATGACTTATATAAACAGTTCCAACAACTACTGTGTTTTTTGTATTCTAGTAGGCCTAAAGATATGTGTATTAGGCGGAACACGTCGTCGACAATAGATATTACAAATATAGTGTAGATGGAATACTACTATTATATACTCTTCAAGTCTTGTTAAGCTCTAAAGTACTAGATAAATAATGTAGTATTTAAAGACATGATAGGCCTAATAGTAACATCTTATGACAAGAATAACAAAAATTATAAATATTTTGCTTTGTAAAATGCATGGTGCAACGTATGGTGCTAGAAGTCACTAACTTTTCAACTATACAAGACGCTTGATTTGTTACAACTTACAACAAAGTGATGAACTATAGAAATCAATAATTAAGTCTTTCAACTTTTCTTTTCATTACACTGCAACGTACTGTTCGAAGTTACCATTACTTGTTAGTGTCTTTGATATACAGTTCTAGAAGGTAATACTGTTATGATTATTTTAACACATAATTAACCAACAGTCCTTTTGCGCTATGTCCACCATGAATAAGAGTTATCTAAAAACTTGTAACATTAATTGTTAATTTATATTACCATGTGTATTCTCGAAGTCAGTAACTCTTCAGACAGTTTGAGCCTTAATTATCAGTTTGTTGTGAAGTGGGATATTAGAATATACAAGCTGTTCATGTACTTATTACTTTTTAGTGTTTCTCCTTTGCCCATAAAGATAAAATAAGTCGCACCATTTCAACAAAATGAAAATATTTTCAAGCTAAAATCACTAACTTTAGATGTTATTAAAATTATTGGCATTCCATTGTACTTTATTTTCCGATTTTATAGTGTGGGTTTATAACTAGGTAAGTTTTCTCTGAAATTCATATGTTTATAAATTATATATACGTATATGCGTGTGTGTGTTAAATGGGTCAGGAGTGCCCAATTATTAATGCTAGACTTACGACACGTAATGTCCAAGGTCCAAATCGCGATATGCCGCTGAACACGCCCGACACTGTCGGCCGTAAGAGTGTTATAATTCTGATAATAAATCCAGCCATTCGATTACAAGTTGCCACATAGATATATACGACTTGCTTGTTGTCCATTCTCTAATCAATAGCTTTATATTATAGATGTCTGTGTTTGTTTGTTTGTTTTTTAATTTCGCGCAAAGCTACTCAAGGACTATCTGCGCTAGCCGACCCTAATTTAGCAGTGTAAAACTAGAGGGAAGGCAGCAAGTCATCATCACCCACCGCCAACTCTTCGGCTACTCTTTTACCAACGAAGGATTGACCGTCACAATATAACGTCCCATGGCTGAAAGGGCAAGCATGTTTGGAGTGACGGGGATTCAAACCCGCGACCCTGGGATTATAAGTCGAACGCCTTAACCCACCTGGCCATGCCGGGCCAGATGGCTGTGTCTGAGCTCTTGCTAGACGTTTTCAGCCTAACCATTCAGCCCAAGTGTTGTATAATATGATTATTAATATGAAGGTACTAAATGCCATGAAAAAAAAAAATTCGTATAAGTAACTATTATTAACTGAATGATTTTGAAAGTTAAATATTTGAATATAAGATTACAATCCACACCTAGACTTGGAGAGTGATAGAAATCAGATACAGCTGACATTCAGTAGATGGCGCAGAATGTTATTTTAGATTCCAAGGTATTTTAATTGATCGAAAGTAGTATTAACATTAGTGACACCATTCCAGTGGACATTAAGAAGTAACTGCCAAAAGTACCCTCTGTATAATTGTTATTTACAAGTATCTAAAAGGCATAATATATAAAAAAGGATGTAAAGGTTTCCTGAAATGTTTTCAACTGTTCGTTCTTCCTTTGTTTAAATATGTCGTGAGCTTATTACTAGCTCGATTACTTCGCTTGTTTGCAGTTAAACGCAAAGTTACGCAATGGGTTATATGTACTCTGTCAACCACGAATATCGAAACTCAATTTCTCAGCGTTGTAAGTTTTCAAAAACAGCGCAGAGTCATAGGAAGGGAGAGACATAAATATGAGTTTTCATCCCCCCACTGACTTTATTAAAAGGTTAAAGGTCTCTTGTAATGAATACCACAAAAATGCCATTCCTTTCAGTATATTGCTAAAAACATTTTTATAAAGGGAAGAGGGTGTGGCAGATTTGGAACTTCACTTGTGTTCTTTATGTTTCAGATAATTTAAGCACGTATGCCAATGCTCCTGCTGAGTAATACAAAGATTCGTTAATCTGTGCATAAAATACCAGCGCTATGGTGGAATGGCAAATATAAATGCATATCCATTATTTGTCGCTTGATCAGGAATTTTTAATATTCTTTGGCATTTATTTTATAGAACAAAAATATGAATATTAAAGTTGCTATCAGTTTTAATGACCTTTATCTTTTATTTTTATGCTAGTTTCTTCGTTTTCTAACGCCCCCCCAGTGACTCAGCGGTATGTCTGGAAACGTACAACGCTAAAAACTGGGTTTCGATACCCGTGGTGGGCAGAGCACAGATAGCACATTGTGTAGCTTTGTGCTTAATTCAAAAACAACATTTTTGACGGTTTCACTTCTACTAATAAAACACTAATTTCATGTGTTGTCCCAGTCGCACCAAACATGCTCGCCCTTTAAGCCGTGGGGCGTTATAATGTGACGGTCAATCCCAGTATTCGTCAGTAAAAAGTAACCCAAGAGTTGACGGTGAGGATAATGACTAACAGCCTTTCCTCTAGTCTTACACTGCTAAATTAGGGACTGCTGGTGTAGATATCCCTTATGTAGCTTTGTCGAAAACTCAAAAAACAAAACAAAACAAGAAATTCATTTGTCGTATGGACAAATTTTTCATATTGTATAGGCCCAGCATGGCCAAGAGTGCAAAGGCATGCGAGCGACTCGTAATCTGAGGGTCGCGCGTTCGCATCTCCATCGCACCAAACATGCTTGCCCTTTCACCCGTGCGGGCGTTATAAAGTAATGGTCAATCCCACTATTCGTTGGTAAAAGAGTAGCCCAAGAATTAGCAGTGGGTTGTGATAACTAGCTGCTTTCCCTCTAGTCTTACACTGCTAAATTAGGAACGGCTAGCTCAGATAGCCCTCGAGTAGCTTTGTGTGAAATTAAAAAAAACAAAAAACATTGTACAGGGTGTTCGGAAAGTCACTGTGCAGTTTTATAATCGTATTATATTCAGTCTATTTCAAGCCAGCAACTGATAGCTGTGTTTAGAAACAAAATAAGAAGGATCCAAGCCTGTATTGATGCCAACGGGGGTCACATTCAACATTGTTTATAATTGTCATTCATATTTACCTCTGTATTCTATATTGAAACATGTCTGTTAATAAATATATAAGTGCACAGTGGCCTTCCGAACACCCTGTATATTTTTAGCGTGTGAAATATATCGCACATAGCATCCAAAGATTAAGTAACAATAAAAGACAAGCATTTCACGTTGGATAAAATAAATAAGTCCAAATTAAGAGTCCTACATTAGTGTAGGTTCCAGGTAAGAAATAGGTTATTTTTTGTTTTTTATCGCTCTAGTTTCAGTTGGCACATAATGCGAATACAGCGGTAATTCGAGATCATTAAATCTAAAATTAAACCATTTCTCGCAACTTCTATAAAAAAACTCAGAATTAAACCCTTTTTTGTCCCAAAAAATACTTGGTTTACATTCTTATTTAGTTTCCTCAATATTTTCAATCAAACGTTTAAAAACCTTATGCATGCGTCCTTACAAAATAACGTACAGAACAGTGGTATTACTGAGATCAATATATAATTATTTATTCCTAAACTAACTATATAAGGTTTGTATAGCTTGTTTGTTTGAATTTCGCGTAAAGCTACACGAGGGCTATCTGCGCTAGTCGTCCCTAATTTAGCAGTTTAAGACTAGAGGGAAGGCAGCTAGTCATCACCACCCACCGCCTACTATTGGGCTACTCTTTTACCAACGAATAGTGGGATTGACCGTCATATAATAACACCTCCACGGGTGGGAGGGCGAGCATGTTTGGTGCGATCGGGATTCGAACCTGCGACCCTCGGATTACGAGTCAAACTCCTTGATACGCTCGGCCATGCCGGGCCCTTGTAGAGCTTACAATAACATGATTTCTTTTACTGATATTACTTTCTGAATGGTCCAGGGATAACACATTTAAGTGTATTTGGGATTTATTTAATTCACGTTAAATCTTTACAATATATGTAGAAGCCTGAATGTAACGCAAATCTACCCAGTACTAAACAGTTTTCGCTTTCAAGTCTTGATATATTGAAGATTTTTAATTATTACAGAACCATTGTTGCGAAAACGGACTGTGCAATATGCTTTATTAGAGAAGTCCAAGAGCTCTTAATAGATTCTGTTAATCAGCTGCCCCTCTCTGTAGACTATCAGTTTAAATTTACAAAGGGCTGTAAACAGATGTCTTTTCTAAAATAAACAAATCTCATCAGGCCTAAATGTGGAGCTCGATTCACAATCTGCAGATCGTGGGATGAACGTCGCCGAACATGTTCGCTCCTTTCAGCCGTGGAGGCGTTATATTGTGACAGTTAATTCCACTATTAGATTAGAGCAGTCGAAGAGTTAATAGCGATGAGCGTTCCCTCCAGTCTATCACTTCAAAACCAGTGACGGTTGGCGCACATAACTCGCGAGTAGTCTTGTACAAAGTTCGACAAACAAATGCACCCATCTGGTATAATGTACTAAAGTACTCAAATATTCACTAATATAAATTTCCCTGGCTGCAACCATATCTTAAAAAGTATTTAAATAACATCTTAGGTTGCGTTGAAAAGTTGTTTTTACATAAAACCATATTTACAAGTGACATGACATTATATATTCACTTCTTACAACTTTTACGTGTAATTATCAGTTTTTTTCTAGGACAATGCACAACTGAAATGCAATGCCATTACAGAAGATAAACGTGTATTAAATTACGAACTTGTTTCACTTTTAAATTGACACTCAATAATTAGTTTGATATTTGTCTTTGAGAAACACGATTCCCTCTTCTAATTATTTACTCTTTCGTGTGTTTGTGTGTTTTATATTCTTAGTATGTGATTATCTATATATTTTTATTTAATCTTAGGGTACATCCTTCCAATGTAACACAAGTTGCTTTATCTGATTTTGATACGCTCTTGTCCCCATAGTGGATCACAAAAAAATATTACGCACTTGGAAGGTTAAAATCTGGGGTTCGATTCAAGTTATAGAGTATGCAGAGAGCTCTTTGTGTAGCGTTACACTGAAACAAACAAACGAACGATACACTGTATTCTCCTATTTATTAATATACAGGCGTATACACATATACTTATTTATTCCTAAACTATCTGTACAAGGTTTATATAGTTTATGACAACATAACACCTTTTACTGATATTAGCCTTTTACTTTCAGAAAAAAGTAACATTTCACCTTCTAAGTTCGAGTATCAGCATGCACGTGAATCTCTGGAATTTCTCTGGTGTTTTACTTTAATTGCTGTTAAGAGTGTGAGACGAGATATTTTAAAACTGTGGAAGAATTAGCCTAAGGTAGTTTCATTCTTGTGCTAACCGTTGGCGACACCTCACTTGAAGTTCGGTTTACGCACCGACCAAAGTGTTTCCGTAATGACTCGACGTTCTTTAAAAGAAAAGAAGTGTGAAAAGAACATTTTGTATTTAATAGCATCGACAGACATTTGTGTGTGATAGAGTCTGTAGAGAACCACCCTAGCATCTGATGAAACTGAACACGGAGAAGAATAAAGAAGCGCAGTTAATTATTTCGCAGCTTCGTGTAAGTATAGAAGTCACATCATCATGTCGGACAACGCTGAACCTCACTTCTTAGAAAAAGAAGAAGAAAAGCCAGCGTTGTTGTTCAAGAAAGACGTGTGATTCAGTTTTGTTTTCTGAGTTTCGAATGACGTGAACGTGTAAAGAACAAAAATTAAGAACTCAAACTAAGATAATAGACTTCCAGTTTTCGGGAAAAATTTCGATGGATATACTGTATAGGCCCGGCATGGCCAGGTGATTAAAGGCACTTGACTCGTAATCTGAGAGTCGTGGGTTCGAATCCCCGTCACTACAAACATGTTCACCCTTTCAACCGTGGGGGCGTTATAAAGTGACGGTCACATCTCACTATTTGTTAGTAAAAGAGTAGCCCAATAGTTGGCAGTGGGTGGTGATGACTAGCTGCCTTCCTTCTAGTCTTACACTGCGAAATTAGGGACGTCTAGCGGAGATAGCCCTCGAGTAGCTTTGCGCGAAATTCGAAAACAAACAAACAGTATACTGAATATAAACTGGTGTTAATTTAAACAAAATTTCTTCCAAGATTTTCAGTTCGAACCCTGTCGTCGATATCTACTCTGTCGGTCTGTAAGTCGAATAAAGTTTGTCATATTTTACTATGTCGTGGGTTCGTGCTGATGGTTTTACGAACGAGAAGTAATTTCTAGACATGACGAAATTCGTCATAAGCTACGTGTTACATACAAGCTTTTGTTCACCTAAGTAACGGTTTCGTTAGTTAACAATGTTTGAACGAACAAACATACGTGTACCGTTTTAATCGTACGTGAAAGATTCTCATTCGACACTCTCGTTTACTTACATTGATTAATAATATCCGTACATAAACTGCGCACTGTATAGTTGGCGTACACTTAAACAATACAGTCAAAACAAACAACAATGAATGCTTATTTTGAAGCAGACTGTGCCTGCGCCAACATGTTCCGTTCCTTCTTTATGACATTAAATTTTGTTGACAAAATCTGTAAACGTTTTGTTCTTTACCATTGTGTTTAGTGGTATTTATAATAGATGTCGCTGAAAGTTGATCTCGAGATTCATAACAAAGTGTTAATTGTCAGCTTCTGACTTGCTGTTGGCCCGGCATGGCCAAGCGTGTTAAGGCGTGCGACTCGTAATCTGAGGGTAGCGGGTTCGAATCCCCGTCGCATCAGACATGCTCGCCCTTTCAGCCGTGTGGGCGTTATAATGTTACGGTCAATCCCACTATTCGTTGGTAAAAGAGTAGCCCAAGAGTTGGCGGTGGGTAGTGATGACTAGCTGCCTTCCTTCTAGTCTTACACTGCTAAATTAGGGGTGGCTAGCACAGATAGCCCTCGAGTAGCTGTGTGCAAAATTCAAAACAAACAATTGGTGTCGTTCAATGATAGATTTATGTAGATAGATATTGAAATATTTTTTCCAAGGCTATCACTAAAGGTTTTTTAGAGAAACTATCAATTAAAATGAAAAACTCAACATTCTCTATTTTACTCGTATAATAATTATGAATATTCTTTTCATTTATCATAATGTGATATTTAACAAAAATCAATTTATGATAATAAAAGTGTTAGCAATTTCCTCCTAATTCGATAATTCCTCTGACAGCTACAGTTGTGTCTACTAGTAATATTACAAACATAATATTATACCAATTTAGAGAAACATAATAATCTTCATACTGTGTTTCATTTCACTTTTAAGGTAATAATTTTCTCATCGTTTCATCACAAAACAGACTCATAACCGACATCGAAACCACAAATTGTGAGTGTAAGTAGCAGCAAACTGTTGCTAAAATCGCCTGGTTTAAATCTAAATAATTTCACCAAAATATATTTTAGTCTTCAAAATTATTTTAACAGTCGGTAAGATTTATGACCAGAAAACAGACGAGACAAAAATAAGCAATGCAGTTTGTTTGTTTTTGAATTTCAAGCAAAGCTACACAAGGGCTATCTGCGCTAGCCGTCCTTAATTTAGCAGTGTAAGACTAGAGGAAAGGCAGCTAGTCATCACCACCCACCAACCAGTAGTAGGATTGATCGTCACATTATAACGCCCCCACTGCTGGGAGGGCGAGCATGTTTGATGCGACGGGGATTCGAACCCGCGACCCTAAGATTATGAGTCGAACGCCTTAACCCACCTGGTCATGCCGGGCCTAAACAATGCCACTAATGAAATGCGAGAATTGTAGAAACGTTACACTGTGTATAATTTTTAGTGAGAAGAAAAGCCAAACATACACACATCTATATGCATGTTTATATATGTGTATTAATTGTGTTTTTACGGCCTTATTTGTGTGATATCCTTACTTCATTGTAACATAGCCTTTTGAAGTATTTGGAGTTCGGCCTATTTATGAGAGTTTGCAGTTTATTCGTTTCTATTTAAGGTAAATTAAAGAGACAAGGGAGCATGAAAGATATTTCCAGTGCCTCGTTACGACTGATTCTGATTTATTTTGTTGCATTTTTCCACGATTTATAATCACATTTAGTTACAGAAACTAATTACCCTATAATTGGATACATTGCTAACTATAATAAATCGTGTTATCATTTCGATACTCTATTAAACAACTTATGTACAAAGTTATTTGGTCGGACATTTCAAATAACTAAAAACGTATGTATCGGACTTTATGATAAAGTATATGGCAACTTCATTTGTTTTATGAGCAATGACTATAGAGCTGTTAGTGCACTTATTTCATCATAAAACGCGAGATGATATCGAGCGTGGGCTCGTGCATAGGTTCACATTGAGTATTCACTTCTTTGACTTTCTAGTAAACCGTGCATACAAAGTAATCGGTATATTCTGATAGATGTCTATAAAGCACGACATGGCTATGATCCTAGATACATTAGAGCACAGCCAAAAGTATAATATTGATAGGTAAATAAGGACGGAAACTGAAGAGTTCGGTGTATAGGAAAATGGACAAATACAATGGTGTACTTTGAAAATTTTAAAGTTTGAATAATAGTCTATTACTTGTCTAATATTGAAAACCTCAGTATTAATGATCATTTTTTGTGTTAATTGTAACAGAAAACAATTCACACACACATATATATATGTATACACACACAGCATTAACTACGTATTGCAAGTTTAGTCGTTAAACCTTACTATCTGGAACACTAACGTCTTGGCCACACCTTCAAATCGAGTTCATTGTTTAAAATGACCTAAATAGGTCAGGTTTGTTGTTAAAAATTTGGTGACATATATTAGGGGGAGTTTCTAGAATTATATCAATAATTTATATATGAACGTCATATGAACATTTCAATGAACACCAGCGTCTCAAATGTGGATCAGAGTTAAACAACTACATCATTCTTAGTTGACAAGCGATATTCCGAATTAAAAGTCAAAGATAAGTACTACAGGCATACTTGGGTCAGAAAAAGAGGTTAATGTAAGTTTACAGGTAGCTCAGGGTCAAGATCAAATGAACATTTAACGTGATCTCTCAGTAATTGTAGATTATATGAAGTGCTGTAAAAATCATAAAGTGAAACGACCCACGTTTCATTTACATTTATAATGATGAATCACAACTGAGATTCATAGAAAATTTAGCTGTGTGAAACGACACATTCCTTGTTAAATACAAACAGAAGTGTCCTACAACAAGTACATTTCATGGTTTTTACCTTACAAGAATCATTTTTGCGCAGTGTTTGTTTTCAGCATGCCGGATAGGAAGATGGCGAGGGTACACGTATTGCAATATCATAGTGGGATATTGAACATTCTCAGGTGTTCAGAGAAAATTTGATAGTATTTCTTTGAATGGGAGCTCCATAGTCTAAAACTCACCATAGGTTTAATTTCTTCATTGCTAAGAGTCTTTTATCTTGTAGTTCGTGTACTTCTTATGAATAAGAAAGATTTAAACGCAAAAAAAAAATATTCACGAACAAATAAACTTTCCACAAACAAAGGTTTTAACAGATTCTGATTTTGACCATCATATCACAAAGCCTGGAACATCATAATATTTATTTCATTTTTAAATCGAAAGAGTGTTTTGAATTAGTTTATCTGGGTTTCTATTTACATTTATAGAAGTCAGACACCCATAAAGATTCAATAGTTTTCCTGCCCTCGGTGACTTAACGTTTAGCTTGAGAGTTCATATTGTTAAATCATGGTTCGATCTCTACAATGAGCAGATATCCCACTTTCGAGGTTTTGCGCTTAAAACAAACCGCAGCTTGCAAATAGTCAAATAAGGGGTGAGGTTTGTTGACCAGAAGGAGCAAAAACTTTTCGATTAATCACTTTGAGTGTATGTATTTGTCAGTTCTCAAAATATTAGCTTATCGATGTATTTGTACATTAAAGTCTTGAAAGTTCCTATGTTTTTGAATTCACACACAGAAGAAAGAGGAGTACAGTTCATACTTTGACTTTTGTGTATAATCTAGATAAACGTATGTGTTCTCTGTAATGTTCTCTGTTGACTCCAGAAAACTGTAAAGATTTAAATATCAGACTGTGTAATAATTTCAAGATGTTTCTAACAGAACAATTTGCCTTCTAACATAAGTGAAATTATGAATAAATTACAAAATACATAGGTAAAGAAAACTGATGAAACAGTCAGAAAAATCCAATAATTCAATGACTACAGTTCTTTAATTGTTTTGTTTAATTATAAGAGCATAAATAAATAGCACAGCATAATTTATATGTAAACTACATATTGAAGCGTAGACAGACAACCGGTTTGCGTATTTTGAGTGAGTATTAAGAAAAACATAAATATGTGAAATTAGTGAAGTGACGACCTTTAATGACATCATGCAACCGATCCTGCAAATAATAGCTGCTAGTTGTTGGAAATTTGTTACTATTTGTAGTCCGGTGCTAACAGTACAGATGGTTAACCTTTTGTCCCGTACAAAGTATCTGTTGGCAATAGTGGTGACAGCGAACAGAACGAGTGACAAGATATTCTCGTTCACTGTTAAGTTAACGATAAAAGTAGGCGTCTTGCGCGTGTAATGTTTAATAATACGTGATAATAAAACTCAAAGCAATAAAATATGCTCTATTTGTATCTGTGTATCTTTCTCTTGGGCATGACAATTACACATCTAAAACAACCAGTAATACCACAAGCAGGCCAGTCTCAACTTTGAAAGACTCGCATCTACTTCCTGAAGCATGGAACTTAAGGTTAAATAAACATATCACACGTGTATCACTGTCGTCGTCAGTAGACGTGGGCTCGACCATCAACGACAACGTTACAAAATCTGTATGGATCTACTAAAATCTATTGTCACATCACCACTTCAACCACTGCCCTTGTAAAACTTTGCACGTGCCAGACATGTGATCATTATACTATGGAACCTAGCCCATTGCTTATTTTGTCACTTAGAAGTCCTCAGAAGACGCCAAACATCTCTTGACCGTTAAAGTATATTTGCAATGTAACCAAAGCTTGATCAACATTTCATGAATATGTTGTTTACATTATCGTTTGGTTGTGTGCACTGTTTCAGGTTTGAGTAAGTATCTGATACATAGAGGAGACGTATTACAGTCTCCATATCATAAGCACATTTACCATACAGCTCAGATTTTTATTTCTTTTACCACCCTGACGTTATTTGACCAATCTTACTACCCTATGACTCTTCAATAAAATTCACTATAAAGATTTCGGGTACTCAAAGATGTTCACGGAACTTATCCGATTTCTTCGTTGTGAAGGAAGGTTTAGTTGTCGAAAAAACTCAAGTTATTAGGTTCCCTGCTTTGTAATTTGTCTATTTGTTCTACCTCATGAAATTTATTTGTGTCATAAACATAATCTATGTTTTGTTTTGAGTTCATAGTTGTTGTGTAGTTTCAGTAGGGACCAGTAATGAGTTTGTAGTTTTTTCTTCATTACTTTGAAAAGACAGCACCGACTTAATAGTATTTTCTAAACTTACAAGACAAAGTTTTCCAACGACAACTTTTAAACAAGTTCTATTTGATTAATTATTTTAGTTTTTGTCCTGTAAACGCTGAGATATATTTTCGTAATTAGTTTTAGTGATAAATGTGAGAGGTTAAGTTATTGCTTTCATCGCCTGTTTTTAACTGTTTGTTACTCTCTTCATCCTTCCCTGTTTTTACCTCACAGTTAACTGTTTGTTACTCTCTTCATCCTTCCCTGTTTTTACCTTACAGTTAACTGTTTGTTACTCTCTTCATCCTTCCCTGTTTTTACCTTACAGTTAACTGTTTGTTACTCTCTTCATCCTTCCCTGTTTTTACCTCACAGTTAACTGTTTGTTACTCTCTTCATCCTTCCCTGTTTTTACCTCACAGTTAACTGTTTGTTACTCTCTTCATCCTTCCCTGTTTTTACCTTACAGTTAATTGTTTGTTACTCTTTTCATCCTTCCCTGTTTTTACCTCACAGTTAACTGTTTGTTACTCTCTTCATCCTTCCCTGTTTTTACCTCACAGTTAACTGTTTGTTACTCTCTTCATCCTTCCTTGTTTTTACCTTACAGTTAACTGTTTGTTACTCTCTTCATCCTTCCCTGTTTTTACCTCATAGTTAACTGTTTGTTACTTTCTTCACCCTTTTTTGTTTTTACCTTACAGTTAACTGTTTGTTACTCTCTTCATCCTTCCCTGTTTTTACCTCACAGTTAACTGTTTGTTACTCTCTTTATCCTTCCCTGTTTTTACCTCACAGTTCACTGTTTGTTACTCTCTTCATCCTTCCCTGTTTTTATCTCACAGTTAACTGTTTGTTACTCTCTTCATCCTTCCCTGTTTTACCTCACAGTTAACTATTTGTTACTCTCTTCATCCTTCCCTGTTTTTACCTCACAGTTAACTATTTGTTACTCTCTTCATCCTTCCCTGTTTTTACCTCACAGTTAACTGATTCTCTCTCTACTAGTTGGCCCGGTATGGCCAGGTGAGTTAAGGCGTTCGACCCGTAATCCGAGGATCACGGGTTCGAATCCCCATCGCACAAAACAAGCTCGCCCGTTCAGCCGTGGGGGCGTTATAATGTGACGGTCAATTCCACTATTCGTTGGTAAAAGAGTAGCCCAAGAGTTGGCGGTGGGTGGTGATGACTAGCTGCCTTCCTTCTAGTCTTACACTGCTAAATTAGGAACGGCTATCTGAGATAGCCCTCGAGTAGCTTTGTGCGAAATTCCAAAAACAAAAAACAAACAACCTCTACTAGTTACTATAGAAACCCCTTCACTGCGAACTGTTAAACAAAGTTAAACATTCTACCGACTTCATCGTGAAAAAGTCACTAAGAAATCGCGCTAAAACAATGAATGTGTCGTATCTTACCTTGTTCTAGTGTCATATCTTACCTTGTTCTAGTATCATATCTTACTTTGTTTTAGTATTATATCTTACCTTGTTCTAGTATCATATCTTACTTTGTGCTAGTGTCATATCTTACCTTGTTCTATACTCGTTACACTTTATTTGCAATCATCAGTAATCTAAGAAGAAACTCGCATCATGGTATTTGATAAAAATTAAAAAATGTCCAAATATATCGTGTATCTGCACGAATTATTTTCAACAATATAGCCTGTACAATGATAGTTTCTGTTATTCGAAACAAGATGTGAAAATAATACGATTCTTCCTCTGCAGTTACTTTAAATGTAAAATCTGTTTTGTTTTGTATTTCTTACATACGTGAGTAATGAAGTCCACACAGCCGTTGAATGTGAGATCTATATTAAGAAATTCAATATTTATTTTTCTACTTTTCAAATGTCACTAGAAACATATCTAATTATTTGAAAACTATAAATTTCTATGGTAGAACACGAACATCAAATAGTAACATTCGCTACATGACAGCAGTTATTTGCGTGGTCTTACTGAATATCACATCAAAGAAAATGAATTTCAGGGAGCATATGTAAAGTTTGACAGTGTAACTCATATGCAACGTAAGATTTACTTAGGAACAGTTTGTTTTGGAATTTCGCACAAAGCTACTCGAGGGCTATCTGTGCTAGCCGTCCCTAATTTAGCAGTGTAAGACTAGAGGGAGGCAGCTAGTCATCACCACCCACCGCCAACTCTTGGGCTACTCTTTTACCAACGAATAGTGGGATTGACCGTCACATTATAACGCCCACACGGCTGAAAGGACGAGCATGTCTGATGCGACGGGGATTCGAACCCGCGACCCTAAGATTACGAGTCGCACGCCTTAACACGCTTGGCCATGCCGGGCCCCTTAGGAACAGATAATAAACCCTAGAATGATATTGTTAGGAAAGCAGGTTTTCTGTATCGGACAAATATTGTGTAAAGACATTCCCTTATTGCTCGGAATCTATAAATGAGAATTTTTGTTCTTGGTGAAAACCATAAAAAAATCATATTATTTTTTCTCGTAGTTTTTTTTTCTTCATCAGGACTTTTTTTTCAGCCAATCAAATCACCTTATCATCACATAAAAAACCTCTCCAAAAAATCTATGGGCGGTATATATTCTGATATATTTCAGTTATTATACTTCTTTCATATATCCTTGGAAAATTAATGAGACAAATTGTTTTTGGTTTGTTTGCTGTTGTATCACTGCCGAAAGAATAGCGATGGTTCCAGGAAAATACATTTCACATCTTTTTATTTTACAAGGGTTATTACTGCTTAACCGCTTTCGCTCAGAGTTGTAAAGGATGAATTTAAGCTTTGAAATACGTTACTGCTTTACACTTCCCTTATCATGTTAAATATACTGTTCTGAAAACATCATCTGAACTGATAACCTTGGTTTTTCTTTTCCCACCTCAAACAGGTGTTACAGATAATCTGATCAGGAGTAATTTGATCTTAGTTTTCATGCACGTGTCTATAGAATTTGGTTAATAACCTAACTGATGTTAAAACATGGTGGGTACTTGTTGATATGAAATTTTCTCAGGCCCGGCATGGCCAAGTGGATAAGGCATTCGATTCGCAATCTGAGGATCGCGGGTTTGAATCCCCGTCACACCAAAACTTGCTCGCCCTTTCAGCCCTTGGGGCGTTATAATGTTACGATCAAACCCACTATTTGTTGGTAAATGAGTAGCTCTAGGGTTGGCGGTGGGTAGTGTTGACTAGCTGCCTTCCCTGTAGTCTTACACTGCTGAATTACGGACGGCTAGCGCAGATAGCCATCGTGTAGCTTTGCCCTAAATTCAAATCAAACCAAACCAATGAACTGTTATTAATTATTTTACCAAGGAATTCATCCAGAGTGAAATAAATCATTTGAACTAGAAACATAAAACCCGAGAAGGAACTATCTGATTTAAGATGCATACAGATCATGTGAAAAAGTTAGGATACCCTATGAAAGCCTGTGTATTTGTGTAAAATTTTTGGATATATAGATATTTAATCTCAATTTCAACAATACTGAGAGATTATAGGAATATAACTAAGCAAATAAAACTGAAGAAAAGACTTTTCAAGATCTTCTGTAAATGTAATTCTACAAAAATGCATATTCTAACTGAGAAAAAAGTTAGGACACCCTACCCCCTAATAGCTAGTGTTACCCCCTTTGGCTGAAATAACTGCAGTGAGACGCTTCTTGTAGCCATCTACCAGTCTCTGACATCGGTCTGAAGAAAGTTTGCCCCACTCCTCAAGCCCGTTTCAAGTCACCACACAGCATCTCAATGGGATTAAGATCTGGGATTTGACTCGGCCATTCCAGGACTCTCCATTTCATAGTTTTCAGCCAGTCCGTGGTGGATTTACTGGTATGTTTTGGGTCATTGTCGTGTTGCAGGGTCCAGTTCCGCTTCAGCTTTAATTTTCGTACATATGGTCTCACATGAACCTCAGGCATCCTCTGATACACAGTAGAATTCATGGTGGATTCTATGATTGTGAGCTGTCCAGGTCCTGCTGCAGCAAAGCAGTCCCAAATCATGATACTTCCACCTTCATGCTTCACAGTTGGTATGAGGTTCTTTTCCTGGAATGCTGTATTTGATTTACGCCAAACATGTCCTCTGTTCTGATGTCCAAATAATTCAATTTTGGACTCATCTGTCCAAAGAACATTATTCCAGAAGTCCTGATTTTTCTCTACATTCTCTCTGGCAAACTTCAGTCTGGCCTTGATGTTTCTCTAAGAGAGCAAATGTTTCCTCCTTGCACACCTCCCATGCAAGTTAAACTAGTGCAGTCTCTTTCTGATTGTAGAGGCATGCACTTTCACATCAACAGTAGCCAGAGCCTGCTGCAGGTCCCGTGATGACATATTAGTGTGTTTGGAGACCTCTTTTAGTATCTTGCGATCTGCTCTCGGGGTGAACTTGCTTGGATGACAGACCTGGGCATGTTGGGAGTTGTTTTGAAAACCCTCCACTTGTTGACTATTTTCCGGACAGTGAAATGGATGATTTCAAAATCATTTGGGATCTTTTTAAATCCCTTACCAGACTCATTAGCTGCTACAATTTTATTTCTGAAGACCTCAGACAGCTCTTTTGCTCTCACCATGGTGCTTATTCTCATTTCAACAGTCAGGAGCACACCAAACTAAATGTCTGAGGTTTAAATAGGACAAGCCTCATTCAAAATGCTGAGTAATGATCTTCTAATCATGTGCACCTGGTGTGATACACCTGTGTCTGAGTTGAGCCATTATAAGTGGGAATAAATGTGAGGGTGTTCTAACTTTTTCTTCAGTTAGAATATGCATTTTTGTAGAAAAACATTTACAGAAGACCTTGAAAAGACTTTTCTTCTGTTTTAATTGTTTAGTTATATTCCTATAATATCTCACTATTGTTAAATTGAGATTAAATATCTATATATCCAAAAATGTTACAAAAATATACAGGCTTTCATATGGTGTCCTATCTTTTTTCACATGACTATATCAGAACGGCTGGTAGGGCTTTTAACATTTTTACTGATAAGCAGAGAAGATTAACATCTTGTTAATCTTCAGGTTAACAAGATGACCTAGGAAGGTCGAAACGTTGTTCTCTGCTTATCAATAAAAGTGTTAATACCCATATCAGCCGTTCTGAGGTACATTTTTATTTCAAGTGGGTTTCTCGTCATCAAGAATGATTTCCAGATGTTTAAGAAAGCTAATAAAGATAAGGCATAACATAATTATATATTTGAATATAAATGTAATTTTGTAATAAAAACTGTATGGATATTGTAAGTTATAATAACTGCTTTTCACATGGGTGTTTCTCATCATTAAATGTTTAAGCATCATTTACACATGTTAGTTTTCTCACCACTGAAGAACCAGGTTTACACAAGTGATTGTTACTTACACATGTTGGTTTTCTCACCACTGAAGAACCAGGTTTACACTAGCAATCGTTATTTACACATGTTGGTTTTCTCACCACTGAAGAACCACGTTTACACTAGCAATCGCTATTTACATACGTTGGTTTTCTCACCACAAGAACCAGGTTTACACTAGTAATCCTTTTCTTACACATGTTGGCTTTTTCACCACTAAAAAATGAGTTTTGCATTAGAAATTGTTATTCACATGTGTTGTTTTTCTTTCCACAGAACTGAGTTCTGTATGTTTATAGCAGAAAAGCGCTAACTCAGCATGTAGTTCACGAAGCTACATTTGTTTGTTTTATTTTCAGCAAAACTTCTAAGGGTTACTTCCAACCACAGGGGAGATAGCCGTCCAGCAATATCCACTGACAGCTCTTTGGATATTCTTACTGACGAATATCTGGATTGGCCATCATAACATTATAATGACCCAACAACTGAAAGGACGAGCATGTTCGGCGCCGGGTTTCGATTCCGCGACCCGCAGACAGCAAGTCGAGCCTTAATCACTAAGCCTTGGCAGACACCAAATGACGTGACGTTCGGTTAATGACGAGAAAAAAAAAAGTACCTTACTATCTTTAAAACAGCAGCTAAAGGATCTTGGGGTATCATTAATGGAGCAGTTATTGCGGGCAACTTCCCCGGAAAGTTTCATTTCTTCTTCTAAAAGTTTTATGAACAGTAATGCAAGGACTGAAAAGCCATAAGACGCAGTAAATATTATCTCCCCAGCTCTAAAGAAATCCCATCGGAACAGAACGTTTTCTTATCTTTCTATATACAGAACTTTTAAAAACGTGATAGCGAGAAGGTTTTTGTCGCAGTTCTGGACAGACGAAATCATTCTCCAAGGAAATAGTGCCTTAACCTACCGGTTTGTTCTACAGTTCTAATGTTCTTTCACAGCGTCGATCTGACCTCTTAACTCCGTCCTAGGTAAAAGCTTAATACAAGTCTCTGTTTATTACTATCAGTCTGTTTAATTGTTCCTACTTTACATAAACCTAAAGCTTATTATTTCTAAGTTTATGAAATCGGATATATTAATTTAAAAACGTGCCTCATTAATTAGTTAAAGCCTACCACAGTTCCTTATAAACTTCTATTTATGATAATATTTTCATTATCGTCTAATGAAGATGCTTCGAATATAGTATTTGTATTCAAACTGCCACTCACGTATATATTGGAACAACGCTTCCATTGTTGCTAATTCAATGTTTCTACAACTTAAACCAAGCATAAGTAACATACGCCATCTTAACTTGTTTGACAGTTATACTGAAACAATTTTGAAGCCTCACAGTAACACTGCAGAGCAGTTACTATTGCAAAAGAATCCGTCGAGGGTTTCATGTCCAAGGCACGTCCTTTTTCTGTGCGAAATTTCCATAAGCCAACTAGTGTGTAATAGAACGACATTTTTGCAGCGCTCATTTCAAAAATTCGATCGCACATAAATCCATAGGCACGGTGTAAAGGTGATAACTTGACTGGTATGTATGTATGGAATATGACGATTATCTGTTTCATTCTACAGTTACTCGAATTATGTGACGTTGAATTGTATGTTGTGGAAGTAACTCGCTTAGACGTGACTTGTGTCGTTTTTCCAGACGAAAGTCCTTCATTATCTCTCTTACTATTGTTTAAAGGAAAAGTGGACTGATTTTGTCACTATATTCACTAATCCGTGCTATTGTGAGAGGCTGCAGTTTGCTTACCAAGGCTGATGTAATAACGACTTTTTCAGGTCTCTTGTTGGATGATCTTGATGACCCTAGTTGATCCATATGTCCTTGTTTCCCAGTGCCTTTAACCTGTTCAGTGCCGTAGACGAGATAACACGTCCAAGCCGATCAGTAACACAGTGCCACGGACGAGTTAATTCGTTCTCAATAATACCTAACTTCAAAGCTACATGCCAGCACCATACACGCATTTGACCTACTTGCAAATTGTTTCACTTTCGATTCAAAATGGCGTCACGTGAAAAGTTACAAAATGAAGAAGCATTAGAGTTGTATTGTAGCAGCTGAAATACTTGGCAGTTAACAGGTTAAGTACAAAGAGTATCCCTGCCTTGAAAATTCTAACTTCCTTATCTGAAAACATGTGTAAGGTCTGGGTGTCTCAATATTTTGCGTCGAATGGGCAATTACATTCACTTCATAAAAGCGATCCATATTTGTCACGATCTAACCAACGCTAAACAAAGCCAAATCGTATATCTGATACATGCCGTTCTGTCCTGATTTTATACGAGCTGTGGTTGTCATGTAGGTTAAACTTTCCGTATTCAAAACTGTATAAATATATAAACAACTCAAACCTGAAAACCATATAATAAAGATACGAAATATTTTATTATGTCTTCATTTATATAGATAATACGTATAGTTATGTAATTGTATTCTTAGACATCAGAATTGTTAGTTTGATATAAAACTTACTTACATTGTTTCATTTTTGAATGAAATCAGTGCATTTTGTGTAATTAAAAATGACCTCTGTGAAAGTGTAAAACAAGCAAATATGTTGTTTTTCAAAACTGTTACCAAATGTAATGTGATACAAAGCCAGTATGAGTTATTTTTGACTTGTAAAATTCCACCTTTGAAAGTTAAAAGCTGCAGTTGACAGCTAGAATTTCTTTTTCCAAATGTCTGAGGCCACCTTTAGCATACACTAAAGGAGTTTTGTTTTTCTTACTGTAAGTTTCTCGGTTAGGAGTAGATAACCTCGATCCCAGGCAGGACTCAAAATTAAATACACCTCAGGCCCAAGTTACTTCCCTCCCGCGTTCTTTTTTATATTTCAACAATATTCTTATTTGATGTTAAACTAGACAAACACATATGCCCGGAAATTAAATTCTCCTCACAAAATCGAGAAACTGCGGTAAAGACCGAAACTCAAGATTCAGTCGATTCGAGATAACTTATTTATCATTGGAGAGCACGTAGTTTACCAAGTCAAAAACTGATAGGCATCTACTCGAGTCCGTTTCTATGGAAACGTCTGGTGTTCGAGTTACTATAACGTTATGATAGTTAGCGGTATAGACGGAGCATTGTATATTCGGTAAAAAACAAAAGATGCATATGGTAAAGAGTGATAAATAATTTATTTTCAAGAACTAGTTCCACAAAATTCAAAAATATAACAGGGTTAGTTGTTTTTAGGTTTTGAAAAAGAAACTGTGAAGCATGGTCATCATTTTACATTTCATCAAAAATTACAAACAGCATGATCGAGAGGTCTATTGACAAGTAAAGTAAATAGTTATAGACGATATAGAATGAAGGTATCGTGAGCTTACCCTGTAACCATACTTCTGTCGCATTATTATAGCCGATATAGAATGAGGGTATAGTGAACCTATCCTGTAACCATACTTCTGTGACATTAAACGTCAAATCATTCGAAACATTTATTAATATGCATTATATACCTAATATGACACTAGCAGAAATGTTGCCAACAGTAAATAAAGTATGTTGAAGAAATCACTCCTCAATAATAAAAATTATTGATACAAATCTATCAATCTTCTTTAATCTCGTGTAGTGACGTAGAAGATTGAAATCTGCTCATTGCACAAGTTATCACACAATATAGGTTTGATGTACAGAATTTTTCATAATTAGGTTATCACACCTATTAAGGAACTAAAACGTTACAAGTGTTACAATAAAAGCCCTGTACATAAAGGAACACACAACCGTTGCGCAACAGCTATTCCGAAATTATTTGAATAATAGCAGTATTAGCTGAAGAAAAGTTAACTGTTTGGTTGAGCAAAGCCACATTGGACTATCTGCTGCGATGCACCGCTAGGAATCCAATCTCGTATTTTAGCGTTGTAAGGCTTATCGTTATCTTGTCGATGGACAAAGAAGAGTTAACATGGTTAAGTTGAACGGGTAATATGGTTAAAATGCACGAGCTTCTGTCACATTTTATACCAAATGGTTCCCAAATGCACGTCATCCTTCAAATCCGTTGATAAGAACTGTGCAAATAACTACTTACTACAAGTTCATTTAAGCACACACGCAATGCAAGTAGGTTAAGATCAGCAGTAGGTATTAACACTAAAGCCACCATAGTTGCAATTGCCAATAGTGTTCCTGGACACCGTGCAGTGAACTGTATAGGTCATATGATCCGAACCCAACATTTGAGCCACTCCCAGTATATTACGTTATAGAATGAATAAAGTAGAATATAACGTGAAACGTCTTAATAATCTGTCATAATTAGCAATGCTAATTATATGTGTCTAGAGTATCTGAAATGTGGAAGTACAGAAAATACAAAGTGGGTAATAAACAGTTAATTTAAATATCACTTTCATTCCCGTAATAAAGCATCCCAGAGAAAAGGGAAATTCTTGAAATGTCAAACTGATTTAAAAACCTGAAGACATATTTTTTTAATATCACAACAAAATTTTAACCTCTTTCTTATCAGAAAAATACAGAAAATGCAACAGGTTTATTCAGTACTCTCACCGTTAGAACTTTCTCGGGCATTTCTTCTTGAAGAACCCGAAATATTAGACAAAAAACTAAATACAAGAACGTTCCATTGGTGGTAGCAAAATATAATGGGTGAGAGTGGTTAAGATTTCTAAACCCAATGCTATGTCTTGATAAAAGGACCTGACTGCTGTAAGTTTAATTTACTTCTATATTCATGTCTACTTGTATACAAAACATTAATATGCATCGCTCTGAAATAGGGCATTTCCTCTACACATTTACATGTATACCGCATACTGAAAGGCCTAAGTTAATAATCAGATGGGTCCAGAGTAACAGTTATTCATGTTTTATGTTTGAAGAACTGATGTAGCTGTATATTTGTATTTTTGTATTTTTTTTAATTTAGCGCAAAGGTACACGAGGGCTATCTACGCTAGCTGTCCCTAATTTAGCAGTGTAAGACTAGAGGGAAGGCAGCTAGTCATCACCACCCACAGCCAACTCTTGGGCTACTCATTTACCAACTAATAGTGGGATTGACCCTTACATTATAGCGCCTTCACAGCTGAAAGGACGAGCATGTTTGTTGTGTCGGGGATTCGAACGCCTTAACCCACCTGGCCGTGCCGGGCCTGTGTATACCGCATACTGAAAGGCTTAAGTTAATAATCAGATGGGTCCAGAGTAACAGTTATTCATGTTTTATGTTTGAAGAACTGATGTAGCTGTATATTTGTATTTTTCTATTTTTTTTTAATTTAGCGCAAAGGTACACGAGGGCTATCTACGCTAGCTGTCCCTAATTTAGCAGTGTAAGACTAGAAGGAAGGCAGCTAGTCATCACCACCCACATCCAACTCTTGGGCTACTCATTTACCAACTAATAGTGGGATTGACCCTTACATTATAGCGCCTTCACAGCTGAAAGGACGAGCATGTTTGTTGTGACGGGGATTCGAACGCCTTAACCCACCTGGCCGTGCCGGGCCTGTGTAGCTGTGTAACAACAGAAAAACTTACGAACTGTATATGATCTCTCTACGTATGAAGTACACGTATTAAAGATAATCAGACATGAAGTTTTGAAGACAAGTTTGAAATGATTTGGAACTTCAATAATATGAATATATATTCAGAGATCATTCTATTTTTTTATTATTATCATTATAATACAATTCTTTTTTCCATTGAGTGTCTTTGCAGAAGGTCTGTAAAGGAGCAAATAAAAATAAAAAATCTAACCGAAAGCTTAAATGTCAGTAAAATTATGCTAGACAGTGATTCAGGAATGTTATTGGGCTATATTCTTCTCACGTGCAATAAAGCAGTGGTATAAAATAACCGACTGGAGAGGCTTACGTTTTATTTTAAAATTTCTTTTCAATATCTCTGATTGAAATGCTATAACTAATATTCTATTTTTGTTTAGTCAAAATCTATATAATAGGTTATCTGTAACCTCACCAGCACGAGGGATCGGACCCACAATTTTAGAGCTGGAAATCTCTGTGTAAACTTACCGATGACCCACTAGAACTAATATATGTAAGGTAATATGTTTGTTTGGAGTTAAGCACAAAGCTACACAGTGAACTATTTGTGCTGCTCTGTCAACCACAGGTATCGAAATCCAGTTTCTAGTGTTGTAAATCTGAAGACATGCTGCTGTACCGTTTGGATAAGGATAAAAGTATTTACAGTTAATTGTTCAAGATTTCTAATCAGTTTATGATTTTTAAACTTCAAACTTAATTCGTTTCAGTACCATAAACAACATGTTGAGATGTTTCACTTTTTTTTTAATCAAAAAGCAACTGTTTCACAAAAGATTTTTATGGTAATTTAAACGATGCTTAAATTAAGTTCTTATTTTGATATCACATAGAGAAAATACTAATATGAAAATATTTAAATAAAAAGATAATAAAAATGGAAGACAAAATAATGTTCACAACTTTATAAATATTATACAATTATGATTGATTGTTAACCCTTCACTGTAATATCAAAGCATACACCTCTACTGTAATATTAAAGCATACACCGTTTGCTAATGAAGGTAGGAAATACTCCTCTTAATAGTCTCTACAGATAAAGAGATTCCAACGCCCCCATGAAGAGAATAAAATGCACAAGCACTCACTGCATGATGGGGATAAAAGTACTGTGAGTTGCAACGGATACAACCCGCAATCTTGAGTTTCTATGGCTCCAAGTACCCATAACGCACATGTGTCGGCTTAGTAGTTAGTTGATGATGTTGCATAATAGAAAATATACTTTCTAAAGCATTGTAAAAGCTTGATTTAGCACAAAACAGGGCAAAAGTTTTTGTCTTGCTTGCACTGATTACTTGGAAGACGATAAAATATATTTCATTATACATTTATACTTGGAGAAAGACAATTAATTACAGAATATCATCAAACAAGTTATATAGAAACAAATGAGAGTTCGCGTTGTTCTGTACTTTGAGATTGTGAGCATGCTATGAGTGTGGCCATTATATTTAATAGTTAGACAAATGAGATTAGCTTATAAAATACAAGTAGCATAAAACTACAAGATACTTAAACTTGAAGAATATAGAGAAAGTTATATCGGTCCCAAAAGTTATCAACAGGATTCATTTGTTAAGTTGATTCTAGCGCGTCAATCAGAAAATTATGTCACGTTTTGTTGATTGCAGAATTTCTCTCGTAGTTATAGAAGAGCAAACTGTGCAAAAACGTCTCTAGTTTTGAACTAAAAAGAAAATAGTAGCTAGTCAACATATTCCCGTCAACTGTTGGAGTCTTACCTGATCCTTACCTTTGTAGCCCATACTAGCCAGTGGCACAGTGATATATCTGTGGACGTATACCTTTAGAAACTGGGCTTCGATAATAGTGGTGGGCAAAACACAGATAGCCCTTTGTGTGGTTTTTGCATAACAACAAACATAGACTTATGGCCCATCTACGAACCCAAAGAATAAAAAGCATTTTCGAAACAGTGGGTCAAAACCATGAATCCTTATATTTCTACTCTTGGTTCAGTGACCACTAACCCATATCCATCTTCCATCTTTCTTATACCATAAACTTTAGTTTGATTGTTTGGAATTAAGCACAAAGCTACACAATGGGCTATCTGTGTTCTGCCCATCACGAGTAACAAAACATGGTTTCTAGCAGTGTTAGTCTGCAAACATACCGCTGTATCAGTGGAGGACATAAACTTTGGAGTAATGAAAACTATACTCCAGTTAGAGCTTAGCTTTATCTGTTCATAATGAGAAATGATTGGTAATCATTACCAGGAATTTCACAAATTAATTGAATACAGTCTTATCTTTTCTTAAGCTAGAGTGTAACATAGTTTCCACAAGTTGAAAATTATAGATAGATGTTTATTTCCAAGCAAATAGTTTTGTTTAAAGATATACCAAGATTATATATCGTTTTGCAGCTACGAAGAAAAGATGAACAGAGGTAAAAACTTAAGCGTAAAAATTTAACCAATCACCTCTTTTGGAAGCAAAGTGCTGATACATTTGTTAATAAAGACCTATTTAAGTCGAGGATTTAGAATTTTACAAACGAGATTTGCCTAATATGTGACAATATTGAAAAACAAAGAAATATAGATCAAGTTAGCATACCAGTACCATTCGGAAAAAGATGCAACAAGACGTTTTGTAACAGACAATAATCCACGACCACAAAGGTCAGTAGCAAAAGTCATCCACATAACCCAGGAACAACATACAACATAAAGTTATTTTTTGTAAAAATATATCGGTCATATCACTGGACGCATTGCTTACGGATTTCTGTACAATCAAACTATTGTATTGAGCAGTGAATAAAACAACAACAACACTGTCTTCATACATAAGATAGTTTATAGAAAACATGCAGGAATTAGTGGTGCGTCTTAGATCTGACAAACTTACGACGATATCTTAGTAATTTAAACTACGTTACTGGATTATTGCTAAAAAGTAAGGCCTTTAAATATTGTAAGATCGCCTGTAGGAACGTGGACAATAACAACGTGGTAAGGCTCCAAAATCATTTTGATATGACACACTCAACCTCTGTAATTGTTCATCTACTTAACCTGTTCAGTGCAGTAGACGAAATAATTCGTCCAAGCCGATCGGTAACAGCGCCACGGACGAGTTAATTCGTTCTCAATAATATCTAACTTCAACGCTAGATGATAGCACCATACATGCTTGTTTGTTTTGTTTGTTTTTTGGAATTTCGCACAAAGCTACTCGAGGGCTATCTGTGCTAGCCTAGCCGTCCCTAATTTAGCAGTGTAAGACTAGAGGGAAGGTAGCTAGTCATCACCACCCACTGCCAACTCTTGGGCTACTCTTTTACCAACGAATAGTGGGATTGATCGTCACATTATAACGCCCCCACGGCTGGGAGGGCGAGCATGTTTGGCGCGACGCGAGCGCGAACCCGCGACCCTCGGATTACGAGTCGCACGCCTTACGCGCTAGGCCATGCCAGGCCTCGCCATACATGCATTTGACTTTCTTACAAATTGTTTCACTTTCGATCCCAAATGGAGTCACGAAAAAGTTACAAAATGAAGAAGCATTAGAGTTGTATTTTGAACTTGGTTCGTAGTTGCCGTAGCAGCTGAAGTACTTGGCAGTCAACAGGTTAATGGTCCACGTTTTAAAGTTCGACTAGCTCGCACACAATAGCGGGTATTTGTAGTATTCATCTGAAAGAAAATATTTATGTTAAATTCGATTTAAAATCTTATGGCCTATGTCTACTTTTCCAAGGTATACGATAATCAACTTACTTCTCTTTGACGAAGAGTGTAATAATACTTTGGTTGTCTTAATGGTACCTTAGTTGTCTTAATAATACCTGGGTTGTCCTTTCACTCCTGAATTAAAAATGTCTTCCCATTTGAAGTGCTCGATTAAATGAGTTTTTTTTTCCTCCTCGAGGGATAAAGAGCAAAAGGAAAGCTTTCTTGTAAAGCTGTGAAAGCAATCAGATTGGTGTACGTGAAACTGTTACCTACCCACTATAAAAGAAAATCAGTGGGATTTTTGAAGTGTGTTAAAGAAACGTAGAGACGTTGAACATTGATTAACCGGTTTTCAAGATGACTGGGAAGTGCAGTAGTTAAATTAGTAAGTAAAAATCGATATCAGAATAAAGTTACCTGAGTCTTTTAATCACCCTTTCGTATGCGCAGTTGTTTTATACAAGAAAATAGTTTTTGCCATTCTACGTTGTTGTTGTTTTCAGTACAAAAACGCCGAATCACTAAAAATTATTTTAAAAATAATTATTAGTTACTCAGAACTGTGGTGATAATATCTAGTAACTTCGTAACCCTTGATATTTTAAAAGCTATTCAGCCACATTTATCGGCTAATTTGGCGTTCTAAACTAAGTCAACTTATCCCCTTCTAAATAGACAGGTGGTTTTGGCGGAAACTATACAATGTTGTCAGCTTCCCTCAGGTCTCTCGCATCATATACGTTTCATACATTAGTTCTATGTTTCTCCATGTGACACGTAACATATTGAAGAAAAAAAGAAACTTGTGGAATTTTTGTTTACTGTGAACATGCATTCTGTTCTATTCTGTAACTTGATGTACCTCAATTTTTTCTTCTACTTTAATTCTGTTTCGTTAGACAAACGAGCGCCATTGGAACTGTCGTCGAGAGTAAGCAAACTCTTCAGACCCTCTGATTGGTTTATGTACTTTTTTTTTCTCGTGCTGCTCATGTTTGTGACCAGTGGGCAGTTAATGAACAAGAACGCCAACCCAGGAAAGCTTCCCAACGAGGCCAGGAAAGACAGCATAGCAAGCTGCATTTGACAGCAAAACAATTAACTGGCTTTCAAAACTGCTAGAAATTCCTGAAGCGTTTAGTTAACGATTACTAGCAACTCGTCGAACTCCAAGGCGTAAATGACCTTACAAACTCATGTTCACATATTACTTGCGTAGGCCTTAAAGTGTTTATCTTCAAACTGCAAGTAATCAAATAACATACAGAGAAAACAGATATGAAATTTAAAGTCTGTATGATTTATTGTGTGTACTTCTAATGGAGGATTCATCAGTAACAATTAAAATAGTTTCCCAAAAATAATCGTAAAAATTGCAGATTGTGCGTTAAAAACGTTGTATAAGAGATAATATAACACCAACAACGATAGCCAAAAATGAAAATGTTACACTCGAGGCGTAGCTTTATATAAATCCTTAAACTTGACAACGGATCACATCACAATTCAATTTTGTTTTTCAGTTTGAAAAGTGTCTCTCTCTGGTGGCTCAGTAGTAAATTAATGAGTTAATAATCTTATAATTAGGTTTTGATACCATAGTGGGCATATTACATATAGCTCGTTGTGTAATTTTGTGTTTTTACAACAAACTAATAATTTTAAAAGCTCTGTTACCACATATGGATTTTACATCTGCATACAGCCGTTCACTAATAATGGTGTGTATATTCTCAGCATTTCCCGAGAACCAATGCTCATGGATTAAATTTTTGGGAGTGTGAGATTTGATTGACGAACTAAAGGGTGGTAGAGGGTCAATTTTGAAGAACCGATACGTCGGTTCTGGGCATTTTGAGCAGGTATCTTCATAAACAGCTACATCACTTATTCGTTCTTCTATTGGTAGAGAACAGTTACTTCAATTCCAGGTATTTTGGACGGGAAACCTCATAAACAGTTACAAGACTTATTCGTTCTTATTACTTTAACTGGATATTGAAAGCAATTGACGTTCATATTTTACATCTAATTCCAAACGGTTGTTGTTTATTTGTTAGCAATGTGCAGAATTTTACTACACGTATATTGCAAGATGATATTTATGCTGATTGTTATTATTAAGCACAAAGCTCCATAAAGGGCTATCTGTGCTCTGCCCACCACGGGTATCGAAACCCGGTTTATAGCAGTATAAGTTGGCAAACATATTACTGTGTTGCTAGGAGGCACCATTTATTTTGCTCGAATCGTAATAATATCTGCTTTCTAAGTTTAAATGTTAGTACTTCCTTACATGTGTCACATCTGTATAATGTAATAGCACTGTTTGTTCTCTCCCGCCCCTCCCCCCAAGATAGATCTTCACCAAATTTGATATGGAAGTCCATTGAATACATGGGGAAATCCATACAAATTTTCAGTTTGTATTTTATGGTTTTTATGAGCAATTTTTGCCACTATTTTACTAGCTACTGATAAAGCTGCACCACATTTTGCATGAAGGTTCACGGGATACATGTAACGATACATACAAGTTTTCAGTTTTCGTTTTGCGGTTTTTACTGGAGTTTTTGCGTGTGTGTGTGTTTTTTTTTTTACCACTACTTCGTTCCCTGTTGATGAAACTTCAACAAATTTTGCTTGAAAGTTTATTGGTCCACGCGGAAATACATACAAATTTTCGGTTTTATATTTTGTGTTTTGCAGTTTTGGTGGTCGTTTTTTTATTTTTTGCGATTACATATAAAGGAAGCGACTTTTCACGTCAAACGATAACCTTTATTTAATCATGAATTTACATAACTTCCCTTCAAGAAACGACGACTCTAGCTAGTTTATAGAATATTCAGAAGCTAAGTGTTCCATTTGTTTTAATATTAATTTTAAATTTTGTGCTGTTTTATGAGTAAAAGTCCAGTAAATCGGTGTCATTCTCTCTGATTCTAATTCATTCAAAGCCTGCACGCATTAAGTCCTTAAACTGTGCGATTTTGTGGATTTAGTCTTAAGCACAGATCCGTGAATAAGTTGAATATTCCTGGCAAACAAAATGGCGTAACTAAAGGCTTTTAAAATACTATTCATAGTAATTAATACCTTACTGAAAATTATACACGTAAGAATATGCCTATCAGTTACATAGGAAGAATGTGGTCTGAAACAAAGGGATATGTTTCTAAAGGCTAATTTAGATAACCCGTTTATCTATTCCTGCTTGCAGCTGCTGCGCGCGTATAATTTAGATGAAACTCTTACGATTATGATAAGTAAGGAAGAAATATAAATAAGAAATAACGGATAGTTAGTTGGATAATTTTACATTTTTCAGACTGAAGGCGATGCAATAAAAAAATTTTGTCTATGAGTTTATGGACATTCCTTACAACATAGATATGACTGACCTTGTTAACCAAGAAGTTACGTGATATTAGTAAAAATAATGACATAGCTGATTACTCCGCCCACGTATTTACGTAGAAGTCTTCCAAAAACTTGATGTAATAGACCATTTTAATTAATAGGTAACGTTAAGTCGTACTAAAAGTGGTGCAATAAACTGTTTTCTTATCGAAAAAACTGAAAATATTTATTGAAAGGCTGCATAGTATTCCTATTTGACATAACGTAGTAAACTAATGTTGGCCTGTAGCTACTTTGACTGGCATTACTATTTATCCACACAGCAAAAAGTCCACTTTGTACTGAAAACACCTTCCAACCTATAGCCGTGTCGAAAGTATTGATCCAAACGTTATTAGTCCAAATCAAATTACTATGAATAAGTTAAAACGTCCCAATGTTAACCCAAATAGCTCCATGTCCCAATGTTAACCCAAATAGCTCCATAAAACGTTTCAAATAAAAGGAACATTAAATTTATGAGATACATTAAGCTCGGCAACTTTATCTATTTATTGCTCACCACCGTGAATAATAAAATTCGAACCAGAATACTTCAGAAAATAATTTGTAATTGCGAATAGAACCAAAATTGGCCTAGTGGTTGACTTGCCGGACTGTGGAGATGGGATTCCATGTTCGCCTCCCATCACTGCCACAGGCAAAAATGAATTGTCCTCCGTACTTTCAATACATGGGTGTGTTATATAAGTGTGACATTGAATTTCCACAGTCAGGTGTAACAAAAATAGCCCAAGAGTTGGCGGTAGGCTGGTACTGAGTGTCTTCTTTCTCTCTAGTCTGTCACTTACAACGCTAACGCAGGTAGTCTTCGTTAAGTTTTGCATAAAATAAAACAAACAAATTATTAATTTTGAACATAGCGAAACACGTAGTCCTGGCGAGTTTATCAAGAATTAATATTTTTATTGGGTAAAGTCCAATAACACTACTTGCATTTCAAAAGTAAATAAATAAACTTTAAACACTTTTTCCATTTGTTGTCGATTAAAAAGCATTTTAAAAATTTTCCACTACCCTTTACCAGAAGCAACACACAATTTAAAATGCTCATTTTTATAACTCTTTTTTTAAATATGTTTGTATCAAACAACAAATGTATCCGACGAATTAAAAGAGTTTTATGAGCTAGTGATACGATCAGCATTAAATAACTGTTGGCTGAGGCATGTTGGCAGAATGCCTTCTTCCGCCCTACACAAAATAGTACTTCGGTGGACACCACAAGAAAAGAGGAAAATGGTTGTCCGAAAGAGACATAAAGGTCAGTTTAGAGATAAATAATTTAAAGAATGTGACCTAACCTGATAATCCACTGGACTGGACAACAGGCAGCAGAGCGAAGACAGTAGAAATTCCACGTAGAAACCTTATGTGTACCCGCCACGAACACTTCTGTGTGAGAGAGAATGAATGCATTAAATAATTAAAAATGTCTTTATAGCAAGCTGTTGTTTGAGTTGAGTTGTTGAAATAAAACTAATAATAGAACAAAACTCGAAAGATATAAAAAACGGATTCATTTCTCCATTAAGAAATCATTATATGAAATGTTTCAAAATGTTTTCAAACGAGCTAATTACGATTTTCTTTTAAAAAAAAATGTAAGAAATAACAGAAGAATGGTGAAGAATATTTCTATATCCATGTTTCACATGCAGATTATTATACAGAAAATTTACTCACTCACATTTCAGGTAGTTAAGACGCTCGACGTAATCTATCGCACCTAACAAGCTTGCCCTTTCAGCCATGGAGGCGTTATAATGTTATGGTCAATCCCATTATCGTTGATAAAAATGTAACCTAAGAGTTGGCGGTGGGTGGTGATGACTACTTACTTGCCTTCCCTCTAGTCTTAAACTGTTGAATTAGGGACAGTTAGAGCGGAAAACCCTCGTGTAGGGTTGCGTGAAAATAAAAAAACAGACAAACTCAACCTTGAAATGAAAATAACCATTAAGTCGTATACATTCTGGTTTAAAAAATTGTGAGTTTCTTTTTGTATGAAATTAAGTTTAGTTGGTTTTAAAACCCATGCGTTTCTCCAAATAAAACGTATTTCAACATGAAAGTGCTAATATTCTGGGTGGTTAGGCAACAAGCAGTTAAAAGTACAACAAATTTTTAAAAAGTAGTTAATTTATCACACGCAGACAGACGCATAACATTAAACTTGGAACAAAAACGTCTTAACTATGAATAGGGTTATTGTGTGTATAAATAATATTTCTAGTGTTTCCATATACGTATAAATTCCAAATGTATCACACCAGGGCTACTGGTGAATCCTTTTAATGATCAAATGTTTATTTCAACTTCCGTTTTATGCGTTACACTAAAATGTCTGTTATATTTAAAGGACGTCACAATTTTTGTGTGAAACAAAACTCAAACCATATTTTTAAATATTTTGAGCATATTTTATTTGAAAAAATTTTAGTGTTGGATCTAATCTCTCTAAATTACATAACTTCTTTTTTATGGTAATTAAACTTACTGTTATAGGACCTAGAAATTGAATAACTAATTTCGTGTTATTGTTCACATTACGTCTATACGTATAACATGTTTCTATGGTAACAAGTTTTTTTAAGTGAAAATAAAATATAGTCCCAAAATACGGCATATATAATTTATGACAGTAATATAGAAAGAGCTCTAATGTTTCATTCAACAACAATAAAAAGGAAAACGCAAATTTATAACTTAAATTAATTAGAAAATCGTTTTCAATCTAGTCACCCAGACGTTTTGATTATTACGTGTCGTATAAGCAGATAAATGGCAGAAAGTGAAGAACAGTCACGTTACTTCGCACTGGACCTAAGCCTCGTTCACTTGCTTTAATTAGTTTAACTAACCTCAAGTAGTCTCAACAATAAACCTAATTTCTAACTGGTGAGATCCCCAATCGGCCTCTGCGTCCAAAGATTGTTCTGTAGTCAGTGTTTTATAAGGTTAACTAAAGAGCCAAGAGCCCAAACTTCATTGAAAATTTATCTAATAGGTTGAACATTTAATTAATCCTAAGTACAAATACAGACTTATTCCTGAGATAACTCATATTCCAAGCTTTTATTGGTAAAGGAAAAAAACTATTTCCATTTTCTCGGCTAAGGCCTTTAATCGAAAGATATTTTATTATAAGTGGTCTCATCTAATCTCCTTTTACTAGAACGTCAAGATGTATAAGTTACGAGACGCATTATTTTAATGAAATCTGTCTGAGCCAATTTCTCTACGTTACGTCCGTCTCCAATTCTATCTGTGAGTAGATTCTTGCAAATTAATTCATCAAAAGGACAAATTACGTAGATGAGAATGGACCATCATTGTTTGTCTATTGATAAGCCCAACTGATTGTAATATAGACGTCAGTGTTGTATAAATTGTATTTGTATCTCAGAACTGCTGGTATGGGTATTAACACGTTTATTGATGAGCAGAAAACAACGTTTCGAATTTCTTTGGTTATCTTCAGGTTAACAAAGAGAGAGTTTGCAACTGACCCATAGCAACCGTTCTGAGATACATTTTTATTTCAAGTGGGTATTTCGTCATCAAGAATAAACTGTTTTTGTTGCCACGAGCGTCGTGTAATTGGGTCATAAAGGGCACTGGTCTCCTCCGCCCACAACAAAATCTTGGGAAGAGACCCCAAAGGAGAGTTTTGTGAAATATTTCCATTTAAACCTGATTAATACATAGCGTAGGGTCCATCACCTGTATTGGAGTGGGAGCTTATGCAATGTTAACCTTATTTACTCCCTCCTTAACAAGTTATTTGTCACATGACACTCCTGATTCTTATTCTAATTTTTAAAGAAACTTAGAACGTCCACCTTATTTACCTTTCAATTTATTTCTTTTGCTGGATATATAATATAGCTTAGCACATTGTATTTTATCCACAGTCTTTCCCATTGTCTTGTTGAGCGATCTTATCAAGTGATAATGGTAAACAAATGACATTTGTAACAGATGGGATTTTCGCCATTGTTCTTACTTTAGTAGGTAAACCGTATCAATTGTAAATTCAGTACCACTACCAAGTTTTGTGGTCTAAGATCATAGGTTATGCCTAAAAACGTTAGCAAGCCATTCCGTATCTGTTAACTAGCTGGTCAATTGTTTATTTTATTTTAAATATAGTGAATGATGGTTTAGGTTTCTGCCATTATGTTGTGGATATATATTAATTATGCGTTAATAGTCATAAATAATTGGATTTAGACTTACCTGCTCCCTTTTTTTACTACAATGTGACATATATAATATAATCATGTGATGGTGGTTAAAGGAAAATGTATTTAGGCTTAGCTCTGTTTTTTCACCTACATTTTATTGTATACAGTAACTAATGAAAAACGCTTCTAGAAGTATATTTTATCTTCTTTACTGTTAAGAATCATGGATAAATGCGTTTAGGTTTAACTTTTCTGTTGTCATCCTCATTACAGTGTAAAGTGTTTTATAAGTATTCGATAATAGTAGTAAATAAATAGGCTTAGTTTATTTGTTGAATTTCGTGCAAAGCTATTTGAGGGTTTAACTGTGGTAACTGTCCCTAGTTTAAAAGTGAGACACTAAAGAGAAGGCAGCTAATCAACACTTCCAACCGCCAACTGTACTAGACTATTATGAGTACTCGAGTTACTCATTTACCACCATCATGGCTGAAAGAACGAGCATTTTCGAGGACAAGATTCAAACTTGTAACGTGCAAGTGTCCTACCAAATAGGCCATGTCCGGCCTGTGGATTTAGTATTGTATATTGGAGATATATAGGTTTGGCATGAGAGCGCTAGACTCGCCATACAAGGGTCGTGAGTTCGAATCTCCAACCCCCAAAATATGTTCGCCCTTTCAGCTGTGGGTACTGTCTAATATGACAGTTAATCAAACTATTCGTAAAAGAGTAACCGAAGAGTTGGCGGTGGGTGATGATGACTAGCTGCCTTCCCTTTAGTCTTTCACTGCTAAATTAGGCATGATTAGCGGATTTAGCCCTCGTGTATCTTTGAAAGAAATTCAAAACTCAACAAACAAACCTTGTAGGTATATTAATGCTTGTGTGCAGTAATCGTCAGACATTGTAAACTGGTCATACTATACTATAAGTAAATCGGGATTATTAGATTCATTAACCAGACGGAGTTTCAACTGTAAACATAGGAATGCATCAGAAAATTAATATTAATTAGGTATTTAGACAGCAATAGCGTTTGGAAAAGGTAAGCAGTTCAAGCTGTATAAAAAAACAAAAGGTCTAATATATGTATTGAACCATTTATTCCTTCGTAATTCGTTATCGTGGAGAAAACTGGTACAGTAGGACGTGACAGCCTAATATTAGTTGTTCGTGAGGTTTGAAAACTATTTTCAAAATACCAAACATTTTTGAAATGACTTTTTGTGAGTTATATAGGGTACATGTTGTACGCTGCAGGTAACTGCATAATCACCTTGTCTACGTATTTCATTGGTTCCCTTAATGTTGGAAATAAATGTAAAACTAGATGGCACGTGTCATAGCACGTGGGAAAATGCTTCGTGAAAGTAAACCATGACGTGTACCAGTGGAGAACAAATATAATAAATCTGAGCACGCAATATTGCTGTGCGCTCTTGCGCTAGATGCAAGTAAAGCTTTGTTACTGGATTCTTTGAGGAATAAATATTAACCAGGAAATTAATCGGAAATGTTTGAAGTCGAAACATAGTCATGACAGTAAGCCCCATTAGATTGTTTCTGTCATTTCCTCAATGTGAACTTACTTTGTTAAAGATAGCTAAAAGTTTCATTAAGTTGATAAAGTATTCAGAATAAAGAATGTATAATGAATGTTGAAAAATGTATTTGACATTTTCGAATAGTTAATTCTTCGTGTGTGGATGATTATTTTCAAAAGATTATAGGATCTTCACAGAGACTTACGTAAGACTTAGAATATCCACCGAAACTCCTAATACATTAGTTTGTTTGTTTTTGTTTGAATTTCGCACAAAGCTACTCGAGGGCTATCGGTGTTAGCCGTTCCTAATTTAGTAGTGTAAGACTAGAGGGAAGGCAACTAGTCATCACCACCCACCGCCAACTCTTGGGCTACTCTTTTACCAACGAATAGTGGGATTGAGCGTCACATTATAACGCCCACACGGCTGAAAGGGCGAGCATGTTTGGCACGACGGGGATGCGAACCCGCGGCCCTCATATTACGAGTCACACGCCTTACCACGCTTGGCCATGCCGGGCCATAATAAATTAGTACAACAGTCAAATAATAGACATTACTGGCTATAAATGCTTCTTATATGTCTCTAGTGAAATCTGGGATTAGTTTATAAATAAATTGAAGTAATAAGTTATTGTTAAAGTTTGACTTATTAAAACTGATAATCCATAAACATTTTATGTGCACCACTATGTAGACATATTACAAAATTAATTTATTATGGAGTTATGACTGAAACGGTTGATTTTTATATTTAGTTAAAAACAATTTAGTGCAGATAGCCTTAGTGTCCCTAAGCCCTCTGGAGGACACTTGCAAATGGAAAAAAACAAACAGTTTACGGTTTGGCGTTTTTCAGAAGTTGATACGTACGTGTTTGTAAGTTCTCGCACACTATGTTAGAGCATGAAAAATTGGCTTCCATTTAAATTTATTAGAAATTCATATAAAGATATAAGTGAAGTCTGAACGATATGCTTCACAATTTCCCTTATAAGAGTGAAAACAATAATCACTTTTGGGTCTTATACTCGGAAGAACAGTGACAAACTCAAATGTTATGATTAGAAGTTTTTCAGAATATCGAGTGAAGACATAGAAATGAGAATAGCTAATAAATTCTTGAAAACCTGAACGATAACACACAAGAAAAAAGTATTAAGTATTATTAAACGCTAGAGAATCATTCGTGTTTTTTTAACAACACTCCAATTCCGAGTCATTTTCTCATCTATTAAAGTAATGTGATTTGTTAACGTCCTAGTATACTGATGAACATACATTGTGACAAAAGAATTGTGTTTTTGAAGTCCAGGGACATAGCCAGACTGCTCTTTTCATTTTTTTTCTACGAAGATTTATGTTTTTCCGGAAACAGTATGGCAGTGAAGGAATCGTGTTTCAAGATGGTCCCAATTGGCTCGGTCACATCACCCTTGGCCATCAGTCTATGTCACAGCCAACTCTTAGACCTATCCCTCCAGCCGTTCGAGCCCAAATGAAAGTTCAAACTTTAAACTTGATTACGAACAAAACTCATAAACAACTCCCATATACAGCTGATGTTAACGTTGGCCAGTTCGTTTTCTTGTTGTCTTGTCTTATGATATAGCTATAGACAGAATACAATTCGACAATGGATGTAGACTTCATTTAAAAACTTCACGGAAATAACTTGAAAAGCAACAACAACGACAGTTGCATCTAAATTGAAATAAGATCGCTTAATCTCAGCTGTATATTATTACGATAAGCCTAGATTCTAAAGAATCGATAGATAATGTTTGTTTTTGTTTGTTTGTTTGTTTGTTTGTTTGTTTTGGAATTTCGCACAAAGCTACTCGAGGGCTATCTGTGCTAGCCGTCCCTAATTTAGCAGTGTAAGACTAGAGGGAAGGCAGCTAGTCATCACCACTCACCGCCAACTCTTGGGCTCGATAGATAATGATAAGCATTCTTAGGACAATACAGCCATTCACAATCTAACAAGTTCCCGGTTGGATTAGGCTTAAAGAAACAAAAGACAGAGTCATGTGATTTTATCTGTTAAAGAAATGCTTACAGAAAAGAACAGAAATCACGAAAGAATTAACGTTTTAATAAAAAATCGGTTATGTCAAAGTTGTGTATAATATTTTTTTTGCTGGAACAATACATTTGTTTTTTTAAATCGTCACTACCGAAGTGAAATTTATTCAATGCATGTTCAATGTTTTTTAAAAGTCTTAAGATTACTGAAAACCAATTTTCTGAATGAAAAATATTACGTTATGTCGAGACAGTTAATTGGTTTATTGAGGGATCCACGTTCTTTGCAACGTCTAGCATTAATAAGTAATAATTTCAAATATCTCACACGATGAAGACTCGGTTTCAGCAGAGGTAATGTCAGGTGAAGTCCTAATTTAGGTTCTTTCTGATTCAATTATTTTCTTACGGTATTCATCTCAGTTATGAGAACTTGTACGTATGCTATAATTTTATTTGTTTGGGTCAAAACTGCATAACAATGATTTATTTATGCTACATAAATTTTACGATAATCAATGACTGTATTATTTATTTTTAATAATTTTCTAGTTAAGCATGAAGCTACACAATGGGCTGTCTGTGCTGTGCTCGCCACAGTTGTCAAAATGCAGGTTCTAGCGTTGTAAGTCTGTAGACTTACCACTGTACCAGTGAGGGACTATAATTCACTATTACTAGAAACAAACAAGCATAATAGGTATAAATAGTTTATATAAACTTGGATATGGTTCTTGACAAACTTCGCCGCTGCCTACGTTGTTCACAAGTGGTATGGGACCGGCATGGCCATGTGATTAGGGCGTTCGACTCGTAATCTGAAGGTTGAGGATTCGAATCCCTGTCGCAACAAACATGCTCGCACTTTCAGCCTTAGAGCGTTATAACATTACGGTCAGTCCCATTATTCGTTAATAAACGAGGAGCTCAAGAGTTGGCTGTGAGTGGCGATGACTAGCTGCTTTCCCTCTAGTCTTACACTTTTAAATTAGGGACGGCTAACGCAGATAACCTCGTGTAGTTTTACGCGAAATTAAAAAAAAAAATGCTATAATCCACTTCACTAATAGTAAAATGTTAATTTATATACTAAAACGGGTAAAACATGACATGGTGTGTTGCGATATAAGACGCCTTTTGCTATATAAATGATTCTGCCAACGTTTTGTTTTCATTGTAAAATCACAAATGTTCGCTAGGCCTTCTTTCTTCTGAAATTAAATTAATATTGTTATAATAGTTATACATTCATTTCAACTTTCTAAATCATATTATATTTTTACATTAAATAATTTGCTTAATACATAAGTTATTATTAGTTGCAAAACAAAAGCATATAAAAAGATAATTATGCTTTATCTAGTTTATTTCTTATCAAAGAAGAGATATTTATATTTTAACTTTTGAAGGAAATTCTGACAAATATATTGGTTACTGAATATAATTTTCCAAACACTTTAGTCATGGAGTTAATATTTAAAAAAAAGATAACTCATTTCTAAATTACATGGATTATCAAATACAAGTGAAATATTTTAATTATATTTAATCTCGTATGTTATTACGAAGAGTAAAGTAGTTCGAATGCATTGGAACTACTTTTTTAATATCATCACCTGTTGAATTTCACTGAACCCCTTTTATTAATTGTTTTACTCAAAATCGTTTCAGAGATGGTAATATTATATACAGATAGTGTTACTCTACATAAGACTTTTGGTACCTAGATGTTCTACATGAGAGACTATACGCAATTTAAATTTATTATAAACAGAAGTGGTTAAACTGTGAATATTTCATACCAATGTTTTTATTAAATTGAATTAATCCATTCATTTTCTTTGTAAAAATTCTAATGGATAGTAGTATCTAACTATTGACGAATTTTATAAAAAAACGTCTCTTAAGCCTGTGTTGTATATCGAACATTTTCGTTGTAAACAATCAGTTAATATTTCAGAAAGTGACTTCAATTAGTTAGTGAGAATTGGAAATAGAAATAAGTCAAATAAATTAAGTTCTAGACTGTAAGAAAGTTGGATTTTACCAGTTTTGAAACACTCATAGAAAACAAAACGGGTGAAATAAAATGTTGGGTCGAAGTTCAAATGTAAAATGGTAAAGCAAAAGTTATTAACATTAAATGACAACTGAAACTAAGAAAACAAGTTTTGTAAATGTTAAATTAATTCAGACTGGGAAGTAATAAGTTAAATCTGGTTGTTTAATACTGGTAACTTGTTCCTATCTACTATTTTTTATATTGAGTGTTATCAATCTAACTGACAAGATCAACACAGATACCATAATCAGTGATGACGAGAAAACCCTCTTGTAGAGAAAAATATATGTGTCAAAACGACTGGTTTGGGTTGAGAAAATTTGTTTTATGTAGAGGAGCGAACAATATTTTGACCTTCTTCGGTCATCGTTAGGTTCTTTCTTTCTATGTGAATCTGACGATGACCGAAGAAGATCGAAATGTTGTTCGCTCCTCTAAATAAAAAATTTACTCAACCCAAACCAGCCGTTTTGACACATATACAGATACCATAAATAATTGTGAATCAGTGTAACAAATGAGTATGTTGTTACGCCAGTGTAACGTATCAATTATATAACTATGTTCATTCACTATTTTCATTGCGTTTTTATCCAAACACAGGGTATAGACGTACATATTAAAATTACTCATAAAAACAAGCCAACTTTAAAAACTGAAAATAATTAAGATAATAGACGCTATTGTAGAGTAATTTGCATCTTTTGTATTTTTGACACTTTTCTATCTTTAATGTTTCTAATATATCATAAGGTATTCAAAATTTATTCAATTATTTCATTTTCTTCAAATTTTAAATGACAGATATTCATTGTTTTCTTTTAACTGAGATCTCAAGAGTAAAGTAAAGATTTGTGATTATAGGTGCTTTGAAATTATCTTTCAAAACATTAGAAAAATTATATATTGTCAACTCGTTTTCATAAAATGTTATACGTGGTTCAATGAAATTAATGTTCAGAAAGAGTTACGTTTCAACAATACCACGTGAAAAATAGACTACTGTAAAACTGTGGTGGCTAGAAGAATTAGGCTACATCTTGTACCTGACATTTATATGTTATATGTGGACTGTGTGCTCTTTCTTTATTGTTAAAATCTATTGCCAGGAAGTCACAGGCATCTACTGTAAAGAATCCAACCCATATAAAACTTGACAATAATACTTAAAATATTAAACATTACTATTACAAAATTCAACTTTGATGCAGATAACAAATTAAATTTTTACTGTGCGTGACAATCAAGTCACACGTGTTAAACATTTTCTTTTATGCACTCCATTCTCCAATTGCCTCTTAATGTAATTTAATTATTTGTTTAACTGGACACTGGACAGTTTTGTAATTAACTCTATTGCATAGAAAAAAGTAATAATAATTATTAATATCCCATGTATCTGGTGCACATTTTTATGTCTAAATAGCAAATCAACAAAACACAGGGCAGGAAAGAACATATGTAAAAACGGCTTTGTTTGGGTTGAGAAAATTTGTTTTATGTAGAGGAGCGAACACTAGTAAAAAGCACCACGCTAGTACAGCGGTAAGTCTACGGATTTATAACGCTAAAATTAGGGGCTCGATTCCCCTCGGTAGGCTCAGCAGATAGCTCGATGTGGCTTTGCTATAAGAGAAACACACACACACTAGTAAGAAAAATTTTGATATTATATAACTCATTCTAAAATAAATTTCAGGAACTTAGTTTACAAACAACTTAGCCAATGATGTACGGTTAAAAGAAATACAATTTTTTAAATCGCTAAAATAGATCTCAGGAAATGTCTCGAATATGTTAACCACTTTCGACTTTTTGACATAAGAATAAAAGGTGTTTCGAAGTACAGAAACGTGTAGCAATATTCGGGCTCTTACAGCGACGTCTGTCGGTGAACGTCATGAAGTTAAGCCATAAATCTGCTTATCCAACTGAGGAACGTATGAAAACGACTGGGTGAAATAAGTAGACTGAGTTCAAAATCGTAAAAAAGGGGTTTTATTCTACGCGATAACTTTTCGGGAAATACTTCTTTTTTTCAGTTTCATAAAAAGAGCGCATTAAGCAAAATAAAGTTCAAAACAGTTGAGTAGAAAGAATGAATACATCCGCGTGATAAAGCTAAATAAATCAAGTCACTATTTCTGAAACTTTAACTGTAGCTGATAACAGAAGTTTGGGAGATTTGTAGATGTTACATATCGGAGAATACAAAAGGTCCTTCAGCTATGCTTGAAACTTACGAATATCACATGACTGTTCATTCGAGGAATTAAAGAAATGAAATGTTATTATCCAGTAAAAATAGTAGCTGCCTATTGGATAGAAATAAACTACTTTAACACTTCTTGTTCAAGATTATTAGATTTAAATGTAACTTCAATTAGCAATCTATGTGCATAGTTTCAATAATTACTTTCGTACCGAATACGTTAAATATCAGTTTGAAAAATGTCATATCATTTGGATCTAACAAGCTGTCTTTACGTAATAATTGCATCATAACCTTTCAGAAAATCTGCCTTAATTTCACTTGTATTATTTTCTTATTCAAACAACTGTCAGTTAAATCCGATTTGGACCTCCAGCTAAAACACTTGTTGTTGTTTTTTTGTACAAGAAGCACTTGATAAGACTTTCAGACAAGAAAAAAAGTAAATTATGTGAAAATTATAATTAATATTTTCCGAACACTGAAGACAAACACTTTAAGACAAATAATACTTTAAATTCATCTGTTGTTAGGTATTACGACTCAAGGCAATTCATTATCATTTTTAACAAATTTTCGGCATGCATATTAGATTTACTAACTACTATTAATTCTCAGTTTTTCTATAAATAAAAAGAAAGCAAAAATATTTATACTGCAGGAAAAGTGATGAATTATGTAACTTAGTTTCAAAAAACGAAGTAACTACGTTATGACTAAACATCGCTGAAACAGTAAACCACTACAGGGATATTTATACGTATGCCCATTGTGGCACAGCGTTATGTCTGCAGACTTTCAAGGGTAGAAACCGGGTTTCAATACCCATGATGGGCAGAGTACAGATAGCCCATTGTGCAGCTTTGTAATGAACTAACTACAAACAAACAAAAACTTACACACGTTATTAAGATTGGATTTATTGGATGTTAAGCACAAATCAATACAATGTACTACCTGTGTTCTGCCCACTGCGGGTATCGAAACCTGATTTTCGGGGTTTTAAGCGCAAATATTTACCACTGTCCTACTAGGGGCACTGACGTTATAACTGTGATATTTGAGTTTTTTTGTGTGTTTTTTATTATTGACACACAGCAAACATCTACCAGATTATGTAACTTTCAGGAAATAAGGATGAATGTTAGAATACATACTCACGAAAATCGTCTGGATACTAAATGTTAGATTCCTTTTTGTTTCTGTAAATTTAATACAATTTTAAAGACTAGCATAAAAAGTTATGCTATCACACTGTGATCGACATTGAGACTTTGGTACCGATCCGTTTCTGTGCCCATGTTTTGATTCGAATACGATTGCAAAGCATACACATTTACTCTCTTTCCTCAGAATATTATTAATTTCTCTTCCTTAGAACATGTTCTCAAACACCAAATCTCTACTAGTATTAACTTGTATTATAGTTTGATACAAACAGAGAATTATAGACCAAACCTTTCTAATATTCTCACTAAACATGCTGCTCGCGTCATTAAAACACGATTATGAACCTCTATAACTGTTTTAGGATGTGACAGGGGCATATTCTAAATGATGTTGGATTATCTATTCATTATTAAACTTTAAGACGGTACGTCAGATTGTTTTTCCGAATATGTTTTAAATATATATATATATATATGTTCAGTATAAGTTTTCTTTTTTTTCATAAAGATTATACTGAACATTAAAACATAAAAAATATATATTTCTTATAAAAACGAAGACAATAATTACAACTGCTTTGTTAAAAGTTTCCAACATACATTTTTCCTCCTAGCATTAACAAGTTATCATGAACATTTTATGATGACATCTATTCAGTTACTTCCCGTATTTTAACTACAACAGTCTGATTTTGTTTTTACCATTATATTAAATATCACACTATTCAAACATTTTAATTTTGCACAAACACGATGTCTAAAAACTTTATTTCTTAAGCTTTCTCAAACGTTTATATAAATAACGTTTATTTAGAGATCCTGCAATATATAACTATCCTTATCGACTAACTACAGAATCTTGAGGCTTCTGAAAACGGAATTATCAGAAGTGTTTGTAGATATCCAGTGATAAAACGTTCGCCACGGTTACTTTAAACGTTATCACTTTCAACCACGTGCTCTTTTTTCTGCTTTCTTCTACTTTCATTTTCTACTTTTTTTCAAAGTAAACAGCTTAGGTTTCTAAATCATCGTGACAGATTCAGTCTGTTGTCAAGTGACCAGAGACTTTCTCCATGTCATTATTTATACCTCTAGGTATTAGAGACGGGTCTTACAAAAAAGAATACGCAAAGATTTACTACAGGTCTTTATCCGTAAAACAAGCAAAACAAACAGAAGGTGAACCAAGGGCTTAAACAAAACTCTCGTAAAGCTTCATAACTGCTATCCACTCAAGAAACTTCACGTAACAGGGATTTAGGTCACTCAGAATGTCAGTTTTTTTCGTGTGTGTGTTTTAAACTCCGTAATTTTTGAAAAGTTACTTTGAGGAAAGAACACACAGTGACATCATTTGATTTTTTTTTATCGCCTATGTTTAATACTGTGTAGAGAACGAGTTTTTAGGTTTAAACTCTCATCTCATAGTGGAATATCTGGTTTATGGAGATTTGTATAACACTATAGATACCTATCACGAAGAGAGAGAGATAATTATGTTAACTTGTAAACAAAGATCTCGAGTGAAAGGGAAAACGTGAAGAATATTTTTAATCAAATCAACGTTACTATTGCACGATTTACTTAATGTTTTCTTGGTACTTTTGTGATATCTGATGTATTTTATGTAATTCTAAAATGGTTTACCACAGTGTTATCAAATACAGAATAATCAATGAAATCCATCTACAAAATAATACAATTTTTCTGGATTGAGGTCTAAATTTCAATAGCCTTAGGTTAGATCATATTCGTGTTTGGATTTTTTTTTCTTCCAAATCCTTGTATAAACTGCTTTCTTCACATGACAGGTGTGTAATGCACGATAAGGACTCGCGCGGGCGAGACATACACGGAAAACTTAAGAACAACCAATTGTATGTTATCTCATCACTTACTGACTTTTTACATTTAGAGAGAGTTTCTTTGAGCACATTCTATGTACCCTCCTTATCTGTAGCACAGCAAGTGAATACATAATACTTTCCATACCACTGTATTAAAGAGACTGAAATCCATTTGCCTGGTTAGTGACGGACACAAACTATTGTTGCGCTTCAAATAAAAACATTCAATGCCTCGGTCTCGTAACAAAATTTTAAGGTCTAATACGGAAACATTTATCACAGTGCTGTGAAGTATTGCCTGGCTTGGTTAACACTAACGAATTTTGTGACAAAAATGTGACTGTTATCACTTGTTATAACTTGTGTGCAAAAATCCAATGCCGACAACGTAACTCCAGCTGGTAAAGAAAACAAAAGATAGCAGTTCAGAAGAAGGCATTCAAACGTAAGCAGTAGCGCTACAGTACTATTAGATATTTCAATTAAGGATATGAGAAACTTCGATGGTATGTATTCAACTACAGTTGTTTTAGTATACAATGTTAAACAATTATTTAGGACAAGATGATTAACGAATAGAATTTGCTCTTAAAATGAGCTGAAATTATAGTATATTTTCTGTTTGTTTGCAAACATAAAACTTGTGCAAAGGTTTCAAAATCTCTTAAAATTTTGATTGTATGGATAATGTAATATCCAAGAAGCGTTGTTATAAACATGTTATATATACTTATGTAATTATAAAAAAACGGTATCTGATGACAAAGTTTTAAAAGTCTACAGTTTTTGTTTAATGTGAAGCTTACAATAACATGTATGTAATTATCTGTTTTAGCAGAAACTTGCAAAAAATTTGCTACCAAATCAGTATATTTATTTTAATATTACTTATTTATATAGAGGATTATATTTCCAGTTAACCAGCTTAACAGAAAGTACATGAATGCCAAATAGTAAACTAATGTATCAAGACTTTCAATTTCAAAATAATTTTAATTGCAGGCATAGAACGCCCCTCGCTACTACAGCGGTATGTCTCCGGATTTACAACGCTAAAATCAGGGGTTCGAGTCCCCTTGGTGGGTTGAGCAGATAGCCCTATGTGGCTTTGCCATAAGAAACACACACACACACACACACACGCAGGCATAGAAATCAACAAAACAACTTCTTTATGGCCTAAGATTAGCTAAGCCTTTATTAAGTACGGCCTATAATTCAATAAAGAAATAACACTGTAACTTGTGTCCCTTTTTCACTCTAGTTTAGTTAGGTCTAAACTGTACTGTACTTAAGACTATTTATAAGTAAAGTTATAATGTCATTCTAAGACCTAATTTTCATTTCTGTAACTGTAGTAGCTATACATCTTAGGTTTAAATGCTATATGTTTACAAGGATGTGATGAAGGAAAGTGGAAGGACAAATGTAGATGAAATTTTTGTTACTAAACTAATAATCTGTGTACAATAACTTAGTTAAACAATCAGCTAATTTTCAGTTTTCTACCCTTAGTTCTATGTCTCATTTGGGGGACTATATAAAACGGCCATTCACCTTGTGGACTTGAGAACACGTATGCGCTCCAGATATTCATTTTTAATACTAATTTTATAATATTTTATATGTGATAGCTGGAAATAAGGATTGTATAGAAAGTGTTCCTCTTCCAATTTATTGGTCCTCTTTCTTCATATGTCTTTCCTGCTAGGATACATTTTACTTTCCATTAACATTGCTTTATTTTATGTGTTCGTTACGCACGACGCTTTTTTTTATTTATTTATGCAATACTGTTACGAACTTCACTTCAAAACTTGCAATCTATGATACTTTTAGAACTTTATGCCAAAGGAAACCGGTGGGAAAAATTTCTAGAGAATATCCTTAATGACGAGAAACCCACTTGAAATAAACATATATCTCAGAACGGCTGGTATGGGTATTAACACTGTTATTAATAGGGAGAGAACAACGGTGGGTATTAACACTGTTATTAATTAGGAGAGAACAACGGTGGGTATTAACACTATTATTAATAAGGAGAGAACAACGGTGGGTATTAACACTGTTAATAATAGGGAGAGAACAACGGTGGGTATTAACACTGTTATTAATAAGGAGAGAACAACGGTGGATATTAACGCTATTATTAATAGGGAGAGAACAACGGTGGGTATTAACACTGTTATTAATAAGGAGAGAACAACGGTGGGTATTAACACTGTTATTAATAAGGAGAGAACAACGGTGGGTATTAACACTATTATTAATAGGGAGAGAACAACGGTGGGTATTAACACTGTTATTAATAGGGAGAGAACAAACGGTGGGTATTAACACTGTTATTAATAAGGAGAGAACAACGGTGGGCATTAACACTGTTATTAATAAGGAGAGAACAACGGTGGGTATTAACACTGTTATTAATAGGGAGAGAACAACGGTGGGTATTAACACTGTTATTAATAGGGAGAGAACAACGGTGGGTATTAACACTGTTATTAATAAGGAGAGAACAACGGTGGGTATTAACACTGTTATTAATAGAAAGAGAACAACGGTGGGTATTAACACTGTTATTAATAAGGAGAGAACAACGGTGGGTATTAACACTATTATTAATAAGGAGAGAACAACGGTGGGTATCAACACTGTTATTAATAAGGAGAGAACAACGGTGGGTATTAACGCTATTATTAATAGGGAGAGAACAACGGTGGGTATTAACACTGCTATTAATAAGGAGAGAACAACGGTGGGTATTAACACTGTTATTAATAAGGAGAGAACAACGGTGGGTATTAACACTGTTATTAATAGAAAGAGAACAACGGTGGGTATTAACACTGTTATTAATAAGGAGAGAACAACGGTGGGTAGTAACACTGTTATTAATAAGGAGAGAACAACGGTGGGTATTAACACTATTATTAATAAGGAGAGAACAACGGTGGGTATTAACACTGTTATTAATAGGGAGAGAACAACGGTGGGTATTAACACTGTTATTAATAAGGAGAGAACAACGGTGGGCATTAACACTGTTATTAATAAGGAGAGAACAAACGGTGGGTATTAACACTGTTATTAATAAGGAGAGAACAACGGTGGGCATTAACACTGTTATTAATAAGGAGAGAACAACGGTGGGTATTAACACTGTTATTAATAGGGAGAGAACAACGGTGGGTATTAACACTGTTATTAATAGGGAGAGAACAAACGGTGGGTATTAACACTGTTATTAATAAGGAGAGAACAACGGTGGGTATTAACACTGTTATTAATAAGGAGAGAACAACGGTGGGTATTAACACTATTATTAATAAGGAGAGAACAACGGTGGGTATTAACACTGTTATTAATAAGGAGAGAACAACGGTGGGCATTAACACTGTTATTAATAAGGAGAGAACAACGGTGGGTATTAACACTGTTATTAATAGGAGAGAACAACGGTGGGTATTAACACTGTTATTAATAGGAGAGAACAACGGTGGGTATTAACACTGTTATTAATAAGGAGAGAACAACGGTGGGTATTAACACCATTATTAATAAGGAGAGAACAACGGTGGGTATTAACACTGTTATTAATAGGAGAGAACAACGGTGGGTATTAACACTGTTATTAATAAGGAGAGAACAACGGTGGGCATTAACACTGTTATTAATAAGGAGAGAACAACGGTGGGTATTAACACTGTTATTAATAGGGAGAGAACAACGGTGGGTATTAACACTGTTATTAATAGGGAGAGAACAACGGTGGGTATTAACACTGTTATTAATAAGGAGAGAACAACGGTGGGTATTAACACTGTTATTAATAGGGAGAGAACAACGGTGGGTATTAACACTGTTATTAATAAGGAGAGAACAACGGTGGGTATTAACACTATTATTAATAAGGAGAGAACAACGGTGGGTATTAACACTATTATTAATAAGGAGAGAACAACGGTGGGTATTAACACTGTTATTAATAAGGAGAGAACAACGGTGGGCATTAACACTGTTATTAATAAGGAGAGAACAACGGTGGGTATTAACACTGTTATTAATAGGGAGAGGACAACGGTGGGTATTAACACTGTTATTAATAGGGAGAGAACAACGGTGGGTATTAACACTGTTATTAATAAGGAGAGAACAACGGTGGGTATTAACACTGTTATTAATAGAAAGAGAACAACGGTGGGTATTAACACTGTTATTAATAAGGAGAGAACAACGGTGGGTATTAACACTGTTATTAATAAGGAGAGAACAACGGTGGGTATTAACACTATTATTAATAAGGAGAGAACAACGGTGGGTATTAACACTGTTATTAATAGGGAGAGAACAACGGTGGGTATTAACACTATTATTAATAAGGAGAGAACAACGGTGGGTATTAACACTGTTATTAATAGGGAGAGAACAACGGTGGGTAGTAACACTGTTATTAATAAGGAGAGAACAACGTTTCGACCTTCCTTCCTAGGTCATCTTCAGGTTAAGAAAGAGTGTTTGAATGTGATCGTTGTCATACACATGTCTTAGGGACGAGAGTATAAACGGGTAAGAGATTGTAGGGGGCGTTGCAGTTGGATGTTGAGTTATTAATTGGTATAGATATAAAGGTATTCCTTTATATTGGTTGAATTTTGGTTTCTGTTGCTGTATAAGTAAGGCTTCTTTGATTTTGTGTTTGTTTATATTTGTTTCCCTACTTAATATCTGGGTGTTTTCTATGGTTATGTTGTGGTTATTTGATTTGCAGTGTTCAAAAACGTGTGAAGGTGTTATTTTATGTTATTTAAATCTAGTTTCCATTTTTCTACTTGTTTCTCCAATATAGAAGTCGTGGCAGTTGTTGCATTGTATTTTATAAATAATGTTGTTACTGTGTTTATTAATGTACTTTTTACATAGTATGAAATTTAGTTTTGTACCTGGATTTAGAATAAATTTGGTGTTTACTGAAATGTCGTGTTTGGATATAAGATTTTCTCCAACTGTTGGTTATTTTTTTCGCTGATGTCGGGAACATATAGTATGCAGTAGTATACGGTTTCATAGTTACTTGTATCTTGGGATTTATTGTTGTTTGTTTCTTGTTGGTCTTGGTGTATGCGTATAATTTTTTCCACGGTTTTTTGAGGAAATTTGTTGATGTTGATGAATTGTTGTTTTATTTTGTTGATCTCATCATTAATTTTATCAGGTAAACATAATTTTATGGCTGTGTTTATTTGGTTTCTTAATTTGTTGAGTTTTTGTTTTGTTAACGTATAATCCAGTATGGGTGATTTTTCTGTGGATTTCTGTTTTGCATTGTGTATCAGTTCTACCAACAATAACCAATTAGTCTAAGTCTAGGAAGCTATAACTGTGATTAACGTCTGTTAATCGGAAAACTATAGAATTTGACCTGGAATGATATGGATTTTGAATATTACAAACCGTTCAACTTTAGTGAATTACTTGGCACGTTATTGTTTCTACGAAACATTAAATATCTTCACTGGAAGCAGTAATTTTTTACATGGTGTAAAGCCAATCAAGAAACGACAACTAGCTAGCTTAAATGTGGTGTGACAGTACTCATAATTAATTTGTTCTTCGTGGACCTGGATAGTCGATAAAATATTTAGTGTTCTAAGCCGGATATGAGACTCAGACCATAATGACGAGAAACCCACTTGAAGTAAAAATGTATTCTAAAGACGGCTGGGATTAAAACATTTTTCTAATACCCATACCAGCTGTCTTTAGAATACATTAGATTCAGTGCTGTTTGTAAGTTTGTGAAGCTCTGGTATATAAACCAAAATTTATAATAACTGTTAGTAATAACTGTCTTTATAAATTGTATTGTTTTGTATGTTCGTATATTAAAATATATTTGTATTCAAAAAAGGGAAAATTTGTGTATCAATCTTGTTGGCAAATAACATAAAGTTAATACGTATTAACATTTAATTAACTACTAAGCTCAAATTCAAATTTACGGTTATTTTAGATAGAATAAAACGTAACGTAAATAAAGAAATAAATCAGAGACTCGTCGGAAATAAATGATAGTACGTAACAGAACCAACAGTGTGTATATGTAAATACTAGTAATTGCCAGTATTCTTCAGCCAACTGAAATTTATAGAATGTTGCTCGCATAATGATTATGAATCAACACGACACGCCAAGAGATAGTGTCTATTGTTGGTCTGCTACATTTGGTACATAATAAGTTTCGGAAACCATAACTGTGATTAACGCTTATTAATCGAGAAACTACGGTTATTTAACCAGAGACATTTATAGTTTTCGAACATCTAAAACGTTTAACTTCAGTGAATTAACTTCGAATGTTAATGTTTCTACGAAGACATTAGATATCTTCGTCGGGAAAAAAACTCACGTGTAAAGAAGCTAGCTTGCTTCCCGTCAAGAGATTTGTACCTGTGTATCAACATAGAATTAATTCGCTCATTGTGAATTGTCGATAAAAGATTCAGTTCCAGATCAGACAGATGACTCAGTATGGTTTCTAAGTTTGTAAACCTTTTGCAGATAAACCATTATTTATAATAACCGTTATTATAAGTTGTATTGTTGTTTGTATATTAAAATATATTTGTATTAAGAAATAAAATTGTGTATCAATATTATTTACAAATATCACAAAAGTAATACATGTTGATATTCAATTAATTTCTGAATTCAAATGAAAATTTCCAGCTATTTGAAATCATAATATGTAACATAATAAATCAGAGATCATCTGTTACGTTCGGCAAATCAGTTTTGATATTCCTCGTTAACTCTCGCAGTGCAGTCTTCTTAAAATATATTTTTATTGTTCGCCACATGCTGATAAAATACTACGAAAAATCGTATATATTGTGCGTTATGAAAATGGATCTTTATCCATTAGAAACAAAACACTTAGTTTTTTCATCATGTACGTAACTTACTCGGTCATAGTCGTTGGTATAAATTCCAGACAAAACGTTTAAAACACCAATATTTGATAAAATTTCTTAAATAACAAATAAAACGTAAATCGATCTAATGTTACAAAAAAATGTCTGAAAATAAATAAAAATAAATCTAGTAACCCTACAACGTTAGGTGCTACGAAGTTTTCTCAGTTTCTACGCGTATGTTTTTGACATTTACAAAAATATGCTCACACATGCTCCTACTCACACAAGGTACTTTTTTACGAAAAATTGACACGTCTTTTATAGCATGTCATTAAACAGTGCTTTATTCTTTTGAAGATCGTTCCTTAAAGAAAAGCTTTTCGCATTTCTTCAAGGAGGTAATAAATTACACCCACGTGCTCTTTGTATCGACGTTTGCCTTCTGTTCTATATTTTTATAAACTTTGAATCAATAAACTCGACGTCCGCGATGCTGCTAGTGTTTCCATGAGAAACATAAAGCAAAAACAAAAAGAACAAAGAAAAAAAACGTATATTACGAACCATTCATGGAAACTGTAAAGTACTTATGCATTTGAGGGTTACAAATGGTTTGGGAACGAAATCGTTTTATAATTTAATTATGTTTTCTTTGTTGTCGAGTGCTCTCAACAAGTGATAGGTTAGGATCTATGTTGAAGATAGAATACATTACAAATAATATTTCATGATTAGTTTAAATCCATTATAGTATTGTGCAACGTTTCTAGCTTCACCCCTTTAATTTCTATAATCAACAATACGTGGTTACTCAAATCAGAGCTTTAATAACAAGAGTCTAATGAATAATGAAATATGGATATTTCGTATTTCTCGACAACGAAACGTTTTTCCCCTTAAAGCATGATGTTCTGTGATCACAATTTTTTACATCTTCCACACAATGACGTGGTTATCTTCGACGCCTATAACAATAAAATTCAGAGTTAGATCTCTGCAGCAGATGCAGTGTTGAGCGTTGATAGCGTATTATACAGTTTGTTTGTTTTTTGAATTTCGATCAAAGCTACTCGAGGGCTATCTGTGCTAGCCGTCCTTAATTTAGCAGTGTAAGACTAGAGGGAAGGCAGCTAGTCATCACCACCCACCGCCAACTCTTAGGCTACTCTTTTACCAACGAATAGTAAGATTGACCGTCACATTATAACGGCCTCACGGCTGAAAGGGCGAGCATGTTTGGCGCAACGGGTATGCGAACCCGCGACCTTCAGATTACGAGTCGCACGCCTTAATACGCTTGGCCATGCCGGGCCCATTACACAGTTTAGTGCTTACATAGACAATACGACGTAATACGTACAACTGCGATCTAGCGGGAAAGAACATGAAATGTTTTAACAGTCCATGATTCACATCCGTTAAGAATGCCCCCTACTGGCACAACGGTATGTCTGCGGACTTACAACATTAAAAACAGGGTTTCGATACCCGTGTTGGGTAAGACACAGATAGCCTTTTGTGTAGCTTTGTGCTTAATTACAAACAAATCATTAAAAAGTTACATTTTACGTATTAAAATGACCCCGAGTAACAATTACACGAATCAAACAAATTATTTTTTGTAACTGATGTATGTTATATAGGAATCTTCAACCAATACCACCCTAGTTAACTCTGAATGCTTACAACCTTAAAATCCGACTTCCTGCACACGTGGTAAGCACAGCACACACAGTCCATTGTAGAGTTTTGTGCTTAATTACAAACAATCACACAAAAAATTTCTGTTTCTGCAAATATATTGTTGCAGATATTTGATTTAACTCTTGCCAGTTATTGTTATAATTTTCAATTCTTACAAAATAACTTGATAATTATAAACCTATACTTACTTGTTATACTGCTGTTTTTACATGTGTATTTTGTTTTACATATTTTGAGTTTAGATGTTTTATTATTCGTTTTTCTCCTTCGAAAAAATAAAGGATATTCGTTTATAGATAAAATTTGAGTTAGAAACTAATGCTACTCATTAAAATGTTGTTTACAATGTCTGTATTAAAATACGTTTTTTAAAATTATTGTATTAGGTGAAACAGATTTGTTTCGTTTAAAATAATTCAGATAAATTAAAAGTGTTTTTTATAAATAAATGACATTTACCACCACCTATGTTAACATAAAATTAACACATAAACAGTTAGATTTGTTTGTTTGTTTGAAGTTAAGTACAGAGCTACACAATGGGCTATCTGTGTTCTACCCACCACAGACATCCAAAACCAGATTCTAGAGTCCAAGTCCATAGACATGCCGCTGTGCCACTAGGGGCAAAGAAACAGCTAATCTACATACACTGGGTCCGCTGCTGGTACAGCGGTAAGTCTACGGATTTACAACGCTCAAATCAGAGGTTCGAATTCCCCTCGGTGAACTCATCAGATAGCCAGATGTGGCTTTGCAATAAGAAAACACAATATATATATATACATTGAACAATTAATTTGAATCACAATTGATACGTATTATAATTTATCTCGGACGAGTCTACGATGCATTATGTTGAATTTCAATATGTATCAAATTTATGATATTTGCCAACAAGATTGATACACACAATTTTCTTTCTTACCACGAATATATTTTTATATACAAACACCAATACATTTTATAAAAACGGTTATTACAAATATTGATTTATATACAATAGTTTTACAAGCTTACAAACCATACTAAGTCTTCTCTCTGGTCTAGAACTGAATATTTTATTCACGGTTCAGGTCCACGACGAGCAAATTTATTCTGAGTAAATATTGATACATCTCGCTAAAGCTAGTGGTGTCTTTTCTTGGCTGACCTCACACACTTATAAGCTGACTTTTTACTGAGGAAGATACTTAATGTCCTCATAGAAATACTAACTTCCGAAGTTCATTCACTGAAGTTGCATGGTTAGTAATATTCAAAGTCAAGTCTGTAAACGTTACTGCTTACATTCTGTAGCTTTCCGATTACTAATCGTTAATCACAATTATAACTTCCGAGGTTTGTAGTATACTGACTGTAGCAGACCAATAATAATAATAGTCTCTCGGGGCGTCACTTTTATACACCAATCAGACGAGATTCTTGGACTTTCAACAATGTTTGAAAATACGGTAGTGTTTTCTTTAAACAAATATTGTTGATTTTTGCTCTAGAGAAACTTCTACAAATTTAGGGAACATGCGGGACTTGCGCAATACACATCCAACAATATATGTCACATGCATAAAAAAAAAGAAAGTTGAAACAAATGTAGAGACTAAAATAATGTACAACATTAAATCAGTTACACAGTCAATCATGAAAGCTCAAATGCTAATTCAAGTAAATCTTCGCCCTCTTATGGCTAGGAGGTTAGGGCGCTCGACTTATAATCTGAGGGTCACGGGCTGGAATTCCAGTCACACCAAAGATGCTCGCCCTTTCAGCCGTGGGATCGTTATAATGTAACGGTTAATCTCACTATTCGCTGGTAAAAGAGTATCTCAGGAGTTGGCGGTGGGTGGTGATGACTAGCTGCCTTTACTCTAGTCTTACACTGCTAAATTAGGGACGGCTAGCACAGATAGCTCTCGTGTAGCTTTGCACGAAATTCAGTTAAATAAACCAGAGGTAAACATTACTCTTATGTGTATATCTAACACTTATTTGATAACATAACAATCACCACAGTCCAGTAATTCTGTTTCATTAAAGAAACAAAATAAAAATACCAATTTTAGAAATGACATATGAATTTGATTTTGTTTGGAATTTTAAACATAAGGTCACGTATTTCTATGACAACTTATTTTCTGCTCAACGTAACTTAGAAATTATATTGGTGTACTAAGTTATTTTCCGTTCGATCTTGAACTTATAATTCTTAAATTGTATTTTTGTGACAAGCTGTTCCCTGTCCGATAGGTCCCGCATGGTCAGGTGGTTAAGACACTTTACTCACAATCTTAGGGTCGCGGGTTCGAATCTTCATCACACCAAACATGCTTGCTCTTTCAGCTGTGGAGACGTCATAATTTGATGGTCAATCCCATTATTCGTTGGTAAAAGAGTAGCCCAAGAATTGGCGGTGGGTGATGATGATTAGCTGCCATTCTTTTAGTCTTACACTGTTAAATTAGGAACAGCTGGCGCAGGTAGCCTCGAGTAGCTTTGCGCGAAATTCAAAACAAACCAAACTTGTCCAATATAGAACTCTGGAATTCTGTTTCTGTGACATGTGGTTTTCTGTTCAATGTAGATTTTATTTAATAAAATAATTTTATTTAATAATTTTATTTCTCTAACAAGTTATTTCTTGTTCAATGTAAAACGCCTAACTCAGAAATTGTATTTCTATGACGTTATTTGCTGTTTAATTTAGAACTTATAACTTAGGAATGTTATTTCTGCAACAAGTTATTTCCTATTCAATATAGATTATGCAACTCAGGAACTTTATTTTTCTGACAAGTTATTTCCTAATCAGTGTCGAACGTATGACTCAGAAATTGTATTTCTATGACAAGTTATTTCCTGTTCCATGTGAGGCTTCTACCTTGCCATAACAATCAACGTGTACAACGGTCCTCCTTTCACTGCCATTCTTTTCAATCTTAATTTTAGACGCAACATGAATTGATAGCTTTTATATTAGCCCTGTGCGGTAGTAACGTACATACATTTGTTGGTTTTCCAACTTTCATTCTCGTGGTCTTTGAGAGAAGAAATTCCATTTCTCTACAATAATATTGTTGATTTACGCAAATAACAAATTAAAAGCACTAGGTGATTGTTCAGATGTGTTGCTCTGGAAACACTTTTATGAAAAAGTTTCTCCAAGTTTGAATGCTACAAAATACGTTTCAGCTGAGACAGCAGATGTTTCGTCTCACGTTTCCTGTCATATAACACAATAACCACCGTGGATAATGAATAATTATATATATACAACATCAGCGAAATACAGGTCTCTTTCTCACTAACAGAGAAATGTCACTGTCGCATGCCAGTGCAAAACTCGTGTTGAAAAACTATGCAATTTTAATTGAAAATAACCATATTATTTCGAGCTTCTGCTAGTTTGAATGTACGCTAAGCTTTCTCAAAAGGTCAGAGGTTATAGGTAATTTCACTCTGTCACTCCTACTCATTTTCGTCAAAAAATAAACTTAAAACAGTTTATTTCATTTTCAGCCACAGTAAACCGGCTTATTGAATGGCTGAGTTCTTTTTTTTTTTCAAGTACAAACTTTCAGTTATATCTCCTTTTTCTCTTAACCGATTTGAAAATGTTAAAACAAAAGGATGAGAAAACACATGTTTGAAATTTAGAAAAGAGAGTTGAAATAGTTTCATCTTTTTAACAGGATGACTGACTTATTTATAGATTAGTTGCGGGTGAGGGGTAATTGTGGCCACTACCTCACACTACAGGATTTTAAGAAAGAAATCGATGACTTCATAAACATAGGGCCCAGCATGGCCAAGTGTGTTAAGGCGTTCGACTCGTAATCCGAGGGTTCGAAGCCCGGTCGCACCAAACATGCTCGCCCTCCCAGCCGTGGGGGCGTTATAATGTGACGGTCAATCCCACTATTCGTTGGTAAAAGTGTAGCCCAAGAGTTGGCGGTGGGTGGTGATGACTAGCTGTCTTCCCTCTAGTCTCACACTGCTAAAGTAGGGACAGCTAGCACAGACAGCCCTTGAGTAGCTTTGCGCGAAATTCAAAACAAACAAAGAAATATAAACATATAAAGTGTGCGCTTAATTTTACTGTCTTTCTCGATATTGGGTTACAATGATAACCTTGAAGAACCCAGTGATCCCTTGTAAGGCATAATGGCTTCAAGAACGGTTCTTTAGTATATTTTTCATACACAAACATTTAGCTCATAGTTCCGTCGTTTCTTAACCAATTTGTGATATAATTACAGTTTTGGACTCAGGAGATGAAACTCTTTCATTTGATGCCTATGACCACGTCCAAGGTCTCATAGAGTAATTTCTTCTAATCCTGACCAAAATGATTTCAGTTTGAGGGAAGGCTCGTAAAAATATTAAAACCGAAACGAGTATACGTTTGCCCTTGGTATTGGTAGCGTACAAAAACATAATTCAAAGTAAAACAACGGTCTCATATATTAATTTATCTTTCCTATAATAATTTCAAGTGCCGCAGCTATTGAGGATTCCCTCTTGTTTATTTTTCCTAATTGTAACAGTATTAGACAGAATATCAATCTCTGTAGATACATCAGTTGCTCGCAGAAGGTTGTTTATTTGTTGTTGTTTTTTAATTTTGCGCAAAGCTATTCGAGAACAATCTGCACTGGCCGTCCTTAATTTAGCAGTGTAAGACCATAGGGAAGGCAGCTAGTCATATAACTAGCTTCTTCCATTTAGTCTTACACTGCTAAATTAGGGATATCTATCGCAGATAGCCCTCGTGAAGCTTTGCGCGATATTCAAAACAAACCAAATAAACTTCCTTCTTTAATATATGTTTGTTAATGTTATATTAACGAAAATCAAGACTTACACGTTGAATAATCTTAAGCACGCGTTAAAAGATATAAAATATGTGCGTTGTAATATTCATGTTCACGTTAAGTTTAGAATAATATAGTTATTTGTGTTTGTTTGTTGTTAAGCACAAAGCTACACAAGGGGCTATCTGAGCTGTGCCCACCACAAGTATCAAAACTCGGTTTTAGCAGCGAGAACCGGTTGTTCTTGGACACCTCCATGCATAAAAAATTTACTCAGCTCTTAAAAATCCATTGCATCTGGTTTTGATTGTCTTACGAGCTCCAAAATCCAGAGCTCTATCACAGATCGAAACAACTGAAACTCAGAAAAAACAATTTTTATGACTTTCTCGAAGGAGAGAAATATTGAAAATAACAGACAATGTAACAGGGCTGTAATTAGAGCCGGGGGGGGGGAATTCGAGACCTCGAAAGACTTTCCAATTATTCTAAAAAGTGTAAAAGGTCCACTGTTCTGATTCTAAAAAAGAAAATTACCACTTGGCTTTCATATAAATCAATTAAGAAAATGTACCCAACTAAGAGTTGTATGCGAAAGTAAGGTCTGCTTAATGGTAAGATATATATATATCGTCCATCATATTGAATCCATTCTTGCAAGCCTTATGTGCTAAGTAAAACCAAAGGGAATCCTTAATACCGGTGATATTTCAAATTCTTTTAGGCTGAATTAGAATAAATTAATCTAATGAGACCTCCTCCATCCAGCTTCTATTGGCTTTTTTTTTTTTTTTTTGCGCCAGCAGTACCAAGAATGGAGCACGTGTATACCCGATTCGATTTTAATACTCATCAGCATCTCTACTTGCCTACCCTCAAACTGAAATTCTCTTAAGCGGGATTAGAGTGAATTAATATGTGAGGCCTTGGGTGTGGTCAAATACATCAATCGAAAGGGTTTGATCTCCTGAGAGGAAAACTGTAATTATATATTAAAGTAGCCAAGAGATGGTGGAGTTACGAGCTAAAGGTTTATACTTTGAGAAATCCAAATTCAAAACCTCAGATCCTTTCTACAAGCCGATATGCCGCGGCCATCAAATAATAACAACATAAGCAGGGTGTATAGCTGATTCAGAGCTCAATTGTTAACATTTTAGAGTTTGGAGGAAAATTTAGTTTTTAACTGAGACATTGTTATGCCATTCATAAAAGTATGTGATTACATCTATAGCCAATCTTATAATTACATTGATTTAGTTCTGTTTATTTTTTCATTTTTATACATATATCTCATTAAAAATAGTAACTATTTTACCAACTTAGTTTAATGATGGTAATTTTAAATGTGAGATTCGTGAACTGCTCTTTCTTTCACGTGTGAGGCTTATGAAAATTTATCAAACCTGATAGGCGGCTTATCCCTACCGCTGTACAGGTCCTACTTGTATAAATACCTCTCTGTCTTATAAGAATGCATTCAACCTTTCCTAATATATGTATATATACATGTGTATGTGTGTGCATACGTTCTTTAAATAATTCCACCCTCTAGTCCTTTAATGAAAAATTCTTCGCAACTAATTATGTAATGTAAGCAGTAAACAGAACCTGGTATGGTCTGGTGGCGAGAGTGTTATACTCATAGTCTGATGGTCATGAGTTCGAATCCCTCTCCTTGAAGTTACTCGTCCATGAGGATTGTCTACTGGGCCAGTCCCTCGGGTGAAAAAAAAATTATTGACTTTCAAAAATACTGGTTTTTCCCAAATTAGTTGAGATTAAAGCAGTAAAGAAAGGAAAAAACCAAACTAACAGTGATACAAGCAGAAACTCCTAGTGCATGTTATTCTATGGGTGAATGTAGTAAGCGGGGTCAAACTATGTTTAACGTAGGTCATTAACCTTTATAAACTATGCTCGATCTTAACACAACATTAAACTTGCAACAAGTAAAATTTATATGCAACATAATGGACGGATTGTGTTGTTAAGTACCCAACGAACTGTTTGATCTGTATCCACCCCAAGTATGAAAACCTAATATTTAGTTAGTATTGTAAGCCTCAAGACTTGCCACTGTTTTGTTTAAACTGGTAAACACTCTATACATATAACAGATTCTTAAATTACTTGTACATTACGCTAAGAATTGTGGTGAAAAAGTCAGACTTTCATTCGTTTATATTTGTAAAAATTACACAATCTGTACTTTTAAATAACTTCTTTCAAACTTTTAGCTACAGGAAATTGAACTGAACATTTTAAATTTTGTAATAGGTATTATTTAATAGTCTGTTTTAAAATGTTTTATTTCGTGTTATTGTCTCCTAGAAATAAATTATTAATTATAACGTTGTTGCTATTTTTTGTTGTTATTTTTTGGCGAGAACTACAGTAGAGCTATCTTCGCAAGAGTCGTTCATCCTTTATTATGAACTAATAGACTAGAGAAAGGTTGCTAGCGAGCAGCACCAATGCCATTTATAGATTGTTTGACTAAATGGTGGTATTTAACTGTCATTCATTCTTATAATTGTGGAGAATACTTTAATGGCAATGGATTGCGAGCTATGAACTTTCTGATTCATAGGCCACACCCTACCAAACGTAGTTTCTAAATGCCATTTCTGTTGATTTCTGCTTAGACACTTCATTTCCTGTAAATACAATACATACCTAGAACTGTGAAATTGATTATAGTGGAAAGTTATAAAATATATAAGTGTGTGTTTATTATAGCAAAGCCACGTTGGGCTATCTGCTGAGTCCACCGAGGGGAATCGAACCCCTGATTTAGCGTTGTAAATCTGTACTAGCGGGGGGGGGCAAAATATATAAAATAGGAATATTAAAAAACGCCCGAAATCAATCGGCATCTAATTTAATGTGGTGACAAGTATCACATAGGTTATAAATATAATTCGTCTAATAAGATTATGAATATTTTACTGAGACTAACTGCCCTCTGTCGGATATGTTTTTAAAACTATATGTTAGGTGTACCGAAAGCTTTGAAGATAGTTCGTATAAATTAAGAAGTTTAATAGCTTCGTTACTAATTTATGTAACCTGCAATTTTTCTTTATTTTATTATAATACAGTCCTCACATCACGCTGTAATTATTACTGTTGAGTTTGCTTCCCAATAACTTCTGCAATTTTGAGATCTTACGTATTTAACGCTAAAAGTAGGTTTCGGTATTTGAGGCATTTATCAGCTTTGCCCTTATCAACAAATAAATACTTTTATTTTTTTATCTATTAGAACACGGGATGTAAAGAAGAAATCAAGAACTCATGCTCTATGTATAATACACAGGGGGATTCATACAACAATCAATGTAATGTACTACAAAACTGGTGTTTTTGTTTTACATATTTTGTGTAACTCATGTGTTATTAGAAACCTTTAAATCAACCAAGTCGTGAATTCACACGTAGTATGGTGCATGAAGAGTTCCAAAGAATGTTTCTTTGAAGTAGTTGGGGTCCGAACCCATTAGTAAATTCTGGATTAAGTCTTTTAACTTCTATATCAGAAAACAACTTTTTGTTTTAACCCAACACGACGGGTGTCATTGACGATTATAGGGAAATATAAAATACAATATCTTCGTCAAAAACCAAGCAACCAAACAATGCTTCAGAGTGTGTGTGTGTTTTCTTATAGCAAAGTCACATCAGGCTATCTGCTGAGTCCACCGAAGGGAATCGAACAATTCTTTAGAAGTTTGAAGTTATATGTATCCTAATTTAAGAATAAAATACTTGATTGAATATAGAGATATAGTTGTTCAGCATAAGTCCGGCATGGCCAGGTGGTCAAGGCACTCGACTCGTAATCCGAGAGTCACGGGTTCGAATCCCCGTCACACCAAACATGCTCGCCCTTTAAACCGTGGGGGCATTATAACGTAGCAGTCAATCCCACTATTTGTTTGTAAGAGTGTAGCCCCATAATTGGCGGTAGGGGATGATGACTAGCTGCCTTCCCTCTAGTCTTACACTGCTAAATTAGGGACGGCTAGCGCAGATAGCCCTCATATAGCTTTGAGCAAAATTCAAAACAAACCAAACTTTCATGAGAATACATATTTTCATTTCAGAGTTTATACTGTGGGTGCTCGAATAATATTTGAACATAACATTGACCAACACGATTTTTCACGTTCGTCTTTAAACATTATTCAAATTACAAAATGATCAGTACAAAACTTTGGTGCTTTCTTCTGCTCTGTACCTCCTTTCCATTTCTCGTACATTAATCACTGTTCACACCTGTCAGAGATTGAACGCCTCCTGGTCAATGGAGTTTGAAAAATTGAACAGCATAATGCGAGAATGGAAGTCTAAACCCATATAATTTAATAACCCGTGATTAATAGACACAATCCAATAAAGCCAATATCTGAGTTTTGTAGTGCTAGACGATTCAGACTAATCGTGGGTGAATTTTCTCCGAAGGAACTTACCCGTATCTGCTTCCTAGCTTTGGATGCAGATTAATCACCACCTTTAGTTTGTTGTCGTACAATTCTCCTCAGATCGAGCGAGTTAAAAAATCACCTTTCCGAAGATTTATTTTCCTTGTAATCATCAACCTCATATTCCTGTTTGAAGTTAAGCAATATCCACACAAAGATGAAATCAACATCCAAAGATGAGCAGAAAAAGTAAAAGCCAGTGAAGGAAAAGGAGAACGAAGAGCAATTTTTCATACGTTAAAAAGTAAGCGGTGTAATATTACACCAGAGTAAAGCTGGTACTAATTTAAATCACAATCTCATCAGTCTTTAGTTGCCACTACGGGTTTACAGCAAGAATAAGTGATGATTCTTAGTTAAATATTATAATTAATCTGTGTCTGATATTAGTCAGCCACAGTGGATAAATCTTTGGGAAAAATTACTATCATTCTTACTGTAATGAAATATTACACCTATTAGATCTCAGTGTAACATGCTACAGCAGCTTAGTCGTTACACACCATTAGACTGAAATATCTCACCAGCTTGCTACTTGGTTTTTCAAAAGCGTGGGTACAATTTATCACAGAAAAACTGTCATAATAAAAAAAGCCTCGAAAATTACAGATAAAACCCTTTAATGATGGTTTTTTTTATTTCACGAAAAAATGGGATATATTAATCTTCTCTAATGCACTGTTACTAGTGAACAAGTACTGTTTATATCTCATATAGCACATACGACCTAAACTTTGTTTCGGAATTACAGAATCTCTTACAGAACAACTGTAATACTTTAGTCGTGTTTTAATGCCCAATTTTACGTTTCTTCTCGTACGCTGTAAACTTCCTCATTATTAAAGTAGCCTAAAACATCAATGCTTTATGTAAGTTTCTCACATGCGTAAAATTTGGAGAGCAAAAAAAAGTGGAATAACTTATCTTTTTAGCAGTGATACTGTCATCAGATGTACAGCGATATTGTGGAAATATCCAATATTAATTAAAGGCTTGTATGTTATTCCTTTCGTATAACTTAGGTTTTGGGTCAAAATTGCATAATTCCTTGATATTAAAACATTAAAATGCATAAATATATTATGGAAACATTACCTAAAGACGATTAGGCCTGTGTGTTTTTTCGGCTCATAGCTACAGAATGGGTTATTTGTACCTTGCCTACTACAGGGAATTAAACCCAGGATTTTAGCACTACAGTTCCGCAAACTTATTGCTGACTCACCAGGGAATATTAATTTAAGCAGAAGTAAAATTGTGTAGAGATACTGTGAAAGTATTCAATGCGAGCTCAGAAGGGACAGCATATATACAACGATATTTTTGGAAACAATCGAGATGAAATGAACAAGAAACCTTATGTGTATACATATATACCAGAAGAATACAAAATGAGATAAACAGAGATATGTTACATCTAGGAAGATATTCTAGAAATATAAAATATAACGTATAAAATGTATAAAAAATTCTGGAAATTATTCAATATGGGCTAATAATAACACGTTCATTGTGTACAAACTTTCAAACCTCAAACAAAACCAGCACAAAATATAACAAAATGTAGAAGTGTTTGCTTAATTGTGTGTGAAAACTGGTTTGGAGTCCAGAGTCATACGGTCTGTTAAAGTATAATAATTTAAACAACTACTAATATTTACACACTTATTAATACACAGATATTAAACATGTTCGGAGTAACGACGTGTGCAGAAGTTCAATGTGCATTGCTTCAATGAAAATATCACAAGGACGAATCAAACGTTCGACAAAATACCTTTTATATGCATCTGCTACATACAACACACACAAACCTTATTCGATTTGTTAAAGCAAATGTGAACCGCTTTCCGGTAGTACCACAATATTGATTATGTATTTAAGAGTTTGATCTCATGGTCAGTGGGCAACTTAGAAAACACTATCATCATACTATTAATAATAACAACCACAGACTTTTACTCTTTTCGTTCTTTTCTTAGACCAACCCCCATAAACCAATAGAAGTGTGAACCTCAAAAACAATGTTTGATCCTGTTGTTATTCATACCAAATCTTCTAACGATTTTAATGGATTTGTGTTTTATATAAGCATTGCATTTATATTATATTCATTTCCTCTCTCTTTAAACAGGCCCAGCATGGCCAGATTATTAAGGTACTCGACTCGTAATCCGAGAGTCGCGGTTTCGAATCTCCGTCACACCACACATGCTCGCCCCTTTAGAGCTTTATAATGTTACGGTCAATATAACTATTCGTTGGTAAAAAGAGTAGCCCAAGAGTTGGCGGTGGGTGGTTATGACTAGCTATCTTCCCTCTAGTATTATACTACTAAATTAGGAACGGCTAACGCAGATAGCTCTCGAATAGCGTTGCGCGAAATTAAAACAAACCAAACCGTCTTTATACACACACGTAAGATCTGATACAAAATTTTAAATCTGTTTTTCAAATTATTTATACATTCTCTATCTTGACATGTGTATTTTTCTCTTAATACTTTAAATAGTTAAGAATAAAATTTTATTTATAACACTTCTAATGCATTTTCTTTATATTTATTATTTCCTTCCATTAAAAAGTATTGTATTATGTGTCACAATGCCTTGTTGTATTTGTGATTTGGTATATAATAGTACGCTGTTAACTTATTGTTATATATAATTTCTTTTTTTCAGTTTCACGATCTTTTAATGTATTCTAGAACAAACAAAACTTAGTGGTACTTTCTGTCTGATGTTTGTTTGTATTAATATTCTTATTATTTGGTTGTTCTTCCTTCCAACAGTTGTGCAAACCTTTTAAGCTAAACATATTCACCATAACCATGGAATCCATTATTATAAACACCAGAACTTTTCATTTATATTTCATGCGAATCCATTCTTAGAAAACAAATTCTGCATTCCACAAAATTTTGGCCTCGTAGTATTGAAATAGCCTTTATAAAATAAGATTTACCAAACTTATGTCTTGAGTAAGGGTTTCTCATTTAATTTTATCGTTGCAGAGGGACTTTCATTCACAAGAAATTTCTTATTTCATATTTCGATACACATAACTTTCCTGGTTGATTGTGAAACTCCATACGCGTCTTTTACAAGAATAGTGAAACCTCCACATTCCAGTAGATAACAGTTCTAACAACTTATGAGTGAAAGTGAAGAATAATCCATACAAAGATGTCAGCCACGCTATACTTGCTATATCCAGTGATGACGAGATATCTCGCCCAAGAATATTGACTTTGTGCGAAAAACTCGTCACTCCAACACTAACTAATACAGTACCTAAGTAGAAAAGATAATATACTATCAGTCTTAGATATCGCGAGGACATCATAAGGAAATTCTTAGATAAAGGTGTTACACCACTTTCCTGGTAGTAATACAATGCATTACTAAGGATGATACCTCGTTATTGCAACCAGTTTCTTGTGAAAATACTTTATGAGCCTAAAGATTTCATGTATACAAACTAATCAGTGATAACTCATATTTGTATACAACCTTATCCAACCAAATTTGAATGAATCTAGCGAATCCATTGCTTCTCTCTTTCAGGGTGATTTTCAAACCTTTTTCTTTGTTACTGCTGATTGTAGACATTTTATCGCATTCTTCAACCTATCTGATCTTTTACTAAGGACTAGTCCAACATCTTTCATACGCTTAATACATTTGATTTTGTAATGATATTGACACCACATTTATTATCATCATTTTTTTATTTGTAATGATTTTCAGACGAGACCCAAAACTCGAGTTCTTTCGACGGTCGAGTTTCGGGTCTCGCTTGAAAACCATTACAACGTTTTGTGTGAGATCCTATGTGCTAACTTCTTAATCACGAGCATTACTTATGATTAACATCCAGTCGTTCCACACAGTGAAAGTGTATGTGTGTTTTCTTATAGCAAAGCCACATCGGGCTACCTGCTGAGCACACCGAGGGGAATCGAACCCCTGATTTTAACGTTGTCAATCCGTAGACATACCGCTGTACTAGCGGGAAGCCATAGCGAAAGATTTAATTCTCTGAAGATTTAAATTTGTGTTGACAAAAACTTACCTATGATCCACTTCTGTCTTTCAATATTGGAAACGTATAGTGGTGAAAGATTTATTAATTTGTCAACATTCTTCAACATTTTTTATAGTTTGAAATTTTAGTAAATTTTTGTTTGTTTGTTTTTTGTTTTAAATTTCGCGCAAAGCTACTCGAGGGCTATCTGCGCTAGCTGTCCCTAATTTAGCAGTGTAAGACTAGAGGGAAGGCAGCTAGTCATCACCACCCACCGCCAACTCTTGGGCTACTCTTTTACCAACGAATAATGGGATTGACCGTTACATTATAACGCCCCCACGGCTGGGAGGGCGAGCATGTTTGGTGCGACCGGGATTCGAACCCGCGAGACTCGGATTACGAGTCGAACGCCTTAACCTCCCTGGTCATACTAGGCCTATATTGTGAAGAACTTGTGAAGAAGATAAAACAAATAACCAGTACTGCCACCTACTTGTTGATAGTATTCATTTGTATTAGCTACTTCTTAATGTGTATTAAGGTCACCAGTTTCCGGGAGAGGTATGATATTACTTATTGTTGAAAGGCATACCACTGTTTAATGTCGTGTTTTCAGAGCTCTTTACACATTTAAGTATACACGATAACTTTACTTTGTTGAACTACACTATAGGTATTATTTCATTAGAATCGAATGAAAGATGGCGCTAGCTGACGGAAGCACTTTGCCATTCTCTAGCGAAGCATTGCTTACAGAACTTTAATTTTAATGCCAAAGGTAATGAAATAAACAAGTATCAACACGGTGACAGAAAACCCATGAAACATTCAGAACAGCACGAACCATGTCTCGTTACAGCTGCAGTATCACATTCGTTGTTCCAGATTTGATTATTTACAAGTTTCCCAGATTCTGAGGCAGCAACTGAGATCAAAGAACAATCATATCTAAAGACAAGATAAAAAAAAAAACTGCTAAGAATGAAAAAATAGTGCTTTTCTGTGTTATAGTAGTGATATGGATATACCAGGTAATTATACCAAAATATGGCTAAGATTCAAGGATTTTACTCATTTGCCAAGCAATATATGAACCTAAACATTTATTGTGTGTTTTTTAAGTTTATAGTCCTGTGTAACTAATAAACGTGGTTAAGGTACTTGGCTCGTAATTCGAGGGTCGCGAGTTCGAATACCCGTCACACCAAATATGCTCGTCCTTTCAGCCGTGGGGGCGTTATAAAGCGACGGTCAATCCAACTATTCGTTGGCGGTGGATGGTGATGACTAGCTAGCTGCCTTCCCTCTAGTCTTACACTGTTAAATCAGGGACGGCTAGCGGAGACAGTTGTCGTGTAGCTTTGCGCGAAATTACAAAACACACAAACAAACTGAAATGATAAACGCTTAATAGAAGATATAACACATAAAGAAAATTATAGAAACCACATCCAAAGTGAGATGGGAGAAGTGAATCCGGTTAAAGTACAGTTGAATAAATTAAATGCTTGCTGGTTTTATTAATAAGAAATCATGTATCACTATCTCCTAACCATTATTTTATAAATAAAAAATACAAGTATGCCTATTTTAAATATAGGTACTAGATATATTTACTCTATTTTTGACATTATTAAGACGTTGAATTATATCTACGATCTAGTTTATCTATTTACACACCTAATCTGTTAAAGTAGGTATTTTGTCCCTAAAACTAAAGTATTTAATTTCATTATTATTTCTCACTGTAATTTGCTTTCAACAATATATATTTTCGAGAAAAAGTAGTAATATTACAATGTCCTTAAATTTTAACTTGAGCCTCTGGTGGCATTGTGGTATATCTGCAACTTATACTGGTAGAAACCGGGTTTTTTTAAAACCACTCATGATTTTAGAGATAACACCGTAAACACATAGAACTGAAAATCAGTATCAAAAATTATCTGTTCCTGCCGTATAGAAAAATACAGCTTTTAAACTCTTTTCAGGTCAGTGACTTAACTTTCCTTTAAAAAGCACTTCCATCTATTACCGTCTTAAAAGGTTCTTAATCTCTCCAAGAAATATTAACTTTGATATAGGAAGACACATGCACAGACTATAACGATACCTCGGAGAATTTAAATAGGGATGGTTGGATGATGAAGGAATTACGTCCATCTTCACTCCACGTTGCAACGTAAGTTATGTCCTCATTTACTGCTTAATCCTCAAATTTACTCTTATAACATACAGCATCTAACGAGGTCACATTTTACTAAAAACGTACCATAAAAAACTTCTTCTCAACGTAAATAACTATTTGTTTGTTTCCAGTACAGGTTATGCGGCAGAATACTTCCAAAAACCCAAACGTAGATTAACATTAGCTTCAAGCTATCTTGTTTATACGATTATCAAATGGACGAAATTTTCAAATGAGGCTCCAAAAGCCGCCAGAAACTATACGGTCAAAGATATGTTTAGCCTAAAGCACTAAGCCAATAAACATACCGTACGGACTGAAATAATTATTTTTGTGAATTAGAATCGTGATCCTAGTTCTTTAAGTATGTACGTTTAGCCATATATAAATCATTAGAAACTAAGCATACGCGTACTTCATTACAAAGAACTGTATTCAAAGTCAATCAACTAAAGCCAATGCCAGAACTGTTAACTGATAACTTTTTATCACTTATCACTGTGAAAATAAGGTAGGTTTTGCACAGAAGACATATAAAAGACTCTACTCTGATGACGATAGATAAATAGATGTTGATTACTCAATTTCAAGTAGGCTTGACATGGCCAGGTGGTTAGGGCGCTTGAATCACAATCTGAAGATCGCGGGTTAGAATCCCTGTCATATCAAACATATTCGCCTTTTCAACCGTGAGGGCGCTCTAACATTACAAACCAATCCTACTATTCGTTGGTACAAGAGTAGCCCAAGAGTTGGCGGTGGGCAGTGATGACTAGTTGCATTCCCTCTAGTTTTACACTGTTAAATTAGGGACGGCTAGCGCAGATAGTGTTCGTGTAGCTTTGCGCGAAATTCAAAATTAAAACTATCTAAAGTTTCTTTGCATGTCTCTACATTTAAGGCTTTACAGTTAATTCTTAGGCTACAATGTGTATATTGTTTTAACTACACATGTCATAGCTCTGTATCAAATCTCAAGGCTAATGTTTACACTAAATTTAAATCTGAAGTTTACGGCCCCTGTAGAACAAAGAACCCTGAGAGTGGTGGATTTTCGATAACATAATTAGATACAATTATAGATTCGAAGAGAAAAGCACCTCTTAATGGTTAATTAGCCGGTCCAGTTAAGTGGAAAGACACTGAAGGTCAGTAGATAGGCTTCCTGTCTAGACTATGGTTGAAGCAACTACTTAGTTTTTTACGCTATAATCCCATTATTCGTTATTAGATGGCAGGCAGTTACTAGAGGCTTAGAATGTACAGTTCTGTATCAGCTAAAACAAATTGTTCGCGTATGGTAGGATAAGACAAAATGATCGATGTTAAACTATGTTTTCAAATCATGTTAAAATAAAATTCGTTATATTTACTGTTCTGTTTTTACTAATATCTTAAATGTTGTCACTGGCCATAAAAGTTCTAAAATTACTGATATAAAATCAATATATTTTGTAGTTTCAATTCCAAACTGTATCATAAAGTGTTGTTATTTTACACTGAATTAAGTCATTCATCAAAGAGCATAAGTGGTCAGAAGGAGTTGAAGGCGTACACATGTTTTCTTTTTTTTTTCTGCAGAAAAAAATTATATCACCGAGATATTTTAGTTAACCCTAGAATTATTGATGGGTCTATACTATTGGTTTAAACACATTTTTCTAAGCTATAATTTCGCCAATTGATCTAGAGTTCTTAACAATATATGAACCACAATAAAGATATAAACATTGTTGAACCTTACCGAACACTGCTGGAGGTCACTTCTGTACTGCCTCCCACTGGCACAGCAATACTTTTGGGACTTCCAATACCAAAAATAGAGTTTCAATATTCGTGGTGGGATGAACACAGTTTGCGTTTAACTATAAACAAACAAACACAATTATATTGTATCTTTCATACAAATAGTAATGAATTTATCCAGTGTTTTTGGTAATTTCTTTACGATGAGTGTTGTAACAAGCAAAATCTACAATTACTCAAAATCTAGACCTAACCATCAGCGGATAGTGCAAAAACAAATCGAAATTTTGAGGTTTAATATCTTAAGAAGAAATCCCTTTTCATGTGTGTGTCTTGTCATAATAAAGCCACATCGGGCTATTTGCTGTATCCACAAAGAGGAATCAAATCCTTAATTTTAGTATTGTAAATCCGAAGACTTATCGCTGTCCTACTTGGAGATTCTTCTCATCTGAGAGAAGAATTTGTTCTTAAGATATTAAACCTCAAAAACATCTCTCAACAAGTTACAGCTGTGACTCAAAAATTCAGTTTTTTAAATAAGAAGGTGGCAAAACAGTTATACCTTCTTCCCATAAATTTCTGTTTGAGGCTTAAAGACAAGTGTTAGTCATTCGAAAAGACGAATTGGTACTAGACTTTGGATCTGCACGTTGTGGAACATTACGTCACAGTAAAGTGGATTGTAATTTCAATCAACTCTTTCTTTACTAGTTGACCCGGCATGGCCAAGCGCGTTATGGCGTGGGACTCGTAATCCGAGGGTCGCGGGTTCGCATCCCCGTCGCGCCAAACATGCTCGCCCTTTCAGCCGTGGGGGCGTTATAATGTGACGCTCAATCCCACTATTCGTTGGTAAAAGAGTAGCCCAAGAGTTGGCGGTGGGTGGTGATGACTAGCTGCCTTCCCTCTAGTCTTACACTACAAAATTAGGGACGGCTAGCACAGATATCCCTCGAGTAGCTTTGTGCGAAATTCAAAAACAAACAATTCTTTACTAGTCATGCATGGGTTTCAAATAAGAAGAACATAATGCCATCTCAACCGCATGTTTTCTATGAAGTTACTCACCAGACCTTTTAATGAATACCAAAGTCAAGGAAAGGCAACAAATTCTCGGTATAAATGCTACTTACATCTCTAGATATATTATAAATGGCTGATATAAATACCATGTAAAGATAGCAAAGATAGAAATTTTACGATTATTATCAGTTTTATTTCTATTCAGTGTCATACGAAATATCCATCTATATATTACGCTTCTCCGACATTAGGCGTTACGTGGCACAGTAAGAGACAACATTAGACTTTCTGGAGATTCTTTATGTGATTAAAGAATAATATCGTGTTGATTGAGCTGATGTATCTGAAATACAAAAGCGACGTACCAGAAACTTGTCATGGTCATTTTGGTTTGAAACATTTCAAACGGGAGGATGTTTGAGCAATATACGGTGAAGTCACAATGTATGAAAAATACGTTTTCAAAACCAAAATACTCAGCAACACGTCTAAGAAGAGCATGGCTTTATCATTTTTTTTTCAAACGTCAACTTAAAATCTGTTTATTGAATTTAAAACCTCAACAAACTTATTAATATCTTGAGTATCTTACCATCTGGCCAGGTGGTTAAGGCACTCGACCCGTAATACGAGGGACGTGGGTTCGAATACCCGTCGCACCAAACATGATCGCCCTTTCAGCCGTGGGGATGTTATAATGTGACGGTCAATCCCACTATTCGTTAGTAAAAGAGTAGCCCAAGAGTTAGTGGTGGGTGTTGATAACTAGCTACCTTCCTTCTAATATTATACTGCTAAATTAGGGACGGCTATCACAGATAGCCATCGAGTAGCTTTGCGCGAAATTCAAACAAACAAACATCAACCAAATTACTTAATTTTTCGTTTATGAAATTTACGCATCACAATATACTTTAACTTTTCATTTTTTGGTAAATATTTGTATAGCTTAAAAGCTCATAAACCATCTGATGATAAAATGATTGAGTCATAGTTACCCATATTTTATCTTTATCCGTTTCTTGAAATATCAAATTAAAATTTCCAAGCTGCTCGAGCGATTTAAAGCTAAACTATCCTTGCTTTGTTCTTCAGTAACAAAACAGAATTATATGTTTGCACAAAGTAACTGTGATTCCAAGTTTACTACTTCAACAGGATTAAAGCAGGATTAAAAACACACATTGCAAGCAGTCTAAGCTCTCACGTGATTCAAACTTTCTTGAAAATTTCAAAATATGTAAAAACTAAACCATCGTATTTTGATTCTTCTTTCTTTGACTTGTACGGTACGCTTAAAGTCTAGATTTAATAATCTGTAGATTAACTGATGCATTTATCATTTTAATTACCACTTAAATTGGCTCGTCATGGCCAGGTGATTAAGGCACTCGACTTGCAATCTGAAGGTCGCGAGTTCGAATCCCCGTCGCACCAAACATGCTCGCCCTTTCAGCTATGGGGGCGATATAATGTTACGGTCGATCCCACTATTCGTTGTTAAAAGAGTAGCTAAAGGGTTGGTGGTAGGTGGTGACGACTAGCTGCCTACCCTCTAGTCTTATATTGCAAAATTAGGGACGGCTAGCGCAGTCGTCGTATAGCTTTGCGCGATATTCAAAACAAAACAAACCACTGCTATTACTAAGAACAGTGTAATAAGTCGAACTCCATTTTTTTTCATACGTCGTAGATATCACATGGTATTTATTGCAGCTGGAATAATCCAACAAAATATCAAGGGAGAGCGAACTAAATGGATAGCAGTTTTTTTGCAGTTAGAAAGAAAGAAACTGAAGAACAATTGCCAAAAACCGCCCAATTTGTAAGCCATGCAAAAAGACGCCGCTTGAGACTCAGATTTCTTGTAGCTTGAAGATGGAATTCAATCCTCTTACAGTGCATTGGTTCGAATAAGAATCTCTTGACCAATTACTCACCAGTACCTGAAGCTAAATGAACCGGAACAAATGATAGTCATTGTTCGTTAATAGGCTCATTCCAGGCACTGTGGTTAAAGAATGACAGACATAAACTTTTTTGTGAAACTTGCATTTCATCGTAACAGTCACCGAGGAATTCCAGAAGTTTAACCAGTAGAGTTTTGTTAGTTCGCTAGAATGCCTTTGGCAGAATGCGTATTATCTTATTTTATTCTGTTTATATTATAGATAGACAGATATAAGGGCAGATGGATGATAGTGAACGAGCAGACAAATAGATGAATGAATGAAAAGGTAGAAAAATAAATAGATAAATGGATGAATATATAAAGATGGATATGTATGTATATATATATATATACATAGAGAGAGAGAGATAAATGGATGTTTATATATAGAGAGATAAATGGATAAATATATTGATGGATACATGAAAAATTGTCGATATATTCCTAGTTCTATAGCGTCAAACACTGCGAGACATATAAACAGATAAAAGTATATATTGAACGAACAATTAGCTGTTCTTGTAGAATCCAAGCAGTATCCGTTAAAATATTCCATATTCTACTTTAACTAGAATTATTTATACAGCCAAGGTTCACATGAGGAACCAATAAACTTTTACGTATTTTTCCAGGTTTTACACAGCAACCAATAAAGTGGTTCCGACACGTGTGATTAACATTTGCAACTTTTTTCTTTAAAAACTCACTTGAAGGACGGTATCGAAACATTGGAATCACGCATGCCATCCTAGAAATGAGGAAAGTCGATGGATAAAAATCTTACCGTTGCGTGTAAGAATTATGTAGATCAAAACAGTTGCCGTGCACGGGAAAGTTATCTTTATTCGTCATTTTGTTAGTTTGTCTATGTATATATACTCGTGTGTGTGTGTGTGTGTGTGTTTATGTGCTTTCATCTCGAAAAGGGTCGTGTAACTTTCCAGATCATTATGTCCTGGTTCAAAGACAGAAGGAAAGGAAGGAAGACTGAGAAAAACAGAAGATGTGAAGAGAGTGTTTTGGAACATAGCCATTAGTTTAACTTTATTTAAGAAAACTAATATCTAATGGACACTAACAATTCTTGTTTTTTGTCAAAGTGCATTAAAACTTGTTTCTTTTTTATGTGGGGGTGATTAAGGTTATAAACTCCTTAAATGCATGTTTTAAAAGAAAGCTTGAAATTAAAGTTCAGTAAAGAATTATGTAAAAGGCAGTTCCTTACATTATATGTTTCACTGATTTCCGGACAAAGAGAAGTTTGTTATATAGGGAGTTAGATCAAAGCTATTTATAGTACGGAAAGCCGTAGTAGACAAAGTGCGAAACATATTACCTTCGATAAATAAAGGTAATATGAACGATAAATTTTGAATTCGTACGCCATTACTCTCGCGCAATAATAAATGGTCATCTTGCTACTCGAAAAGGACCATGAAATTAAAAATTAAATAAACAATTTATAAATTTTAATAAACGAATATATTTCAATGTCTTTTTCTAACTCCAAATTCCATCGGTGGATCGGCGATAAGTTTGCAAACTTAAATCGCTAAAATCCAGAGTTCGAGTCTTCACGGCGAACAGAACACAGTTAGTCTATTGAGTGGCTTTGCGCTAAAACAAATAACCTGACTAACTAACTACCTTAAGTGATTTTTCCAGCAGAATTCGAGGACACTTACATTCTGGTTGAATTATAAACCACAGCGTTTGAATATACAAAACAGTAGACTCGTGGAAATGTTTAATTGATTTTATTAAATAAAGACTTTGAACGCGGAAAAGTACGAAGTTTGTTTTTTTGTTTAATTGAATGTGATAAACAACCAGATCGAAAACCCTTATGGTTGAGGAATAGCTGCTCTTAATTTTAAATTTCAGACAACAGCAGAAATTTGGTTTGATTTATTTTGAATTTCGTGCAAAGCTACTCGAGGATTATCTGAGCTAGCCGTCCTTAATTTAGCAGTGAAAGATTAGAGAGGAGACAGTTAGTCATCACCCAACGCCAACTCTTGAGCTACTCTTTTACCAACAAATAGTGGGACTGATCGTAACATTGTAACTCCCTCACGGCTGAAAACGTGAGCATGTTTGATGGGACGGGGAGACGAATCCGTGACCATCGGACTCTCTGTCCGATTTGCTAACACTAGGTCACGCTTGCGCTATAACAGAAAAGTGAAAGATACAATTACAGAAAAAAAATACAAATCTATTAACGGAAATGTTACAAACCGATCATTATGCAACCTTAATGTGAAAATAGTTTCACCAAACTGACTTTTGTTTGGTTTGTTTTGAATTTCGCGCAAAGTTACACGAGGGCTATCTGCACTAGCCGTCCCTAATTTAGTAAGGTAAGACTAGAGGGATTGCAGCTAGTCATCACCGCCCACCGCCAACAATTGGGCTACTCTCTTACCAACGAATAGTGGGAATGACCGTCACAGTGTAACGCCCCCACGGCTGAAAGGGCGAGCATGTTTGGTGCGACGGGGTTTCGAACTTGCATTATTCGAATTACGAATCGAGTGCTTTAACCACACGGCCATGCTGAGCCCTAACTTTTGTAAACATTAAATATGACTAAGACGTCCGATATTTCGGAAATCCAGTTCCACAAAAGCTTGATTCTATTTTATACTTGCAACGAAGATGATCCCTTAATTAATCATTGTTATGTTTATTAAAAGTGTTAAATCCCTTAGCATTAAACTAACCATTTATTTAATATACACTGGGTTTGTAAGATTTGTGATTGAACAGACGTAGTAAAAAAACATATCAGTGTGTAATCACTCGTTGCATTGTCCATGAAATATATTGTCCACCAAAAATCGCTGCAAATAAAAAAAAAAGGGTAATGGGGTCCATCAGTTGGGAAAAATAAACCTCAAAATTGTTGGGATGATGGAGCAGCTAGACATTAGAGATGAAACACTTACCGTTCTTAAAAGTAAAGGATTGTTATAAGAACAGTTGATCGATACAGACTATAAATTAAAAACAAAAAAGAAGAAAAAGTAAGTCTAGTCTCGTTAGGAGGTTTTAACAGATTACTGGACAATATCTTGTTTATAAGCAGTCTGTTCTTATGTGTTCGAAATATCAATGTTATCCATTGGAATTCTAATAATGGATTAATGTTTACATAAAAGTCCAGAAAACTAAACAGTTTTCCTTAATATACAACCGCCTCCTCTATCAACCAGCTTCTGAAAAAGCTTATCTTGTGGGCTTACCTACATCTTAAGAAACCAAGCTGGTATTTAAAATAACACTTTGGGGCTTTTGACTGAGGATGAAGCGAGATTTTTGTTGGAAGAGTCCAAAATTAACGACGGAAGAAATAGAAGAGAAGAGCACTACGGTAATATAACAAAAGTATCAGTTCACTCTCAAACTTCCTTGTTTCAGTTCTCACGTTTATTGATTCCTAAGAAGCACTTCTTCATTTTAAAAAGTTGTTAAAAACGAGTGTAAGAAATGTTGCTTTTGCTTTTAACATTTGCGAAAGTTATTTTAACATGAAGGGGATATTAACGGAAACTTTGCTGAGTCAAGGAGTCAAACACTGAAAAAATCAACAGTTCTATAAATTTTTGTTTATGTTTCTTCATATTTCAGAATTAAGAAGTCCTTCTCAAACACTTTTATTAATTAAAATTTTGAAAGAAAACGTCAACAAGCGTTAATTATTCACAAGACTATTGTTTTCGCCTGAGAAAAACTCTTTTATTTTATGATATATTTATAAGTCAATTCTTAGTAAACCTTCAAACCTATATTATTTCATAATATATATAGGTAAATAGATATCTATTTTGTAAGTGAAAGTAGATTATAGTGTTGTCAGTGATAACTTTTAGTTTCAAATTAGTGTATAAAATATTTTTCATGTCTGCTTTTTTCTCACAAGTTCAATATCGATTGAAATGCATTTTTCGCTTCGTAGCTATGTTTAAAAAGCAATTTAAAGACAAACATTTGCTTCTTAGCTTTATAAATTCAGAAAATAATCCAACAAAGACAAGTTTTCGTACCTAAGTTATACAAGTGGAGTGCATTTGAACAATAGCCGACGTGTTATACAGTCGCTTCTGGGCGCAACACGAGCTTTCAACGTTACGAGGTTTAACTCGGGTTGTTAGATTGCCATGGAAATCCACTCACATCCACGTTTTGCTATCAGTTAGAGATTTGCATTACTCAATTAAAACCTCGGACTATATAATAAATAGCTACAAATATGGAGGCAGAGCTTGGATGTTTTAGACAAACGACTTTTGAATGCAGATTTATAAAGCTTTCCATCCATGCTCTAGTGAGAAAATAGATTCTCTCTTCACATTTGGCATCACATTGTATCGAGGTAAGAACTGAGATACGTCTTTAGACATACATTAATGTCACATGAACAGTATTTTATAGATATCTGTAAATACTCGAGGATAATCAACAAGCATCTCAAACAGTTTCCATTTACATTAAAACGAGCAGTTGCTTGCATTGAAGGCTAGCAGTACGAATTTATTTTGATGTTGGCTGTATATTGAAAAAGAGATCCGGAAAACTAAAGTATACGCTAAACTAGCTCTGAGAAAGATCATTAAAACTCCTGATAATACGATTCGCTTTTCCTACAGTGATAAACTGCACTCGTACATGAAAGGCTTAGACGACGAAAGTCATCAGTGTTAATGTCTCGAATTCATCCGTAGCAGTTATGATTGCTGCGTTTTCGATTTAAGTCGAATATAGCTGCTCTCTCTCTCTCTATATATATATATACCTTCCTCTTCAAACTTGGTGCCTAATGTGCATCTGTAGGCTACATCGTAGTAATGGGATTAATGTACAATTATTTTTGTTGAGGGATCTTTTAGTTTTCGTTGGGTTTTTTTTTTCGTATGAAACGTATTTATTAACTAACTAGCAAATTTCCGTGAGGGCTAATATCATTAACAAGCGTACTAAAATTATAAAAATCACAAGGAATAATATATTGTAAGAAAGGTTTTCAGTCCCAGGATATATATCTCTTTTCTAAGTTTATTGTTCATTTATTCTCAGGGCTCTGGTTAGCCCTTTGGTAGAGCTCTAGATTTCGGAGATGTTTAGGAGGTTTCCAATTCTAGGGATACCAGAAAATGTTGCCCGTTATTTAAAGGGAGGGATAAGAGTAACCGTCATCACCTTCACGTGGGTGTAAGGTGGAAGGTTGCAGTTGAGTGGTTGTCTTTCCTCTGGTCAGCAGTTTAAAATAAAGAACGGAACCAGATACGTGTGTTAAAATCTTTATTCAAAAATTATTTTGAAAATGTACGTAGCACGTATTTTGAGTAGGTTTTTGTTTTTAAATTGGTTTATCTTGTTTGAAAGTCTAAGAGACTAAATTTAACAGAACGCACAAAATATTACTAACGTTAATAGTTGGGTATGGCTACTTAGAAACATCATTCAAGTATCTCAAAATGTTTGAAGTGTAAAGTTATTTTTCCCAATACATGTGAATTATTGTGTGGCCCCTTAAAAAATGTATACATATATATATAAATATATAGAGTATGTTTATTTTATTCGAATATTCGCCCAAAACTAACCAAGACTTATCTACGCTAGCTGTCCCTAAATCCAATCTATCAATGTAAATTCAACTAACTATAATTTCCACATTTTAGTTGGCTCTAGAGACTCATTTTATTACGTCACATAATTCACTAAAATTTCTCACAATAAAAGCTACCAAGAGCTATAAGCTTTTTCTATGATATTCGTAGTTAACACTCCCATTTTTACCACAAATTTTCTTTATGTGATACCTCATTTAAGCCACCAAATAAGATGCAGACGCAGCCATCCTTTACTTAGAACAGTTTATCAGATGGAGGGACAACTGTGAGGAGTATGCACGGCTAATGTGAACTGAATAGTGATCTAACTGTCACCTTTATGACGCGCCCATAGCTGAAAATGCATACAATTTCCAAATACATATCGTGAACTTGAACCTTGGACCTTTGTATAAGTAGACCGATAGAGTAAACCATAAGGCCACGCCCAACCTAATACTTTTATACCCATTGTTACGTTGTAGAATGTGAGTTAATACCATGAAACCCAATGCTTTGTATCTAATTCTCATTAACTTTGTATTTTCTTCTTCCTACAGGAACTGTTTTTCTCTCAGATTCTCATTTAGTGATAAGTTATTGTCTTTATGAGCGCTTACTCGTAATTCTCGATTTCATTTACTTTAGTAGTTTTATAGCCGTAATGGTATTACTGGTAATCACTGCATTAAGGAGTATGTTAATTAACCGCCAGTATTTACTACATCATTTCAGACTGCAAAGGAATAGTATTACCCTCAATATCAAAACCTGTAACTCACATACTTTATACCCTCCAGTTGTTGATTATTTTAATCTTACTTTTCTAGGTATGTATAGCTAATGGTGAATCTCTTTTACTCCACGATATTTAATTAATTTATTTAATTAATCTCAGTTGAGAACGCTCAGTCTCGAGTTTGTTTTCAAGACTCTATTGTATTTACATGACAGCAAATAGTCTAGATGTTAGAATAAAACAATGCACTTTGAAAGTTTCACATCTTCAAAGTAGTTTGATAATTACGCTGTCATTTACAGCCTATTGTAACTGTTCAGATCGTCCATTACAATGGAACACTTGTACGAAACTTCTTTTCGAAAACTGGCAACTTAAAAGGATCATGAATGAGTTAAAACAGAAGGAAAAAAATCACCCATACCGTACAAAGTTAATGGTACAGTGTTTGCACACAACCTAGTGTATTTTCATTATTCGGCTCGTTAATGAGCTAATTACACGAATAACGACTCTGTTATTTTCACTAGAGGTCGTTGTTTAGATACATTCATGATCTCCTTCATTGCGAAAGTCACGTGGGTACTAAAATGATCTTCTCTTCAGGCTTTGTCATGTTCTTGGTGTCTTAGAACAGCCTTAAAGGGATGGACCTTAAGTTTTTTTACATTTCTTTCTTACTTACCACCACATCACATTGGTCTGAAAACCTATTTTATCTTCAAACAAAAACGTTTCTAACATTAATTTATTCACGTAATCAGGATGTGTAATTCACATCCTAAAACAATATAAGAAACAATAGTACTATACTATCGTTACTTCCAAATTTCATTAAATAGTGTTTCAAACGTACGGGAGCATCTATATGGTAGGGGTTCCTAAACAGAGAACCACAGAAGGTGACAGGATGGTGGAGCAAATAAACAAAACACAGAATGCTGTTAAGATATTTAGAACCTATACATTCATTGAGTAGGACGCTTCAGTCAGGGTGCGTAATGTGTTAGGAGGGCCTTATGTTGAAAATGTTAGATCCTGCTATAAGGACAGAGGGATTTTTGCACTACACAGACCAAACTTGATGTAGGGCAAACATCTTGTGTACTGTTATACTTGACGTCCTGCAACATTATGAAAATATATTTTCATATTTATCTGTTTCAAAATAATGTATATTTAATGGACAAATTACGAAGTTCGAGTGCGAACAATTATCTTCTGAACCTTCTTGTACACCAGATCACCAAAAAACAAGATTTTTCAATGGCAAATCATACATGTTAAGTTTTTGCAAAACACATTCTTAAATATATTTATAATGATAATCTAACTACAATAATAAAGGTGGCGTTATATACTTCTGATGGATGAAAAAGGTTTATCTAAACTACATCAAACGACTAAACAACAAATACCACACTTGTGGTAATTAAACCACATGAATTGTAAAAAAAACTGTACTCATGTCGCAAATCATAACTGTAATTCCATTATTAAGCTGACCGTTTTTACTAAGATATAGTGATAGTAGTAACCTCTATTATTAAACTGATAGTGGTTACTAAGAAATAATGATGGTAGATACTACATAATGAAACTTACAGTTTTTACTAAAATATAATGCTCACAGGTAATCCATTATTAAACTGACAGTTTTTACTCAGGTATAATAAAAACGGTAATTTTCTATTAAACCGAATGACACTAAGAAATAATTGTTACAGTAGTTCTTCTATCTTGTACTTTTGATTAAAGCACTTATTTAGACTTTGCATACTTTAGAACTATGCATACTTCATTTTCTTAAGTTTCTTTTACAGGGTTTTGATAAAACGACTGGAAATTTGCGCGAGTAAGCCTTTGAACCTTAATCAATACAGAACTAACATTACAAAAATAATTTTGAAAGACTCGTGAAAAGACCCCACCCCCCAAAAAAGCAGAGGATCAAAGATTTTACGCTTTCTTATAGGAAAGCCACATCACGCTACTGATTGTGTCCAGCGAGGGGAATCGAACTCCTGATTTTAGCATTGTAAATCGGAAGACCTACCCTGTCACACCGGGTGACAAAAGGTCTTGTCCACTCTCGCGTTTATTGTAACTGGTTTATTTCTAAACGTGTAACAACACTGAAGGAACTGCTCTAAACGATAAACTAAATTCATTTTTTTTACATTAGAGAAACAAATTCAAATAAAAGATTCCCATATCCAAACTTCAGGGTTTCAGGGTTTATTATATTTTAAATATGATGCAGACGTATAAAACATTGTTCAAAATAAACAGTTGTTATAACTGATTTACATAAACCCGACAGACATGTTAATGACCATTCAAAATAAGGGGAGCAAAGTTTTTGTTTGTTTGTTTAGAGCTAAGGTTCATTTGGCTATAGGCTATCTCCGGTGGGGGAAATCGAACCAAGATTTTAGAGCTGTTAAGTCTTTAATCTTACTGCTGTCTCACCGAGGTACATGTTTTTGCAACTTGTTCCTTCCAACTAATTCTCACATGTATTACACTAGTTGGATTGTTTTAGCGTTTCGCACTCAGAACAAATATATGGTAACAACGATTACTGCTTTGTCACAAAAGAAATTCTAGGCCTAATATCTAAATATTTCGTAACATTTGATATCAGGATGTTGTTTACCAAATCGTTATTTCATGTATTTATTCAGATCGTGAGGATTTCTAGCTGTTTCCTTCATTTTTATTTTTCTATGCATGTTCACTGCTTCTTTTGTGTGGGAATTTAAATTTCTCGTTGAAGAAGATGGTTTTCGAAGTTTGTTTATTCTCATATAGAATAAATCATGTTTTTAAAGATCAGCCTTACAAAACATAAATCAGTTCATTTCATCCTTTTTATTGTAAAGTTCACTCAATATTACGTATATCGATCAGTTATCAGTTATAGGTACGAGTTTAATGGTATCTATACAAATATGGAATATTCAGTACGTTACATAATCAATATTTATACGTACCTTGAAAAGATGGAAGCAAGAAATGATATTGGTTCGAAGGTTTTCGTAAAAATTGGTTTCTGATAAAGACTATCGATATTTCTTTATGCACAGAATTTTGAAACTCGCAAAAGGCTTAATAAGACGAGTAACGTCCAAAATATAGAAGGAATAAATCAGAAGTACAATATTTTTGGTTTATTTTTTAAACAAGCGAAACACGATAAGATACGAACAAAAAATCAGTTCAAGTTTGTCTGAATATTGTTGATTAAATAACTGGTTGAGTTGATGGAAATGTATTAAACTTTTAGTTAAATGATACAATAAAGCAGAACTTAGAAATCGTATAAAACGTGTTTTTTTTTTACAAGAAATAGTGGTAATATGTGTTTGTTCATAAACAAGGATGTGACGAAGCCAAAAGGCTTCAATGAGAAGTACTTTCAGAAGGAAATATGAACAACAACATACGAATCTCGAACAACACACATTCCAACAAATAAGAAATTGCTATAAAGAAGTAATAATATCTACTGATATAAGTCGAACGTGTAATCTGAGCAAAAGAAAAGAATATGCATAATGCTCACACTATGAATTATTCTTCTAATACGTGTCTTTTAAACCAAGGAATATTCACATTTTTCTGCTCTCTACCTCAGAGTTATCTCGTTACAGTTCCTAGTATACTCGTCTGCTAGAAACACAGATATACATGGATTACTTTTTGGCGTAGAGCTGCGATTAGAACTAGACTCCAGCCTACAAAACCTATCTCACCCCCTCCTACCACAAGACACAGGCAACGTACACTGGTTTAACTGTAAACGTTATTGAAAACTCTTGTAGTGAGTTAAAATGTCTCATCATTTTCATAAATCTGTTCACAAGATTTTGAATGTCGAATGTTTATTTCATTACGATTTTATGCAGACGGTTACTACGGAATGTACCATTTTTTCAAAATACAGGAATATGACCTCAGCCCTCTAGGAAAGCTTCGTGCCTTTTACTCTTGCTTTTCGGTTCAACCAAATCCCCCACGTTTCTATCTTTGTATACATCAAACATAAAGAAATATATTATTACTATTAAACTTTTTAAACGATTATTTATATTGCGCTTACTCACTTTTATTGGTGTTTCTGGGATTATCATTCAAAGTATGATTTTTTCCAGTGACTTTTGTTTTCAAATCATTGATTTAATTAAAACTACACGTTTCAGCTTTATGTGTCAATTAACATACAGAAGATGTGTACGTTTTATAAAGATCATTTTGTGGCCTCATCACGTCGTCGCGTCTAAATATGCACAATTTGACGACCGTCCACCGTAGTTTTTATTGTAAAATATTCCGTTGTAAGTTTATCATGTCTAAACCACTACACTCCGCTGTGCATTTTTTCTATAAACCATTCAGTTTGCAAGAATGGATGTTTTTCAGCACCCATTTCAATAGTGAGATCGAAAATAAATTGATGAAATTATACGAATACTCGTTTAATTTTCATGATGTTTGAAGTATGCAACGATTAAGTGTGATGTATGCAGTGCCTTGCAAAAGTTTTCACCCTGCCAATAATGTCACATTTTGATGAAATATAAATTGTGTAAACAATCTTTAATCAACTCTAATGATCAAGCTTACAGTGATTGTGCAAAGTGTTGAATGTACGACAGCAAAAGATTCTAAATACATTTACAAGTTGAAATTTTTTTATTGTATATGTATTTAGTCCCCAGTTTACCCCTGGAGAAGAAAAGTCTATCTTTCGAAAGCGTTCTGGTTATAGAGATTCTATTTCAGTTACAATCTAAGTGTATTAATACGTTGCTTCGGAAATAGCTTTCGAAAGCGATCAGTTCTCAGTGGTTTCATACTATTCGGGCCCGGCATATCCAGGTGGGTGAAGGCGTTCGACTCGTAATCCGAGGGTCGCGGGTTCGAATCCCGGTTGCACCAAACATGCTCGCCATCCAAGCCGTGGGGGCGTTATAATGTGACGTTTAATCCCACTATTCGTTGGTAAAAGAGTAGCCCAAGAGTTGGCGATGAGTGGTGATGACTAGCTGCCTTCCCTCTAGTCTTACACTGCTACATTAGGGACGACTAGCGCAGATAGCCCTCGAGTAGCTTTGCTCGAAATTCAAAACAAAAAACAATCATACTATTCGCATAACGTAACTGTCACGTGATTCGTTGATTTTCTTATTCAAATTCTTTTTAATACAACTCACTCAACTCTTTGTATATCTGATTTACTTGTCTTATTATAATTGTAACATTCACCGATAATGCTTATTTAACGAACATTTAACGAAATTACTGGATGTTTCTATACTATACTTTTGTCTTTGAGTTATTACAAGACATTCTTCACGATGTAACTGTTTTTTATATGTTTAAAGTTTATTAATCAAACATTTTTCAATCATTTCACGAACAGACTCACATACAGTCAAGCAGTCCAAAATTCGAAAACGGAACAAAGGATTTTTTATGCAAAGACTTCTACTAAAAATAGTGTTTCAGTGCTTCAACCAATGGCAAAATAACACGTTTCAAAAATATGTTTCCGTTAAGCCTTTCTTCCCTGTAAATCCTCATTGAAAGAAGGGCTCTCATAAATAATCTTGTAGTTTAAGTGTTTGACGTGTCCAGTAAGAGCTACCACAAACAGTCTTGTAGTTTCAGTGTTTGACGTGTCCATAAGAACTAACACAAACAGTCCTGTGGTTTAAATATATAACTTGTTCAAGAGAAACTACCACAAACAGTCTTGACGTGTCCAGTAAGATCTACCACAAACACTCTTCTGGTTTAAGTGTTTGACTTGTCCAAGAAGAGTTACCACAAACAGTCTTGCAGTTTAAGTGTTTGACCTGTCCAAGAAGAGCTACCACAAACAGTCTTCTGGTTTAAGTATTTAACTTGTTCAAGAGAAACTACCACAAACAGTCTTGTAGTTTACGTGTTTGACGTGTCCAGTAAGAGCTACCACAAACAGTCTTGTAGTTTACGTGTTTGACGAGTCCAATAAAAGCTACAATAAACAAACTTGTGGTTTAAGTGTTTGACTTGTCTATCCTATCAAGGGCAAAGACGCGGTTCTCATGTGCTGCAAAAGACGTTTCTCGAGATTCCATTTCTATATAACCTTCCATTTAATACGTCTGATAAAATTATTGTTCCTGTTCAAGGTGCTTTACTCCTGCATTCTGCCCAAGATAAGGCACACATATCGTAGTTTTCCTTTGAGAATAAAGATATCTAATAGATTTTATCCGTTTCATCTGTGTTGCTTATAAAATGTATACATCATGTACGATATAAATATTATGAGTCAGGTCTATAAAAGTGAGAACACTCTATGTCTATAAAACAGCAATGAAGTAATAATTGGCTACTTTGTGGCGTATGTTATGATGTTAAGATAAAAACACCTCGTTCTGACTAAACGTGATTATAATTAATTATAATAATATTGTCTTATGAGAAGAGTAAAATAATAAGTTTTCACTGTGTGATGTATATTATGGCGTTACGGTATGAACATCTTTTGCTAACGAAAGGTGATTATAATCAATTATTATAATTATATTTTAGGTATTTATAATAAGGCAAATAAATCATATATATAGATAGTTAGGTACATCGTACTAACTCTATATTGAATAAGAAAATCAGAAAATCATGATGGAACGGATGTATAAGTAATACATTTTGACATCGTTTGACCTAACACAAGTAGTGTGTGATACTACTGAAAACTGTTGTTTTTAGGACAACATGTAACGGCTCTCTCCGACACAAGATATTCATACGCTGAGATAATAAAAATCCTGCTGGGAGACATTTCAGTCATATAAAATATTCTATCGTCGACCAGACTTTTGACAAAAGTAAAGTTTTATATATTATATTGAAAGCACTGCGAATCAACGCTACGAAGACATTTCCGACAAAGTCTCCGTATTGTCTTGATGATTTGTTTGTTGTTAAGTGCAGAGCCACGCAATAAACTATCTGTGCTGTGCTCACCAAGGGTATCGAAACCAGGATTTTATCGTTGTAAGCCTTTAGACTTATCGCTGTGCAATTGGGGGGGGTCTGTATGGATAGACACAGAATGAAGTCGAGACAAAACAATCGCCTTTGGAATGTGTGTCTATATGTATATGTATAGTAATGTTTCTATACATACACACATTATATCTTGAACAGCTTACAAGAACAGCTGTGTTTGGCAAACACACATTAATTAATTCATGACTGACAAACTCTGACTAAATCCTCATTTTTATCTGTTCTGTATTTGCTGATTCTAATCAGAGAAAAAAGATTTTATTAAGATCCTTGAAAGTGAAAAATTCAATAGAAGCTTAATTCCCAGTGACGGAATCCAATTCGTCTGTTTTTGTAAAAAACGGCCTGAAGTTTTGCTTCTTAAATCGATATAATGGATGAACAGAGTGGACGAATACGTTAATCATAGCCACTTTATTTTAGCTCGCTTTTTTATACTATATATATCTTTCTGTAGTTTGAAATCTTTTCCTCAGGCAGTAGCCTATGGGACAGGAAGCTCATATATCTTCGAATCTTTCTTTTGTTTTATTCTTCTCTTACTCTGGAACCCAGGACTCCTGGTATAGGAAGAAGACACCATTGTTTTATCGATTTATAGTCTTTGGTTTATTAGAACGTCAGTAAGAAATTTCTAATCGATAAGGATGGTGGAAGTCAATGTTAATTATCTCTCCCCTCTTTTCCACCCAACTCCTTTTTTGCGTGGCAGGTGTTTATATTTATCAGTTAAGTTAATCATTTCTTCATTACTAGGCCTATCGATTTCTGACGAATAAATTTTCACGTCACGTGACATAATAATAAGATATTCTTAAGTATAACACTAACACCAAGTAATACTATTACAAAAATCACTTGTATTCCAAAACTGTTCTGAACTAGTTAGTGCCAGCAGTGAAAAACTGTAAGTAAGAGTTTAAATATTTTTAATTTCACGCAAAGCTACACGAGGGCTATTTGCGCTAACCATCACTAATTAAGCAGTGTAAGACTAGATGGTAGGCAACTAGTCATCACCGCCTGCCGTCAACGCTTGGACTACTCTTGCACGAACGAATAATGGAAATGAGCGTCACATTATAACGCCTTCACGGCTGGAAGAGCGAGCATGTTTGGTGTAACGGGGATTCAAAGCTGCAACCCTCTGATTGTGGGTCTATCGTCCTCACTACCTGGCTATGCAGTTTAAGAGTTTAACACATAGATACATAGAACAGAACACCAAAGAGCAACTTAATACAAGACTTGATCAAAAGGAAATAGAATTCGTCACAGACGAAACACAGCACGAAAAAAAGCAGTTTGTAATAAGTTAATGAAAAACAAAAGAAAACAATATAAAAATTCAGAAGAATATCTGATTAATAACATTAATGAAAATTGTGCAATAAGTTAAGAAATTAATGTGCTAAATATACACATTAATCTTAAAAGGATTTTTTTTTAAAATCTTGCGCGCGTTCTGATATTAATCCTACTATGTAGTAGAACTTGTTTAACCATTTCTTTAAACATTAGTACGGAATCCTTTGACTAAGAGCCATATGTCCTTGTTCTATACAGAACGATTTATACGAGGTCTGTTCAAAAAATACGCGGACTGTTTGAATTGCGCGGCTCCAGTTGGTTCCAGGTGAATCCGCTTGGTGTCGCTAGGTTTGCACAGATCAGCTTATTACGACGCCATTTCCCGATTGCAGATATCTTCATTTGTGTATTAGCTACGCGGTTTTAAGTGAAGTGCGATTTTTTCGTTTCGCGGATTTCAGAATGAATGACCTAAAGGAGCAACGACTTGCTGTGAAATTTTGTGTTAAACTTGGAAAATCTGCGACTAAAACTTTTTGCTATGCTTAAAACGGCTTACGGTGATGTTGCTATGAAGCGTACGGCATATTTCAAGTGGCATGAACGTTTTAAGGATGGTCGACAGTCCATTGAAGATGATGAGCGTTTTAAACGTCCTTCCACGTCAACTGACGACCCACACGTCGACAAAATCAACACCCTGGTGCGGGCAAATCGACGTCTGACTGTCAGGAAGCTTGCTGAAGAGTGTGGGATATCAGTTGGATCTTGTTACGAGATTTTGACCGAAGATGCACCGCGTTGCTGCGAAATTTGTGCCTCAGAACTCGTGAGTTTTTGGCCAAACACTCGATCACTGTTCTTCCCAACCCCCCTACTCACCTGACCTTACTCCTTGCGATTTTTTCTTGTTCCCCAAACTCAAAAGACCCTTGAAAGGAAGAAGATTTGAGACGATTCCCTAGATTAAGGCAAATGCGACGAAGGAGCTGGAGGACATTACAAAAGAAGCGTACCAGGACTGTTTCAACAAGTGGAAACACCGTTGGGATAAGTGTGTGCGTTGGGGAGGAGAGTACTTTGAAGGGGTCCCAGACATTTAACTTCTAAATAAAGTACATTTTGTTTTATGACGTCAGTCCGCATATTTTTTGAACAGCCCTCGTAAGCAAGACAAAACTAGTATGGATCTCAAATTGTTAAGTGGACAAGGAATTATTTGCATCTGTTACAGACCACTATATTATATACTCTAAATATTGTAACACTGGTTGCTATTTATATACATACTATAATCTATACATCCATCAGATATTTGTATCCACATAACAGACCTATGCCAAATACATAAATAAAATAAACGCTCAACGTTTGGGAATTTATATTCAAGTGGTTTAAACATTTCTAAAACGTATTGTGTGTTCACATAAGCCTTTTTTTAAATAAAATCCAAATTAGACAAAAAAATTCATATATTTTGTTTATTGTATTTTGGGCAAATGTACACAAGCTAGTCGACACTAATTTAGCAGGAAGGAAGCTAGTTTTCACTATCCACCACCAACTCTTTGGCTGGTCTTTTACCAACGAATAGTGGGATTCACGTATAACGCCCCAATGGATGAAAGGGCGAGCAAGTTTTATGGGACAGGGATTTGAGCCCGCAAACGACATATTGGAGCCTAGCGCCCTCATCTCCTGGTCATCTTCGATTTCTATTCGTAATTTTAAACAGACAAACTAGAGAGAAGGTAACAGCATTAACGATTGTCTTCGGACTACTCTTCCAGGCCTAAGTGTGGAATTTTGACTGTCACTCCAATAACGCACACATGATCTTAAAGTACGGAGAGTAATTTGTTTATGATAATGGGACGCGAAACACGAAGCTTTAGCTCCACAGTTGGGCAGGCCACCTACGAGGCCACACTCGGCTTAATAAGTAGCAGTAAAACATTATTGCTTAAACCTAGTAGATAAAAATTTGAAATCCCTTAAACGTTTGGGAAAAGTATTTACATATCCGAGTAAAGAAAAAAGATTCGAAAAGACCCTGCAAGAAATCCGGATAATTTCTAGATGTATATAGAGTAGAAAACAGAATAGTATTTAAATTTTAACAAAGGGAATGTTTTACGTGAATAGGCCATCTACATTATTGTCTATATTTTCATTAAACACTTCAGTATGTCAATCAGATCCCCAGGGTATGGGGGAAGGTGAGTACTTTATTCACGTTTCTATCTACAATAATGTGCAAAAGTAATGACGTGGAAACAAGACAGATTCGCAATTTACCTAATGCAGAATTTGAATCACTAATATTATTTTTTTTCAATTATTAGAAGAGGTTGACATTTCGGAAGGTCCAGACAGGCTTACAATGTTATTAAACTTTAAACACAATATTATTCCACTCGCTTCTCTCTGTTACAAGGTCACCTTTTGAAACCATATACATTTAATTTTACTGGTTTTATCCTCTTTCTATTAGCAAACAGTAAGTTTAACCGTTGCGGTCACGTTTGTACAACTTAGCCAATAAAAAATACCTTCTATGCATCATACATACTCATTCAACTTTGCACGTGAAGGACAAATGGGCGAGGGTCTTGTTTAAGGCAAAAGCATACGTTTAATTTGCCTCTGCTGGTTCATTATCAAAATCGTAACATGTCTATTTGTCTAATGAGTTCAAAAGTATTTCCTTTAAATTACATTGATATGCCACGTCTGTTTGATAAGTTGGTGGGTCATTTGTTTGTTTCTGATAGACACACGGTGAAAATTAAACTTACTAAGAACACATAAGTCAAATTGAAAGTTCAGGACCGCTGGAGTTGTTCAAGATCCTCATATACAACCTTAAACTAATAATAAGAGACTTGTCCAAGTTATAATCGCTAAAATAGTTCATCTTATTTACCGGACATTGGCAGCCATTTTTATAATGTTTTATTGTTACGCAGTAATACGTTTATAAAACAATATATATTTAACAATACAAAAGTAAATCAAAGAGGTCCTCCTTGTTGAAAGCATATTACAGAGCTCCTGAAACCGGTACCATACGCACACACACATCAATTTTTTTATTGTTTGTTCTTTGTTCGTTATTAAACATAAAATTGTGTAAAAGGTTATCTATCTGTAATCTGTCCACCGGGAATATCGAAACTCGAATTTTACCGTAGTAAGATATCAGATTTACCGTTGAGCCACTGAGGAAAGGCCAAGGTTTTAAAAATATACAAATTTAAAAATAATCGAATTTCTTAAGTGACATATTTCGTCACTTCCTGAATAATCGTTACCAAATAGCCATTTACAAAATCAACTTCTATTTTCACAGAAATCACGTTATTTATTTTATTTCAGGTTAATGTTGTTTGGTTCGGTTTGTTTTGAATTTCGCACAAAGCTACTCGAGGGCTATCTGCGCTAGACATCCCCAGTTTAGCAGTGTAAAACTAGAGGAAAGGTAACTAGTCGTCACCTCCCACCGCCAACCCTTGGGCTACTATTTTACCAACGAATAGCGGATTGACCGTCCCATTATAACGCCTCCAGGACTGAAAGGGCGAGCATGTTTGGCGCGATGGAGATGCGAACCCGCGACCCTGAGCTTAACAAGTCGCACGTCTTAACACGCTTGGTCATGCCGGACCTCTGAACATTTGTACTTAGCTGTATAATTACACCAGTTCTAACCAGCAATGAACTATGAAGAAACACCATTAGAATTAAAGCTTTTCAAATGTTCTAACTTGTAAAAATACAGAATAGTTATAAAAGAGATTGATCCTTATCTTTTGATGAAATGTGTATTTCTAGCCAATCTCACACGATTTGTTTATTTTTGAATTTCACGCAAAGCTACTCGAGGGCTATCTGCGCTAGCCGTCCCTAATTTTGGAGTGCAAGACTAGAGGGAAGGCAGTTAGTCATCACCACCCACCGCCAACTCTTGGGCTACTTTTTTTACCAATAAATAGTGGGATTAACGGTAACATTACAACGCCCCCACGGCTGAAAGGGCGAGCATGTTTGGCGCGACGGGGATGCAAACCAGCGACCCTCGGATTACGAGTCGAACGCCTTAACCCATCTGGCCATGCCAGGCCATATCAAACGGAGCGGTAAACTTTGTAAGAGTTTTGTTTTTTTTCAGGCGGTGAAACTTTTATAAATCTATAACATATAACAGAAATTATGAGATATAATCTAAGACCAATTGTGAGACTGTGCTCTGCCCACCAAGGGTATTGAAGGCTGGTTTTTAGCGGTGTGAGTCAGCAGACATACTGATGTGTCACTGGGGAGGGGGGCAGTTGGGTGACATTTTAAACCAAACTTATTTGATGACTTATGATAAAAATGTCTTTTAACAACCTTCTAGGTAGAAGTTAAACTAAATAATAGGTTAATAGAAGATAATTGGGGTGTTAGATTAATGAAAAAAAACTTTTATTATAAATAAAACTGTTTCAGAAGGATTATTGTTCACAGAATAAACTTAACATATAAAAATAATTCTGATTTCAATACTTTTAACACCAGGTGAACGCATGGAACTATGAACTAATTTTCATACGTTACTGAACAGGAAATAGGACTGCCAGACGGTCATTACCAGGAGACAGCGGGTGAACGTGAACCTAGTGGTTAGCCAGGATTCACGGGGTCGAACAGGTGCCAATGACATTGCTAGCCCCGCGTCACCTCTACCGTGTTCTCCGTGCTTGTTACCGTTTGGATAGAGGGCTGAACTCAAGACAGTTTGGCGCCATGACTCACTTTGTCACGTGATGTTTTAGGTCTGTTACCTTGGTGACTTCACTGCAACCAAATATCTGAGTCCAAACCCACGAAAACAAAAAAAAGAGGCCAACAATAATAAGTAAATGATATTGTTGGAAAACAGTCATAAGAATTCATATGTCATATTATATTTAACCGGTTTTCTTTTAATTCTATTATTCCATATAAGTAATGAATGTCTTTGTTGTTTTATTTATTGAACAAATACCGTAAAAAAAAAACCAACTTATATCGTGGATAAGAACTATGCTGTTTCATATGGTAATATCTTAAAGAGTTATTTCGTTACTGTTTGGGTCTTTAAATACTGCAGTAGCTCAGTTTACTCATACGAAGGTTGTTGTATGTTATTAATACTCAAAGCTTTACCAAGGGCTATCTGAAACCCGGTTTCTAGCAGTAAAAGTCCGTAGACTTCACACAAAGGGAATATTAGGTAGGGAATGCGATAGATTATGAAGTTTTATTCTACCCTGAATATGACCCTAAATTATTAACCTCCCCCCTCACTAAATGTTACAAATGTCTCCTATGAAAGTTATTCTTTGCCTATGTAAGAATAATCAAGCATTAAAGTAGCCTTCAAAGAATTATGGACAAATCAATAAATAACGTGGTTTGACTGTCCGGCATGGCCAGGTGGATAGGTCACTTAACTCCTCCTCTGTGGACCACAGGTTCGAATCTGTGTCATACCACATAGCCTGGTCTTTTTTAGCCGTGGGGGCGTTTTATAGTGACGGTTAATCCAATCATTCTTCAGTAAAAGAGTAACCGCAAAGTAAGTGGTGGGTGGTGACGACCAGTTGCTTTCCATGTAGTCTTATGCTACTAAATTAGAGACTGTTAGTGCAGGTAGTCCTTGTGTAGCTTTATGCGTATTCAAACCAAAACCAAACTTTACTTGAAGTTAATTATTTGTACAAATTGCTTTTTTTGTAACTACCAGGAACCAGTGTTTCAGTTATCAGTCTTTATACTTGACTCATTTAAATCTAAATTTTATTTGTTCCTTTTTGTTATTTCTTCACACTTTTATTATATTTATGTACCAAACGCAGTCTTTAAGTATTAGTGGTAAATGTCATATTTAATCGTAATGAAATCAGGGCTCAACCTGTATTGTTGTATATCTTTGCTACCATTAAAAATGTCCCTCATGGGACAGTGGTAAGTCTAATGGATTTACAACGCTAAAATTCAACTTTCGATTCCCCGCAGTGGGCACAGCAGATTATTGCCCAATGTAGTTTTTCTCTAAAATAAAGAAACAGTAAAATCAACTCAATAAAAACAGTTTAAAATATTGTTGTCCTACAATTTTGAGCTTTAATCCATAATTGTATTATCGTATCCGAAAAATAAAAAAATTCAATTTTGACTTTACTTACTGCCATGTTAACGAAGACTGAATGAAACAGGTTGACCTCTTAGTTTCTAAAATGGCAGTTAGAAGTTAGTAGTGAAACTAAAGTACAGACAATTAAGTCTGATATCTTTCTAAATTCAGATTCAATGATCGATTCACTGGAAAAAAAACTTCACAGAAATGCAGGGTCGAGCGTGGCTAAATGGTTAGCAGCTCTTGGTGTGAATCAGAAATTCCGAGTTCCAGTCCCACGCTTTGTAGCTGTGGGTTCGCTATAAGCTTGAAACCACTCTAGTAGACTAAATAAGAGTAGCCCAAAAGTTGTTGGTGAATATTGTGGGCTAGCAGTCTTCTATCTAGTATAGAAGTTCAGAATTAGGTATGGCCATGCACAGCTAGCAGCTACTCTTTGTTTTGCGCGAAAATTCTGAAACTAACAGGATAGCGCTAGGTTACAAATTTAATAAAAGGTAAATAATAATAGCGGTTCACTTTATATTAGTCTGTAGTCTGTCACAGAATGTTAGGATGAACCAGTTGACAATAACATTCAAATCTGCTCTCTGTATGACGAAATAAAAAGTGGAAAATTATGCACTCGCGTGTTTCTTAATTATCACGAAACTTCACGTGAATATTATGCACTTTATATTAAAACATTTGTTTCAATGTACATACTTGACAACGTAAAATTTACAATGCTATTGTAACTTGAATAGTTAATATTTGGAGAAACCTAACGTATTGAAAAGCAAACGAAAGTATCACCTTCGTTGTAAATAGTTATTCTAAATATAGCATACAGAAGAAATAACAAAGAAGGCTGAATGAAAAGAGAGAAAGATAGATTAAAAAAAGAAAATATTAGCTATGTTAATTAAGTAAACAGATAAATATATTATACTTCTATAAATATGAATTATGTTGCGGACCGTGCGCTACATTTATAATTTCAGGCAGCAAAATAATGACAGTAATTATGGCATCCCGGGTACGTCCAAAACTTACCCTTTGTTCCTAGAAGTTCCAAGACCAGTATTATATGTCTGAATACCATGGTTACTTTAGCAGACGCTTAATGTGACGTCACTGGCGCCTAGACGCCTGTACCGTGGGGTCTAATAGGTTGAAAATCACCAGCGAATCATTGTGAAACTAGTGTTTTTCCTCACGCAGTATTCTTATATCTGCTGTTAGCTTCAAACAGCAGATACATATCGATATATTATATATATATATATAAATGTGATGAGCTCATGTAACATTACGTGTTATTTTAAACGCTCATACATTTTCGCTCTAACTGAGCAAAGTATGGGATAGGGGAAAGTAAAGGAAAATTAATACCGAATTTTTTCCGAATATAACATGCAAAAAAAAGTCAAATTTGTTTTATCACCGAAAGTAATACGTATCCAGACTTTTACGATACTGCGGGTAGAGTAACCCTTTGATGAAAATAATGTTAGAGTGTTCATATAATTGCAAATTGAGAATTTGCGGGTAGTGTTTGCCATCATTGCAATCACAGCAGGCAAACAAAGATCATCAAAATGTCGTAAAATCGCTAAGAGCAAGTTTGTCTCAGCGCTTGCTGTACAAAGGAACTGCATTAACTATTTGAAGATTGTGATTTGGACTCTGAATTTAAAGATTTCAGCGAAAACGATTTGTAATTTTAATATCAAAAGTAATATAGCGGTAATTAGTTTTGTGTTTCGTAATATTTCTAAGTGTGGATGTAAATAAATCTTAAAATTCGCAAGACTCACTTCATGATCATTTTGTTTCAAAAATGATCTTTAATTAAAGATTCTGTACACGAACGAAAACAGGAGACAATTCTCGTTTACACACGAGAATTGTTATTTGTTAGTTTGAATTTCGCGCAAAGACTACTCAAGGGATATCTGCGCTAACCGTCCCTAATTTAGTAGTATAAGACTAGAGGGAGGGCAGCTAGTCATCAACACCTACCGCCAGCTATTGAGGTACTCTTTTACCAACGAATAATGGGAGTGACCGTCACATGATAACGTCCCCACGAGTGAAAGGGCGAGCACGAATGGTGCGACCGGGTTTCAAACCCACAACTCTCAGATTACGAGTCGGACACATTTCCCCCACCTGGCCATGCCGGGCCGTTATACATTAAAAAGGAGTGTGTGTTTTCTTAGAGCAAAGTCACATCAGGCTATCTGCTGAACCCACCGAGGGAAATCGAACCCTGATTTTAGCGTTGTAAATCTGGAGACATACCGCTGTACTAGCGGGGGGCACCATTAGAAAGAAAGAAAACTAATAAGATATATAATCGAACACAATATTTCTAGCAAGTAAACATCATTGTTCACAACACGATGTAGTGGTGGTATGGATTGCTTACCCTAACTTGTAGATAAATTCTTAGTAAAAAATAAAGTATGTTTTATTCGAAAAATTGCGGTAGTATTTTATTTGAGTCTCGGCGTCGTCAGAATTGTTGAAAATGACGCAAAGTCTCATGCAACAGATTTCTTAAGAAGTCAATTATAATAACGAAAAGTAATCGAAGTAGATTTACCTTCAAAAGTTAAAATAAGCACAAAAGTAAAATGAAACCAAAATGTCATGTTTTAATTGGGTGGGTAATCTGGCTGGGCTAGAACGTATTTAGTTTTATTTAATTAAGTGTTTGTGTTTTTCTTATAGCAAAGCCACATCGGGCTATCTGCTCAGCCCACCGAGGGGAATCGAACCCCTGATTTAGCGTTGTAAATCCGGAGACATACCGCTCTACTAGCGGGGGGCTTTTATTTAAGTAATGGCATTTTAATCAGAACGGCACCTCATGCGCATAAAAGCTAAACAGGAGTCTCGGGTATAATTTCCCAATTTTGAACAACTGACGAGACACAGGGCAGACGGTCAGCATTATCACAGCCACAATGCCTTTGTCCGACTTCTGGAACCGAATAATGGAATTAACTGTCACATTTATAACGCGTCGGCAGTTGAAGCTGCAAAGTATCTTTAGTGTTATTGCAGTTCTTACCACAGTGTAGGACTAATGGTAATAAGAGTACTTACTCATTTTGAAATAGCGACAATTACTCAATATTTTACTTTCAAATAATAATCTAACAATAAATATATTAAGTTTCTACTTTGAAAATATGATCATAATAAACATCTTGTTCTGTAATTAACAATCAAGACTAGAAATAGTGATCACCATTTAGTCGTTTAAACTTGCAAATAGCAACGCAGCTCAAAATGAAAAATAATATCAATAAATGATTTGGACACCACTTTCCGCCCGGCATGACCAGGTGGGTTAAGGCATTCGACTCGTAATCTGGAGGTCGTAGGTTCCTATCTCCGTTGCACCAAACATGCTCGCCCTTTCAGCCGTGGGGGCGTTATAATGAGACGGTCACTCCCACTATTCGTTGGTAAAAGAGTAGTTCAAGAGTTGGCGGTGGGTGGTGACTAGCTGCCTTCCCTCTAGTTTTACACTGCTAAATTAGGAACGGCTAGCGTAGGTGGCCCTTGTGTAGCTTTGCACGAGATTCCAAAAAACAAACAAACAGGACTTTCCTGTATAACACCAAATCAGTGACGTTGGATTCGTGAGTCCTGTGGTGTGAAGCTGAGTAAGGTTTATAAAAATTAACTCTCACATTGTACGGGAAGAGGGAGGTTTATGTTTCTGGATTTCATAGACATCCTGTAGCCCATAATCCACTTATTACAGTTGTGGAGAAAAGGTGTCATCTTTAATGGCATATTTAGCTTCAAAGAAGTAAAGCAGAATTTAAACACGAAATCGTTTAGAAGCGAATCCTGCTACCTACTTCTGGTAAACATAATGAATATCATACCATTGAAAAATGTCGTGCTTTATTCTATATTCTGGATAATGTTGCTGAACATGTACTTATGGAATATTAATAGAAAAGGCATACCTCTACAAGCGTGTTAATTCACTAGGCATCATCATTTGTTCTGCAATGATACGAGTCAAATAACATCCATAATTTGCCTTGTCCTCCTCTAAATCCCGTCCATAATTCACAAAATTTTTACTGGAGAAATTAATAGAATGGACCTCGATATCTCTTTACATTTGAAACTGTTTTACGAGAAAGGGGTTAGTCTATTCTAGCAAACATGTACCGACGACTGGTTACAAATTATACTAATATAATTAAACTCCAGCTACTACCAAAGGTGGGTCCATTCAAGCAGCTCCTCAGTTGTTATCGAGGATAAAACAATATTAATTACGGAAACTAATAACCTTTTCAATTTTGAAAGAGTGATCTCAGCTATGACCTAAGTCTGTCTCCCAGTCTATCATTAGATTGATTATATTATAAGCAGATTGACCTCTATAGGTCACTCTACTGAAAGTATAGGTGTTCATGAGACTGAGTTATTGCGGACAATTTATTTGGTTTGGTTATGTTGTAAAAACAGTTTCAAAGATACATTGCAGTGGTAGTAGCTACCTGCTGTTTTTATCTTATTTCTTTGTTTCATATTTATACAGTGTTAATGTTTTAGGATTTTTCATATTTATACAGTGTTAATGTGTTAGAATTCTTCATATTTATATTGTGTGTTTTTCTTATAGCAAAGCCACATAGGGCTATCTGCTCAGCCCACCGAGGGGAATCGAACCCCTAATTTTAGCGTTGTAAATCCGGAGACTTACCGCTGTACTAGCGGGGGGCTCATATTTATATAGTGTTAATGTTTCAGGATTCTTCATATTTATACGCCCCCCGCTAGTACAGCGGTATGTCTACGGATTTACAACGCTACAATTAGGGGTTCGATTCCCCTCGGTGGGCTCAGCAGGTAGCCCTATGTGGTTTTGCTATAAGAAAATACACACACACACACACACACACACACATATTTATACAGTGTTAATGTTTTAGAATTCTTCACGTTTTATATGCATGAACGAATTGGATATCTTTACATTTCACGACATTTTGCAAAAATTTAATATAAATTTCCCGCGTAATTAGTCGGATCCTTAGACACTGGCTTATTGCCTCTTGTGTTAGTAACCAGATAAGTGGATAGTTATATTAAGAATCCATATCTACTTTTGGTTAATAATATTCGTTAAGAAGCTTCATCCTCCAAACAGAGTAACGGATGTAGTGTATTAAACATATCTGATCAAATCAAACAAGCATCATCTTAGCTTAGAATGGGAATGATATGTTGAAGTCAAGCTATCAGTTACTGTGTTTAACTCTTTTTATTAATGCTTGTGTCGCAACAACAAAAAACAACAGTAAAATTGTAACACTCAAGAAGTATTTTTTTCCTTGCAAATCGAATGTTTCTGAAAAGAAACTTTTTTTTTTGTTCTGTCTTAATCTACTTAATGGTTGTTTCCTGTCCGAGCAAGGAAAGACGACTTTCCTAAACATTTTACAGACATACAGAGAATACTCTTATACAGGGATTTGAGAAATTTGGGTAAAGCGATATTGATTTCATATTACCATAAGTTAGGATAAAATGATACATTTATGCACATTATATAGTTTATATAGATTTGTATTTTCTAGCTTTATGGTTCGTGAATTCTTTAGTATCCCACGACAATCGAATTTTAAAAGGTTTTTTCTTCGTTTTTCTTAAAATTATATCTACATATTTTTACGCTCGAAATAACATTATATATTTCAAAATATTTTTGTTTCGGTTTTTAAAATACTATATTTTAGAAAGTGTTGAAGTTTACAAGTTGTAAACTGTTTACGTTGTCGTTGACAGTACGTTCGGAACGTAAATCCGAGAATTTATGGTTCGCGACCCTTTGTCAAAAAAGAATACGTGTTCCGTGGGTGCGCTTTAAGCTTAACAGTAATGTCCCATTCGATCAGACGACAGAAGTGTAAAAGCTGGTGAAGGGTGCTTTTGATAAACTGCATTCGTTCTAGTCAATCAGTTTAAAATTAGGGGAAGCCGTATAGCTTTGCGCGAAATTTTGAAACAAACATAATGTGGTTGATATATTATGCACTCTTCTTTATTTTTACACATAAGTTATTATTAACAAAAACAACCTTAACAAAAAGTAAAACGACTTATTATTTTCAAAGAATTTGAATGATTATCAAACCTCTTATAAAAATTATAAATTTCCTTACAAGAATCCACCAATGAACTTTCTTCATGTTTTTTATTTCGTTTACGCATAAAGTAAATATTCATTTGTATATACACACAGAGAGAGAGAGAGTTCGTGCTTTATAACGAAAACCGCTTTACAGCCCTATTAAAACTTGCTTGTACCGGAGATTATACACGTGTACATAAAAAGATCATTTTGGATAACTCAGTTCATTAAAGTGGCCTGGCATGGCCTAGCGCGTTAAGGCGTGCGCTTCGTAATCTGAGGGTCGCGGGTTCGCGCCCGAGTCGCACCAAACATGCTCGCCCTCCCAGCCGTGGGGGCGTTATAATGTGACGGTCAATCCCACTATTCGTTGGTAAAAGAGTAGCCCAAGAGTTGGCGGTGGGTGGTGATGACTAGCTGCCTTCCCTCTAGTCTTACACTGCTAAATTAGGGACGGCTAGCACAGATAGCCCTCGAGTAGCTTTGTGCAAAATTCCAAAAAACAAACAAACAAACAGTTCATTAAAAAAAAAAGGTTAATGAAATTCCGCATTATGTCATTAGAAAACCACATGTTCTATCATCAGTGGCCAAATAACTTCCATGGATATTTACCAACAACGTTATGCAAAGGATGTTAATCTGTTATATATTCAGTTAGTTTTCTTTGTAACAACAGTGAGGAATATAAAGATCGATTTATTGCAACAAACTTGCAAATACACACAAAAGTTGTTTATCAGTGGTATGTTTTAAATCATTGTCCTTCCCTACTCCCAGTGACTCAGCGGAAAGTTTGTCCATAATAGGCATAGTGTGCATAGCCCATTTTGTACGTCTTTTGCTTAGCATTGGCTCAACGGAACTCATTCGGTGGAGCCTACATATACGCATATTACCCTGTAACAAACTTTCTTGGTTATTCCTGTGTTATACAATAATGTATTTGTACTTATCTCCATGGTATCGAGAAAATATATAAGCGATATGTATACAAAAGAGCTGATTTCTTAAATGTAGCACAAAGGCTGTTTCCATCAGCACTAAACTAACATTAATCAATATGGTATTGATTTTAGGTTTACTAAGAAGAAAGTAAGCAATCAATACGTTGTTACCTGAGTGTAATTGTAAGCTCTATACGTCTCTTCTTTTTTATATTAACAACAGAAATACTGATGGCTATACTTGGTTTTATTCCTGGAAATGTCTGAGATAATAGTATACATAAACTACTATTGCGGACACGTGTGCCTTTGTTTTTGTTTTGTTATGGACAATGGCGGTGGGCTGACAGTCTACTAGATATAAATAACTGTATCTTGTCGTTATGTGAATAAGAGAAAACCTAAATGGTGGACCTTCTTTTTTTCACAGACAAACGGCTATAGCACGAGATCCAATAACAGATAGTGCCCTTGTAATTGCCGGTGCCCTCCGAAATTCCTTTTCAATTCAAATTCTATGCATTCTGCACGCAAAAGACCAACGACTTGTTTTATAATCCAGACGACCTGCTGAGACTAAGAACTGGTCAAAACTAGGAAACTCATTCGAACTGATGTTACCACTCACCATCAGAAGGATCTATCAGAAATTATGAAAATCAACACTAACTGAAAAAAATATTTTCGAAATCATATAAAAACCATATAATAATAATAACATAACCAAAGCGTCAGCCTTATCTTCTTTCGATCTTACAGAATACCAGACGATTCAAAGAGTTACTTAAAAGAAGCGAATACAATAAAATTCTCAACACTTTCAGTTTGGGTAGGCGTAATGCCAAAATCCGCCATGTTCTCAATAAATAGTTCTTTAAGAAAACACGAGGAGGAAGAAGGCACGCATGGAAGCTGTTACTCTCTAATTGATTGTCGGGAAAGAGTAAAAGTTTTTAATACTAAAATATCTTTACCTGGAGCAAAACCAAGAGCTTGTTTTAATGATTTGATCTACCAGAATTATCGTAAAATACTTTCTGATAATTAAATTCCCGTTTGTTTGTTTTAAATAAAAATTTTTATTTATAAACTTCCATCCCAAGTCCCAAGTGGCTGTTACTCTTGAATTTCTTTTTTTATAGAAAGTGTAATATGCCGAGACTTTTTTACTTATTTCAGAGAATAGAAGAGCACGCACTTGAAATGCAGTCAGCAGTTTCTGGTTTGTTTCAGAACCAATTGAAAGCGAGGCTATTTATTTAGCTTGAAGCCTGTTCAGTTGCAATGAAAACAATAAAAGCAGGCTCCGGGCAAAACTGAGCTTCTGCACATACTGTTTCAGCAGAGTTTCGATAGATTAGGGTGTAAGTCGATACTGGCCCCTGTCCCGCCGGGAAATGTGACTCATATTGCAAGTAGCCACGTGACGTCAAGCGAATCGCGTCGCGCTCTACGGATGGGTGAATGTTTTGTGGTGTGCGAGCTATACACTCAGAGTCTTTCACCAAAAAAAATTACCACAGGAAGAAAGAAAAAGTTTAATGGCGAATATTTATTGGATGCCTTATTATCTAAACGTATTTCACTATATTTTCACAGGGCTCAAAATAACAGATTTCTCTATTAAAATCATTTGGTGGTTTATGGGAAACTCTACTTTTGTATCTATGGTTTAGTATTTAGAGTTGGTAGTTCATAAAACATTCACAAAAAACAATCTTGTCAGAACAAAGAACTCGCCATTTGATCTTCTAATTCTACTTTACTAAGTGAATGTGTGTCAAATATAACCTAATATATTTGTTTGCACATTTATTTTGCGTTATAAAGTTGTATTTAATCCTTACAGAATTTAATGTATCTGTGCAAGCTCTTCCAGTACAGTTGCCTCTGTTACAATGTCTCGGAAAGTGTCTGATGAGAAAGACGAAACGAGAATGATAGTTCGAATAAATCGCGCCGTTATTCTAGAGGGCATCTAAAGAGGGCTTGAAGTTTACTGACTCAAGAGAAAAGCGGTGGAAATCCCAGCCAAGTGACGTCACCACCCTTTGTGGCGCTAAACATATCTAACTGAAAGTAAAAATTATATGGGAAGGGATTTTTATCTGAATCATTTCTTGCCTGATAAAATACTTTTAATCATCATAGCAGGCCACTGATAGTTTCATGAGGTTAACAGACGGTGGCGCTGCATTACAGCAACGATAAACTATGTTTTTATGTATTCATCAAATTAGTGTTAATTGTAACATTTTTAACGCAAATCGACGTGTCTCACAAGTGAAAGCAGGATAAACTAACTAACAGCTCACACGATAATTATTCTATATTTAGCAATCTAATCTTTTTTTTTCAGAAATAACATAACCAATAACAAAAATATAAATTTTTACCTATTATTTCTTCTGTAGGTTTGTATCAAATAAAAAAAATTAGTTTACATGAATTAGCTACTTAACTTACCATGTTAATAGATAATTCAAAATACCTTTAAAATATTGTATCTACGTCATTCAACAAACCCCTCAAACAAAAAATTAAAAATTAACAACGTTTATAAGATATATTATAAAGTAGCCTTGGAAGTTTTCAATGTAGTTATCATGAAAAGTTGCATCGTTTACAAGTATTAAAAGTTAAGTTTTTATTTGGCTAAATGTTAATCATAAAACAGCCAGTCTAGTACAATTTAACTGTTTGAATATTGTTTATGTATATCTCGCACAAATCTACAAGAGGCTAGCCGTCCCTAATTTAGCAGTGTAAGACTAGAGAGAAGACAGCTAGTCATCACCACCTACCGCCAACTCTTTGACAACTCTTTTACCAACGAATAGTGGGATTGACCGTCACATTGTAACTCCTCACAACTGAAAGGGCGAGCATATTTGGTGTGACGGGATTCGACCCCGCGACTCTCAGATTACGAGTTGAATGCCTTATCCAACTGGCCATGCCGAGCCCTCTAAAAGCTGTGTTAAGTATTAACAGATGACCATAAAGATCTGAGAGCAAATGAGTAAGACTAAAATTAAAATTAAAATTAATATCAATAAATTATGTTCAACAGAAAAACAAATTGCGACACGTGTCTGTTCAAATGATTGAATTAATTAAAACAGGCTTAAAAATGGTATGACATACAGTTTTTGTACTGGATACAGTGTTATTATATTTACTGAGAAACTGTTGATCCTAGTATTAACCATATTATTGATTTTAACGCTTATTTCATTACGATGGTCCGGTATGACCAGGCGATTAAGGCATCTTCCAATCTGAGGGTCGCAGGTTCGAATCCCCGAAGCATGCTCGACCTTTCAGCCGTGGAGACGTTATCATGTAACGCTTAGCACCACTGTTCGTTGGTAAAAAAGTAGCTCAAATGTTGACAGTGGGTGTTGATGACTAACTGCCTTTTTTCTAGTCTCACGCTGCTAAATTAGGGACAGATAGCGCAAAGAGCTCGCTTGTAGCTTTGCGTGAAATTCAAAAGCAAACAAACACACGGTCATTACAAATTGAATTACTAAACTGTGAAAGTGCTTTTACGATAGTCGTAGATCAGACCTATACTACAATAGACGGAGTGAATACCACAAAATATTATCCGCTCTTTAAACTGTTGTGGCATTAAAAGAATGGCACATAACTCCTTAGCATAGAAGGTGGATGGTCTGGTGATGCTGACCAGCTGCCTTCCGTCTGGTCAGTAGTTTAAAATAGCTACTTACCCTCAGTGGTTATGCCCCAAAAGCAAAATTAAAATACCTTCGATAGAATACCTCCAAACTGTATGAATTATATAAAACTAATGTCAATATGAGCATAGAAAACTGTACAGCTATAAAACGTGAATGCGATTAATTTAAAATTCTATTCTATTCTGTTGCATAGTAACTAGATTTCATCATCAGATCTACCTAACAACAATTTAGTAGTCTGAATAATTCTTTTTCGAAAGAGATTTGAAGAGTAGAGCAGCACGTGATCGCTGCCAAAGGTTTGTCAACAGTTGTTAACTTTTCAACTACGGAACAAGAAAACAGACTTGGGGAGAGAGAGACAAATGAGCAAAGCCACAATTAAAATTTGTTAATCAGTTTTTTTCTACCTGATTGATTATATTACAATGAAATGAATAAATTCATAGCCTTCCAAACATACCTGATTTTATTGTAGTATTGTATTGCTATGATAAGATGGCGTAACGTAAGGCAGGTTTAATTAGCTCCGTAATCTGTAACGAAGTCCATTGTTTTTACGTATCTTAATTATTTTACACTACCACAAAGCCTAGTTACATAAATCGACTGGATTAGGATTTCCGATGCCATTTTCACGTTCGGTTGACGGTTTGTTTGTTTCTTTGTTTTTTAATTTCGCGCAAAGCTACTCAAGGGCTATCTGCGCTAGCCGTCCCTAATTTAGCAGTGTAAGACTAGAGGGAAGGCAGCTGTTCATCACCACCCACCACCAACTCTTGGACTATTCTTTTAACCAACTAATAGTTGGATTGACCGTCACATTATAACGCCCTACGGCTGAAAGGGCGAGCATGTTAGGTGCGACCGGGATTCGAACCCGCCACCCTCTGATTACGAGTCGAACGCCTTAACCCACCTGGCCATGCCGAGCCGTTTCGGTTGACGGAGATTAGCAAAAAAAAACTGTAGTTATCTGTGGTAGGTACAATACAGTAAATCAGCTATAGAATGCATAAAAGGAAAATAACTGAAGTAGGTTAAGGAAATCCTGAAAAACTTATCAAAATGTCAATAATAAGTGGGTCATTTTTATTCTTCGCTTTTCACAATGTATGAAACAAAGATATCCACAAACTCGTGATGACGAGTAACCCACATGAAGTAAAAATGTATTCTCAAGATGTCTGTTATGAGTATTAGCACTTTAATTAAGATAAAGTACAGAACAATGTTTAGACCTTCTTAGGACCCGAAGATGGCCAAAAATTAACACGTATTGCTAGTTTCAGCCAATAAACTTATTCGTCTTGGAACAGTACGTTTGATTTTAAAATATAATTATATATTCACTCTTGCTAATGGGTAAATGAACTTGAAACGAAAATACGTGTTTTGCCTTTAAGAAAAATGTATAAAGCTTTCATTAGCATAGTTGCTTATTTTGTGTTATACACGTGGGAAATATTTGGAAATGATGTCGTTCTTGTTGTTTTGAATTAAGCACAAAGCTACTCAATGGGCATTCTGTGCTCTGCCCACCACGGGTATCTAAACCAGGTTTTTAGCGTTGTAAGTTCGCAGACATACCGCCGAGCCACTGGAGGGTATTTGGAAATGAAATTAGTTTTGTAATATGTTATTCTGCTTGTTTTATCAAAACGCTACGTGCTGGGGTCTATACGCTGCGAGAATCGAACTCTACAACTCTGCCATCTTTCAGAGGGCGTAAAAATGTGCCATAATTTTACATTTCTAGTATATTATTGTGTTCTATTAATCGATGGCAAACAAATATAGTTCGTTAAATTTCGCATAAAACTAACCAAGAACTATTAGCACTAGCTGTTCGTAATTTAATAGCGATAGACTAGGGGAAGACAGCCAGTCAACACCACCCACCGCCAACTTTTGGATTACTCCTTTACCAACGAATACTGGGATTGACCCCAACTTTATGAAGTTCCCACGGCTGAAAAGGTGATCATGTCTGGTGTGACGGGAATTCGAAATCACGATTCTCAAACTGTAAATCAAGAGCCCTAACTACATTACCATACCTTGTCACGTCATATTATAAAATGTGTTTGTTTGTTTGTTTTGGATTTCGTACAAAGCTACAAGAGAGCTACCTGCGCTAGCCGTCCCTAATGTAACAATGTAAAACTCTTTGGCTGCTCTTTTACCAACGAATACTGGAATTGATTTTCTTAATATAACGGCCCCCATGAGCATGTTCGATGACTGGTTTTGATCCTGTGGTAATTAGGTTGCGAAAAAACACACTATCTGCTATGCCACTTTAAGCCCAGAATATCATTTATTAAGTATTATAAGTTTACAATATGTTAAGTAATTTTCCAAAGTCAGCATGAAGTACATTAAAAAATGCATAGTCCTAATTTAGTTCTTTTAACTTCATTTTATACTAATTTACATTTATCAACAAATACTAATAGTATTAGTGCCTTTGATATAAAAAACAACAAAAAGGCCAAAGTAACCCAGTTGTCAGAACTACTGTTTTAGTTGCAGATGTTTGTTTTCTCTGCTTCACGACCAAGTTATTCCTGCTGCCAGAAACAAGAAATGATTGGAAGTCCAAGACTTTCACTCTCACTAGAGAAATTCCTGTCGTCACTCGGTTCTTGTGCTGGCAATACCTTTTGGTTAAATGTCCAAACTTAGTAATAGACTTTGTTTTAACGATACTGTTTATAAATCAAGACAGCTAGTATTTTAACGCTTTGAACTGGACACAACTTTTTCTGCCGCTCATAGAAATTCAATGCATGGTTACGTGGACTCTTTGCTGCAAGTTAATGTACTGTAATGTCCAAGTAAATTGCTACAATTTGAAAAAAAAAAATTGACATGGACAGCGCATTTCGGTGTTGTTGTTTTTTTCTTCCATTTGTAAGGAGGAAATGTTTGAAATACGAGCAGCATGTTTCACTTCTTTGTTTCGGGTTTGCTGTATTTCTTCTATTTTTCCGAAACGGCAGCAGACTTGTGAATTTTAATACAAACAAGAGAATAACAATAAAACTACAAGAACGATCACAAGGTCGATGATACTAAAACAGAAACACAGTCTTACTTTATGTATTTTTGCAATGTAAACAAGCAGGAAATTATGACTTGGTTGTGAACATTTGTGTTAACAATTCCATTAGGAATTTAATATAAAGGATACAATGAAAAATGAATAAATGCCAAAAACATGTTTTAGTGCACAGGTGTGCCATAGGAAACAGTGTCTATAATAATGGAATAATACATCCTTAACATCAAACAACAAGTTAGCGAATGAATTAGACTTGAACTGTAAATAATCATACGTATAATGGTAAAACTGTGCAAATGTTATAATGGAACAATACATGTACAAAAATGTTCAAGACAGAAAATTTAGGTTACAAAGTACTGGATTCATAATTATAAAACAGTACACTAATGATGCTCAAAATAACTTATTTTTAGCAAAATATTATATCTATAATATTTAGGGCATTTCGGTACCTAACGAAATTGGTTAATTTTCATTAGAAAACTGTTGGAGTAACCGGGTATTGGCTGCCTTTCTATGGCCAGGTAGTTAGGGCAAATATGCTCGCTTTTTCAACCGTGAGGTAATTATAATTTTACCGTTAGTCCAACTATTCGTGAGTAAAAGAGTAGCTCAATAGTTGGCGGTGGGTGGTGATGACTAGTTGCCTTCCCTTTAATCTTACACTTCTAAATTAGTGACGGCTAGCGCATATGGTCATCTTATAGCTTTGTGCGAAATTCAAAAAGAAACAGAGCCTTACTACGCTTAACCTGTATAGTGACTCCTTACGGTTATGAAACGCTATAATTCGATATATAGGAAACATATGCAATATCAGAAAGGAAAGAATAACTTTAGCGTGGGTTTGAGAAAGGAATATGAAAGGCTGGAATTCGACGAAAAAAAGGAAGAAGACAGGAAGATGTGAGAAAGAACAAATAAACCGAAAGAGGTGAAGATGAAAGTAATACAGTTGCTAGTCAGAAGCACAAACTGGTTCTTAATTCATGTATTATTAGTTACTGGAAATAAAAAGCGTTTCTTTATGTTTATTTAGGTATGGTTAAATTTTTGATAGGACCAAATATAGCTTAAAAAAGCTGGTGAACGTGAGAAGGAAAATTAAAACGCGAATAAAATACGATCGTAACAATTGCAATGGTAAATAGTTAAATAGAAATAAACCAAGAGAAAATAACTTAATTAACTTAAGACATTGCTATAGGCTAGGAGCAGCTATCTAAAATGGTGAAGCATTACGTGATGACCAGAAATCCATTTGAAGTAAAAATATATTCTCAAGACGGCTGGTATAGATTTTAAAATAAAGTAGAGAACAGCGTTTCGACCTTTTTAGGTCTTACGTCATCTTCAGGTTAAGCATGAAGTATTATATTTGTACCATAATAAACATAACACTTGATAAGCAACTATTAGCATGCTTGTTTAAGAACTTCGCGCAAAAATATAGAACGGCTGGGTATCTGCACAAGGCATTCTAAAGTTTATCTAACAGACAAGAGAGAAGACAGCTAGTAAACAGAGCCCACCATCAACGTTTGGGATAATCACGTCTTTTCAAATAATGCGTTTTGATTATCACTTTTGTAGTACATCAACGACCCCAAACCATGAATAATTGGTTTCACAGTGTGATGAACCTTGCTGAACATAACGATTCGTTTCTTGGTTGTTAATTTTATTTTAAACCACAGGGAATGTAACTGGTCAACAGCACACACGCCAACTGTTCGGCTACAATGAATAATGGGATATATCTTCACTCATAATGCATCTGTGGATGAGCATCTTCGGAAATAGGTTTCGCTTTCCCACTTGCAGATTGGGAATCAAGTTTATTAAACAAGAGTATAAGTTGCCTTGCCAATAACATGACTGGATGTGAATCAGAAGGTCCAAGATCAGAGCTTTCGATATGCCGCTGAACATGATCTACACTTATATCTCAGGCTACACTACAAAAATATCAAGTACTTCACTATGTGGTTAAAGTAGCCGTATGGGCGGATAGCGCTGCCAAATTATTACCTTCCGTAATGCGTTTTTAAAGTCCCACGCGATAAGCTATCATATCTACGTTTAGTCTTCCAAGGGGAATTGAACTCTGCATTTTAGCGTTGTTAGTTTGTAAGCTTGGCTCAGCTGTATAAGCTTACAAACTTCCAACGCTAAAATGCAGAGTTCAATTCCCCTTGGAAGATTAAACGTAGGTAAGATAGCTTATCGCGTAGCTTTGTAGCCCTCCGCTAGTACAGCGGTTAGTCTACGGATTTACAGCGCTAAAATTACGGGTTCGATTCCCCTCAGTGGGCTCGGCAGATAGCCCGCTGTGGCTTTGCCACAAAAAAACAGCGTAGCTTTGCTCTATAACAAACAGACAAACTGACCTGGTCGTTGCATCTGGTCTCGTTGAGGTTGAAAATCCCAAAAATCGTTAAAAAAATACTGACGTCACACATGTATACTTTTTATGCAAAACTGATGTGTTGCTTCGAATTAAAACGGGTAATATTCTGCTTTTGACAGCAGTGTAAAGTTTCAGTCACGCATTGAACTTGAAACCTGCCTGAAATTAAATCAGACAAGGGTGTTCCTTAAAAAAATTAAAAATAAACTTTACAAAACGTATTAACTACCTAACCTTGAGCGTTGTTGGAATTTTGTGCCTTACGTTTTACTGTGTTTTTATTTAAAAATGTCATAGTTGAGATCAATAGTTTCGAATGTTTTACATCAAATATACATGTCAAAACCACTGAGAACCTCGAGGCACAAATCAGGATATCTTGTATACTTACTGTACAGTTTTTATACAATTCGAATGTTATAGTTTGCCTTCATTATCGGTTCTTTAAGTATTTGAACCTTTACTTCTCTCCATAGTTCTGTAAGGTATCGTTGGAACTTTAACTCTTTAAAAACTTCCAAAAAGAATACGTTTTTCACTTTAAGTAGTAAAATTAAAAGGTTATAATGACATAAAGAGTTCTTAATTTTATGTTTCCATGTTTCATATGACAAAAGCAGTTCTGTAAGGAGAATTTTTTTCATGCGAGTCTCACTGTTATTCTTAGTTTATAACAGCCATTATGTGTATTGTGTGTATGTTTGTGTGTGTGGTGTTTTTCTTGTTGGATGGTTGGACAGTCTAGACACGTTTTCCGAGCCGCCAGTCCTGAAGAATGGCTACATTCTTGTCGAGATGTTGCTTCTTTCATTCAGAAAGTGATGGATGACTCTGAAGAGAGAAATGGACAAGCAACTCTGGAAAGTATCTCTCCTCCTGATCCGAGTTTAGAGAACTTCCACAATATATTAGTAAATCAGACTTTTGCATGAAATAAATAGAAGCTTTTGTCAAAAGACTGGATAAGGAAATTTATGGAGCAACTGCTTTTGTACCCAATGGCTTGTGTAAGACAATGTCAGATTTATATCTTTACTCTCAGATATATAAACATAGATCTAATTGGAATAACCATGGATGTCAGAATGATTATTTCTATAGCTTTTATACTTACAATTGTACTCAGTCAAATGATATAACGTGGGTTTTGTATTGGATTTCTTCTCACGGCATAATTGCAGTTCACTGTGAATATTCAGAAACCCTATTGGGTGTGCTTAATGATGTATAATTAAAAATCAATGATTAGAAATTCGGCGTGAAGAGTTTAAGGTTCAGTTTCAAACTTAAAACTGATACAAACCATACAATGGTGTTAGAGCTTAAAACAGAGTATAATTTATTGCTGCGAGTTTGTTTTTTACTAAACTAAACGACTGGCGATTTACGCTCTGCCCACCACAAGTACAGAAACCTGGATTTTAGCGTCATAAGCACACAGACATATCACCGTGCTTAGGATAGAAATGTTGTATGTTTGTTTGTTTGTTTTGAATTAAGCACAAAGCTACACAATGGGCTATCTGTGCTCTGCCCACCACGGGTATCGAAACCCGGTTTTTAGTGTGTAAATCCGCAGACATACCACTGTGCCGCTGGGGGGCAGAAATGTTGTAAGAATAGTACAATATTAACTAGGGTTCATTTAAATGCTTTTGCTTTGTTTAATGAAATAATATCAAATAAGTTAAAAATGACAAACCAGCAAATTTTCTTTACCAATTAAAAATTCTCCCCGTTTCTCAGCATGTAATCTTTAAAATAAATAAAATCACAGGACTATTTTAAACTATGCCTTCTAATTTTAAGAGGTAGGAAATAAAGCTATTAATATAATCGTAAAAAGTCACACTTTGAGCAATTCACAAACATCCGTCAAAGGAAGCTCGATCACATGATGTACTTCTTGCAACTACATATTATAAGTGGTTTCTAATACCACTTATAATAACATATAATTTGTTGAAACACCTGCACTGCAATGACATTTTTTCACTCTTATTGCAGAGAAACAGTGAGTTACGTAGTGAAATTACCATCATAATGTTCTCGTGTAATATTTAAACTGTCGTTTTCCTATGTTTATGTGCTGAAAACATTTTGGCTTTTAAACCTATTCGCATCAATTGCTACAGGTTGTCACGTTTTGCAGCAGAATCCATGAGAAGAAAACAAATGGTATAATAGTTATCTCTTGAAAAAGCAAAACTGATTAATTATAGTTATCTGTATTAAATATGGCAGCCTTTCTGTCAGGTGACGTATAATTAAAAGCATTGTGAATATTAATTAATGTGTTTCGTCGAGATACTAAAATCAAACGCTTTGTGGTATCAGTTACCCTTAATATAGTATTGGATTAAAAAGAGTAGCTTCTCAACATCATGACCATTTAAAAATAATAACTTACTTATTTTTCAGGCTTCCAAAAGTGGTCTCGCGATGAAACTATGTTTCAAAAGGAAGCTTGAGGATGCCACTACTTAACAAAATATATTTACAATGTACTTCAAAAATCACTTCTCATTTCCACTGCCTTTTAAAGAAAAACTTTACCATTGGTTTATCTTTCAAAAAGTGCAACGTTAAGATAACGCAGAGAAAGTTAATGAAACAAAAAATATTAATACAGTTTAATTTTAACTCCCTCTCTTTTAAGTATAAATAAATAAGTGTGAGAGGTTAAACCCAAGTCATTTACAAAAAGGTTACGAAGCTACGTTTATTCCCCGTCACACCATACATGTTCGCCCTTTCAGCCGTGGGGGAGTTATAACGTTACAGTCAATCCCACTATTCGATGGTAAAAGAGTAGCTCAAGAGTTGGCGGTGGGTGGTGATGATTCGTTGCCTTGCCTCTAGTCTCACACTGATAAATTGGGAACGGTTAGCGCAGATAGCCCTGGAGTAGCTTTGCGCGAAACAAACTAACAAACAAACATTAAATTATAAATTTTGCTTTGTTTAGAATTTATTAGTGTAAGACTAGAGGAAAGGCAGCTAGTCATCACTACCCACCGATAACCCTTGGTCAATTATTTTACCAACCAATAGTGGGATTCGCTGTAACAATATAACGCCCCCCTTGCTGAAAGGGCGAGCATGTTAAGTGTGATAGGGATTTGAACCCGAGACCCTTTGATTACGAGTCGAGCGTCCTAACCACCTGGCCATATAATTTAATGAAAAATGTATTTGCAGAATAAATAAATACGCTCCGTTAAGTAGCAACACGTACTATGAAGTGATGAACGAACGTTTTTTGTTAAGCACAAAGGTACACAACGGGCTATTTGTGTTGGTTTACTATAGATATTGAAATCCGATTTTTAGCGATACGAGTCCCTAGTCTTAAGCGGCAGGGTAAATATTAATAAGTTGTACAATGTTCAACAACATTTTGTCACAGTTTTCAGCTTTTACAGTAAGTGGCGTTAGTTGTTAGAACAACGTGCAACGTTTCGATTACTGGTGTGATCATTATCGAGTACAAAAGTTCTTAATCATGGCACCAGGGATCGAAACGTCGCACTCGTTCTGGAAACTAATCTTATTTGCTGCAAAAGATGAAAACTGTAACAACATATACCTTATCAGTAAGTAAACTCAAAACTAAACTATTAATGATTAATATTATATACCTAAAACTAATGGTATGCATTGAAGCAGCGACTGGTTTCTAGACAATGTCGGATTAGTGTGTATAATTAGTTACTATGACAGTCTAAGTAATCTTTAATTAATTACAAATAAATATAATAGTTATATAATAGGGTTTGTTAAGTAACGAATTCTTTCAGCGTTCCAAAACAAAACTGAAAACAATAAATTTAGAAGTTATCTTATGAGTAAAATTATAACACTTGCAAAACAAAAAGCAACAAAAAACAAATAAGATACAGAACAGCGATGGTGAGACTGACCACGAACGAAAAGTAAGACATTTTATAAAAATAACATGAACTTTTAATATTCCTTCTTATGCAATTAATATATATCGTGATCAGGCGGTTAGGGCGTAATCCAAGGGTCGGCATGGTCAGGTGGTTAAGGCGCTCGACTCGTAATCTGAGGGTCGCGAGTTTCAATCTCCATCACACCAAACATGCTCGCCCTTTCAGTCGTGGGATTATTATAGTGTGACGGTCAATCACACTATTCGTTTGTAAAATAGTAAACCAAGAGTTGGCGGAAGGTGATGATAACTAGCTGCCTTCCCTTTAGTCTTACACTGCTAAATTAAGGACAGCAAATAGAGACAGACCTTGTCTAGCTTCGCGCGAAAATTCAAATATATATATATGTAAAGATAGGCGTTTTATAAAGTGCATTTAATAACCACAGGGATAACTCTTCTTTCAAATACTGTTTTTCTTTAATTGAATATTTCACCACATATCGTCATTGTAGTGTAATCCACTTCATTTCCTGAAGACATAAGTAGAAAAAAAAATGTCAATCTTATTATGAAATACGAGAGAACGGACGAAATAGGATTTTAGGCATTCTCTAACGATCAGAATATTAAAATTTGGGTAGAGTGCGTGGATGGACGTATAAGAGAGGTTATTTATTCAGTAGAGTGATATAAGTGCAGAGACTGGGAAAACGTTATGCAGATAGCGAAGTGAAGACCGCCAGAGAACACGAGCAAGGCGAGAGCCAGTTCTCTGGAGACCTTCATGAATTTTTCTGGAATTTGAAATAACCCTACAATGTGACGTTGAGGAAGGACTTGAAGAGACGTTTGGGTGGAATGAATGCATGAGAGGTGTTTGATTTCCCTACTTAAAGTCGCAGAAACGCCAAGCGCTCGTGAGGCAATGCTTGCTGCAGAAAGTTTTCCAGCGTCCAGGCCTACATAACATGAAGTTCTAGTACATTTTTTTATCCCTTATCTTTTCCATCTTGAGATACGAATACGGAAAACAAAATTAAAAAGGAAAAAAATACATTTTTTGAACTACAGTCTTTATTAAAAATTCTTCTTGTCAACTATGTGAATGCAGAAGAATATGAGGTTATCGCCCAAATATGATATATTAAAGTGCATTTATTCGCATTTTTCACCAAAAAAAATTCTAAAAGTTGAGCGTCTAGTATATTTGTCGCCAACTCTAACACTCAAAAAAATAAGTTGAGATAATTCATTGAAATTATTTAAGTTTGTTTGTTTTTTTGATAGCAAAGCCACATCGGGCTATCTGCTCAGCCCACCGAGGGGAATCGAACCCCTGATTTTAGCGTTGTAAATCCGGAGACAGAAATTATTTAAGACAAATATAACATGCAAAACGCTGATCCTGAACAAATTGTGTTCCATACTAAGCCTAAATTTTATTGTGTTGTATCCTATCCCTTAGTGCCCCCCGCTAGTACAGCGGTATGTCTATGGATTTACAACGCTAAAATCAGGGGTTCGATTCCCCTCGATGGGCTCAGCAGATAGTCCAACGTGGCTTTGCTATAAGAAAACACACACACTTCTATCCCTAATATTAGTTGAGATATTGTGAGCATTTAAGTGATCACTTAACATTAATAACACCTTTCACAGTTTGATTGGCCAAGCAGGCCAGATGGGTTAAATAAGGCGTGCGACTCGTAATCTGAAGGTCTCGGGTTCGCATCCCCGTCGCACCAAACATGCTCGCCTTTTCAGCCGTGAGGGCGTTATAATGTTACGGTCAATCTTACTATTCGTTGGTAGAAGAGTAGCCCAGGAGTTGGCGGTGGGTGGTGATGACTAGCTGCCTTGCCTCTAGTTTTACACTGCAAAATTAGGTTTCGTTGCATGATAAAATAGTAATAACTTAAAAAAAAACCCTGTGTTATTCTGAAATTTCGAAATTGCAAGCACAAGATTAACGCTGTAGCAACTCTAACAGAGCCTAAAATACAAGAATGAAAGATATAGGCTTCAAATGGAAGTCACTTCATTGTATTCCAGTAATTAAATTTGTAAAAGCCACACTTGTCAAGTCAAAGTTTTCTGTCGCTTTTCGAAGGAATATCTGTATGTTTGTTCTTTTCACATATGTAAAAGAAACTGATATACCACGATAATAGTGTTTGTCTTGACTAGAGCTACAGAGTGACGTGCCAATATTTTATTTCCCGGCACTACCAACCAATCTCGTTCGCTTTTAAATCCTTTATTTTAATACAAGTATCTCTAAATTGTCGCTTTAATGTTTAAACCTTTTGGGGTAGAATTACAGTCTTTTTTATCATTTTTATTATACGTAGAGTACTTCTAGCATTATGGCCCGGCATGGCCAAGCGTGTTAAGGCGTCCGACTCGTAATCCGAGGGTCGCGGGTTCGAATCCCGGTCGCACCAAACATGCTCGCCCGTTCAGCCGTGGAGGCGTTATAATGTGACGGTCAATCTCACTATTCGAGTAGCCCAAGGTTTGACGGTGGGTGGTGATGACTAGCTGCCTTCCCTCTAGTCTTACACTGCTAAATTAGGGACGGCTAGCGCAGATAGCCCTCGAGTAGCTTTGCGCGAAATTCAAAACAAACAAACAAACTAGTATCATTACTATAAAAAACAACATATACTTTCATTGTAATCCTCGGATCTATCAGTCGCTCACTAAGCTCTCTGTAGAGCTTCTGACTCAGTTAGTGTAACCACTTTGATAATTGATACATTAATTTAACTGGTAAAAGCGTATTAAATCATATTTCAGTTTTCTTTACAAAGCTTTGTAATAAGCTTTTGCAAACAAGTGTTTTAACAGTTCTTGAATGTTTGTAATTATGAATAAGGTTACGCAGTTGGCTTGCTGCGATGTGCCCACTTCGGTATCAACACCAGATTTTTAGCGTTATGAAGCTTTCACTCTTCTTACACTCTTCATTTCGGCCGGGCATGGCCAGGTGAGTTAAGGCGTGCGACTCGTAACTCGAGGGTCGCAGGTTCGAATCCGTGATGACTAGCTGCCTTCCATGTAGTTTTACACTGCTAAATTAGATCCACTGGTGGGAATCGAATGAACTGAAAGTTGTTATGAAGGTTAACGTATTTCGACATCACGGTTAAACATGTTCTATTAATTACATTCCTCACAGATATACAAGTTATCTACTTCAAAGCCTTTTAGCGTTTGTATAATAGTACATGCGAAGATATAAATTATTTCCTTTTTTGTTGTTGTTGATAGAAACATAAAAATCATAAAGACATTTTGGTAGCTAATTTCAAATTGAATTAAACTGCACCAAACATGCTCGTTCTTTCAGCCTTGTTTCTATCTGTACCAATCCTTAAGTCTGAAGACATGAGAGTATATGTGTTAGTAGCTATGAAGGTACATAAGATTGAAAGACATCAGGTGTGCTTATATTGTTATTCTTTTACTAAAGACACACTTATATTAACTAGCTAGCCAGTTATCCAGAATTCACGCACCAAATAGTATTTTCTCCCTTATGAGCCTATTTGATCGATTTCAAGTATATGTTTCTTTCTATATTAAATATATTTGTTTATGGTATAGTATTATAACCGCTGCTCAAGGCAGTTTACAAGTCGGTCACAAATGTAATCTTATATCGTTTGGTGGTGTACCACAGAACTTGCTTTTCAGAAATCCAAAGAAGGGAAATTTCAGCGGATTGAGTAAATAAGTAATTTAGCAGTTGTTGTAGTTTGAATCTCACAAGCCCCGAATGGGCTTGAGAGACAGAAAGGGGTGCTCAGAAATATTTGTTTATCTTCAACACCACTCGCATAATTAAGGTTTAGTTCTACTGGAAATGAATATTGAAACTACTTGGCTAGTGTGATACATACCGAATCACTTGAGATAAGTTACAGGCTGTCAACTATGTAGTGTTCAGAGAAAGTTATGAGATGAGAAAGAAAGAAGAGAAGAGGAGAACTGATTTGGCTAGCTGACGGTGGCAGCTTGGATGTTGGTCCTTGAATGTGTTAAGGTAGCGAGTTGTCCGGATTATGGGTTTAGAAGTTTAAATATTGAAGTAAGGAGAACGTGATGGCTATGTATATAGACATCGTCAACGAATCTATCGTTTAAGGAACAAATCAGTAAGATATTTTTAATGTATCAAAAAAAATCTCAGACCTGTTGTAGTGACTGAGCCGAGTTATAATCAGTAAAATATAAGAAAACATTTCCCGTACTTTGAGCTGTTGGTCAATCTCTTACCAATGTTGATTAAAGGTTGAGTATTGATAATTAGTTGCCGTCCCTCTGGTCAGTAGTTAAATATTAGTAATATTGACAAACAACTTTAATAACAATCCTGTTAGAAATAAGTTTCATGTTCGGGTTCTTGGTAAGTTTCATCGAGAAAAAAATAAAAGCCAACAACATGACAACGTGCTGTTCGAGCCCAATTATTGCTTTCTGTGGGTGTTCTGATGGAAACGAATCGGTGAGTCAGCGGTAAGTTTACGGACTTATGATGTTAAATTCCAGGGCTCGATTCCCTGCGATGACCAGAGTGCAACTCAAGTAGCTAATTCTGTAGTTATGCATAACTAAAAACTTAAAACAGGGCAAAACATACTCTTAAACAAAGAAAATACATTAAAATAACCTTCTGACAAAGATCACTAGCTCACTTTAGACGAATACTTATGTATCATCTTGATTAAATATCAGAAGGTAAATTAAAGTGCTCAGCACTTTAACAGGGTTGATCATTTCCATGAGCACTTTTAGGTACTTATCCTATGGCATGTCCTTTCTAACACCAATCAACGAACTGTAATAAAAAATAAATAATTTTAAAAGTGGGCTATTTCGTCCTTTGGGTTTTATCGAATGACTCAGTTTTTATCATTTATTTTTAAAATAACCTTCATTTATTAACTTAAGATATTTAAGTAATTTCTTTCTTTACTTCTTAAACTTGTTCTTATTTTTTTAATAATTTTATTATTACCTTCTTTAAATCAGGAGAGTTTTTTACTTCGACTTTATCATATTGTTCTTACTATATTATTTATTTATCTTGGTTCTATCTTGTGTTGCATCCTGTTCTCTGGTATTGCTTCCTTTCGAAACTCCCTGTAATTTACATCAATCGACAAATTTGTTTTTGGCTTGAAAAAAAAACCGTTTGTTCGAAACATTGGCAAGAAACTAAAATATAACCATTGTTTTTGAGGTGATTTATGTCCAAAAGTATAATACATATATATATTGTAGAACTTAAAACAAAATTCTTATATCTAACCCTTATCTTAAAGAAATGTAAGTACATATATACAATACACAAATGAAAAATTTAATCTTAGATGTATAAATGAAACTATAACTTTAAATAAATGAATACATATATACAATTAATGGAAATATATATACAGTGTGGTTATAAAGACGGTTTAGCAGTCCAGTATGACGTATCTCACAACATGTGCTATTTGCACCTACGTGATACTTTTAACACTAATGCGTAATTTTGCCTTTTTTGTTCACGCTACTTGTAAAATATGATGCACTAAATTGAGAAACTATCTCTATAGTCATCTTATACAATTAAGACACTAAGATGAAGTTGGTCATCTGGAGAATCCCAACAGAAAATCCTCCAATGGTTTCTAGTTGATGGTTTGCTAATATCCTTTGTAGTTCTAGCATGAGTTTCTCACTATGCACCAGATCCTCACACAGTTAACACAAGTTTTTTCAAGTTGTGTTGGTGGATCTCCTTTGTGATCATCAAGTGTCCAGTACTCTATTCATTAGACTATCTGATCCATACAATAATGCTGTAAAATCACTATTTGTTTTCGTGTGAGTTGCTACTTTACCTATTTTGAGATCTTTATGAAGAGTTTCATTTTTTTCAGTCTTTAATTGCAGATTTACTGTCGAAATCACCACCATGGATATTGAAAACAATGCCATAGTGTAGCTTAGTCACTGCCATGGTCGCTGAGGTGATAGTCGTTGTTACCATCACTATTATGACTAAAGAACTTGCAGTGGCAGCTGGCACTCAAAGGACTGTTCTGGGTGTTGATGAAAGTTCCGTTGGCTTCTGGGTAGAGATTTTAGTAGGCGAGAATCTTCTATGGCCACGTTATCCAATGATCACATAAAAAGTGTCTACACATAACATACCTGCTCTTTTTTCTGGCAAAATATCATCTGACTGGATATAACAGAGTGCTTCTGTCATTGCTTCTTTCCCATCAGAGGACTTACTTGAATTATGAGTTTGACTTGTTTTTGTGTCTTCAGGTCTTACAGCTCTTAATTTTCTCCTCAGTTCCAAGAGTCAGTATGTCTGGTGTTGGATTTTCATGGAAACAACTAACATACTAAGTTATGTGGTTATATATATAGTGGCTGGTGATGTAATGCTATGCTTCAGACATAGAGGAATAAACCTACTGTTATAGCCTCCAGGCTCTGTTGTGAGATGCATTATCCTGCGATGCATCTTCATCCATTAGCTCCACAAACATAGACACTATGCTGTCCTCAAGCATGGAAGGCAAGGAAAAATACACAAAATCTCTAAAATAAAAGAAGCTATCCTCACTGGTTCCCTCCATGTTTTTATTGCACTTTGGGACTGAGAAACACCAAGGGTCACATACATTAATCGGGTTGAAAGAACAAGTATTTTGTAGAGGTTGCTCCTATATATAAAAAGCTGGAATTCAGAATACAGGTTAGAAATAATTCCTATCACTCAGAGAAGCTTGGTCAAAACTGTTCATTAATGCTATAATGGCGTGGATGCAAAAACACCTCATTATGAAAATTCCATCAGAACCAAGGTATAAAAATTAATGTTGAAAACAAATCTCAGTCAAGCTCTACGTCATCAGGCTTATGTGTTTTCATGACCCATGTGACTTTCAGACATCTTCATTGATGCTGGCATCCTCGAGCTTTAAGCTATATCTAAAGGAGAACGTGCTTTCTTATGTTATTATGCAATGATTGTGTTACACAGTTTTCCCACAGACCCTTCAAATTCCCTTTCTTTTCAAATAGCAATTAAACCAACAGCTATGGGTCTTACAGTGATGAGCATTAGATCGAACACCATTCAATCATCAACTTAATTACTCAAGTCATGGAAACTCAACGATAATAACGTATAATTTTCTTCAATACAATACAAGGTTAGCAGAGAACTGATTTATATTCTCAGAAGGAAGTGTTAGTTTTCACCTCCAGTATTCGTACGCAGTACATATTTACACATGTAAATGAATGTTTAGAAATTATTTAGAACACCGTATACATTGTGAATATTTCATCACTACTCATAAATATTACTTTCTACAGATAGTTTTACTTACCCATGTTTCAGCTCCAACAAACTGAAATATTGTTCATCTGTACTCACTAAATACAGGTATAACCGTATTTTACTGCAACTATATCACGAGCTATCCATTACCAGAAAATCCAATACCAGATGAATGTTCTCGACTAAGTCATTTACACAAAAATAAATGAAAATAACAACATGTTTTTTTTCTTCAGATACTGCCTCAGAAGCCAATGCACACACAGCTATCTTTGTACTTCTAGCAAACATTTAGGTCATACAGGACTGCCACTAAAGTTTCTGCCTACGTTATGTTCTCAGTGACGTATTCATTCAATGTTAAAGAATACTTCTGACTCACTTTGTACAGCTTCATATACAAATAACACACCAAGCATGCATATAATTTCAAATGCATATTTACATACACTTAAGACTGCAAAATCTATTCATCATTACATGCACTAACAGATTTTGAAATACTTTCTAAAGCACATGTACCATTATCATAGTAGCCTACATGCAACACTTCTATAAGTTAACTTATTCTAGTTGTGGTTCAATAATTGTTGCCATTCAATAGCTTCACAGGCTCAAAAAATAAACATTTTCTGGTGAGATTTACCTAAACTAGACTATTAAGCTCAAAGATTTATGCACCAATAATGTTATTAAACTGTCTCTACACTTGTATATCATTTCATTCCCTTGTCAACATCTACTAAGTATATCAGGCCACAGCAGATTTACATACACTGTTACGACTGGTGCACTGCCTTGACACAAGACAATCCATTCAAATTGTATAGTTTCACAGGAATCTACAGATTGCCAATCACAGCTAAACAAGTCTTCTTACACTGAAAAGTCATTAAATTAATTCTATGCTTCAGGTTAGAACACAATATTCCATGGAACAATAGTTAAGTAAATGGATAAGTCCTTTAAAAGCAGCCTTCCCACCAGTTTGCTAGAACCACAGCTACTTTGATAAGGGTGCCAATTTATATGAGAAAAGTCTCTCAGGCATTCAAAATGAAAAGGTTTTATGAGAAAAATCACTCATACTTTCAGAATTAAAAGGGTTATAACACCCTTTCAATCATTAGTTTTCCATACAACAAGCATCTAAATGTTATATAAACGTTGTTTATACCATATTGCTTATACAAGGCATCTTTTATCAACACTCAGAAGCTTACAAAGCAATTGTTGCTAAGCTTTATCAGTTAGCAATCTTTGAACTAGATGATTACCTAGCGGGACAAAAACACAGATAAAATTGTAAGTCATTTTCAAGAAAATTCCCACTGGAGGTTTGGGAAAACTTCCACTATGATAAGGGTGCGATTTTCATGAAGAAACCTCGCATGGACAACCAGAAAAAACGGGATTACAACAGGTTCCAGTCAGTAACTGCTCCAGCATGGTACACGAGTGCTACTCATACCATTTAACACACACATAACATCTTACATGCCATTCTTGGTATAGCTATCCTACTGTTTGATTTAGTAGTTACTCCCAACCATATTGACTTGATGAGCGTCGTCAGCATGCTGACTGAACTATTCAGGTAATTGCTAACGTGACTCATTTAATATAGTCATGTACGTACCAGCAGCAGCATCTTCTGTCTCATGTACGTACCAGCAGCAGCATCTTCTGTCTCAATAGTTGATTTTATATTCTCTTCAACGGTACTCATATCCTTCTCTAACTAATCAGTCTCAGTCTCAAATTTTTGGATTAAACAAAGCATGAAAAATTCGTCCATAAAGTGAAATCATAGCATATATATAGTACATATTGGATACTAAATGTCATACCTCAGGGAACTGGCCTGTCAAAGTACCAGTGAGGATCAGCTAAACCATAGCCAAGATGCTTCCATGCTGTTTCCATTTGCTATAACCATATCCAGGATCCAGCCTAGGATCTTCTCTCTTAAACTGTCTTATCTTAGTCCATCTTCTACCCTATGGCAGCTTTTTGTAGTTTCTGGTGTGTAAAATTATGAGATTCGACTAGTATCATTTTCAGCCATTCCACATATATTTGGGCTTTGTGGTTCTTCTTACCTAGGAGATGAGTAATACGTTACATCTACATTTAACATCCACACGTTTGAATAAGTATTCAGTCAATTTTTGTTTTTTGCATGATATGTCATCATAATATATGTCAAATGTTTGTCTCGAGTTATTTGACTGGCATTAATAAATTTTGCCAACATCTGCATCCAATAACTCATTCTGCCAAACAATCTGTCTAATCAGAAGCGAAAAGATGATGTGTAACTCTTCCATAAACATAACACTGTACACAACTCAGAAATGAACTGACTGACAAAATTACTTCCATGGTTATTGTAAATTGCTCAAAGTCTCCAAAGCATGCTATCTGTTGCTTTATCAACACAATAGCAATGATCTATGCTGAAAAATGTTAACCAATGGATATGCCTCGGCCCATTTAGTGAAGTAATCAACAATGACAAGGACATATTGATTATATTGCTCAGTCTCTGGGAGAGAACCAGCAGTATCTGGGCTATTATATGAAGAAAACAATAATTATTTGCCGTAGTTTGCTCTATCATGGCTATTTGTTTCTCTGCACCTGTCAAAAAGTGAAGTACCATCAGTTTCCATCAAGACTCACACCCATCTAGTAGCATAATTAATGGATATTGGCCATATTTGGAGTAATATCCTGATGTTCCCCAGCCCTTGTGTTATGCAGAGGTTAAGGAATCACTTCCATAAGAATTGGAATATCACTAGCTGCATCACAGATTGAATACCATATCTAAGTTGTTAATAAAGTTGTTAAAACACACTTTCTAGCACCTGCAGCTGCTTCAACAATTAGCATAAACTACACACACACACACACACACATATGCGCTCAGTTAGTCAATCTATACTGATCACTTTCTGTACTGTTGCTCAAGGAGTACCTAAGCTAAGTTTTGATATTCAATTGTTAATCTTGAAGTTCCTGCAGGGTGGGTTTGAGTATCCATGGAGCCATCAATAGTATGGGCCTGTAGTGTCACAATTGTAGCATGAAGCTACATATCAAGACGTTCAATGAACAGGCATGGTCTCATCATGTGCTTAGAGAGTCCATCTGCACTTCTGTGTACTCCTAGATGGAAGAATGTGATCATCCTGTACTTCTACAATGTCATGATTTTTAGAGCTCATGAGCCACTTCAGACACATGTGACTCACTTGGAGAGTGAACTTTATCCCTTACAAGTAGTGCAGGTAGTGCCTCAGCAATACTACAACTGCATACACGTGTTTCTTCATTGTGCTTTAACTGTATTAAAAAGCTGTTAGCATAAGACTTGTGTATGCAATCACACATTTAGCCGCATCCAACATATGCTACAACACTGCTTATTTCACTACTGCTGACACCTGTATCCAACTGAAACTCACAATTATGCCACAGGTAGACCAACATAAACCCTTCCATTAAATCATGTTTGAGCATTTATAATGCACTTGTAACTCCTCATTCAGATATGAGTGCAACCATCATGGACAAAGTGGCCATGAAACATTAGTAATACAATGCAAGCCCAAGGAAACTTTAAACATTTCATCTTGTCACAGGTTAGGACCAGTCTCAAGCCATTGTGATTTTCACAGGATCCATTGAGATTCATTCTCTATCACTAATGTTACAAATAAATTTTACTTTTAACTTTAATCTTGTTTCTTATTATTGACTACAAAATTAAAGAACGGTTTGTATCAGTAAAGTCAAACATTCAGCCAAATAACAAGGCATCATGTACATATACCAGACACTTCTCCTATTGTATTCATTTCAGTTTAAACTCCATTAGCCTCTCGAAAGTAGCATAACTCTGAATTCAAACTACCCTTGCTATGTGTTAAAAGCAATTTTTACTCTTATCTCATCATCTAGCTCAGTTTGCCAGAATTCAGAGGCCAAGTTAGGCTTACTTAACTGATAACTGTTTTCCAACACATACAAAGATTTATCTGTTTGCACTAATGAAAGGACATCAACACATGTTATAGCATTCATTCCTGATAAATTGACACATATTGTTATTATTGGGTTTTTTACCAAGAAATCACACCATAAAATAATCATGCACTCTCGAATGGCTGAATACCACTGTTCTTCAACATTTACATTGTCTCAGTGCTAGCTATGTTCTTATTGAAAAAGGAAACCCTGTAAGGTGGATGTATTGGCCATTGGCCACCAATCTGTATGGAGCGGCATGTAAGGTTGGTATTACCCAGTTGGCCATCTGGTCTGACAAACATGTTAATACATCTAACCATTAAGCTACTGAGATTCAGCCTCTGAGGTGAACCCAGATTACTATTGCAAACATCAACTTGCTCTCTCAGGTTGGTTCTATTACTATTTACATTGTGTGAACACATCCTTAGTAAATTATCCACAAGTAATCCATCATTTTAGGGGCGGTTCTTGTTAGCCAAAAGGCAGTTCATTGTTGCATAGGCAAAGTCTGTTGTATGTTTTTGCAATATGTCCATACCCAATATACCGATAACACAACCGAGAATTAATATTGCTATCTTTCTCATCCAGATTAAGTGACCCAGACTTAGTTGGAGGCATGTCTCTTCAGTCACAAACAGATGCTCATAATTTGTCAAAACAAAGTTAGAATTTACTAGCCATAATAGAGATCTCATTCAGAGCATTTAATACTCAAAGATTTCCACAACTTCTGTTGGAATGACCTCTACTTATTTTACTTCTTAATCTGTAGCCATACCTATCTTGGGAACTTCATTGGTTTCCTAAAGCCTTCAACAGCAACAACAACTGTTTGCTGCAAGCCGTTCAACTGCTGGTCAGTTGAGTGAGATAGATGGTTCTCTCAATTTTGCTGCCACTAACAAGGTAATGTCAGTTCACATCGGCCCACAACCATAGAACTAGCTCTTTACCCTCCATGTTATACAAACATCATCTCAAAGAGAAAACCATCTCTACATAAAATAACCAGAGGATAACTATAGCATTGAAAAGACTGGCTGCCAACCCTTCTCAGAGAATCTGTAGCACCCAACAATGCTAATATCCATGGTTACAGCACAAACCTTTTCTCTGCCTTACTACTTTGTCATATTTCCCATTCAAAAAGGGTTTTGTGCAAATTAGTCAGGTGGGACAGCTGACTTTTTTTTTTGCATTTGGACTAGACCACACTTTGGAGTATAATAATTTTTCTGATCCACAACGAAAATAATCACAAAGACAGACTCAACGTTGGTAGATATATATTTATCCAGAAAATTTCTTATTTACACAAAATAACAATATAATACAATTACAAAAATAAAATAATGTCACAGCGTTTATCGATGTGTGTCAATCTCACAAAAGTAATGTGAAACTTCATTCAAAAGGTTTTATCAGCTGAATGTGTCCCGCATCATATAAGTTAAATTAAAACTTAAACTTGAAGTGAAAATTAACTTTCAGTGAAAATCAAAATAAAATAAAAATATTTTTAATGTTTGTTTTTTGAATTAAGCACAAAACTACACAATGTGCTATCTGTGCTCTGCCCACCAGGGTTTTCCAAACCCGGATTTTATCGTTGTAAGTCCGCAGACATACCGCTGAGCCATGGGGTGCATATATTTTTAATGAATTGAAGTATACATTATCGTTCTAATGCTAGCCTACCTACATGTTAAAACCTAAGCATAGGTACAAAAAGTATAAATGTTTAATCCCTTTCTCTAAAGATTAATTGTACTTTTCCATTTTTAAGTAAAAGTTAAAATACTAAGGATGCATAATTTTGTTAACACGAGACATTCCACGTTGAAAGAGAGCTTAAAAGTTATAAATTAAGTGTTCCCACAGGGAACAAACCTGTCTTTATATACACAAACATAACGTAGCTGGCACTCAAAACGCACCTCATATTCAAGATCTGTATCCATTAGTGGTTGAAGCTGAGTTTGTGGCAGCTCATGATTCTTATCCGATTTGCAGACAGTAAAAGTAACTATCTATGTATGTTACGTATTATCTTTTCTGTAAGAAACTCTATCGATCGCAAATTAGCAAACCCACATTTTGTATGCTGTAAAAACAGGGAAAGTTAAAGCATTATTTGAGCAAATCTATTCCTCTAAACTAAAAACGCTTACGAATGTAAGAAAAGCTTATTTTAATGTTGTGATTTAAAATATAATACTATAGTACAGGATGGGGTTATGTGCTCGCTTTGTTTTCTTAATTAAGTATTATATGAGTTGGATTTAAAACTAATAGCATTGAATTAAGATGGCAGCCTTGAACGAGATAACAACGACTGAGACCAGGCATGGCCGGGTGGTTAAGGCACTCGATTTGTAATCTGAGGGTCGCGGGTTCGAATCCTCGTCACACCAAACATGCTCGCATTTTCACCATTGGGGCGCTATAATATGTGGTCAATCCCACTATTCCTTGGCAAAAGAGTAGTTCAAGAGTTAGCTGTGGGTGGTGATGACTAGTTGCCTTCCCTTTAGTCTTACACTGCTAAATTAGGAACAACTAGCGCAGATAGCCCTCGGGTAGCTCTGTGCGAAATTCAAAACAATGATTGACTAAAGATAGAACAGTTCAAAACCAAGAAATCTACTGTAATCTAGGAGTAAAATGTTTCAATAAGACCAGTATTTTTTAGAAGTAATACACTTTTGGTGTATTAACTTTAATTAGATTTTAATATAACATGACTACTTACAAAATACCCAAAATAATTCTATTTTTCATACTTAATGATGTTTGAGAGACTGTGTAAAGTCTCTTCGATAAAATTCTATCCAATAATAAACTGATACATTTTTAATAACTGCCCAACCTTTTGTTCAATAGTAAGGCTAGATGGATCAATTGACTAATGTATAAGAATTATATACATTTTTTTTAAAATTTGGAAAACAAATTAATTCTCTGGTGGGAGAGCGTTAAGACTACATATTTACAGTGCTAAATACACGGTTCGATTCCCCTCGGAGGGCATAGCGGAAAGCCCGAGGTGAGTTTGTCATAAGAGAAAAAACTACACGTGTTAAATATAAAATTAATATAATTATATTTAACGTAAACCACAATATGTCTTTCGTAATATTCAAAAATCATATTGTTGGCAATTATTTTCGATTTTGCTTAATTTATATTTTATTCTTATTCTTTTTTTGTTGCCCCTAGTGGCTCAGCGGTATATCTGCAGACTTTTAACACTAAAAACCGAGTTTCGATACCCACCCGTGGTGGGCAGAGCACAGATAGCACATTGTGTAGCTTTGTGCTTAATTCAAAAACAACAAAAACAACAACTTATTATTTTTTTCAATTATCTATTTACTGTGGATGTTCCTGTTTTTTTTCATCATAGTTCATTTACGAAATATCAGTGTACGAAAAGTCATAAAATCATATTCATTAATTCATAACTAAACACATTATATTTTGTGTTATTTCTTAAACAGACTTCCAACATGACCAGGTGGTTAAGGCACTCGACTCTTAATCTGAGAGTCGCAGACTCGAATCCCCGTCACACCAAATATGCTCGTCCTTTCAGGCGTGGGAACGTTATAATGTCACGATCAATCCCACTATTCGTTGGTAAAAGAGAAGCCCAACAGTTGGCGGTGGGTGGTGAGGACTATGTGTCTTCCCTCTAATCTCACACTGCTAAATTAGGGACGGCTAGCGCAGACAATTGTCGTGTAGCTTTGTGCTAAATTCAGAAAAAAAACAGACTTAAACATAAGTTAATTCGATTAGGTGCTCTCTGTCTTCAAAATAATATTACATCAGCTGCCAAGAGTACCCGAGCATTAACTATCCAGAATTTTTGTTTCTGTTATCATCTTGAATTAACGTACTGTAACGTAAATCCCAACAGAAATATATTTGAACCTGTGAACATAAGAAAGAAGAGTATTACGAGCAATTCAGACCAAAAAGACTAGAGCAATTTGTAGTAAAGATAGATCAGATTGCATTATAGCGATATCTAGAAAATTCGTTATTTTCTTCTTACAATTATACTGTCGGTGTGGAAGGAGTTTCAGAGCTGTCTGTGATACAACAGAAATAAATATATATATATAAAGTATGACTGAAAGACAAACGTGCTTACTATTTTACAACAGAAATAAATTTGGTTCTTTACCACTAATCGGTCTCTCAAGCTTTCATGGGAATCGGTTACATCCTAACAAAATGGCAAGTACTTAAAAACAGCAATTTATTATTTATTTGCGTCATAGTGGCGTCATTTTATTGTCTCGGTTCCTTTTTTCTTTGTTTTTCGCCCATCTTTCTTCTATACAAGATTTCGTCTTTTGATTTTAATACGTTTCATTCACAGCTCATGTAGTGTTTTTATTGTATTTTTTACACTCGACATTTCATCTTTTCACTTGCATGTTTTACTCGTTTTTATTTCATCTACTTTTTCTCACTCGTGACAATCTCCTACAATAAAATATCAAATCCAACTGCTATTGAACAATATTCAAAAACAGACAAAGTGAATCCACCAATGTCTAACTGGTATTTTTAAATAGATATAAAGAACGTTGTAAAATAAGATACATATATAAGGTGACAATGTTTATGATTAATAGGCAATTCAGGCATACTTAATATTTAATCAATACGTAGAATGATTACAAAGCAGTCCCATATTTAAAAATATTATATATTAAGAACTATTTCTGAATGAATCACGTTTCACCAGAGGCACGATGAGGATTATAAGGTATATTCAAGATAATTTATACATGACACAGAATGTATAAGTAGTATATTATACTGCATATCTAAATCGCTTTTTTTTATTTTGCATTATTTATTTTTCTTATTTTCTCTCTTTCAAAAATTCATGGGTAGCGTAATAAGGGACAGTCACTGAAGCTACAGGCTCCCACATTTTGACTCGCTGGTGAAGTGCCGTTTTGAATATTAAATAAAGAATTGTGTGTAACTATCATGGAAAGTCGCCCTTTCCATTTTCAACTCAGTGAGGACGATTAATCCAGCAAATAAAGTGTATATTCTCCTAAAAAAATTCTAATATGTTCCGTCGTCTATGCAAAAATACGGGATTGGTGTTCCCTCCCCCGATTAAATGCTGTCCAACAGATGATGATTGCTATAGCTCCCTTTTGATAAACTGACTGAAAAATACGAGAAGCATAATAACCAGCGTCTGTGACAGTTTTCCAAACACGCTATTTGTACAATACTCAGATGTCCTTGAATAAAACTCAATGTATTTCTGACGACATTTAGAACAAGTGACATAATCATTTTAAATAATATGTTTTGCTTATACTCGCCATGGTCAGTACAAATATAAGTGCAATATTTAATTTATTAATATTTTTATTAATGTTTCACCAAATAACTTAATATCATCAGGTGAAAATATTTCGGTCTAATAACGTCAGGTTAAACCTTTGAGACGTTTGGTTTTTTGGTCTTTTCTACTAGGTTTATAAAAGTAATTTATTTTTTACCCTAGCCGTCCTTAATCTTGGAAATGATAGATTAAATGAAAGGCAGATAATTAACAATACCATCCGCCAAATAATCGAATACATACTTAGATGTGACCCTTTTATAGTGCCCCTGTGACTTCACATTCAAGCATGCTGACTGCGAGATGCTCTCGGTCTATTTATTTTATTTTTTAATTACTTGTTTATTACTTAACACATATTTTTCATAGATACTTGACAAAATATGTTTAATTTATTCATAAAATTACCTTTAGCTTATAACATCTATTTTACTTTAGAATAACTGTATCATTACTACAAGCCCCGGCATGGCCTGGTGGTTAAGACACTCGACTCGTAATCGAATCCCCAGAACTCCACACATGCTTGCCCTTTTAGTCGTGAGGGCGTTATAATGTGATGGTCAATCCTACTATTCGTTGGTAAAAGAGTAGCTCAAGAGTTGGCGGTAGGTTATCACTAGCTGCCTGCACTCCAGTTTTATACTGCTAAGTTAGAGACGGCTAGCGCAGATAGTCCTCGTGTAGCTTTGCGCGAAATTCAAAAGCAAACAAACCTAACAGTAGTGGCATTATTACAACAGATGCTTCGGCATAAACTAATAATTGGACGCCCTGTATTTAACTCCTATAATTATACTCACGGTTCTGTTTGATTCAGCGGCCCCTTTTGCTTCCCGCCCTCGCAACTGCAGAGGCATCCTTACGTCACTAGTTATAGACCAAAATTTTTCTAATTAATTATTTCAATAAAAAAGTTTAAGATTTAGAACTTGTAATATAAAGGTATAATCGATACGACATGCCAGTGTGGACTAATAATTACCGTATTGCGTTGAGTGTTATAAGGCGCAAGTCTTGAGCCGCAATACTGCACTGAATGTGTTTCTCTCTTTGAGCTATGAGGACATTTTTAACAGTTAATCTACCATTCGACCACGAACAGTCGCACAGACAACGTGAATGCTGCATTTGTTGCCCTCTTTCTGGTTAGTAATTTTAAATTAAAAGTGGCTGTACTCGAACTTTAATAAGAGTCTCTCGTCTAACCGCATTGGCTTGGTGTCGCATGAGGTGACGCTCAGTTCGAAAATACTAAAATATCAGATACGCTTTGTATTAAAATATTAAATAGCTTTTAAGAATTTTCAATAGTTATTTTGCAAGTAAAGTGTCGCCTGGTAGGACAGCGTTAAGTCTTCGGATTTACAACGCTAAACTCAGAGGTTCGATTCCCCTGGGTAGACACAGCAGATAGCCCGATGTGGTTTTGCTATAAGAAGACACACACAAGTAGAATATGTTAGCGATCCACTTTATACGTTAAACTAGGAATGACAAAAACAAACCTAAATGGTCTTAACGTGTACTGTATTTGTCAGTTTTTGATTGTTCGTTAAACATTCATGATATAGACACAAACAAAGACATCATAACTTCTAATATGTTGACTTTCACCTCAAGTTTTCCAAATATTTTTGTTTTCACGAGTCTTTCTGTTTGTTGCATAAGAACAAACAAAACCAGACATCTTTGAACTATTTTGTTCCTTACAGCAAACACACACACACGCAAACAGGATCAAGCGAACGCGTAAATAAAGTTATCTAGCAAACAGATCAACGCCATTATACCAACCGAAACATGAAAAGATCTTTAGGATAGAAACAAACTTAATTCGCTCGCCTCGTTTCAGATTCTCTCCGCAAAATCTTTTGATGAAGAAACCTAATATTTTAGTTCCTTATAGACCAGAAGAGTAAGTAAGCCGTCAAGTGACGTTTGTCTTCCGTCTCAATTTTACTGTTTACACCAAGGAGAACAGTTTCATTGGCTTGGTAGAAATTCACAGCAATCAATTCGATTAGGCATCCTAGCCGATGGTACATTTTCTAAACAAATACGCAGTAATTTGATTTCATTTCAAATGAGCAGAAAGTTGAGAAACGTAATGATGAGATTCTTTCCTTCTCTGTCGTTTCATTATTTTGCTTAAACACGACAAAAGAAAGTGGTAAAAATATCTATATCCTATTGAATAACTTGCTTCTACAACAACGTTAAACATGTATCGGATACCTAAGTGTATTTTCTTTCTCGGATAAACAATAAAAAAAGATTAATATAAAGTCGTTCAGGAAAGTAAAGGTTCGATGTTGGACACGTGTGTTGGACACTGGCAAATTGTTCTTCTTAAGACGATAGAATAATTAATGTGTTTAGTAACGCAACTTTGATAGCAACTAAACTACTAACTATTCAAATAAACCAGCTTCGAACAATTTCTACAAAACACTTGCTTGTGTTTTTAAGGTTTGTTTGTTTGTTGGTAAACGCAAAGCTGTGCAATGGGTTGTATACTCACCACGAGTATCAAAGTCCGGTTTTTAGCGTTATAAGCCTTCAAATGTACTGTTGACCCACTGCGGGCGCTTTTCTGAATATGTCTTTATGTTGTTTAATGTTAAAAATAAAGCTACACAATGGGTTGTACGTTCTGCACTTACAATGTGTATCGAAACCCGGTTTTTAGTGTTATAACTTCAGATCTACCGTTGGATCATTGTGGCCTTTTACTAAATGAGAAGCCACTGTAAATCTAGTTTGTTCATGATCATACAAATGTACAGTCAAAATATTGATTATTTTCCTTTAGCAATCAGACTTTCTTTAGATTTTGATTTCGTTTTCAATTTTCGCGCAAAGTTACACTAACGCTATCTGCGCTAGCTGTATATAATATAGCAACATAAGACTAGAAGGAAGGCAACTAGCCATCATCACCCACCGCCAACTCTTGGATTACTCTTTTAGCAACAAACAGTGGGATTGAACGTCACATTTATAACGCCCCCATGGCTGAAAATATGAGCATGTTTGGTGTGACATCGATTCGAACCTGCGATTGTCAGGTTATGAGTGGAGCGCCCTAACCTCCTGATCACTTGATTTTTACATATTGTACTGATAAGACTAATTTGAGTTTGAGGTTATTTTAATTGTTCTTAGTATAATTTAGCTATTGAGGCGACAACAGAATTACTAATAACATTAATATAAAGCTGTATAGTTTATAACACATTAATACAGAATTAAATAAACAATTTCGAAATCAAATTAAAACTTATCATATAACGATGACGCTGGTATTTTCATAAATTTGAAAGATGTTAGAAACTTCACAGAATTATTACTTGTGTAACTTCTTGTTAAGTCTTTTCTCATAAAAACTTCTGAATTTAGTGGATCGAAAAATCCAGGATGTTTGACGAAATTATCGTAAAATGTCTTAAGTTTAATGGACCAATACATCTAGGTTTAAACACGCTCGGCTTAAGACTTGGTGCGCTTCCAGACTTAGTATAAAACGATAAAATATCATTCTATCTAACCCTGCTTAGTTCCCAAGCTAGACTTGTGTCTTTCACTCATCTGACTTAGCTTAGCCACGCTAGCTGCTTCACTCTATATGTTTCCTATTACACGTTCAGAAAATTAACTAAAAAAACAATCTCGTCATGGTAGAATTTTTGGCATTGATAAAAGCTGTTGAAAAGTTTAAAGTAAAAAAAAATTAATCAGTTGACATGTACAATTTATTTATGTTTACTTGTTACCACTGCCAGGGCCCTCCAGTAGCACAGCAGCATGTCTGCGAACTCACACCTCTATAAACCTGGTTTCGATACCTGTAGTGTGAAGAGTACAGCTAGCTCCTTCTGTAGTTCTTTTGCTTAACTCTAAACAAACAAACAAAACAGTTACCAAACAATTTTCATTGTCTAAGAAAGAATCGTCTTCGATTAAATCAAAAATGAAGACAGTAAGTAAACATTAATACATCTTAATTGCATAATTTTTACGTTGTTTTGTTTCTATTCTAATAATTCTCAGCCTGTCTTTGACACAACATTTCTACCTAAACGTTTACATTATTTTTGTATTTGTCTGTTTCACTGGCTTGTGTCATTCTTGTGCTGCTCTTTCCAGGCGTTATTTCAACACATTTGTCTTCTGGCGATCTCTTTAAAGTTCGTTTAATTAAAATATAATTAAATAGCTTTTATTTATTTCCACCAACGCTCAGCAAATTAAAAGCAATATGTCTTCTTTCAGACATTTCAAATGCACTTTACTAGAATTTTAGAAATGAGATACTTTCACGCATATAGATTGTAAATTAGGGTAAAAAAACTCTTTGTATATCGGAACTTAAAATGGCGAAATCTACATGAAAACAAATAATGTCAAGAGCAGGTGGTACAAGAATTAAAAACGATTCTATTTGTTTATGCATCTGACAAGTTTATTATCTTAAATGTTATGAAGAATGTAGTATCTCACTTACTAAACAAGTTAACTCCTGCTAACTCTAACTACTTATTAGAACCGATCTCTTAATAACGTCTTATAACATACTGTTTCAAATCGTCTGAACTTTTCACCATAATTATAAATTTTGTAGACATCGTTAACGATAATAAATCTAGGAATTCTGTTATCACATGTAACACTTGAGTTGTGAAATACCATTTATAAACAACTAAAACAGATTGCCAAGATTTAAATAAAATTTTCGGAATTCTATTTGCAGTTTTTAAATAGTTTTGAATAATTGATATGGGCCAACTATAAATATACCTAGAACAAGTGATTTCATCTTGTTGTACTTGCATATCATATTTATATATGGATTTTGACTGATCGGAATATGTGTGGTTAGAATATGTGACGTCACATAACAGTTCATAATAGAGGCTTATACAAATAAACTTCTGTGTGTATAATTACCAAAAACAGTTATGTTATATTATTATTTAAACTTATAAGTAAGTAGCGATCGTGCTCAGTAAAGTGGATACATTTATCTTACATGAAAGACGACTTATCGCACATCAGCTTCGGTGATTTGGACTTTTATTACATGCGTGTTATGGACATTAAAGTCAGTAAATGATACGCAATTAACTTAAAATAAACACCTACAAATGGAAGATCTTGCCACATCCGTCAAAATGTTGATGTAATCAAAGACCAAATAGTGAGAATTGCATGAAATTACTGCATAACATATGCATATATATAATACCATAATATAGCAAGATGGTTTTGTGTGAGTGTGGTAAGATGGCCGTTAGTAGCCTACCAAGAATTTCATCCTCTACCATAGCCTGATATGGCGTGCACTATCCATGTATACAAATCAATAGTGTGTATATATATATCTATATATATACTCTTTTCATTCAGCTACTTTTTATTTTCCTCACCCTACAGAATCCCTGGTGATTCAACGGTACGTCTCACTGCTTATAACGCTAAAAATCTAGTTTCGATACCCACACTGTACAAAGCACTTATTGCCTATATCTAGCTTTGAGCATAAAAGAATAAACAGTCCTTTAATCTAACCCTAGAGTTTGAAATTCTCGTTTAATATATTTTAATTACATGATTAAGTTATTTAACTAAAATCAAATTAAAGTTAATTAAAGATATGCCAAAACATAGCATGTCATAAGGTTGACAAGAAATAAAACACTAAGCATTGTGATTGTTATATATATTTAGATATATATATATATACGAATGAAAATTAGTTATACAAAAATATATGATAAATACTCTTAGATTTATGAAGAGATTTAAATAAAAGCTAAATTTGTGCTTGTGTATAACGGACACCAAATGACTTAAATCATGTAAAATATTTTAATAAGTCTCGTTTCAACCTTTTCTGTTCCTATGTGAAAGTAAATATATTAATAAACATACAATTCACTAATCTCACCTATGTTGTTTCAACAGTACCAGTTGCTTGAAGTGCTATAACGAAATAAGGAAAGTTCTATTAGCTGCGTTGGGTTTCTTTGCTATTTGACAAGCGTTATCCAGAGGATACCTGTACGTTGTTGCCAATCACGTCTATCTTAGAATGCTACATTTCCACATTAATGAACAACAGTTTTTTTCAAAGCTAATAATGTTGTAACGGCCCTCACGTGATAATCGATTGTGTTGACCAAAATTGACTCCGAAGAACGTAACAGGATGATGCCATTAACCATGTTTTATGCTCAAATTAAATCGGACAGAACAACTCACGCAAAAACACTTTAGTTCAAAGTTCAGACATGTTTTCAATGTCATAAAATAAAACAAACAAAACTCTAGTTTCCAACATTACAAAGTGGAAATTTTCACACATTGACAACTATTTCACGTTTACGAATTTGAATTTATTATATATCGCCATCTATTGGCAATTTATGATAAACTAAAATCAGAATAAAAAGATTATACGGAAAGTGAAACATGTGCTCTTTTTTCTTCTTCTTATTTCTGTTACCACAGATCAAATCATTATTTTTGTGTCATATTTTTTGTAGCACTAATAAAGAGGATTTTCGTGATGTCAAATAAGTCGCATCAAAACAACACGTGGTTACATGAAACCAAATGCATTAAAGATACCAACCATACGTTAATCTGTCCATTCTTGATCGGCATGGCCAGGTGAATTGAGGCGTTCGACTCGTCATATAAATATCGCGGGTTCGAATCCCCGTCGCACCAAACAGGCTAGCCCTTTCAGCCGTGGGGGCATTAAAATGTGACGGCCAATCCCTCTATTCGTTGATACAAGAGTAGCTCAAGAGTTGGCGGGGGGTAGTGATGACTAGCTGCATTCCCTCTAGTCTTACACTGCTAAATTAGGCACGGCTAGCGCAAATAGCCCTTGCATAGTTTTGCGCGAAATTCATAAACAAATAAACCGTACATTTTATTACAGAATTTGAAATACTTATTTTGTGTATAGAATGCGAAATACTTAAATCAATATCAATGATAATAATATATACGAATAATTTTAAGCCACAAATGCTCATATGTTTACAACCCTTGAATACAGATTAACAACAGAGCTTTATTATTAAAACATGCGTTTATATACGTAACTGGCCCGACATGACCAGGTGGTTAAGGCGATCGGCTCTGCATCTGAGGGTCGCATGTTCAAATCCCCATCACACGAAACATGCTCGCTTTTTCAGCCTTAGGGACTTTATTATGTGAAGGACAATCCCACTATTTGTTGGTAAAAGAGTATCCAAAGAGTTGACGGTGGGTGATGATGATTAGCTGTCTTTCCTCTAGTCTTACACTGCTAAATCAGGGACAGCTAGCTCAGATAACTCTCGTGTAGCTTTGCGCAAAGTTCAAAACAAACAAGTTAACATACCCACATGTGCAGTGTGTATAATCTTACATCAACTTATCACCGCGTGGCGTTCCACGCACAATTTATTCGTCATGCTACACTGACAATAATGAATACAGGGTTTCTTATTCTTGAATATCAAATAATTTACAAAAGATAAACTATTTCAAATCTTTGTAGAGCGACTAATTCAGTTTAGAATGATACATAAAGTTACACACTTATCTGTACTCTGCCAACCCCGGGCATCGAAACCCAGTTCTTAGTGGTTTGAGTCTACAAACATACACTTGTGCCACTGGCGGACGTTAAATAACGAATAAACAAGTTTTTCTTTACTGTGACGTGTTTGTGATTATAATTTGAATAAAGAACCTTAATCAGGCATTTAAAACAGTAGTCATGATTTTTGTATCCCGTTATCTATTCCTTTGAAACAAAGAAATGAAATTGAACATCTGTATTTGAAAGTCCTTGAGAGAATGTATTGTTTTTCGACGTTCAATGATTTAATTTTCGATATTAAAATAACTGAATAATGCAGACTTCAACAATGTCCACAACAAACCAAGCCTAGTCCAGTGGGACAAAAGTAGTTTCTGATGCCTTAATTCAAGTCTTCTCTGCAGACATTTTGGTTTTCTATTCCCACGGTGGGTAATGGACAGATATCCCATTGAGTAACTTTACGCTTAACAATAAACGACCTTAAGTTACAATGAATTATTTTAAGAACTTTTTTTTCCTTTTAGGGTTATATTTATTTTAACTTGGATTTCTATATTTATTTGTCTGCAGACAGTTTGTGATTAGAACATTAAACGATCAAAAAACACTTGACCATAAGTGACGTAAGTTAGTCACCGAACTTAGCTGGTTGATTGATTTGTGAATCTATTATATTAGTTGATTTGATTACTGAGTAAGCAAGATTGTAAGTCGATTTGTCTATTACTTTAGTTTTGTGCATTTTGAGTTTGTGTTTAAACTTAATACTAGAGATACGTGAAACTGCTAGTATGTATTAGGGACAATAAGGGAGTAACTGTTGCTAATTATCTAGATTTTACGCCTATCACTTAGTGAACGTTATGTCTGTGCACGAAATTTGTGAAACTTTGGTCGAAGAAATAAAAGACTTATGTGATCATTAAGCGATTTAGACGTCAAATGGTAATAATAAATCCTGCCAAACAACAGAGACCATTAGAATATATTTTTCGTTCATCCAGTCGCATAACAATACTGAAGTAAAGATACTTTAACATCCAAACGCATAAAGGAAATTTCTTAAAGAATTCCACTCTCTGTACACGTCACACTCAAAAGTAGTAAATAAAACTTATTTTATAACCCAATTTTATGAGCCGCTATTAGTGCAAAAACAAAGCATTAGAAAACCTAAGTTAAGGATGAACAAAAAGCTAGCAACGAATAAAAACAAACACAAGCCAAACATCCCGACAGTAGTGACATCTGTACTGCAGATCACTGTTTGCTTGTTATTTCCACCTTTCTTCTTTTCTGATGTGATAAAGTTTTTGATACCCTCGGGACTACAGAGCCATCTCTAAATAATTAAAACTGCTCCCAGCAATACAGATATCTTTAACTGAAACCTACGTTCTTAGAATCCTTAATAAACTGTAGAATATCAAAAAAACAAATTCGGTTTTCAATTATTTTCCTGTTTATTATTTTATTAATGTATAGAAACAACTGGGTTTGTTTGCAAACTTTTATTTGCAAGTTTTTGAGAATGAATTAATTTATTCGGCTTCAATTTACCCAGTCATTGAAACACATAATAACTTGCAGTGCGCATGAAAAAATAATCAAAAGTTCGTATCGGATCTGAGTTTTTACTTCTCAAAATTATGTTTTCTTATTACATATCGACAAGAACAAGGAAAATGGACTTAGATTAAGCTTGTCAAAGCTGTTGTTCAGTCCTCAAGTAAATGTACTTAACTTCAAGAAAAGTGACTACAGTTTGAATTAAATAATCATAACGAAGCGATCTATCATATTATATAAAATTCATAAAGATAAGAAAATCCTGAAATTCTAGGAAAGGTTGAACTAAATGTCGGACTGGAAAGTTGCACCTTTCTTGTGCTTAATGAGTTCAGTCATAAATAATAGTGGTGCATTGTGTCCATAAAGTACTCACATTAAATAGAGATGTTTCCAACTGTGTGTAATTTTGTTTTACTTTCCAAAATTAAAACCTAGTGTAATAACTCCTATCAAAAACAGTAACTACACGAATCTAATATGGAACATTTTTAAATATTTAAAAGTCATTTCTAAAATAAGGATATTCGAAGCAATTTTTAGTTTTCCTTGAAACATATATAGAAGCTTACATCATAATAGAATATAGCAGCAAAAGCAGAGTAGACCTAATATAATGTAAGTCTATTTTATTGGTTATATAGTGGCACTTTATTGCTGTGCACAAAGATGGTTACAATTTAAATTAAATGCATGTGTTTATTGTCACCACCGTTCATAGCAAAACAATCTTGAAAATGAGTTTTTCTATCATTTAAAAATATCATATTATATGTATATACATGAAAATCGTAAGTGAGATATTGGTGTCCAGAGCAGTCTTTATATATGAAAGAAATAAAAACTCTAGAATTCTATGTCGTATTCACAAAACATACTTTATGATTACTTCTTTCCAAACGTCATTCGTGAGGATATCATGTAATCTCTCTGATAAAAATAAGTAAATAAAATATTTAGAAGTTAAAGAATTATATCGATTCCGGTAATGAAAATCAAATATTATAAAGATAATTTTGTTAAACTACAATTCCACATCAAATGACACAAATGACGTTAAAAGTATCAGTTGTCCTTGATGTGACGATCTTTTGTCGTTAAAGTTTCTGCAAAATACTTCATTGATATATTTCTGTTTTATTACAAAGCATTTTTAATGATGAAAATAAAATTGTTAGTAATTACCTGTAGGGAGCGCTCTTGAAAGCCCGTTGTATAAAATATTTTTTTCACCCATCAAAAAAAACTCGTGTTCTTTTTTTATTGTTTTGCAAATTCGTTGTTTAAACGTATCAAGTTTTCTGCTGCATTTTTGTTTCTTTATTCTTATAATAAGGACAAAAAATAAACAACTCGTTTCTACGATCGCAAAGTTTCCTAGCTCTTTCTCTCTCTCTTTGATAACGTACAAAATAAAACTTTCCACCAAAATTTAAGTTAATATAATTCTTTTAAAAAACTATACGACTTAGAAGTATCTTCGTTTATTTCTCATGGATATTTAGTTAAATATTATAAAACTACAACTTTATAATTTTGCATTTCATCGACAAAAAGTAAAAAAAGCATTCAAGAGATCATATAAAACGCCCTATGCTTGAATATACTTGCCCTATTATAATTTGTATATCGATATAATATTTTTCTTCTGGAAAGAAAACGCTACTTCAAAGTATTTTGAGCCACGTAAACCTTTTAATGTGCTGACATAAGAGTTATTGGATTTAAAAACGTCTTCTGTTATGATACCTGAAAAATAATTGAAATCAAGCAGACATTCTTTGTATGCTTACAAGAGTTATTAACTTCGGGCAGGATTTCAGTGTACTGACAGAATGGTTATTGGATTCTGGTATGTTAACACACGAATTATTAGCTTTAGATATGTTTTACTTCTGATACTTTGACATTCAGATTATAGGCCTTAAGCGGAAATGTTAATGTTGACAAAATAATAATTTGGTTCAGATAAGCACTATCCGATTATACTAACAAATTGTTAATAAATTCAGACAGGTTCTTTTTTTTCCGGCATACTTAGTTTGTTTTAAATTTCGCGCAAAGTTACACAAGGACTATCTGCGCTAGCCGTCCCTAATTTAGCAGTGTAAGACTAGAGGGCTACTCTTTTACTAATGAATAGTGGGATTGACCGTAACATTATAATGTCCCACGGCTAAAAGGGTAAGCATGTTTGGTGTGACGGGGGATTTAAACCCACGATCCTCAAATTACGAGTCTTCCGGCATGCTGTTTTGTTTCTTTCAGATGCTCTAGCCGAGTTACTCAAGCATATCTGCGTCCTTAACGTTCAATTAATATACGAGAGTGATGGTAGGTAGTCCACAACACCTACCGCCAAATTTCAAGCTGCTGTTAATGAAAATGGAGATTTGACTGTTACTCTTATAACTTACCTATAGCTCCAAAATGCGACGAGGGATTTTGCTACAACGGGAAGCGAACTGTGGACCATCAAATTTAGTAATGGTAACCACTAAATCACTTTTATCCAATCCGAAATCCTAACACAAGTAAACTTTACTGTGTTCTGATAAAGTACTGGATGTTATGACACTACAATGTACTTTCTGTTGTCCTAAGACAAATTTATTGGGCTAAACCAGACCTGAAGGTCTGCTGTCAACAAACGTTATTGAGTGCAAGCAGACACTTTAAGGTGAAAGAATCGTTTCACTTAGACCTGGGTTTCTCTCTGGGCGCAGTGCACCAGAAGTGTTTCACTAGGCTTGAAATATATCTCACATAAATTATTATCTCTTACGTCCCAAATATGTTTAAATTATTTTGAGTAATAGTTTCTTCTTGTGGTCCAACCCCAGAATATTTTCGGTGACACTCCTAGAGAAACATTCTAGTATTCTAGGTGAAGTTTCATTGGACTAAAGACGGATTTTTATTTCTCTTAAAGTGTTACTGGTGTAAAAATAATTTTTAGTTGCTCACATAGAGAAAAACTAAACAAAGACTTTTCAGTTGCTGAAACTGTACCAACAGGTTTATTCGGTTTTGAAATTTTCTGCAAAGCTACTGGTGGGTCATATGCATTAACTACCCCTAATTTCGAAGTGATAGACTAAAAGGAAGACAGCTAGCCAACCTACCCATTGCCAACTCTTTTACAACGAAAAATAAAATTGACCATCATATTATAACGCCCCTAAGGCTGAAAACGAGAGGATGTTCTGCGAAGGGATTCGAACTAGTGATCCGTAGGTTACGAGTCAAGCTCCTTAAACACTTGGCCATGCCAGGGTGTTCATTAACAGGAAATTCACTAGAAAAATAGAGGACGACAGTTAGGAACTCTTCACTTATAGAACCAGTAGCAGTAAAGCGGAAATCACGTCCTCCTCCTATTCGTGTAAAGCATGTAAATATACTGCGTAGCATACATACAGAAATATGAGGTTATTATTATCATTAGTTTTTGGTTCGTTCCCTGTGTCCTTTGAATGCAACTTTTAAACTATGAATGTCATTATAACAGCTACCAACAGAAGAAGTATAATATAGGCCCGGCATGGCCAGGTGGTTAAGGCTCTCGACTCTTAATCCTGAGAGTCGCAGGTTCGAATCCCCGTCACACCAAAATGCTCGCCTTTTCAGCCTTTGGGGCTTTATAGTGGTTCGGTCAATCCCAATATTCGTTGGCAAAAGAGTAGTCCTAGAGTTTGCATTAGGTGGTGATGACTAGTTGCCTTCCCTCTAGTCTGCCATATTAGGGACGGCTATCGCAGATAGCCCTCGTGTAGTTGCACGAAATTCAAAACAAACCAAGTATAATATACTACTATAAACTTGGTTTTCTCGACATCCAGTAGTGGAAGAAAAACGAACTTTAATTTTATTTAGTATTTTCATATTTCTTCTTGGTTACATATTTCGATTTAGCGATATAACGTTTTAGACACAATACAAATCCGTATAAGGTATTGTGAAATCACGTTCCTCCGGTCCAAAGCAGACGCTAACAACGATATGATAAAGAGAAAGTATATTTTTGTAACACTTGCCGTAAGCAAATCAAGTAAAATGATAATTCTTGATAACGTGTTACAAAACAAATATATTTGTGAACAAGGCGAAAGACGTCAGGTAATAGCCACAACAATGATAAAAGACTGAACATTCTGATCTTTTTAGAGTTAAATCTATGAAGTCTCTTAGTTTCATGATAAATATTTCAAATGGAAGATATAGCGTGTAGTGAAAACCACGTGCTGTTTCCTTTTTGTTCTTTTCTTGCCTGTAAAGGGCCCGGCATGGCCAAGCGCGTTAAGGCGTGCGACTAGTAATCTGAAGGTCGCGGGTTCGCATCCCGTCGCGCCAAACATGCTCGCCCCCCCAGCCGTGGGGGCGTTATAATGTTACGGTCAATCCCACTATTCGTTGGTAAAAGAGTAGCCCAAGAGTTGGCGGTGGGTGGTGATGACTAGCTGCCTTCCCTCTAGCCTTATACTGCTAAATTAGGAACGCCTAGCACAGATAGCCCTCGAGTAGCTTTGTGCAAAGTTCCAAAACAAACAAACTTGCCTGTAAAACAATATAAAACGTTGTATGCTATATATAAACACCACTGCGAGCCATGGCACTAAAGTGACATAATTGGTGTCTATATATTTCACTTATGGCGGATTCTCAACCACTGACAGTGTGCAGTGCCTTCACGACGAACTTATGACCGAAGCAAAATGTCACAGCACTTCCAGAAAAAGACGATTGCTATTGCGAAACAGCAAACAGACTCAGATCTCATTTAAATTTTAAAGGCGACTAGAGTGAATAACATCTATAAGTGAAAAACAACAGCCTACCGCACCCAAAACTATCACTATCATTGCCTAAGTTTGTAAAGTGGTTAGCTATTACCGATCACTACAAATAATGTGCAAAGAGCATTAAAAGAGTTGAGGCTCGTTGACTAAACGTTCACTCCTCAAGAATCGTTAAATAATTGCGTGTGTTTTATGAGAGAACATTAAAAGAAATCATGAGGAATATGGGTTGTCTGTGGTACATATATGGTAAAAAAATCACAGAAGAAACAAGATTCTATCCTCTTTTATTCTTTTTCAATTAATCTTGTAAGCACTTTAGCGATTTAAAACCAAACAGTGAATTATTGCGTGTTGATACATAATAGTATATCAGTTTTTTGCTGTTTGTTTCTATTATAAAGGTCTACAAGTTCCTGTGCGTCATCAGTTTTAACTCTGCAGTATTCTGTTTTTCCTAATAACTCTCGACAAGCCAGGTGTAGAAATAGGTGTAATTATTTTAGCTATTTACAGTTTTTATGACAGAGGAAAAAGACACTTTTGGAAGAGAAGGACAGGAAGGGAGTAGCTTGGGCCCACCCAACTTCCCCTGTGCACCTCAGTGATACCTACTTTACTTTTAAATACAACATAAAATGATTAGTAGCAATCTGCAAATATTCCAACCATCTGTGCGCAGTATATCTTACATGTATTTGTTATTGTAAAGAAGTATATCTTACATGTATTTGTTATTGTAAAGAAGTATATCTTACATGTATTTGTTATTGTAAAGAAGTATATCTTACATGTATTTGTTATTGTAAAGAAATATATCTTACATGTATTTGTTATTGTAAAGAAGTATATCTTACATGTATTTGTTATTGTAAAGAAGAATATCTTACATGTATTTGTTATTGTAAAGAAGTATATCTTACATGTATTTGTTATTGTAAAGAAGAATATCTTACATGTATTTGTTATTGTAAAGAAGTATATCTTACATGTATTTGTTATTGTAAAGAAGTATATCTTACATGTATTTGTTATTGTAAAGAAGAATATCTTACATGTATTTGTTATTGTAAAGAAGAATATCTTACATGTATTTGTTATTGTAAAGAAGTATATCTTACATGTATTTGTTATTGTAAAGAAGTATATCTTACATGTATTTGTTATTGTAAAGAAGTATATCTTACATGTATTTGTTATTGTAAAGAAGTATATCTTACATGTATTTGTTATTGTAAAGAAGTATATCTTACATGTATTTGTTATTGTAAAGAAGTATATCTTACATGTATTTGTTATTGTAAAGAAGTATATCTTACATGTATTTGTTATTGTAAAGAAGTATATCTTACATGTATTTGTTATTGTAAAGAAGTATATCTTACATGTATTTGTTATTGTAAAGAAAAACGAAACACACGCTACTCTTCAAAAATTTTGGCGACGTAAATACAAGCTGCAGAGATTGTATTAAAACTACCATTCGCGTGAGAGATGGACATTTGTTGCAACTTTGGACAAGTCTGGGTGAAATAACAACCGCGACATGGAATGGGAGATTTTCTACCAACTACAAAGTGGTATAGACTCTCCAAAACGGTAAAATAACGTTTGTTGCTTTTATTATAATTATAACTTATAGTTACATCGAGCTTTACGTATAATAGGAAATGTAAACAATGAAAGGATGGTTACATCAGGACATAGCGCTAAGTTATATCCCTAATTCCACAATACGCTATTTATTCAGTGGCCATGCTATTACCCTTCTCCGACTTAGCCATGAAGCCAGTTTACTACACATTCATTACTCTGTGTATTAGGTTGACATAAACGCGGTATAGGAAGACAATGTTTACGTATAGTGGAAGGTGTGTGGAAAGTGTGGTTCAACAATGATCATAAAGTCATTTACAAAACAATGGAGATTGTTGTACAGCAAAAAGTTTATATTCATGGCAATTTGAATAACCACGTGTGATCAAGAGGAAGGAAGTAATTATAACGGCAGCCCGAAACCTGGAACATAGTTCCTATAAAGTGTGATTTACCCTCCATGGTAATCTTACACATCCGTTTCGCTGCTTCGTTTGGGTATTATTTTTTCAATTCTTATTTTTGTTTCAGGCTTCGATGTGGATTTCAAAGTTTCTTCCACCTCAGTTAAATCCAAGGGTGTCTGGAAAAAAAACAGTAATAATATAATAAATTATACGTACAGTCCCTAATAAAATTCATCCATAAAACTTAACGCATATAGAGTATTAATTAACTATGATCTTGTTCGAAAGAAATCTTAAACGTGGTAGAAAATCACATACTTCAAAAATATATTACAAAAAAAGTGACAGAAATCATGGAAGTACAGAATGTTTGTTAAGATATGGTTTTCGTATCGAAGAGGCCTGGCATGGCAATCTGAGGTTAGCGGGTTCAATTCTCCGTCACACCAAACGTGCTCGCCCTTTCAGCCGTGGGTGCATTATAATTGTACGGTTAATCCCACTATTTGTTAGTAAAAGAGTAGCTCAAGAGTTGGCGGTGGGTGATGACGACAATCTGCCTTCCCTCTTATCTGTTACTAATAAAATAGTGACGGCTAGTGCAGATAGCCCTCTTGTAGATTTACGCGAAATTCAGAAAACAAACAAACAAACAAATCGTATTGAAGATTGAAAATTAAGACATTTCATATTTCAAAGAAAATCGGAATATCTTAACAACCATAACCTATCAATATTACGCCAACTAAACCTTGATTCTCTACGACTACTCGCATCACCTTGGGACATCGCCTTCCTGTGTTAAGCATCTTTATGAAAAAGTTTTAACTCAAAGCTACAGTGTAACAACCGCCCTACGATTTCACGTGACAAGGTGGTAGAAAGGTAGATTGTTTAATACAATAAAAACGAGTAATTATTGTCATGAATTCGTCTTTTTACAGAGAATAAACAATGTATGATGTTTGAAACACTCAGTTAATGTACAGACGAACGTTACTTAAATGAACAGCTTAGTTGGTTAACTGGTGACCAGGCAATATATATATTAATCCACTTTTATGCATCCCAGAAATGTCATATGATCACCAGCTTATCAGACATTTGCTCATTTTAAAACTTCCAACCTAACATCATGTTTTCGTAGTCCCCAGCTTGTGTTTGATAAACACAAATCGACATAACTGTCTATTTGTGCTCTGCTCACAGTTAGTATTGAAACCAGATGTTTAGTTTTATAAGCTTTTAGTCTCACATCTAAGCCAACATGGGTCCCCAGGTTTTAACCTAGCGGCCAAAGCCTCTTATGTAATGGTATTTATTTGGTGTTTTCAATGTGAACGTTACCTTATGATACAAAAGTGCTAAACTAAGAGGGACAGCGACACTTCTAATTTATAACTTTTCACTAGGTGTTTGTTTGTTTGTTGAATTTCGCGTAAAGCTACACGAGAGCTACCTCTGCTAGCCATACCTAATTTAGCAGTGAAAGATTAGAGGGAAGGCAGATAGTTATTACCACCCATCACCAACTATAGGACTATTCTTTTAACCAGAAAACAGTGGAATAGACCTCACATCATAACGCCCTCGTGGCTATTTGGTGAGACGGGTATTTGAACAGGCGACCCTCATATTACGAGTCAAGCAACCCTATCACGTGGCTATGCCAGGCTATCTTACTAAGAGAAGAATAACAGGTCGCAGCACCCACCGTCTATTTAGCTACTCCTAACCTAAAAACAGGATTGAATGTTACAGCTAAAATGTCCCAACACCTACTATCACCAGCTGAAAATGCAAAACGTATTCTACGGCATATCAGGCTCAAACCTTGGACCTTTCGATCCACAGTCTGATAAACTAGCTACTGGGCTAGTTGAAATAAATGTATAAACTCGTACAATCAGTTTACTTTACAAATGAATTTTGTAAACTTCCAATAATAGAAAATGTCGTTGTTTCGGTTAAAACGCATTTCATGCACAGGTCAACTTACAATATCTCTCAGTAGGAACTGAAATACTTGACCACTTCCTACCCATTAAAATACTCATTGCTTGACAACAGAGGGAGTTGCTACTTTAAACTCGTCTACTTCTACAACAATCCATCATCTAACTTTTTAATTTTTATTTAAAAGAAACTTATCACCTGACACACTTTGTGCACACTCTAGTGTTGTGTATAATAAAAGCGAGACCTGACTCGTGATAAATACGAGACTTATGAACTGCCAAGTCCTCTGGATTGTCATATAGCATGAAATACTCCAATAACTCATTAAATATTTCTCTGTTGTTAAGTGACCCTAGTGCCTCTTTTTTTAGGTCCTTTTATCTGCACAAAATCGCTTTACTTCTGTCGTAAATTTTCCACAGACACTTGCTTGTATTTTTTTTTAATATTTACACATTTTAAGGCTCTTAATTAAATATTCTTAAACTTTAATTACTTTGTTCCTACGTATCTGGTTAAGTACTAAGTTCTGATGTGGCATTTTATATAATATATTCTAACGTTTTTGAATATTTTAAACTATTAAATTACGAAGTACAAAATACACACATACGAGGGCTGTTCAAAAAAAATACGCGGACTGACGTCATAAAACAAAATGTACTTTATTTAGAAGTTACAGGTCTGGGACCCCTTCAAAGTACTCTCCTCCCCAACGCACACACTTATCCCAACGGTGTTTCCACTTGTTGAAACAGTCCTGGTACGCTTCTTTTTTAATGTCCTCCAGCTCCTTCGTCGCATTTGCCTTAATCTCGGGAATCGTCTCAAATCTTCTTCCTTTCAAGGGTCTTTTGAGTTTGGGGAAAAAGAAAAAATCGCAAGGAGTAAGGTCAGGTGAGTAGGGTGGGTGGGGAAGAACAGTGATCGAGTGTTTGGCCAAAAACTCACGAGTTCTGAGGCACAAATTTCGCAGCAACGCGGTGCATCTTCAATTTTTCGGTCAAAATCTCGTAACAAGATCCAACTGATATCCCACACTCTTCAGCAAGCTCATTGAGAGTCAGACGTCGATTTGCCCGCACCAGGGTGTTGATTTTGTCGACGTGTGGGTCGTCAGTTGACGTAGAAGGACGTCCAAAACGCTCATCATCTTCAATGGACTGTCGACCATCCTTAAAACGTTCATGTCACTTGAAACATGCCGTACGCTTCATAGCAACATCACCGTAAGCCGTGTTAAGCATAGCAAAAGTTTCAGTCGCAGATTTTCCAAGTTTAACGCAAAATTTCACAGCAAATCGTTGCTCCTTCAGGTCATTCATTCTGAAATCCGCCAAACGAAAAAAATCGCACTTCACTTAAAACCGCGTAGCTAATACACAAATCGTAATCAGCTTATCTGTGCAAACCTAGCGACATCAAGCGGATTCCCCTGGAACCAACTGGAGCCGCGCAATTCAAATAGTTTGCGTATTTTTTGAACAGACCTCGTATAACTGCCACCTCAGAAGTTATTAATAAAGTGTGTTAAGGCATGGGTACATATAAACGGTCAAACTTCATTATGTGGTCAATCAAAAGTACTTTAAGAATAAATAGGTTTGGTTTGTTTCCACTTTCGTGCAAAGCTACACTAGGGCTATCTGCTCTAGCAGTCCCTAATTTTGCGATGTAAGACCACCTACCGCCAACTCTTGGGAATAGGGGGATTGACCATCACATTATAACGCTTTAACACCTAAAAAGGCAAACATGTCTAGCGTGAAGGGGATTACAACACGCGACCTTCGGATTATGAGTCGAGTATCTTGACCACCTGGCCATGCCGGGCCGGAAAAATGGGATGTGTTATTAACCACATGGATTTTCTTTTAGTCTTATCAATTCATAATTAGGGACAACAATTCGCAAATAGCCATTTTGTAGTTTTATTGCGAATACTCCAATCAAAACATCAAATAGCAAAATATAAAGTATTTACTTACGATCGTGTGATTGTTTTTAGTATATTATTTTATATCAAATGTGTTGGCTTCATCTTCCTCAATCTATGTATATTTTATACTTAATAAAATATTGACTAATAAATCACAGTTATTTCTAAATACTACTTGGTTTTATTTTCGTCATGTTTTTAACTTTTAACAAGTAGATGTAATACTGTTTTACAAAACAAGTTTACTTGTGGTAATATACCAGTGCTCAACACGTTATATGTAAAACAAACACGTACAGCCGTAATTTACATTTCTGAGGGAAGCCAAAACTCTTTACAAGTTTGTAACTACTCGATGGTGTGAGATTAGACTACATTCCAGTTAAAACAGTATGTGCGTTTAGTAAATATTTTACATGTTAATAGAAAGTAACAAACTGTAAAGTGAAGTAGCGAACACAATACACCTCCCTGCTTTCCTTTAAAAAATACATACGTCTTTTCTGTAACAGTTTCCAAACGACATTTCTATCTTGCAAAGACGGGAAGCAAAAGAGGCTGCTGGATCCAACATAATCGTATTTATAATTAAGGAAGTTAAATACAGGGTGTCGAATTATTTATTTAAGCAGGAGCATTTCACGCAAAGCTACACGACAGCTATCTGCGCTAGCCGTCCCTAATTTAGCAGTGTAAGACAAGTGGGAAGGCAGCTTGTAATCATTACCGACCGCCAACTCTTGGACTACTCTTTTACCAACAAATAGTGGGATTGACCGTAACATTACAATATTACTCCATGGCTAAAAGGGCGAGCATGTTTGCTTGACGGAGATTCTACCATGCGACCCTCAGATTACAAGTCGGGTGCCTTAACCATCTGGTCATACCGAGCATCCCGTTAGGAGAAACCTGGATTCATTGTCTACTGATTTTTACACACTTAAACACCTCACATTATGTGCTGCTGTGAGTTATTTTTATTACACTTTAACTTGAACAAACAAATTTTGTGTACATTATTTTTATTCAAGAATTGTTCAAACTTATTAGTACAAGATTTTTCCTTACCTCCACAGTAAGTGGAATCTCCTCCAATTCACTGTCAGAGTTAGATATTTTCTGAAAGGGAAGGTTGCGCGTGCTTTGGCCACAAAAATTTTGTTGGAAACAGAACATGCCACACATAATACCCTTGAACACAGCAGTTGTCAGAATCCTGTCGGGAGCCAAATGAAACATGGGAATTTGAAAATCATTCAAATTTAACACATATTTATACATGTTAACTAAGTTCGTATTCATGAAAGTATTTAATATCAATACTTGATTATAATACTGAAATAATAAGGTCATGATAATTATTTCAGGGAATTCTCAGATTCGTAAAATGGGCCGTCTTATAATACATCTTTATTTGTTGTTGTTTTTTAATTTCGCGTAAAGCTACACGAGTGTTATCTGTTCCTAATTTAACAGTGTAAGACAAGAGGTAAGGCAGTTAGCTGCTCATCATCTTCCATTCCCTTGGACATGCCGGGCCTACTTTGTTCTGAAAATAGTTTCAATAGAATGCATATGGTAACAATAACGACTTTATAATGATCCCTAGCTAGATAGTATCATGTAGACGAGGCAGATCTTGGCTATCATATTATAAGGACGAGGCACAGCCAGTTGGTTATAGCGTTCGATTCGTAATCTGAGGGTCGCGGATTCGAATCTCCATCATAACGAACATGTTCGCCCTTTCAGCTGTAGGGGAGTTATAACGTGCGTCAATCCAATATACGTTGGTAAACGAGTAGCCTGAGTTGGTGTTGACTAATTGCATTCCCTCTAGTCTTACACTTCTAAATTAGGGACGGCTAGCGAAGATAGCCCTCGTGTAGGTTTCTGCGAAATTCAGAAGACTCAAAAATCAGTACTCAATTACAAATCTTTCAGAATGATATTGTTGGTTTCGTTTGTTTCAGTTTCGCGCAAAGCTACACGAGGGTTATCTGCGCTAGCCGTCCATAATTTAATAGTGTGAGACTAGAGGAAAGGCAACTAATCATCACCACCCACCGCCAACTCTTGAGCTACTCTTTTACCAACGAATACTAGGATTAATTTATACATTATAACGCTTCCACGGCTGAAAGGGCGAATATGTTTGGTGTGACGGGGATTCGAAACTGCCACCCTCGGATTACGAGTCGAGTGTCTTAACCACCGTGCCATGCCAGGCCAAATTCAAAAGAAGCTTTCAGAACAAATTAACGCGTAATATAGACTTTAAGTGGTGTTTTAATTCACTACTATATACATATATATATAGTTTTACTTTTTGCCAAATTTTGATATGTCAGATACTTTAATACTGAAGCACATATATATGTGTGGGTGTGTTAAAAAACGAACTGTCAACAAGATTTATGTGGTTTTATTTTCATTAAAAAATATAAAATAATAATATCTAGTAACTTTTTAACTTCAAAGAGTAATAATTATTATTTTTCCTTCTAACGTATATTGTTGTTTCCATATTACAAACATAAAATAAGTAGAACAAAGCTACTCTAGGGCTATCTGTGCCAGCCGTCCCTAATTTAGCAGTGTAAGACTAGAGGGAAGGCAGCTAGTCATCACTACCCACCGCCAACTCTTGGGCTACTCTTTTACCAACGAAAAGTGGGATTGACCGTCACATTATATCGCCCCCACGGCTAGTTTTTTCTTCGGATCGTTTCGCATATTTTTAAGAATCCTACTTTTCCTTTTTCTCTACGAGTTGGGAATACTAAATTTAAAAGTGTTTTATTTCAGATCGATTAGAATATAACACCTCGATATTTAAATAAATAATGTCTTTGAAAAACAGTGCAGTTGAAATAGTGTGGGCGACTTCTACAGAATTTCAAAGCCACGAAGTCCCCCCCTCAAAGGCACAGTGGTATGTATGCGGAACAACAACGTTAGAAGCCGGATTATCTCGGCAGAGCACAGACAGCCCATTGCGGAATTTTGTGCTTAACCATAAGCAAAACAAAAAACAACAAAGTCACCACTGTTAAAAGTTTTCTTCTCAAAACACAATGCTAGCAATGTACATGCTTGTAATGATGAAAGATGGGGTTAAAATGGTTCTTTTTGTTATTACCATCGTCTTATCCGGAAACGTGCTAGGTAAAACGTAACAAGCAATAAATAACATTTCAGGGACCGTTGCTAAAAATAAACGCTCACTAACTATAATATTATTAACAAAAACACCTATATTTTTTTCTGTCTAATTTAGCACCATTTACACCATTTTTCCTTTATCTTTTTCGTTTGTGTGTTAATTACGTTGCATTCTCCTTTATTTTGTTTCTCCTCTATTCACTATACACCTTGAACATTTTTCCATCTCATGTTAAATAATGTTGGTGTTATACAGTTTATGTTTTTCTCTTTTCACAGTCAATATCTTAGTTTTTTCACCGCTTTTAAATTCATCACGATTTTCCTTAATCTCCCCTCATTTTTCACACAAATCCAACATGATCCATACTTTTGTTATTCACTTGATGTAAAAAAAATATTAAAATAAAAAAAACTCACAACTAGAAGCATTTTCTTTCTCGTTTGATGAAAAAATAAAGAATAATCTATCTACACACACTAACGCTGCTTAAGTCTGGGAAAACGTTACAAATTATTTTCATTAGGTTCTGGGTCTTTTCATGTTCGTTGTTTTGTTTGTTTGTTTTTATTTGTTAATCTTCAGACAGGTTTATTTGTTCAAGAAAAAAACAGTAAACTTAGTTTTTTACAAAACTTAATACGATTTGTATCCAACAGAAACGACTTTTGTAAAAACAAATGCTGGATTCAAATCTTCTGGTTCTTTAAAGATTTTATAAGCAATGGTGACCAGATGCAAGATACTGTTCAGCCTAATTTTTTTTTAATTCAGTGAAAAAAGACAGATCTCTAGAAATCGCACTATCTTACTGTTTTAAAATTTTATTAAGCTTACAGACACAGAATGGATACAAAACATTTACATTGTTATTATGTCATTAAACGTTACAATTTCTTCTGTAAGCAAGAATATTTTTGTTGAATGACCATTGAAATACTAAAATATTTTTTATCGTTAAAACTTGCGTACTCGACAATAATTACACCAGTGATTGAAACGCCACTGGTGTTTCTAAAATATTCCTTTTTGCTCTAAAAGCTATAACTTGTTATGCAATAACACTTATAGTCAGTAAATAAACTCAAAACGAAACTAAAGGTTTACATTTTTACCATAGCCACCCAGTGGCATAGAGGAATGTCTTAGGTCTCAAAACGCTAAAAACAGGGTTTCAATACCTGTGGTGGACGAGACACAGATAGCTCATTGCGTAACTTTGTGCTTAAATTGAAACAAATTGTTAGCCTACTCGCTGTTCTGTTCGTCACTAAGCCTGTCTGAAAAATCACAGATATTTTAAATAAAGTACATATATGTAAATTTACTGTTTAAAAATAGTCATAACATTATAGGATAAATGGAAACTATAACTTGAATTCCAACTTTGACCTATGCAGAAAATTGGCTCTGGTTATATTAACGGTTTACATGTTAGTACAGTTCATTTATTATTGAGATGTTAATGGTTTACATTCTAGTATAGTTCATTTATTATTGAGATGTTAATAGTATACATTCTAGTCTACCTACGAATCATTTAACTACAACGTCGGTAAATATATAGCGTGGGCATTTTCTAGGTATGTAACATCAACCGGCTCCATTTTCAAAGACTCTTTCAACCTTAAATATATTCTTAATCAACTAAATCATAAAGCCTTAATGGCCAGTTTTGATGTAATCTCCCTCTTCACAGAAGTCTCAACAACTGAACCCTGCAAGATAGCTTTAGAACTTTATAACCTAGACCCCAACCCATTGATGCACATCCCCAGTAACTAATTAACAATCCTTATAGAATTCACTATCACCAAAACTAACTTTATATTCAACAACCAAAACTACTTACAAATAAATGACCTAAGTATGGGGAATCCTGTGTTACCAGTTCTAGCCAAAATTTTTATGACACAGATTGAATCATAAGCGATCAATTCAACCTTACACCCACCACTGTACTGGTACAGATATGTTGATGATACAATTGCTGGATTCACATCTACAGAACACATACTTAGTTTTTTCAGTCACGTTAACTCTATACACCCCAACACTAAGGTCACCTGTAAAAAGGAAAAAACTAACCAAATATCATTTCCTAACCTCAAGATCACGAGAACAGATACACAATTCAAAACAGAAATCCACAGAAAAATCCCCCATACTGGATTATACATTTCCTGGGACTCAGTACGTGAAACGAAACAAAAACTCAACATATTAAGAAACCAAATAAACACAGCCATAAAACTATGTTCACCTGATAAAATTAACGATGAAATCAACAAAATAGAACAACACTTCATCGACATCAACAAATTTCCTCAAAAACCCGTTGAAAAAATTATATACATACACCCAAACCAACAACAAACAAACAACAGTAAATTCCAAGATACAACAAACTACAAAACCTTATACTGCTGCATATCATATGTTCCCGACATCGGTGGAAAAATAACCAACATTTGGAAAAAACTTAAAACAAAACACAACATTCCAGCAAACAGCAAATTTATTCAAAAAACAGGTACAAAACTACACTGACAAACATAACACCAACATAATTACTAAAATACAATGCAACAACTGTTACTAGAAACAAGCAGAAAAATGGAAACTAGATTCAAAGAACACAAAAAACACCTTCACACGTTTTTGAATACACACAACATAACCACAGAAAACACCCAGATACCAAGTAAAGAAACAAATATAAACAAACGCAAAATCAAAGAAGCTCTACTTATACAGCAACTAAAACCAAATTTAAACCTATATAAAGGAACACCTTTATACCTATACTAATTAGTATCCTAACGTCTAACCGCAACGCCCCCTATAATCCCGTAACCGTTTATACTCTCGTCCCTAAGACATCTGTCCGTCAATAGTCACATTGAAACTCTCTCTTTCTTAACCTGAAGATGACCTAGGAAGGTCGAAACGTTGTTCTCTCCCTATTAATAAAAGTGTTAATACCCATACCAGCCATTCTGAGATACATTCTAATACAGTTCATTTATTATTGAAATATTAATCGTTTACATTCCAGTACTGCTAATAAATTATTGAAATGTTAATGGTATACATTTTAGTACAACTCATTTATAATTGAAATATTAATGGTATACATTTTAGTACAACTCATTTATAATTGAAATATTAATAGTTTACAATCTAGTATAGCTCATTTATTATTGAAATATTAATGGTTTATGTTCTTCTACAGTTAATGTATTATTGAAATGTTAATGGTTTATATTTTTAATTAGAAAAAAAAAACTCTGTTATTACGTCTCTTTATTCCTGATAATATATTTTGTTATTTGGTAAATCCAAATGTATTTGATAGCTAGTTTAATAGTTAAATCATCACAATAATTTTCTATATTTATTAATACCAGTTTATTTTACCGTTTGTTATAGCAAGCACACTAATTTTCTATATTCATTAATACTAGTTAATGGTACCGTTTATTAACAAACACACTAATTTCCTATATTTATTAATACTAGTTAATGGTACCGTTTGGTTACAAAAACACTAATTTTCTGTACTTATTAATACTAGTTAATGGTACCGTTTGTTAACAAACACACTAATTTTCTATATTTATTAATACTAGTTAATGGTACCGTTTGTTAACAAACACACTAATTTTCTATATTTATTAATACTAGTTAATGGTACCGTTTGTTAACAAACACACTAATTTTCTATATTTATTAATACTAGTTAATGGTACCGTTTATTAACAAACACACTAATTTCCTATATTTATTAATACTAGTTAATGGTACCGTTTGTTAACAAACACACTAATTTTCTGTATTTATTAATACCAGTTAATGATACCGTTTATTAACAAACACACTAATTTCCTACATTTATTAATACTAGTTAATGGTACCGTTTGTTAACAAACACACTAATTTTCTATATTCATTAATACTAGTTAATGGTACCGTTTATTAACAAACACACTAATTTCCTACATTTATTAATACTAGTTAATGGTACCGTTTGTTAACAAACACACTAATTTTCTATATTTATTAATACTAGTTAATGGTACCGTTTGTTAACAAACACACTAATTTCCTATATTTATTAATACTAGTTAATGGTATCGTTTGTTAACAAACACACTAATTTCCTACATTTATTAATACTAGTTAATGGTACCGTTTGTTAACAAACACACTAATTTTCTATATTTATTAATACTAGTTAATGGTACCGTTTATTAACAAACACACTAATTTCCTATATTTATTAATACTAGTTAATGGTATCGTTTGTTAACAAATACACTAATTTCCCATATTTATTAATACTAATTAATGGTACCGTTTGTTATCAAACACACTAATTTTCTATATTTATTAATACTAGTTAATGGTACCGTTTGTTAACAAACACACTAACTTCCTATATTTATTAATACTAGTTAATGGTACTATTTGTTAATAAAAACACACTAATTTCCCATATTTATTAATACTAATTAATGGTACCGTCTGTTAACAAACTCTTTATAAAATACAATGTTATATATTACTCTTAATTTTTTCTGTTTTTGTTGCTGAATCCCTGAAGATCTTCTTAGATACTAATTACATACTCTGTTTTGTGGAAGGTAATAACTGACTCATTTGACTAATTAAGTACTTATGACTTTAAATTCGAAGCTAAGAGTCAAGAAACAAAGGGAAGTGTCTCTATTTGAGGGTATGATTTATTTTTTTCAATCGAAAATCCTAAAATAATAGCCCATGTGCACCGTCGGACAGTTTTCAGGAGCCATAAAATATTACAGTAATGAAGCCGGGCAACTCTGGGTGATGCTAGTCAAAATATTACAAGAAAATGAAAAATTGTCCCATTTCAGTGGAGTTTTGTCCCATGCTGAGACTGTTGTAAGTATACAAATTTACAATGTTAAACTCAGGGGTTGTATTCCCCTCGGTGGACACAGCAGAAAAGTTGATATGGTTTTGCTATAAGACACCTTAAACACACATATTTCAGGGGATTTTTATTTTCCTTCTTGGGCAAATTTCCTAAGACAAGACAATCCATTTACCTTATCTGACAGGTTCCAGATATCATACAACATAATACGGTAATTAAAACAGCTAACTACGGGGGGGGGGTGATGGAAGACAAACTTCTATAAAAAGTGGAAACGTTTTCAATTTTAGGGACTTTCCTTTTCGACAAAAATCGTAAAAGAAGATATCCAAAGCAGACCATCAGACAATCTCGATTTGTTATAGAAAAGGATTACTGAAATCAAGTCCACCAACGTTTGGTGATTACTAACCTACACATAATGATAGCTTTAAAATAAGGGTTATTCTATTTTTTAACACATTGTTTAGGTAGAGTATTCATGATGAAATGTAGTTGAAAGGACCGGAACTGTGTGCTGTAGGAACACTTACATATCTACAATAAGCAGTTGCTGTCCATACAACCAAACCTCATCAAGATTTACTCTCTTTCTTACAAGTATATATATATACACACCACCCAAATCAGTTCTTCCCAACCAGGTGATAGGTTCACCCAGAAGTTAATGTGATCAAAATCAGGGTAAATAAGAATGAGGGTATGAAGTGCAGGTTAAATGAGTATTGTCAATTATACAACAGATTCAAGAATACAAAAGTCATTAGTTATCGTTATTTATTCTAGTTGTAGTTTAATAAATACATATACTTTACGTTGCATTCATTCTAGCTGTATTTTGATACTATTTAAGTCACAATAAGGAATTTTCCAATTTAATTTAATATCTTTTTGTCTGTTATTCAGACTGGGGTGAGTGAGTTGTTGTGACAAACTTACAGGGGAAAATGATATTAGAAAAACTGAGAAGAATTGATCTAAATACTCAATCATACGGTTAAACATATAAATACTTACATCAAAGCTACTAAACAATAGAGGGATAGCTCCATTACGTTACTGGCAAATTAAACTTGTAAATAACAGTTTCTTCCTGTCATAACTTCTAAAATCTATTTTTCGTTCAAAATTTGAAATAACATTGGAGTTGACTTCTTTCTACTTGTTAAAAACAGTCTTTTATGTATGTAAGCCACATACACACACCAAACAAAACGTTTAGAGAGCGACTGTCTCTACATTGAAAACTTTGTTCTCATGAACAATTTGAGAGCGATTGCAATTTGAAATTTTCACCTGGCCAAAGAGACAAATCCAGTGGTGTCGTCGACTAAAATAGGCGAGGCCATCCAAATGAGGCTTGTGAAGGTTGGTTTCGCCCATCGAAGCTCCGACAGGTGTGTTCGGTAAATGGGGAGGCCCGCAATGATCCGTATCTCCCATCTGTGTTACCATTCAAAAATTTATAAACGCACGATGATTGTTTTGTTGTGGTTACTTTTCTGTGTTCCACAGCTAAAGCAACAATTCTTGAATGTTTTAAAGCGTAAAAGTCATAAAAAATGTAACTAGGCTCAAAGGAAAAACTAAACCTCCAAAAAGAAAATGAGTACACTGATGAAGGACATGTGTTTCACTCAGGCAATCTGCATAATTTTGTTTCTAAATTTGTATAGTAATGTTTTAGATTTTCATTTTACTTATTTAGAGGATAAATGTGAATTTCTGTTTGAAGAAATATACATTAACTTATTAAAACAAAAGTATTTCCTCTTAGTGTGTGTTTTAACTCAACTAAATATGTTGATCAGTCCTTCAAGCAAAGGCCGGCATGGCCAGGTGGTTAAGGCACTCGACTCATAATCCAATGGTTGCGGGTTCGAATCCCCGACACACCAAAACATGCTCGCCCTTTCAGCTGTGGGTTCGTTATAAATGTTGGCGCTCAAAAGTTGGCGGTGGGTGGTGATGACTAGCTGCCTTCTCTCAAGTCTTACACTGCTAAATTAGGGGCGGCTAGCGCAGATAGCCCTCGAGTATCTTTGCACGAAATTCAAAAACCAAACCTAAGTTTTGCAGCCTAAAATGTAAAGTTTAGATAGTTCGTCTCATTTAGTTATTAATCCATTATCGATATTTTCTCATGTTTAGATGGTTACAGTAAACAATATGGGAACATATGTGTCGGAAGTATCAAATCTGTCATGTACTATATTTGGAAAGCTGTACAAAACAAGATGTTACTTTTTTCAACAAGTATCAATATTAACATCATTTACTTCTCTTTGTATGTTTTTCTAAAGTATATTAATTACTTTTCTCTTTCTCTCTCTTTCTATGCTTTTCAAATAGTTTCCTTTTCTGGGTCACACGTTGTGTGATTCAGGAGATTCCATTTTGGAAGCAAATCTCCACAGAAAAAATAGAGGAACGGATATCCTGTAGTTGAAACATTTGTACCTGACAAAATGAGGTTTAGATGCTCGAATGAATACATGTATACTATTTAACTGTACGGTTTCAGTTTAATAACATTTGTACTAAAGCCATCATCATACCAAAACTTACAGTAATTCAAAATGTCCGAACTAACACTTAATAAATTTGACTAGAAGCACGTTTTTACACATTCCGAGTATCTTTCGATTTTTTACAGATATCGTAAAACCAAGTTTTACAACAAATATGCTTGTTTAACTGTAACAAGAATACCTTTCAGTACTCGTTTACAAATATTTAAGAATGCTATTGTTGATTTGGTTTGTTTTCAATTTCGAGCAAAGCTACTCGAGGGCTATCTGCGATAGCCGTCCCTAATTTAGTAATGTAAGACTTCACCACCCACCATCAACTTTTGGGCTATTCTTTTACCAACGAATAGTGGGATTGACCGTAACATCATAATGTCCCTACGGCTGAAAGGACGAACATATTTGGATGAGGATTCAAACCACGACTCTCGGATAACGAGTCGAGTGCCTTAACCATCTGGCCATGTCGGGCCATGATGTTGTTTTTGGAAACACTAAGACGGTAACTGTCAAATGACTTATCGGGATTAAGCTAAAAAAATCAAGTTATTACTTGGTAAGGAAAAGTAATAATAATAGTGACAAATCCTCTTATACAACGTAAGTGATCTCAAGTTTTATCACTCTTATTCAATAAACAGTGCAAGTATGAAATTAATATAATTCGCAAGTATGTAAAGATGTATAGGTTTACCGACACAGTACTTAACAAAAGTAAATATATTTTATTCTATGAGGGGTGGTGACACCCACCAGTGTCTCAGTGGTAGGTGTGGAAGCTTATCACCCCAAAATAAAAAAAAAACAGGTTTTGATACCTGTGTTGGGCACAGCAGAGATGATCTAAACAACCAAAACATATGGTGATAAATAATAACATACTTGACTAATATTTTCAGGAATGAGTTTCAAACCCTGATTTTCATGTACAAGAGTCTGACAGTTTGATTAGTGGTATACAGTAATATTTAATTAGCTTTCGCTATTTTAAACGGAAAAAATTAAGACGAAATAACGATAAATATACTAGAAATCCATAGAAGTTGAACTTGGATTCACACTCGTTTTGTTTTAGTTATTTCTGTCATGGTATCTGATGTTGTCACCGTGAAACGTTACGTGCCACTAACCATGTAGAAAGTGGTAAATGAGAACCACAAATACGACTGAATTTCATAACCACACCGGTATTTCTCATTTAACCAGCAAGTGCATCGATGCATGAGGTCATTAGTTTGTGGTTTCTCACTTGAGAGAGGTATATTATATAGTAAACTTTACAATCGCCTATAAATTAATATACACTGCTGGCCAAAATCTTAAGGCCAATGAACATAAAGAAAAAATATGCATTTTGCGTTGTTAGACTCAACCACTTATTTGAGTAGAGCTTCGAAAAATGAAAATAAGAAAAGGGAAAAAAAAACGTTTATAACATTTAATCGGACCATCCAGCGTGTTCACCCGAACTGAACCCCATTGAAAATATTTGGGGATGGATGGCAAGGGAAGTCTATAGAAATGGACGTCAATTCCAAACAATGCATGATCTTCGTAAAGTCATCTTCACCACTTGAAATAACATTCCAGCCAGCCTTCTGTAAACGCTTATACGGACCATGCCAAAGCTAATGTTTGAAGTCATTCGCAATGACGGCCGTGCAACTCACTACTGGGACCTCTTGTTGGGCATTTCCTACCCTGTTTAGCACTCCTTTTTGGTATGGTCTTAAACTTTGACCAGCTAGTATTTAGGTTAATTTAATAGTGTTCACATTTTCCCTAATGAATGCTGAAAAAGTTTTTTATTTTTATTTTATCTTTTTTTTTATTATTTTCATCTTTATAGTGTTTATATCAGGTCATCCCATAAGTTTGTTTGTTTTGTTTGTTTTATTTTGACTTTCTATCTAATATCTGAACAAAATGCAAAGCTACTCGAGGTCTATCTGTGCTAGCCGTCCCTAATTTAGCAGTGTAAGACTAGAGGGAAGGCAACTAGTCATCACCACACACCGCCAACTGAGCTGAAAGGGCGAGCATGTTTGGCGCGACGGGGATGCGAACCCGCGACCCTCAGATTACGAGTCGCACGCCTTAACACGCTTGGCCATGCCGGGCCCATCCCATAAGTAATGTCCGAAAAGTTAATACAAAAAATGCATCATCATTTCTGTCTTTGCAGAAGGCTCTAATAATTAAAATATGTAGTAAGACGTGTATAAAAATATTCAAACAAATAAAAGAAACTAACCCAACTCCACTTTTTTTGGTCATTAATCAAATAAACCCTTATGAAGATGTATGTGTGTGAGAAACACATTAGGTATATAATGCTTTATGAGCTTAAAAAGGCAATAATGCTGCAGAATCTACACGAAACATTCAAGGTGTTTATAGTGCGGAGTCTCTCAAATGTAAGAAAATGTCGAAGGTGGTTTCAGAAGTTCAGATCAGGTGACTACAGCTGTAATGATGTGCTACATTCAGATCGTCCTGTTGAGTTTAATGATGTCTTGTTGCTGGCTGCACATGATGAAGATTCTGCGGTAACAGTTGAAGAACTAGCACAGAAGCTTAATTCAACCCATTTAACAGTTCACTGTCATCTGCAACAGCTTGGAAAGATGTCAAAACTTGGAAAATGGGTCTCCCATTATTTGACAAAAGCCGACTTTGGAGCAAGAGAGAATATTTGCACTTCTCTGCACTCTCGTGAACGTAACTCACCTTTTTGAACAGGTTAGTGGCTGGAGATGAAAAATGGATATATTATAACAACGTTAAGCGCCGTAGACAATAGATTAGTGTAGGTAAACTGGCTAAAGCACAGTCCAAAATGGACCTCCACCCTAAAAAAGTCTTATTAAGCGTTTTGTGGGATATTATTGGTGTGATCTACTTTGAGTTGCTACCATTCAACATAACAATTACATCAGACTTCTATTATCAACAGTTAGAGCACTTGAATGTTGCACTGAAAGAAAGGAGGCCTGCATTGATTAATCGTAAAGGTGTTGTGTTACACCAGGATAATGCACGGCCCCATACAGCAAGGATCACATCTGCAAAGATAGAAGAGCTAAACTGGGAAAAACTTCCACATCATTTTTATTCTCCAGATCTTCTACATCTGATTATCATTTATTCCAAAGTTTTCAAAACTATCTTGATGGAAAAGAGCTTGGAAAACATGAAGATGAAACAAACAATCTTCTCTTCATTCTTTTCCTCCAAACTCCAAGAATTTTATAGAAGTGGTTTACAGAAGCTTGTGAATCGTTGCCAGGAAGTAATTAATAATAATGGAACATACATTATTGATTAAATAACATTAAAAGTGTTTGAAATCCTTTCTCTTTTTCTATACCTAAAATGGGACATTACTTAAGGGATCGCCTGATATTATCACAGCCTAAGAAAAAGTGGACAACCATAGAAATAAAGTTTATGATCAAAGAACGTAATGCGTTAATCTAAGCAGCTGGTTCAGCATACATTTAAACAACGGTTTGTATATACATAAACATCCTAATAAGAATGAAGGTGTTTCTTATTTACGCAGCAAATTAACAAGTTGTTAACTCATATCATTTCAAACCAGATATCAACTTACCCGCAGAAACAGTAACTGTTATGATTAACGTAGGCAGTTTTATAAAACATTTTTAGGTTGTTTACTCCGAAAATTGTCGATGAAAATTGCATCGGTTTCTCAAGCGCACTTTTATAACTTTTTGTGTAGCAAATTGTTTTTGGCTACTTGAAGTTTTTTATTATGGTATAGGAGTCACACAAAACGCAAAAAAGTACCACCATTATTGAAACTAATCCCTCTAATTGCCATTAGATTTTAGGTTTATTTTACAAAACAAATGAGGATTTTACCCAACTGCTGACAACGGAATAATTTGTGAAATTACAATAATAAACCCCAATAAATTTGTGCTTTGCAAATATAAACAAACACAAATCCAATACTAATTTTCTATTTACGTTTCGTTCCAACTATCTTGGCCATTTCCGTCCACGCTTAAGTCATTTTGTATTTGCCTATGTTTTGTTTCGTTGTATGGACAAATGCAATGGATTTTTGTGTCCAAAGGTCAGCGATCTTTATTTCTTTTTATTTGATTCACACTTTCATGGATACCAATGTTAAGGAATAATGTCCGGTTCCTGATTGGTCATTGATAAAGAAAAGTCCCATCTGAATGACCAGCCAAGTTGCAAACGTAGCGCACACAGTACAATTTAGTAGATAACACTATGTGATGCGTCACGGAATATAAGACAATATTACAACTCCAATTCACTTCTCCCTAGTGCAGGCAGCTAGTTAAGTCACTTAAGATTCAATTATTTCATCTATGGTGGTCCTAAGATCCATCAAAGTCTAATGCACATGATTTTTTCTGCTATATCAACTTTCTCTAGAGGATTGATCTCACCCTATCCACAGTTTAAATTATTTTTCATCCTGGCATCTATTACCTGGCACGAGTCGAGCTCGAGGTTTAAATAGTACAACATTCGTGTCAACTTTATTTTATACCACAAACTTACGCAGCTGATGACCTGATTGAACAGTTTGGTTTTCCCGAAGAGGAAAATGAAGAAGAATAAAAACATTGAATCATTTCTGTCATATTCTATGTCTTCTGGAAGATTATCACCTGCATAAAACTGCCCTATAGGTACCTGCGCATCCCGTTACTGATCATGAACTGGTAGATACACTAAGAGGAAGGCACCTAATGAACATCACTCTACACTCACTCTTGGGCGACTTTTGAGTAAAGGATGATTATCAAACTATAACGTCCTGCAGATTACAAGTTGATTGTACTAACCATCAACCCAAACCAAGCTGGATGTAATCAGATGTACGATGTCCTGAATATCACTACAGTTGATGATATTCAGTGCAAATGAGTTTTATTTTTCTATTGAATATATCTTTTCCTTGAAGTCCACATTTCATACACCTATATTGCTTCGCCATGAATGAATGATTTCGCACTAATTTATTGCAGTGTCAGAAATAGTGCAAAACGTTGTTGGTTTCATTATCACAAAAGTACCTAAGTTTCACTAAATAGTGTAATTTTAACATGCAGTAACGTGACTGGCTCTACTGGACAGGTTGTAATGTCATCAACTGATACACTGAGTACAAATTGTAATGTCATACTTTTGTAGCACTTATCTATTGTATGTTGCGCATTTGTATCACAAAATAAAAAGTTTAACACTTCTAAATATAACAAAATGTATCTCGACTCTTTAGCTCAAATTATAGTTTTTGTGACAAAATGTTCAGGGCCATCTATATCTCTCAACTTTTTGATTTCGTGTTGTTAAGCACAAAGATACACAATGGACGATCTAAATACCTGGCCATGCAGGCCTCTGGTACAATTAGAGACGACTAGTGCAGATATCCCTCGTGTAGCTTTGCGTAAAATGCACAAATAAACAATCTTAGAAAAAAAACATATTAAACACTCTTGTCCTTCGATCTAATTGTAATTTCTACAGTGATAAAATTTCATACACATGTATATATATGGATTAGTTTATTTAGCACAACTGTTTCTATTTTTGATCATATTTTATCATAATACAATCTTTTTGCATTTTATTTTATAAAACCAACAGAAAAAGAAGAAAAAACCTCTCAGACCTAGATATCGGTCGCTTTTGTTTTTCTCACAGAAAACTCAGGCAATTACATAGGCCCAGTATGGCCAGTTGATTACGGCGTTCGACTCGTAATCTGAGAATCTCGGGTTCGAATCTCCGTCATACTAAACATATTCGCTTCTCTCTGCCGTGGGAGACTGTAATGTAACGGTCAATCCCAATATTCGTTGATAAAAGAGTAGCCCAAGAGCTGGCGATGGGTGGTGATAACTAACTATCTTCTATCTAATCTTATACTACTAACTTGGAGGTGGCTAGCGTAGATAGTCCTCGTGTAGCTTTGCGCAAAATTAAAAAAAACAAACAATAAAATTTCATAATTTTAGTGTCCTAACAACTAGAGTTGTTCTTGAGTTTGTTTATTTGTTTTTTTCCCTTACGTAAGTTCCCCGGAGGGGGGAAACAACGATAAGTCTACGGTCTTAAAACGCTCAACTTTGAGGTGCGACTCCCCTCTGTGGACACAATAGATATCCTACTGTAATTCTGCTATAAGATAAAGTATCCCTTACGTAAAAATGGGTCTTTGTGGCTTTGCTATAAGAAGAACACACACATGTAAAAATACATTTCGTTCCTTCAGTAGTTATACTTCGAAAATACAGTTCGAAGTGTCGTAATTTACATGCTGTTTTCTGGCTAAGTACAAAATAATGCCTTACATCTTTGTACACTAGCAGTGGGCACTGGTGCTTTACTTGAAATATTTATGTACTTGTCCTCCAGCGAGACAGCATTACGTTTACGGACTTAATCACCAAAATTAGGGTTTGATTCCTCGCGGTTAGTAGATCGTAGACAGACCATTGTGTGACTTTGCACTGAAACAAATAAGCGTACGGAAAACTTGCAGTTTTATTTCTCTATCTACCTATTGTAAGCAAATATAAAGCTGGTGGTGAAACATCAGTCAGTTGTCAAATGTAAATTCGACATATTTCTCAAATAAAACACACTTCTCCTAACTGTAAGACAGAAACCAAAATCATCTAATATAGTAATAACAATAATAGCAGCGTATTGAGATGGATCGGAGAAAAATTACCTCCGGAGGTTCAGTGTGTTTTAAGTGGTAAAACTGTATTCTGTGTTTTACTGCGTGCACTACATTACATGTTTATAAAATTACTCTTTGTATCACTTGTTTATCCTAAATCAGTTAACGAGTGTCTTGTTCGTCCTGAAGAAGTCGTAATGACGAAATATTGACTTAAAATAAATCCAGTTATGTTTCTTGTAGCAGTAGGTGGAGTTTGTGTATCTATTTAACAATAAACTGAAAATTACCGAATTGAGCCCCTTCTTTGTAAAAGCTGTTGATTCGTAACTCCTATACAGATTAATAGTATATCTCTTTTATGTCACGCTATGCCATTATCTTCGTAGGCCCAGCATGGCCGGTGGATAAGGCATTTGACTCGTAATCAGAGGACCGCGGGTTTGAATCCCCGTTACACCAAACATGGGGGCGTTAAAAGTGACAGTGAATCCCACTGGCGGTGGGTGGTGATGACCAACTACCTTCTTTCTAGTCTTACACTGCTAAATTAGGGACGGATAGCGTGGATAGCCCTAGTGTAGCTTTGCGCCAAATTCAAATCAAACCTTATCTTCGTTGAAGCAGTCACTTGGCGAAGAATAAACTATGCTAGGAGTCTAACTGGTAAAAATTATGGAACTACATCAGAAAACATCCTTAAAATATACAAAACATATATAAGACCAGTGGTAGACTATGCAGCTCCTGCATGGATTAACGTAAGTAAACAACAACTGCAAACCAAACTACAATCATTACAGAATACATTAATTACATCAACATATAGAGTACCTAAAACCACTTCCTCAAAGTTCATGTACAAATACTCTAATACACAAGCAATACCAGATAGACTTCTACATGGTACAATAAAATATTTTGATGAAAATTGGAGAAAAAACGAACTGTTATGTAAACTAAACAGGTATTGCATATATGATGAAGAGAGTCCTAAACACCTCTCCCCGATTAATTTATATATTAGATCATTAAGTTAAAATTAAGTATTACAAATCAATACAAATAAATAAATATATATATATATACTAGTGCTAAAATAAAATAGGCCACCTATGAGCTAGACTTAGATAATCTGAAAGTACAATATACATGGACATTGCCCTGAAATGGGCCTGAGTAATGTTCATCACTCTGGCTCTCATGTATTAACTTTAAATATACTAAACAGTCCATATTAACAATGAAAAGGAAGGAGGAAGAGGTCTAGTGTACCTGACTCTCCCGGGTATACAAAATTTATATATCCAAACAACGAGAGAGAAAGAGCAGTCATAATGACTAGCTGTAAAAAGTAGATTTAATGCGATCATCAAGGCACTTTTTGCAGCAGTGTTTTTTTGGATAAAGAGCCCTATGTTTAAATTATTTTTAGTAACACACATACATCTTTATATATGCAGAAGCATACAAATAAACTCTGTTTTCGTGGTTTTATAGTATTTCTCTAAATGCATCTTTGGTTTATTCCCTTTGTAGTGATCATGGAAATACATATAGTTGATTTTTTTTCCATCCTTCCATTTCCAGCACAGCACAACTAATCAGTTTTATTTCTTTACGTTATGGGTATATACTCTCTACCTATAATAGTTCTGCTTAAAGCACTGTTATTAGTGTCTGGAGAGCCGTGAGAAGTAGTTAGTTCTTAAACTAGTTAGCGATAGGTAAGGGGGCGTCTGAAATAAAATACTTACAGGGTCAAAGCCAGTTGCTCAGATACAAAAACATGATTAAAATTAAACATCACATATACATACATATATTTCAAATATTTAAGCAAAAACATAAAAGTATTCTAATGAAAGAAAAACAGAATGGGAACAATGGTAAAATCAGTTCAACGTTTTCGGAATACCACACATTCCTGCTGTATAAAATAATAACAAACTTTAATTTTATTCCTTATACAAAAAATAAAGGCTAGATTGTTTTTCCTTATATATTTTGACAGTCTCTGTTTTTAAAAAGAAAGATCTAAAAAACGTTTCGTGAGAACACTAAGTAACTATGAGTTTTGAATTAATGTCAAATATGTAGCTTGTGGAAAAGATCAACGGTTTGTGAAAACCACAAGAGAATTGAAAAACGTCTGAACGAGTTTCGTCTTAACTTGGACCCAAAACATCAAGGTTCGCGTTAAATATACAATACTGGAATCACTCGACAGATAATATATTTTTAGCCGCGGTATAGTGGCTCGTAGATGACTCTGAGTTTTCCTCTCAAGTGTAAATATTTATCTCATGCCTTCATCTCTTTAACGATTTGAGAGATCTAACTACAATCGCGGCTACTGAAGATTTCCTCTAGTTCATATAAGAAATGTTTATCTATATATGACATTCATTTTTGATAAACACAAAATTCCGTTGCATTTTTCGTCGGAACACTTTCGGTTTCTACATATATAAACAGAAATTTTGTGTTGAATAACCTGGATCGGTGAATACAATATACTTTCCCCATTGCATGTTATTTTTGGGGTTATTTTACAACTGCTATTTCGGTTAGTTTAAAAAATTGGTCAATGCTGAGTTCTTTTCTCTAGATAAGAACAATCGCATATTTAATGTTTTCTTTAGATCTTAAATATCAGGAAAATGGAAAAAAATGCATCAATGATTTAGTAACAATTTCTTTAATCTTATATGTAGCACAAGTTATAATTTCCTTAATCTTATATGTAGCACAAGTTATAATTTCCTTAATTTTATATGTAACACAAGTTATAATTTCCTTAACCTTTATTTTCCATCCCATGATTAATCGGAATAATCATGAATAAGTAAAACTACTTCCATTTTATGTGATTCAAATCTTGGTTCTCCCTGTATGTTCTGTCAAATGTTATATATTTGCCTTACTGGAGTTTGTTTAATCTCTAAGGGTTAGTGGATGAACACGACCACAAAAGAATTTTGTTTTAAAATGTATACAGTTATTGAAAAAAACATCATAAATCATTCGAATTTCTTTCATTGATAAGTATACCTTTCCAGTAGCCCATACTGGATTAGATTCAATATATCCTCCGCGGAGTTAGTGGTTAGTTTACAAACTCATGCAACAGGTGACCATCAGCTGTATTCGTTGGATTCGACTTCTCAAACAAGTTACAGATGAAATTAAATGCAGGTTATACGATTGTGATTTAAGTACAAAAGTCACCAATTCGAGGTGTTTACGCGTGGCAAAAGGAAACTCACTCTGAGACAGTCGTTATATGACATAAAATAATTTTTATTACAAGCTAATTATAATTTATTCTACATCAGAGTTTTCACAGTTACGTCGAAATAACACAAAATCAAAATTCTCAAACTCTTCATTTGGGATACTGTTATGTTCGTTAATCAGACCGTGCTCATTAACATGCACACAACACCGAACAGGTTATGTATTAAAGTAATACGAGATATTCCTTCAGTCATTGTTTTTATTATACAGTTGTGATAGCAAACATTTCAATATCTGCCTTAGCAATTCGATGATATGGTTTACAAGCATTACTAAACCTTCGATACAAATTCATGTTTGTAACTTTTTCTCTCTCGAGACATTATATGTTATTAAAGTGAATCACCGTTAAACAAGATCAGATGTAACAGTACTTACAATGAGCTCGTGCGATGAATCCCCCTCGAGAGTTTCTAACATGCTGACTTTAGGAAAGTAGTAGGTCCCCTAGTCGTTCTGGATCGACTGGAGCAAAATATTTCCAAGTTGGAAAAGATGGTGTTTCATTCTTCCAGTATCATTACGATTTTGCAACAAGTGCAGCGAATCTACTTTTACAAGTGGTTCCTTTAACATAATTGGACAACCATTCTAAGAGTAAAGATACTTTGTAATTGGTTTGTACGGAACTGTCGGTAATTATTCGTTGGCATAAGCACCCGAGATTATTAACTCAGAATGTATAGATACAAACTGTATATCTGCGCTCTTTTTACAAATATCCTTCCGCTTGTTGACTATCTTCAAAGTTCCACTAATCGTTCCTTTTTTAAGAAGTTGCTTCCTCTAGTAATGGTTTCTAATATAAACACTCGTTTTCTCTGCATGGAATCGCGTCTGTTCAATGCTGGTAATTGTAACTGTTAACTTCCAAACTTCTTTGGTCAAGACCTGGAATGTATATCCCGCTAGCTCTTGTAAAGTGTTTCAGGTTTGTCTAATCCTTATTTGGTAACATATTTCAAGTTTATCTCGTTCTTAATTGGAAAGTCATTTCAAGTCTCTCTTACCTTATTTGGTAGTGTGATTCATTAGTTAGTATCACGTTTGTTTTTTTATAACATTTTTTGGTCTACTGTGTTTCTATTATATATTTGAAGTCATATATTTCTCATTTCTCTTATATAATACCTTTTGTGTTAATTAAAGCCACATTTCATGAAATTCTTAGTATTTGAGTTATGACAAACGCTTCACTTGTGACCTTGAAATCCAGGGTTAGATTCCCTGTGGTGGACGAAGCTCACCTGGCCTATTATGTAACTTTGAGCTATAACAAACAAACATGCGTTTGCTTCAGTTCAAATTATACAACTTCATAATCAGAATTTTGACACAAGATAAAAATTAATAAAACGTTCTCATTAATAGTTTATAGTGATATCCATTAACTTTTAAAATAAATACTTCTAAATATTTCTGTAGTGCAATACATAAACCGTCTTTTAAGACACTTAGTAGATAATTAAATTTTCAACTCGTCCAGAATAGTTTGAGAGATTGGCATGAAAGTTTAAACACGTTTTGATTTAGTAACCAGTGACGTTTCTACAAATTTATTCGTGTATGTTGTATCCGATATCAACTAAATATAATCGTAATATCTAGAGCCTTGAGTATAACTGAATTATTGTTTACTAGAGTATAAATGATGCTAGTACTTAAAATGAGTCATTACGCTGTTTCCAGACTGTTTCTATCATCTATTTGTAGTTATATTATAACGCTAATGTAAATTTAATAAAATTTTTATTCGTTGAACGAATCAAAATCACGTCTACGACATGGAAGAATCGCTTGTGTAAATGGAATATTCAAACTGCGTAAACCTCCAAACAAGTGAAGCATTACATATGTTATTGGTTTTCTACATCAGAACTAAGTAACGTGTAAACCAACTTTATAGAATTAAGTATACTCCTAACTCAGAAGTATGCAAATCAAACAGTGAGTATTAATCACCACGATTAAAATATATATATGAAAACTAAATTATTTCAAGAATAAAAAAAAATAAATTGTTGTTGTATGATATTGTTAGTTAATTTTACTTGAAGACTTCAATATTAAAATTTTGATTTGTTTTTTTTATTATTGTTTTGAACTCAACTTACTTAACATTATAATTTCTTCGTTTCTGCCGAGGTTTTAACTTTAGTGCATTGTTACAAGAAATTTTAACTTTTTGTAGCTTTTTTTACGTTTATTTTTAACATCAAATACATAACATTTTAAAGCATTAATGAGTGAGAATATTATAATATTTTACTTGGTTTTGTAAGAAGCAATAACTTCTCTGACAAAGATGTTTAACAACTATTTTACGATCAGGTTAGGTTTGTTTCTTTGTTTTTGAATTTCGCGCAAAGCTACACAAGGGCTGTCTGCGCTAGTCGTTCCTACTTTAGCAATGTAAGACTAGAGGAAAGGCTGCCAGTCTTCACCACCCACCGCCAACTCTTGGGCTACAAAGAATAGTGGAAGTGGCCGTCACTTATAACGCCCCCACGGCTGAAACAACGAGCATGTTTGGTGTGACGGGGATTCGAACCCGCGACCTTCGGATTATGAATCGACTGTTTTAACCACGTGGCCATAAATCAATAGAGAAGTAACGCAACTGAATCACGTAATGATATACGTAAACTAAGTATACATAAAAAAGACGTTGCAAAAAATTCTTTTCTCTTGGTTACTAAGAATAAACAAACTGATATTAAGTTAATATAATTTCATTATATCTAACTAATGAGATTGCGGCCATTTAGTAAGTCTCCCAGTTGATTAGGATAAATCAGGAGCACTCCAATTAATCAAGGACTGAAAACATTTATAATTAAAAAAACGTTAATTTATTTATTTTAAAGAAAATAAACAATCGTTGTCACCCACAGGAACATCAGTTACGAACGAATAGCATCATTACTTCTTTCCGAGTTATTATGTTCCGAGAAATACATTTACACAGTTTATATAACTTACCCGAAACGTTATACGTAATCTTGTAGTTACAAAATGCTCTCAAGCGGTTATAATTTTAACCCAAAACACCTAAAGCAAACTTCATTGACTTATCGAGCAACACTAATATGTATTGTTCAGCCTTTTGAAACTTTAATTTTATACTTTCAAAACTTATATAACTAATCAATACAATTTGTTAACACTGTTTGTAAATAATCCACTCGAGTGAAACATATAGAAAAATAGACTCGACGCTGGCATCAAGTTGAGACAGATTTATATGAGTCTTAACCTGAGAGTTGGTTTGTTCTCACATCACTGGCACTCTTAAAACACTTTGGATAACTCACTGAGTTAAAAGATACGGATTGAACGCAGAAATCACAATATCTTGTCTACAGATAAACCGCATATGAAAGGTATTGTAATTGTTTTAATAAAGTAGAAATGTACTAAGAGAAATATCCACATAAAATCTTCTAGTATTTTATCAAGTATTCACTTCCACACGTCATATATTCAAGCTATCAAACATTTTTATACACCATGTATGTGTACTTTTTAACGGAATTCTGTTTAAAACATAAAACACTTTGTAGTACGTCGACTAGAGTGTGTACAACTAGTTCAGTAATTTCAGTCAAATTCCAATACGAGAAAATTTTACAACACAAAAACCCCGGCATGGTCAGGTGGTTAGAGCTCTCGACTCCTAATCTCAGAGTCATGAATTGGAATCCCATCACACCAAAAGTGCTCGCCTTTTCAGTCGTGAGAGCGTTATAATGTGATGGTGAATTTCACATTTCGTTGGTAAAAGAGTCACCCAAGAGTTGGCGGTGTGTAATGACGTCTAGCTGCCTTCCGTCTAGTATTACACTGCTAGATTAGGGACGGCTAGCGCAGATAGCCTTCATGCAGCTTTGTGCGAAATTCAAAAACAAACGAACAACACAACAGAAAGAAAAAAAAACCATCCATAACTAGAAAGAGAAACAGGGTTATCACTTATGGAAGAACATCAACTACCGCCAGTTAGACCGAGAAATTAAGTTCAACTAAAAGTCATACCTCTTAAATTTGCATGAATTTTAAAATGTAAAATATAAAATATATTTCATTTTTAAAATTCGCGCTTTTGATTATCTAACCAAAAAGTTTTATTGTATGTGTTACGCTTCTAACGTTCATACTTGAAAATAAAACCGTTGCTAAAAGATGGCTAAATCGTCATGCAAGACAGAAATAAACTTTCGTTCCCTCATGCCGTTCTTCAGATTATTTCTTTGCCATACGACACCTTAGACAGGTCTTACCTGAGCTTGTTTATTTTCCAAAAAAACCCTAGATCCATCTCAACATATTTCTCACGTTTGAAATCCTTAGTTTTCTGGAAAAGATTCTATACCTAAACCCCTCGAGCAGACCAGACTTAGCCGCGTTTTCCCCACGTGACGATTTTTCTGAGAGCTAGATCCACAGAAATAGATTTTAGTGATCTAAGTAAATAAATGACAGGTCATATAAGCATCTGTGATTGTGCCAAAGACTTTTATCTGTTGTAAAATAATAATGATATCAGCCATTAATGATTAGAATAATGTACATCTAAGGTTAAATTCGTTGGAACTGGGCTGTTATAGAGTTCTAAGGCAGCAACGTTATATCACATCCTTTAGTGAGACTTCAACAAGTCTAATTTTTCTTCTATCTCTTCTTGTTATTGAAAGTCGTGTTATGAGCAGACTTGGAGGTCTCTCCACTAAACGTTTCAGATTGTGGTGCAGGTTCTTAAATTCTACTATATGTGTCTCTAGAAGCGATGAAATGGCTAATTGGAACCTTCAAATCAAATACTTGAACTGAACCTTTGGTCGCTAAACCTTCTTTTATTAGTATATGCTTTAGTTGACTGTAAGGTGTATCTGGGATCTTTGACAGTAAAAAAAGAAATTATCTGTATTGTATATAAAAGACAGACATAACTACCAGGAAACAAAAGGGTGGGTGCCAGTAGATAACAACTTTACCTTTTGTAGCAAAACTCAAAATTTTAATTACTTTATGAAATAGGTTTCTGACATAAAAAAATTCAGGTTAGTAACGCAAGGTTAAATGTCAAGACCTGATTAGTGACAGTTGTTTCAATAAAGAAACAACAAGTGTCACTTATTTTACACCGTGAAGCATACCTTATGTTGAGAGAAATGACTTATTCGCGTCTGTGAACATGCCAATTCAATACAGCGTTCATATAGGATTAGCACTATTTTTTTACAATATCTATGCAAGCAAATTAGCATGGCTACCTATTTACCGCACGTAAGATTTTTCATCATTGTTAATTCAGATATTTTTTTTATATAGTACAGACATGAGACAGTTTTGGTTTAAAGGGCTATTTCCTGTTTCTATAATCTCCTATCCTGAAACCTTGTTTAGGTCGATCTGAGAATTGTTTTAGTATAAAAGCTGAAACGTTATCTTGCACTATAGGTAGACATTTTTTAAACTATATTTTACTGTTGTTGTCTGATGACCATGATATAACTCTGGTTTCTAACACTAGGAAATTATTAGTACAGTATTCTTATCTGGACCGCTGATCCTGATAAATAGTTTTACAAGTTCCAAACCTGGAAGCAAACTACACAGAACTAACGTTCCAACATTAACTTGTCTCTTAGACAATTTAAATATGACTTTATTTATAAAAAAAAAAGTGATACTATGATTGGTTTATTTATGTCTTAAGTTACGTTAAAGTAACCTTACTCTAAACCACTATGAACACAATGGACTCTGATGAAACAACATAATAGTTTTCAACTTCATTTAACACAAACTTATTAATACTCAAATTTTACCAATCGAATATGTTCTTTATCGCCATCGATGCAAACACCAGCTATGTTATGTTTTCACCTTGAGATGGTGTAGATCACAGAGCAATGCTTATCTCACTTTGTGTAATATCGGATGTTTACATGTTTCAGCTCTAAACACTGGGCTATTCATCAACAATCAACAACGTTCCACGTGAAACACCACACACTTCTTGCGTGTGATCGAAACTAATTACAATGGTTTTTAGATAATATAATATAATATAATTACAATGGCTTTTAGATAATATAATATAATATAGTTACAATGGTTTTTAGATAATATAATATAATATAATATAGTTACAATGGTTTTTAGATAATATAATATAATATAATTACAATGGCTTTTAGATAATATAATATAATATAATATAATATAATATAATATAATATAATATAATATAATATAATATAATATAATATAGTTACAATTTTTTAGTCAAATTCTAAAAACAAAAATTGTTTTTCCTTTATAGTTTATTTATGTATTTTAATATACAATAATGTGCAGATTTATATATAATGTAAAATGTATGTTCTTTGTCATACAAACGTACACGATAGCATCATATATCAAATAAATTTAAATACACCTGTAGTATATGATAAAACAATCTGGTGATGTACGCACAACACAATACATCCAGCTTCGTATCTCGTGGCCACTGCTAAATCCAAAACCATACCCCTCTTACCCTACCACAACTATAACAGAGTTAGATATATCCTTTACAAAGGGGAGAGCTCTATTTGAAAAGTAGACATAAGTAAAACTAAACACAACTATTACACAACATGAATAAATATTCGCGTTCTCCCCTACTCTATTTGACACAGTTGACAACAATAATAAATGTATTGTGTAAGTTGGCTACCAGAACTCACAGCTGCGCTGTCTGCCATAGTATTGCCATCTGTGGGTAAAAAAGCTCATTACAGCTAGCAAGATGAAATTACTTAAAAGTATCATCTGGAAGCAACTAAGCTGGCTGACTACATTACCTCTAGTCAGTAGTTTAAAATTAAAAACTACTTTACATCAGGTCTAAGAATCTCTGACGTTTACGCTAGCCAACGTGCGCAGAAGGTGCAGTTCGCTTAAAAACTCAATTCAACGTTTAGTGCATCTTAATTGTCTAGAACTTATTACCGCATTTAGAAGCAACCAGTAGATTTTAAGCGTTTGTATGAATAACGATATATTCATATCTTAAGTTATAGAAAAACATTTGCTCATAATACTTCACACTACTAAATATTACTGAATGAATTGAAATACTAACGATGTAATCGTTGTATGTAAGTTGTTATATGTGCTCAACGTAAATAATTAAAAGAAAGTAACTCAATATTAATCTCAAACAGAGAAGGGAACTAGTATTTCATACGTTTTAGAAAGTAAGCCTTAAGATAGATAGATAGATGAGGAAGAAGAAAATACTAAAGTAAGAAGCTAAGTATACCACGAGTTTGTTTTTTACACAGATTTTACATTGTCATTAAAGTCTATAATTTATAAGTGTTAACTCATTCAAATCGTGAATGTTCGTTTGTACAAACTAACAGAACACTAAACTAATTAGTCCCAGAAAAATTCCCAGTATACATATATATACATATATATACACGGTTTGTTTTTTCTTTAATTTCCGGTGTTTTTGTTCAGAAGTTACAAACTTTTACAGTGGTCATACACTTATATAAAACGTTCAAGAAATATGCAGCATTAATGCTAGTCATATATTCATGTTAGCGTCTGAATACTATAATAAAATGTACCTTATTTTTTGACCACGTTAAACCTAAAACACGCATATAGTTATGTTCTTTATTTTGTTCATGTAGATCTGTTCAGATCCAATCATTTGTTTTTATTTTCAGTATCACAAATAACTAACGTCAGGATTCCAAGATGAAACGTATTAAAATGTTGCATGGCATAAAGTTAGCAGGTGTGCCTCGCTGCATGACATAAAGTTAGCAGGTGTGCCTCGCTTTTTCGAACTCCTGTATCGTGATTGATTGCTTACATATTTCTTAGACTTTTCTCTTGATATGTTCTCACGTTTCATCATACGAGAACACGTACTATGAGCATACCAAAAAATGTCACCAACAAAAGATTAGGATCTATATCTTTTATATATCTTAGTAATACATGAAGCTTGTAGAGGGTTTACAAAAGTTGAGATTAAATTTATATATTTTTCTATGTCATACATACGTATGTATGTACCAGTCTTAAGACGTTGCATTTTACGTACTTATAGACAGGTTTCTTTATAAGCTTGGTCCAGATACGTTTTGCTAATATCATACTACTACCAACATAAGTTGTATAGATAATTCCTTTAAGTTACAAAAAGTTAGACTAATAAATAGCTGTACAAAGTGTATAAAACAGAGTATTTATGCTCTATAATTGTTTGGTGCTAGCACTTGAAAGTTTAACATAACACCTCACATAGACATACCATTGTCACTCAGCAATAAGCTCTGAGACTTATAATTCGGAGGTCGATCCCCACGGAAAACACGTTAGCACATATAGCCCACTGCGCTAAAACTGAAAAATAAACAGAAACGATTTAGATTTATTTCAAAACATTGCTCTTATTTTCGAACTCGACAAATTTGAATCTAAAACATTCCGGTTTTATGATCCAGCTATCTTGTCATTCAAAAATTGGTACAACCGATTTACTTACTAACATATTTCGCTCGGTTCCAATTTGATACGTCACTCATTCATTTTTGAAAACACAAATGAGTTATCAGTTTTACTGTCGAAATCCAAAATAGACACGCAAAATGTCTTACGATCGTGTAATTCTAGAAAACATATGACAAATTCTGAAGAAGGAAAAAAAATGTTAAGCGTGTAAAAGATGTCTTTTAATTATTCGTATTAATTTAAAACAACCTTAATCTTACACATATGTATGAACAATTATATTTTGACAACGGATAATTTTATTATGAAAGGTTTTGTTTGTTTTGAATTTCAGGCAAAGCTACACGAGGGCTATCTGCACTAGCCGTCCCTAATTTAGTAGTGTGAGTTTGGTTTGGTTTGAATTTCGCGCAAAGCTACTCAAGAGCTATCTGCGCTAGCCGTCCCTAATTTAGCAGTGTAAGATTAGAGGGAAGGCAGCTAGTCATCACCACCCACCGCCAACTCTCGGGCTACTCTTTTACCAACGAATAGTGGTATTGACCGTTACATTGTAATGCCCCACGGCTGAAAGGGCGAGTATGTTCAGTGTGACGGGAATTCAAACCCGCGACCCTCAGATTACGGATCGAGTGCCTTAACCACCTGGCCGTGCCGGGCCTATTATTAAAGTACGTCTCCGGGTTTTCATTCTCAAAATATCATATAAATATATACACAGCAAAATGTTTGCAGTTAAACGAAAATAAAATCTGAAATGAAAACGTTCCAAATCAGTTGGGTTTGTGCGCTTATTCATTACGGGTTTTTGTCAGATTTCGAGATTTGTCACGAGTATTATTTCTACTTTAACATATTTTTGTTGTGAAATATTTTAATTAAGTTGTGAACCTTAGATGTTGTTGTTGTCTTTAATTTATTCATTGTATCACGTAAACTTTCCTTTAGATTATTATTTTAGTCGTTCCTCAGAATTTTGGTTTTTATCTCGTCTCTGTAATTTACCTTTGCCTAACATTTTTGTTTTGCAATAGTTTTATTGATTTTATTAGTTTTAACCAACTAATCGTTAAGTTTACGAGCATCCCTCCCACGGAGGTCCTATGGCTTCAATGGATGGCATCCCGTGCTGATAGTTCTTCCTGTGTAGGTTTCACCTGAAGCATTTAATAAAAGTTAGGAAGCTGTTCAAATTCTCCAACTAATTCTTTCAAACGCTTGAGCTGATTTTCCCGTTTTTGTTTGATTATTTGTCAATGGTAGATGTCCCTATAAAAGCAACAATAAAATTGTTATGGTAAAAATCAAAATAAAAGAATAGTAATTTATATCAAATTTATATTTGCCACACACCCCAGAACAGCATATAGAGAAACACACAATAACAGTAATTCGTGAAATTAATTATGATGTATGTAAGTCATTAGATTTTGTACGCTTGGTTTTCATTGGTCGAAGAGAAATCTCTTTGAAAATAGATATGTGATGACAGAGTCGCTTATAATAATTGTACGCCTAGTTACCTGAATCAAATTCCTGTTTATGGCCGGTTTTATTCGATTTTCTGATGATAACTCAAAAAAAAAAAACCAACAGCAGTAATACTGTATTTTGTTTCCCTTTTTTGCCTGTCTTATTTTGCTCGTTTCTAATTTGATACGTCACTAAACCACGTAGCTTATAGTATCGGTTGGAATTAAATATTACACCGCATTGCTGGTGTTGCGACTTATAGTTACACTTGAATCCGAAGATAACACCAGATTATTAGCATACTAATTTACAGTGTCAGTTGAAACCCCAACACTACACTATTACTAGCATTGCAGCTCATAGTGTCCATTGAAAATACTTTTGGAATACTTTACACAAATAATTTCAAAAAGTTCTACTCAATTACTATTAGTTTAACTTCTTTCGTAAAATTAATTACCGTCAGTATTCATTCACAAAGTATTAACAACAACGCACAAGTAGAAGCCTTTTTTTAGCTCATTAGGGTTTTAGAGTTTGGGGCTGACCGTTGGTGCAGTGATTATCGGGCCGGACTAGGTACATGAACTACATGGGTTCGCGACAAGTTATATCCCCTCAAACAACCCCAAACAATTACACTTCTCATTTTGATGACACAGATGTGTCAACAGTAATAATTGTCAAATTCCACTATAGTAGCTCAGGAGTTAAGCGAGTGTGTTACTGACCACCTTTCTATCTTCTAGTCTATCTGAATATCATAACAACTCACAGTGTGAACATACAAAAAAGTTATCTGTTAAAACCACTAAGTTAACCTTTGTCAGTAAACTGTAATCAAATGTTAATGAAAACAAAACTCAAACTGATCATTTAGCAACTTGTAGAAAAGCAGTTACCCTTAATATTTAAATATAACCTCAAAGTAGAATTAAATAATCGTAAAATCCAATATTGCAAATATCTTGTAGAAAAACAGGAAGGTCAGTTTCCGCTATAAGGCTATTTTCCTTTTTATATTTCATAATATCAAACAAGGATAACGATTGGGATTATTACATTGAAAAATTTTAGGATAGTTTAATTCTGTTTTATAATTATATCTAAAAATTAACGGAACTGCCTTCCTATAATTGGCTGCGGATAGCTAAAGGAAGTAGGAGTTGAGACACTGTGGAGAGCACTTAACTATCAACCCTTATCTCATTCTCCATAGTTGCTGGCTAATTTGATATAGACGCCTGAGTCTTGTCTGATAGATGGAATATCGCTGACGGGTTTGGTTGCTGAGGCCACAAAAATTATCCTCTATAACTTAAAGATGACAACAAGGACCAGTAATGGAAGAACAGTTTTTATTTTCTAATGGCATTATAATGTTGTTTGTATTTTGTATTGATTTCATTATTGTTTTATAGTGCTGATTTAGTTACTAACTGACAATTAATGTATTTAATATCGTTAGAAGGGCTTGATTAAGGTACTCGACTCGTAATCTGAATGTCGCGGGTTCGAATCCACGTCATACCAAACATGCTCGCCCTTTCAGCGTTATAATGGTACGGTCAATCCTACTATTAGTTGGTAAAAACTAGCCCAAGAGTTGGCGGTGGGTGGTGAAGACAAGCTACCTTACCTCTAGTCTTACACTACTAAATTATGGGCATCTAGCGCAGATAGCTCTTGTGTAGCTTTGCGCGAAATTCAAAACAAAACCAAACAAATCATTAAAATTGACCTTACCTCTAGTCTCACACTACTAAATTAGGGACGTCTAGCGCAGATAGCTCTCGTGTAGCTTCGCGCGAAATTCAAAACAAAACCAAACAAATCATTAGAATTGGACATACATACAATAAGATTCACCTGTGGCTTCGAATGACGAAACACTTAAATATGATGATGTATTATTTTCCCTCTTCTTTATTAATTTCTTCTGTCAGTTGTATTTTATTAGATTTATTTGGGGAAGTAAATTTTAATACTTTTGCTAATAATCTTATTTTATTTTCTTACAAATAACTTTCTGTTAAATTAATAACTGCCAGAAATCTCTAATCCTCCTTGTTTAAAAGATTTTTTAACTCTGTTATATATTTGTTTTACATAATAAGTAATTCGAATAATAGGAGAGGAAATATTGAATAGTCTAATATTCGTATCCACATGTGAATCTTGTCGGCGTATCACTTATATCCATAATACCTGTTGATTGATTCCAAATAGAATTTGAAAACTAAATCACATTTCAAGATAGAATTGCTTCAAAGTGCGTCTCCGAAAGGCAAAAAAGTTAGCTTTAGGGGCTTAATTATAAAAGTGGAAAAATTTGGTGGATTTCTTAGAGAAATTAAGAAAAACGTTTGATAAATTGATGCCAAGAGATTAAGAATTATTGGAATGCAAGACAAAAAATTACGATAAACACAAAAAGTATTAAAGATTTTACTGGAAGGGACTCGGACTGAAAACAGGGCATCTTAAATGAATTATAGGCTTCAGGAAATAGTAAATGAAAAAGGAAAATAATTTGAAACTATTTTGTGTGATTTAAACAGTACTATAAGATATTTCCAGAAAAAGAAAATTTGCATTTTGGAGAAGCTTGGAAGCTGAAAAATTAAATGAGGTACGAAAAAAATGCAATTCAAGAGAATACCACATTAATACTCTTTTAAATCTCGTAAAAAATAAAGAAAGGCAAGTGTAAACAAGATTAGAAATGAAAAAGATTGAGGATAAAAACTGAAACTATGGGAGTTAAGATGGAAAATGAAAAAATTATATTTACAGAAACTGGCTTGAAAATTTGAAATTTATTTTATTAAAGAATGGATAATAAGGATATTTTTGACTAGTTGGTTGAATATTGAAATTATTTATTTAGAAAGGAAGAAAGAAAAAAGTGATAAACAATGGAAACAAAAGGATATATGGTTTAAGAACAAAAATATAAAGACAAAAAATAAACGATTTGGCAAAGAAATTTTCCTGGGAATTTGTTTACAGGAACAAGTTAACAGTTCCATTCATTTGTATGTTATGTTTCAACTAACCAATAATCTACAGGCCTTTCAGCAATCTTGTAAAACCTATTTCCAAAACATATTTACTATCCACTGACAATATAGCTATTTCTAAATCTCCAGAGTTTCTACTGTTCGTCTATCTGATATTGAAAACGCTTGCTTCAGTCTTTAAAATCATGTTCAAATGCTTTAGGTAAATTTTAATTTGCAAAATTCTCCACCAATTTTAATACACCCTTTCTCTAGGTACTGTATACAAGCACCTCATTCAGATAATGGAATAACTTTTTTGACAAAGCATTTGGCACAAGTTTCTGTCAACTGGATTATTGTGGTTGTTTGCTATTTTTGTTATGCTTTTGAGTGATTATTCATTTATATTTATAAATTACTTAACAAGAAATTTCAATAGGTTGTTGTTTGTTGTTTTGAATCTCTCACAAAGCTACACGAGGGCTATCTGCGCTAGCTGTCCCTAATTTAGCAGTGAAAGACCAGAAGGAAGGCAGCGAGTCATCACCACCCACCACCAACTCTTGGAAAACTCTTTTACAAACGAATAGTGGGATTGACCCTCACATCATAACGCCCCCACGGCTGAAAGGGCGAGCATGTTTGGTACGACGGGGATCTCATTCACAGGAGGCAATTTTCTACTCTGTGACAAGCTGCTCTCGCTAACAGAGAAGAAAATATTCAAAAAGTTCTGAAATTATTATATTACTCGATTTATCGATGTTTAAAACACATATTAAGTATTTCTACATGTTTTCTACCATAATTGTTCTTTCGTTAGAATTACCGGAAAATGCAGTTTTAACTTAACTTTATAAATGATTCAACACGTTCATTACTCTGAAACTTATGTTACACAACTTTGTCTAATAACATTCTTTTCTTAAGATTAACTTTATAAATAGTATCGGGTAAAATAATCAATGCATTCACATATAGTTACACTTACGAAAATTATTTTCAATACGTAGACTTGACACTGAACTATATCTTCTAAACCAACCGCGTAACATATTATAGGCCAAAAATACAGATAACAGCGAGGATACTTAGCTGGTCTACTAATATATTCTAATAATAAATATTTATATTTTTATTGTGCTAATTTTGTGACGTTTATTTTTACTAATAAATTTTGTAACATTACTTGTTTGTTTGAAATTAAGCACAAAGCTACACAATGAGTTATCTATGCTCTACCCACCACGGTTATCGAAATCCGGATTTTAGCGCTGTAAGTCTGCAGGCATGCCGCATTTTCATTGGGGTGATTTGTAACGTTACTTAGTTTTAACTGGAGTGGTAAAAGAAATTGCCTAGACTTCTTACTAAGCTAGTATTGTTTAGAGCTGTGTTACACAGTCATAATCCTTTGATCAGAAGTTTTTTACAATAAATTATGTTATTTTAAGAACAAGAACTCTTGACTAGTCTTACTGTGATAGTGAAAAAATATTAGATGAATATCTTTACACAGTTGTGAATAAACTGAAAAAAATTCGTTTTGTTGACTCAGAAACAGCTAGCTTAAAAAGCACACAAATGGTATAATTTTAAATATAGTTTTTGGATTTTTTTTTTATTTCTTAGAAATTATAATCATACAGAGAGTGAGAGAATAAACATATATGTCTGTAGTAAACATTGGTAAAGAGAGAAAGGTGAGCTTCGTCATATATGTGGCAGGTAAACTCTTCCAAAATTTTCAGTATCAAAATTATTATATGCTAGTAATGAAATTTAAAGGTTAAGAAAATAAAAACAAATAAACCGGTACAAAAAAAAAAACGATAACAGATTGATATGAATAATTATAACTAAAAAAAAAGTATTTTCTATTCAGAAGATTGTTTTTTTTTTCTTTTGTAAACGACGTTGATTTGTAAATGATCCCTTAACTATGCTCTCTCCAAGGCTAAGCTAATCCAAGTGTCCTGGAGAAAAGGTTATTTTTCAGTTGTCAAGAGCGACAAAGAACTGGAATTTTTTACTGACAGTTTGGTAATGACGTAATCTTTCTTCGACAAATGGTACATTTTTACCCAATTCTTGTAAAACATTTTTTTTTTTGGTACGTCATGTCTAACAACAGTGGGATTAGATTATTGATTTGCTGTGAGTAGAACAAATAAATATTGTTGTCCATTTGTAAGTAAAATACTTTGAATATAATAGAGACAGTAAAATAAAAAGTATAAATAGCTCACATGCAACTGTGACATCTTGCTGGTGTTCTTAACAAATGAAGCAGTTCCTTTTGGCGCCATTTTTATGGTTTTTGATACTTCTACAATTTTGCTTTCTTGTTTATCCAATCTTTTCTCTTCCTGGCTCCATCTCTGAGATTACGTGTTAATAGCAAAGAAGAGCACTGTAGTTTTCTTTTCTTCATATATCTCTCATTGGACTGGTTGTCGTATATAATTCTTCTATCTGTCCAGCACCTAGAATGTGCACATAGTATTGAAGTTTATTGATGCTGTTCATAATACAAATAACTTTATTGTTTTGTTTTTTGTATTTTTATATGTTTTCTTAATAGATCTTTTCATTATAAAATAGCACTTGAATATTTTCTATGCTACCAGAATAACTAAATGGAAACTGCTGCTAATTTTGTTGTTGTTCTTATGTTAAGCACAAAACAACGTAATAAACTATCTGAGCTATGCCATCTTCTTGCATTGAAATCCAGTTTTTTAGAGTATAAGTTTTCAAATTATACTGAGCCAGTGGGAGCTGGCTAATAGGAATTTCTATTTAAACAATGTATAAATCTCAATAGATGCTCGAATATAGGTGTTTCTATGGCACAAAAAATGATTGATTTGATTTTGAATTTCGCGCAAAGCTACAAGAGGGCTATCTGGGCTAGCCGTCCCTAATTTAGCAGAGTAAGACTAGAGAGTAGGCAGCTAGTTATCGCCACCTACTGTTAGCTCTTGGGCTATTCTTTTACCAACGAATAGTGGGATTGACCGTAACGTTATAACGCCCCACGGCTGAAAGAGCGAACATGTTTGGTGCGACGAGAATTCGAACCCGCGACTCTCGGATTACGAGTCGAGTGCCTTAACCACCTGGCCATGCCGGGCCCAATACAATGAAAACAGATAAAAATAATTTTAAAATTATTTAAATGTATTTAAATAATTTACGTATTTAAGTAATTTACGGCTCAAAAGGAAAATTCCTATTTATCTCTATTTCCATCGTTAATTTCTCATGAAACTATGAACTATTCATTATCTTCCATCAAACACTTTTTTTGGTGCCTTGTGTGATCCATGTAAAAATAAAACAAAATTAATAGACATATAATATTTTTGTATGATTGGCTTGGTAGATAATTTGCTGACTTAGAATTAAGGTGATTAAGATGCTCGACTCATAACCTGAGGGTCGCGGGTTCGAATCCCTGTCGCACCAAACATGCTCGCCCTTTCAGCCGTGGGGACGCTATAATGTGACGTTCACTCCAACTCTTCGTTGGTAAAGAATAGCCCAAGAGTTGGCGGTGTGTGGTGATAACTAGATGCCTTCCCACGAGTCTTACTCTACTAAATTAGGGACGGCTAGCCCAGACAGCCCTCGTGTAACTTTGCGCGAAATTCAAAAACAAACAATGCACAAAAATTTATACAGAAATATAGTTTGGTAAAAGACACAGAATATTGTGTGAAATAAAACTGTTGTAGAAAAAAATAAAAAGATTAATTTAAGCTTAAATAAATTAAATATTAATTAAAGAGTAAATAACATTATCTGAAATAAAACAACAGTAAGAAAAAAAGAAAGTAAAAGATTATGTTGAATTTAAATAGATGAAAAATAATTTAAACTACAATACAAATGTTTACACTATGTTTCAGTAGATGCAAACTAAACCGACACAACTAAAATATTTTAAAATCGAGATTCTTCATTGCAACCCTTAAATTTGGCTGCATGACACTCACATGGGCTTTATCAAATGTTAAAACACACGTCAAAAATAAAAACATTTTTTATTACAACGTTTTAGGCAGAAGTCCTTCGTTAAGCAGTATAAACCGTGTTACATTGGAAAAAAGAAGATTCCCACAATTTTCAATCTTATCAAAGCTTTATCTGGTTGAATCCGTGTGTGTGTGTGTCTGTCTGTGTACATATTTGGGCAAAATACCATAATGATATTCTAATATTTAAAACCGACAGCCGGTCAAGAGGACAACCACAATAGATTTTCAAGCAATGATAAATATATTAATTGGGAAAGAAATGTATTTCAAATAAGCTGTTGTCCAAGTTAAAATGTTTATGCAATATATGTGAGGAAAAACATTAGTGTTATATGTCGTAAGTTTTTACTATGTTTGATAAACATTTCACGATACTCGCTGGAACGTGTACATGTATTAACAATTAACCAAAGGCTTTTATGAGAATAAACGATCTTTAACAGTTGAAGCACTAGGTTATCGTCCTCTGTTGGCCTGAAAATAAAGTAATTAAGTTACTCAACAAATATGGTGTTGCTTTATAACAATGAAAGCCTTTTCTGGTTCTTAAATATATGACATGCTTTTCTCGTTATGTTAAAGAGAACTAAGCCTAATAAAGCCATGTAATGTACGTTACACAAGTTTCCGATGTTTTTAATTTGCCGTTCATAAACGGAAAAGGTTTTAAAAATATATCTGCTTCTGTTTTTGTTGTTTTCAGAACGTGCTAATAAGATTAAAGCGCCAGCTATTGAGAATAATAATCCAGTTTTAAAGGCAAATATTACTGATCATGATTTCTTATGAGCTATTTTACAAAATATGTCCAGACAGTGTTTATAAGTTAAATGAGTAAATCAGTTTTTCTGGCAACCTACGAGAACAACAGCTCACCCCAAGCCAAGTCACGCTTTATATCGAAAACTTGCGAGAACAAACTTAAACAATAAATTTTATCAAACGTTAAATCACGTTAAACAGATTTTCAAGCAATGACAAATATACTAATTGGGAAAAAAGGTATTGCAAATAAGCCTTAGTCTAAGCAAAAAGGGGTAAAAATATATGTAAGAAAAACATTAGTGTTTCGTAAATTTATACGGTGTTTGATAAACATTTCATGATACTTGCTGGGACGTGTACATGTATTTATAATTAACAATAGACTTTTATGAGTATAAACGGTCTTATAAGATAACAATGAGTTACCTGTGGTTTGCCCACCACGAGTATCGAAATCAAGATTCTACAGTTGTAAGTCTGCATACATGCACTGTGCCATTGAAAGGGGGAGTTGCTAAAACATTTAAGTGTATTCTTATATATTCACTTCACTTTTTGCTTTCACTAATTTAAAAAAAATATATTTAGTAAATGACTTTGTTTAGTACTACTCTCCAACGTAAATACAAATTAAATTTCAATAAATCACCAAACCTGAATGAATACTTTCAAAGATCTATAACACCTTAGAAGTATAATTTTTTTATATATTAGAATGTGATTCGTCCTTATCGCATTTATTTTACTTTATAGAAAAATAAATTATCAAAAGTAGTACACAGAACCACCTTCAACTGGGCACGAAATCGAGGTTCACCTGGTTTATTTTGTTTACAAGTCAGCACGAAATCGAGGTTTAATTTGTTTATTTATTTACACGGTATTATTTAAAAGGTACACCTCACTTAGCCACTGTCTATTTATTATCCATTCTAAGTTACTTTTGATTTCTGAGTCAGCTATTTTTGAAGGTCTTTTGTTACAATGATTGTAATGTGAGGAAGTAACTATCAGGTCATTCCTCAAGTAATATCCAATTTTAGGTTCAGAAAAAGAAAAAGGATTTCAAACGATTTTAATGTTATTTAATCAATAAGGTACATTCCGTTATTATTAACTACTTCCTGCCAACGATTCTGAATGCCACTTCTATAAAATCCTTGGGGTTTGGAGGAAAAGAATGCAGAGAGTGTAGTTTTTACATCTCCATGTTTTCCAAGCTCTTTTCCATCAAGATAGTTCTGAAAATTTCGGAATAGATGATAATCAGATGGGGCAAGATGGAGAATAAGAAGGATGTGAAAGTTTTTCCCAGTCTAGCTCTTCTATCTTTGCAGATGTAATCCTTGCTGTATGGGGCCGTGCATTATCCTGGTGTAACACAACACCTTTACGATTGATCAATGCAGGCCTCCTTTCTTTCAGTGCAACATTCTAGTGTCCTAACTGTTGATAATAGAAGTCTGATGTAATTGTTACGTTGAGTGGCAGCAACTCAAAGTAGATCACACCAATAATATTCCACCAAACGCTTAACAAGACTTTCCTTGGGTGGAGGTCCATTTTGGGCTGTGCTTTAGCCAGTTTACCTACACTAATCTATTGTCTACGGCGCTTAACGTTGTTATAATATATCCATTTTTCATCTCCAGCCACTAACCTGTTCAAAAAGGTGAGTTACGTTCACGAGAGTGCAGAGAAGTGCAAATATTCTCTCTTGCTCCAAAGTCGGCTTTTATCAAATAATGGGAGACCCATTTTCCAAGTTTTGACATCTTTCCAAGCTGTTGCAGATGACAGTGAACTGTTGAATGAGTTGAATTAAGCTTCTGTGCTGTTTCTTTTACTGTTGCAGCACAATATTCATCAAGTGCAGCCAGCAGCAGGTCATCATTAAACTCAACAGGACGACCTGAAGGTGGCGCATCACTTAAGCTGTAGTCATCTGATATGGAATTTTAAAACCACCTTCGACATTTTCTTTCATTGAGAAACTCTGCACCATAAACACCTTGGAATTTTCGCGTAGTTTCTGCTGCACTATTGCCTTTTTCAAACTCATAAAGCATTATATGCATAATGTGCTCCTCAGACACACACATCTTCATTAAGGTTTATTTGATTAATGATCAGAAAAAGTGGAGTTGGGTTAGTTTCTTTTATTTGTTTAAACATTTTTATAAGGTCCTACTACATATTTTAGTCATTAAAGCCTTCTACAGAGACAGAAATGATGATGCACTTTCTGTATTCAATTTTCGGACCCTACTTATGGGATGGCGTGATGTGATACAATAGTTTCAGTCTTTAGGATTCAGGGCGTAGTGTCTCTTACAAGCTTTACATACAAAATACTGACATTTACACCCATGATCTTTCTCTTTTCACCTGACGTAAGGAATTTATTAAATTAATCTGCTATTACACAACAAAATATCCAGAATGACCATTTGGGTATGGTACTCTACTCGTAATCTAAGGGTCGAGGATTTGAATCCCCGTCACACCAAACATGTTCGCCTTTCAGCCGTGGGAACGTCATAAAGTGACGGTCAATCCCACTGTTCGTTGGTAAAAGAGTACCTCAAGAGTTGGTTGTGGGTGGTGATGACTAGCTGGTGATTTGGTAGCAACCTTAACAGAGCCTAAGATACAAGACTGAAATATATAGGCTTCAAACGGAAGTCGCCTCATTGTATTCCAGTAGTTAATTTATTATGTAAAAGCTACACTTGTCAAGTCAAAGTTTTCTGTGGCTTTTCGAAGGAATATCTGTATGTTTGTTCTTTTCACACGTGTAAAAGAAACTGATATACCACGATAATAGTGTTTGTCATGACTAGAGCTACAGAGTGACATGCCAATATTTTATTTCCCGGCACTACCAACCAATCTCGTTCGCTTTTAAATCCTTTATTTTAATACAAATATCTCTAAATTGTCGCTTTAATGTTTAAACCTTTTGGGGTAGAATTACACTCTTTTATATCATTTTTATTCTACGTAGAGTACCAGTAGCATTATGGCCCGGCATGGCCAAGCGTGTTAAGGCGTTCGACTCGTAGTCCGAGGGTCGCGTGTTCGAATCTCGGTCGCACCAAACATGCTCGCCCGTTCAGCCGTGGAGGCGTTATAATGTGACGGTCAATCTCACTATTCGAGTAGCCCAAGGTTTGACGGTGGGTGGTGATGACTAGCTGCCTTCCCTCTAGTCTTACACTGCTAAATTAGAGAGGGACAGCACGAATAGCTTTTTTATAACTTTGCGCGAAATTCAAGAACAAACAAAAACAAATATGTAACAAAAAGCCTTTATGGTAACGAAAAAATAGAGAGAAGAAGAAAGAATGAACCCATAACATAACGAGGCAACTATACACGTTATTAAAAATAAAGATAGCAGATTTGAAAAGGAAAGTGTTCAGCAAATAAAACAGTAGGATTTGGCGACAAATGATCTAGCAGTATCTGAATATTAGGACTGAAAAAGTATAACTTCTTTTTATGAGATACAAGATGGTATTTTGTGAATAAGGAAAAGTCAGCTTGAGTCTGGATAAGGTGTGGTTATCTCAGTGGCCTGGCATGGCCAAGCGCGTAAGGGTTCGCGCCCGCGTCGCGCTAAACATGCTCGCCCTCCCAGCCGTGGGGGCGTATAATGTGACGGTCAATCCCACTATTCGTTGGTAAAAGAGTAGTCTAAGAGTTAGCGGTGGGTGATGATGACTAGCTGCCTTCCCTCTAGTCTTACACTACTAAATTAGGGACGGCTAGCACAGATAGCCCTCGAGTAGCTTTGTGCGAAATTCCAAAACAAACAAACAAACTCAGAGGTAGAAAACTGGGAGTGTGACATTAGAAAAGAAATTTCTATTTTACGTATTGTAAATCTAGGTTGATAGGTTGATGTTTCTGATGAACTACAGAGGGCAAATATGTTTAGGAAAGATCTCAGCGGAAGCCGTATTTGGCTGAATGATTACCTGGGAAGATTAATTTTGTTTACAAAAAAAAAGGTGTTTTGAATATATCAAAATGATAAAGGCTTATAATCTAAGGGCTGTGGGTTCGAATCCCCGTCCCACCAAACATGCTCGCCCTTTCACCCGTGGGAAGAGTTATAATGTGAGAGTCAATCCCATTATTCTTTGGTAAAAGAGTAGCTCAAGAGTTGGCGGTGGGTGGTGATGATTAGCTGTCTTTCCTCTAGTTTTATACTGCTAAATTAGGGACGGCTAGCACAGATAGCCTTCGTGTAGCTTTGCGCAAAATTCAAAATAAACGAACAATAAATAAACCTTCTACCAGAAATCAATCTGGGAAGAGCTGTAGTGTATAAAAAAAGAAAGGTGTACAGCAGAGAAGGAATTAATTATTAAATATATGGATATTCACAGAAATATTTTCTGGGAGAGAGGGAAAATATATATAGAGAATCAGCTTTTACAGTTAAGTTTGTGTTTTTCTTTTTAGCACATCGGACTGTCTGCTGTGTCTACTAAGGAGAATTGAACCCCTGATTTTAGCGTTGTAAATCCGTAGTTAAACCGCTATACCATTTGGAGACTTACAGTTAAGTCAACAGACTAAAAAAATATCAGTTTTACGTGTGCTTGAATGGAAACATAAATTTGTAGTTTTAATAAAATTTACTAAGTCTATGTAGTTTAACTACGAAGTAAAGTTTATATCATAATACGTCCAATTGTTTGTGAATTGAAAGGTGCAAATTCCCGCTCTTGCCCCTTCCGGCAGGTGTCTATGGATGAACCTAAATGCTTTTCGTTACTATAAAAGGAGACTACATTTAATCATGTTTTTTTACCCAAAAATATTTCTAAAAACGATCAATTTAGGTACCCCCAAGTAATAATGATGTGAGAATTACATACAAATGAAATGGCAAGTAAATAGGCGGTTGCCTAAGTCACTTAACACTTGGAGATTACAATGTGAATGTTAGCGCAGCCTTAATTTTTCTCTAGAACGTCCTACCAAAAGGAATAATATAAAATGAAGAACAGAAATGTCGAGAAAATGGCAGAAAAAATAGAGAGAGAGGTGTTTCAACCTGATCTTTATACGGTTTATTAACTAAACTTATAACTTTTCACTTTATATACTGAATGAGTTTTCGAGTGAACTATGTTTGCCAGCTTCACATTGTACATTTTCATTTTTTTTGTAGTGAGTGAGTCTGAAAGTGATTATACTTTTCAGTTGCATCTCTACTTTATAAAACACTTAAAATATCTTGTCTATCTTAACTCCCTTACGAGCGTACTGGCAGTGTCTGTTTAAAGTATACGATACTCATCTCCATATACGTATCTTCTTTGTATAAAAAAGTAAATAACTGAAATGTTGAAATATTCGTCTGTTTATTATTTTGCATATTCACATTCACAACTCTCATATGAACATTGTTTTGACTTTAAGATGTTAAAACTGTTCACCTTAAAATACGACTGTTTGATCTCAATGTTTATAAAAATTATGGTTTTATTTATTCAAAATTGTTTTAAGAAAAAAGTAAGTTAATATTCCATGAATTTAACCTAATAAAGAAAATATGCTGCTCATTGTATGGCTTCCTGATGGCACAACGATAAACGTAAAGGATTATAAAGCAATAATTCGAGATCCAATCCTATCAGTGAGAGCAGCGCAGATAGTTTGTTGTGCAACTTTGTGCTTAAAAACAAAAATATTTTACTCTACTTTTCAGGTGTCCCCAAACCAACAAATCTACCATCATTTAATTAACGTATTAAAATGCTTTAAAACTGTGTCGCCATGTTTTTACGTGTGTGTAAAAAGTCATGCAATGTATTTAGAAATAACTTATAACTAAAGGGCTAATTTCCATCAAAATAATAACTTGCGCAAAGCCGTGGCTTGTTTCCAATTTCAGGTAAAGCTATACAAAAGCTATCTATGCTAGCATTCACTAATTTAGTAGAGATAGACTAGAGTGTTATTCCTTTACCAAGTAAAAGTGTAATTGACCTTCACATTATAACGCCTCCATGGCTGAAAGGGCGAATATGTTTAGTGTGACTGGAGTTCGAACTGTGACCTGCAAGTTGGGCGCTCCTAACCATCGAGCCATGCCAGGACCGTAAAATGATAATTAAAATTTGTTTGTTTTGGAATTTCGCACAAAGCTACTCGAGGGCGATCTGTGCTAGCCGTCCCTAATTTAGCAGTGTAAGAGTAGAGGGAAGGCAGCTAGTGATCACCACCCACCGCCAACTCGTAGGCTACTCTTTTACCAACGAATAGTGGGATTGACCGTCACATTATAACGCCCCCACGGCTGAAAGGGCGAGCATGTTTGGCGCGACCAGGATGCGAACCCGCTACCCTCAGATTACGAGTCGCACGCCTTAACACGCTTGGCCATGCCGGGCCAAAAAACAACCATGTTGATATTGTTTTGAATTAAGCACAATGCTACACAATGGGCTATCTGTGCTCTGCCCACCACGGGTATCGAAACCCGGTTTTTAGCGTTATAAGTCTGCAGACATACAGCTGAGCCACTGAGGGGCGATAATTAAAAGGAGCTGTTGTTGTTTACGTTTTACAAAGCTACACGGTTGGCTATTTCCATTAAGTCCAACCCGGGGATTCGAACCCAGAATTTTAGTTATAAATCTATAATTTTACCGCTGACATATCGGCTAACGTTTAACTGAGTAGAACTTCAAATTATACTGCTCAATGAGCTATTTCTGCTAAACTTGATATTGTAACAAAAGTAATAATATGCTTATTTTCTGAAACTTTCATTTAAGTTAGTGTATGTTATCAATTTTAATTCTATTACTGCATAACAAAAATAATAATATTTATAGAGAAATATTACAATAATATCAAGTTTTCTATTTCTGTTCATTTATTTCAAATACACTTTATTACAAAATAAAATGATACTATAACCAACTACGCTCATTATCATTAATTCAAAAAAAAAAAAAGACAAAGTTCTTCAAAAACCACAAGACATAACATAATGTTCAGAAACAACTAGAGATTTATTGATCCATCTCGTCAGCACTATCCTGTACACTAAACTAAAACTATTTTTTAAAATCTTAAAGTCGGCCTTTATCATTCATATAGTTGTAAATATTTCTTATAAAATCACTTAAATTTACTACCTCCTCAATGTCTGAAGGCAATTTATTCCAAATTCAAACCAATCTGTTAGAAAAAATAAAACAATCTTAGCTGAAGATGACTCCTAACTTGCCAATATTTATATTTGGTCTCCTAGTCCTACTATTTTCGTCATTAAGTATGAAAAAAGATTACTTGTTGGCTTTTCTGTTCTGTTCGAACTGCTCTAATGTTTGAAGATTCAATACTAACAACGGATGTTTTGCTCTATTTGCATTTCAGTATTATCCATGTGTAATTTTATACTTTTTTTCAGGAAGCTATAATAGATAGCTCAATTTTTAATACGTTTAAGTTTTTAAGGTTTTCAATTTAGATGAGTTTTTAAGTTAATAGCTAAAGTAATCTTTATTTATTTTAGGGATGTTGGTGTGTCTTATTTTCAAAATAACGTGTTTTATTAGAAATGAATAATTGGTTTTAATTAAGACTTTCGAGAGGGCAGCGTAATCGATACCACAAAAATGGTGTCGTGTTTTATGTGGGAGGTATGAGGAGTTATGTAATTTAATACTTAATATTTAATATGGAATGATATGTTGCATCTTGTAATATAAAATCTATTTAAATCTACCCTTATATTTTCCGCCAATTACTGTTCCAGTTGACATAGCATGATTACGTTACATTTGGGTTGATCAACTTTATAACGGTGCTAACTACTAATAGTAATATTGGGTACTGTTAATACTGTGACTGGTATTAGCAACAGTTTTACTGTTGCATGAACTTATCATTATAATATAAAAATTAGATTATTATACCTAAATATATGATGACTAAAGTCTGAAACAAATAATGAACTAAAATCAAATATACCTTAGCATTTGAAATAATACATATTTTTTTTAAGTTTAATCTTTTCACAGATTAATTAGAACTTGCATAGTGATTACTGAACCAAGCTTAATTTAAACTTAAATTATTTTAATTCTCTAGCTAAAAGTTACATTTTTGCAGCAAAGTATTTATTGAAAGATAAATGTAAAAAAGAAGCATGACAATGTAAATGTTTTATCACAATATCAGACATTTTGTAACTGTGCTTGATTAAATGATAACTATGTTGGTGTTCTAATAATTATGAAAATTAATCATGTTTATGATGTAAGAAAGTTTTACTGTATTTATTTTGTAACATAGACATGTGTCAAAACAAGCTATCTTATTTTAAGTATAGAAATCTTTAATAAAGAAGATTAGTATTCATAAAAAAATTGCTTCACAACTCATGGCAATACTATGAATTAATTGAATGTAACATTATGCATCTCTTTGTTCTGCTTTTTAGAAGGGTGACCGACCTCAAGCTGCTATTTTACTTTTAGTTCTTGTCCACTCATCTTTCTCAATCTTTTTTTGGTCATGTTGTAGGGCAGGAAGCTGTTTTATCAATAATTTTTTGTGTTGCAGTGTTGTTTTAAAAGTAATTTTTTAGACTACTGATATATATCAAGCTTTCTTGTCTGTAACATTAATATAACCTCAGTTTTTGTTGAGACTGCTGGTTCATAAATAACTTTTCACCAGCCTGTTAATGGAGAAGTAGTTGGAGGCTATCACATTAAAGTAGAAGCATTAAATAAAAATCTATACTGTGGGAAATGACAGCAGGATTTCAAGAGGAGCTTAAGCTTTTACATGCATGGGTTTGATCAGCTAACTATGACTTTCAGAAAGTTAAAAATAGTACTATCATCAAAGTAAAAAAAGTATTTAATTGTAATGAGCCTATTCTATTGAGCAACAAATTTCAACCCTTGACTTCTACAAATGAGGAACTACTGAAGGGGAGAAAAACAAAAAGATTAGAGAAGAATGTGGTTGATGAGGAGGTCATAGCCATAGGTGGTTCTTGACAAGGCATGCAGATAGAAAAGAATCAGATTATGTTATCCAGGAATACAATTGGAGGATATAACTGACAGAGCAGGAGATATAATAAAGAGGGCTAGCAGAGATGCAGTCTTTGTGTGCATGTAGGATCTAATGATGTAGGAGAGGGTATATAACAGGTACTAATTAATAAGTACAAGGGGGTTTACAAAGACATTAAAAAAAACATAATTTTGTCAGAGATACTGGCCATAATTCACTGTGGGGATGAAGTTATAAGAAGATCACTAGAGCTGGATGCTAAGCTTTGGTTAGTATGTTAGGATGAGTAGATTGGCTGGTTGGACTTGTGGGATCAGTTCATTAGAAAAAGGAGCTTTTTAGAATGGATGGTTTACATTTAAATAGGATAGGACCATGCTTGTTTGCTAAGACTTGACTCAGTTGTAAGGGAAATTTTAAACTAGTACTAGACAGTGGCAAGGACCAGGAAAAACTAAATGCACAAAGGATAAGAGGTAAAGAAAAGTTTAACATAATAAATGAATATAGATGCAGTTAAAAAGATTGGCTTAATTGTTACTGTTGTAATGCTAGAAGTATAAGAACTGAAATAGATGAGTTTAGAGCACTGGTAGCAATGGAGGATTTTGCTATAATGGGAATAACTGAAACATGCTTAAACATAGATGATTTTGGTGACAGAAGTTTCTTTGAAATTCAGGGTTACAGGCTATTTAATGTGGACATTGTATTGAAGAGTGGGAAGAAAGGCTTTATTTGTAAAATGTGAGTTGCATATTGTTGAAGATAAGGATATTAAAGATTAATAACAAGAAGACTGAATCTGTTTAGGTTTGTATTAGTGGATATAACAGTAAATTTGTTACAGACCACCAGATGATACTGATGAAATTAGAGAGAAACTTTACAATGAGATTAAAATTTCAGCTGCTAATGAAGTCATAATTATGGATTTTAATTTCAGGCATATAGATTTGAAAATGCTTGAATCAAATAATGAGGGATAAAGACTTTTGGCAACTGCTAAAGATAGTTTACTTCACCAGTTAGTCAAGGAACCTATTAGAAATTGCTATTTTAGATTTATTAAGTTCAAATATAGCAATGATAGAGAGGATGTGTGTGATGAGCAAGCCAGTAACAAAACTCCACCAGTGTAACTATCAACATGTTTCTTAATTCCATTTCTAGTGTTCTTACTAAATTACTTAAGTATATTGATTTCACCATATGTTAACCACATTATTCAATACCAGGAAAGATGGCAATAAGCTACTTTCAGAGAGCGTAGGCAAGAAATATTGAACAGTTCTATCATAAGGATAGTTATAGTTCTTCTATAGGCCCAGAGACTGCTGGCTGTGGCAACTGCAACTGACCTCTTGACTAAACAGCTGCAACTTGATGACAACAATTTCATGACTATTGTCTCTTTTTTTTTACTTCTGACTATCTAACTTCAAGCATGGGTTTTATAGAAATTATTTCTGGTATTCTTACAATCTTCCAAATAGTGTACACAACTACCTGTAAGTAGTTCTGACACTTAATTGGTTGTTTTGCTTTGATTGTTTTGTAATTCTCAAAACCAGAACCAAATCACTTGTTCATTGGTTGCAGATAAAGTCAGTAAATTGGCAGCTTTCTTACTTGTATTTTTACACACACTTTTGACATGGATACTACATTAAAATTACAACTCATTTCTTTCTTGGAAGCTTTCTGCTAGATAATGTAAACATCTCTTGTATGATAAAGGAAGGCTTGTGTCTGATGATTATGAGATTGCTGGGTTATTAAATTTTGCTTTTTGTTCAGTTTTACAAATGAAGATTTGAGTTTTATTCTACATCTTGTACAGTTGATAGATGGAAATGAGACTGAACAAGATGATTGCATTAATTCTGAGATAGTTAAAACAATGGAAGTTTAAGAAACGATAAGGGCCAGATAATATTTCTCCTAGAGTTTTGAAGGAGGATAAAGGTTGAATATGTGAACCACTTGCTGCTGTTTTTCATCAGCCCTTGAACAATGGGCAAGTACCAAAGGTTTGGAAATAACCTAACATAATTTCTTTTCAAGAAAGGTGATAAAAATTGTCCTAGTAATTATAGACTCATTATTCTTACATCAGTTGTGGAAAATGTTTTGGTAAGCAAATAGGATAGAAGATTGGCTGAATGGTTAGAGAGCAAAGAGTTGCTACAAATGGAGTTCAGTTAAACTAGATTAATGACATAAGTGGGGTACCTCAGGGCTTAGTTTTAGGACATTTGCTCTTTTTGATTTACATTGGTTACATAGATGAAGAAATGGTCAATAAATTAAATTTGTTAATGATACTAAGGTCTTGGATATTGTTAGCTGTGAAGAGGATGCTGTTTATTTACAAAAGGACTTTTGGAAAATGGGTTTTAATTAAAATGTGAAAATTCATATGGGTTATCACAGTTTGAATTATATGTATAATTTGAATTGGAATAATCTTAACAGTATCAAGAAATGAAAGGATCTTGGTGTAATGTTGATCAGTCTCTTAAGCCATCCAAGCGGTATGCTGCTGCTAGTGGTAGAGCAAGTAAGATTTTAAGTTGTATCTACAGAAATATTGAATACAAGTCTAAAGAGGTTATAATTTCATTGTATAGGTTACTGGTTATGTCAGATTTGAAATACTGTGTTTATTCTGGAGACTTTTACTTTAAGAAAGACATTGAGTTGTTAAAAGTGTTTCAGAGAAGGATTACTAGAATGAAGCCTTGGATGGAGGGGTTGTTATCCAGGGAGAGGTTGAAATTTCTCAGATTGTTTTCTCATGAAAAAGAGAAAAGTTGGAGGGATCTGATTGAAGTGTTTAAGATTGTAAAGTGATAGTGTTGATGCATCAACATCTTTCATATTTAACAGCGAGAACAAGGGAAACATATTTTGGTAGGAGTTATCTTCACCTGAGACAGTTTTATTTTTCTAACAGGGTGGTTGCCTTTGGATGTTGTGGAGCCAGTAAGTGAGTTTAGTAGAAAGCTAGATAAGTATATGAATGATAAATGCTGGGCTTAAGATTTTAAAAATATATATTTATTAATAGTTTCAGTTTAGTTTAGAAGCTGGAATAGCTGAGATGGACTGATATGTCCCATTTTGTCTCAAAATGTTTTGTTAAGGCCATTGTTTGGATGTATATCTTGTTGAGTGATCCTAGCTGCTTCTAATCCATGTTTGTGCTTCTGTTTTCTTCAGTTTTTGATCAGACTGCTGTTTCACAAGCAGTTCTTATTCAATTATTGTTTCTTTCATAGTTTTTGTTCAGCCTGTGCTGTTTATAAATGAAACTTTAAAATGCTGTTTCATACCTGTTTCTTCTCCAGACTGTCATATTTCTGTTACTTTTTATGTACTCTGTTGTTTGAACAGCAAATCTGGTCCAGAATTATTTTTTACTCCCATGTTATTGTCCAGGATGGAGATTAAAAAGCTTTTGTCCAGGTTGCAGTTTTAAGTCCAGTTTTAATCCATTGTATCATTCAACAGCAATTCTTGTTTGTTCCACCACTTTAGCTGAAGTTGGGCTATTTAGTTTGGTCAGTCTGTTCCTTTATCCATATTCTTATCCATGTTAATTTTTCAAATTCATCTCTTGTCTGGCCTACTATTTTACCTGTATGTAATCTATGTGTGAGATATTAGTTTATGGCAAGTTCTCTTTTTTTTTGCTTAAGTTATTGTTTCTTTATAGTTTTTCTGTTTGCTTTTTACCTGTAATTCTTCTTCAGACTTGTATATTACTTATAGTTTTTATCTAGGGTGCTACTTCATTACCAATATTTAAGCTATTGTCGTTTTCTTTGTAAATGTTACATGAGCTGTTACTTTATGTTCAATTTGTTTGTTTAAATTGGTTTCAACCTGTAAACATGGAGCTTAAAACATGAAGAAGCACATGTTAAAACAATATGAAGAATGTCAAACATGATTTGTGGCATTTTGGTAAAATAAAAAAAAATTACAATTTTTAATATTTTATGCTGTTGTTATCCTCCAAAGGCTTCAGGATTAGAATCTTTTTGTTCCAACAAACTTTGTTGGAACAGTACATGAATTTGTCTCACTATGAGCTAAATTTTATTTACATGGATGAGTAAAGATGTGGACAACTAAAGACTGTTTGGCCTTTCAATACTATTCTTACATTCTCACCCTTGAGATTTATGTTCCCCCTGGTGTCAGGTGGTTACTAAAATTTGTTAATTAATGATCAGGATTAACAAATCAATTATCCTATAGAAAACTTGTATAATTATAATAATCAAAATTAGAAAAAATTGGTAGCACTTATTTTGATTAATTACTTATCAATTCTGATCTTAAATGATTAAGCTGCACAACTTAATGGTGATGACAATATTTTGATCATAGTATTTGAATTTAATTTAAAATTGTTATAATTGTAAACATTAATTTTGATTAGTTTATTTTTATGATATTAACATGAATTTTTAACATTTATTTTTACATGATGCTTGTAGCTGATTACTTGGTTAAGTTAATTACTCATCTTTAGTCAGCTCACCCTATTTTCTTCAGAAACAGAACAAAGAAATAGGTGCTCAGTGGCACTTGTACTCACCATGGACATAACATACAAGCAAATGCGCTTGAGAATAAGTGTAATTTGTTATGCATTGTTATACTGAATCATACATACTACTATAATATGTCTATTTACCTAGAACGCTTTTGAAATGCAAGTTAAAATTAAAAAACCCTATGGTTACTGTGACAAAATGTTGGTCTGACTGCTGTTTGGTATGCTGGACCTGCTCTCGCGTACATGCCTTCCCAAAGATAATGATAAAAGCAACTAGAAATCTAAATTTTGTACAAAAGTAAACAAAAAAACATGAAATACTGAAGGCTGTCAACAAAAAATTTAAATATTGATGGAGAACATTTTTTGTTGGAATAATTGGTGACAAACACAAATATTGTAAATACAGATAGAATGTATGATTATTTGATCATAATTTTGTATCAATAGATTATTTAATGAATACATTTTAGGTTAAACTGATATCAAGCCTGACACTTGTTTGTACCTTACAGTTAAGTTTAGAGATTTGCTGTTTTCTTGAATGCTTAGAAATGTATATCTTCTCATAGTGTTATGAAATTATGTACAGTAATGTTACTTACAGTGTATGCCAGTGCAATTACTGATCAAAGATCAGCCAGTTGTGGCTTTAAAAATATTAGGAACTTGTTTTATAGTAGTACAGTAATTAATGGATTTATTCCTGTATCTTTCTGCAGTTCTACACAAAATCTGCATAGTTCACACAGTAGACATGTAAAAATAAGTGCTCTCAAACCATTAAAAATTTTTGTTGGTGCACTCATGAATAACCTGATTTTATATTTTTAAAAAAATTGTAATGTCATTATTTGTCTTTATTATGACTACATTTGGTGACTTAATTTGATAAATTAATCCTATGCCAAATTTCACCTTTTCAAATAATAAAATTATTCATAATTAGTTAAATTATTTATCACAAAATGCTACTGCTGCACTCTATAAGAAAAAATTTAAATTTCTCCTGCTGAAATACTTCTAGTAGTAACTACTATTTACAAAAAAAGAATAATTTACAGTACTGTTTACATGTGAGATGGCTGAATGTAAAAGTGTTAAATGTGTAGTAACTAAAGCAGAAGAAATAATTCATAACTGCTTGTAATATTTCAATAAAATACAGTAAAATAAATATTTGGGGTATTTAAAGGTACAAAATATTTATACTCACGTTAAACACAAGCTGCTGACATCAGGTATGCCCACCAGGACAGCAATGAAAATCCTGGTGGGGCCTCTCTTTTAAAAAGTACATTAAAAAGAGAAGTAAATATTTGTCTGGTGCCATCATATTAACATTTAAATTACCATGTATGTTAATCCTATTAGTAATGATGTGCATGGAAAAGGATTTACTGAACTATTTTTCTAAAGATGTTGTATTCTATCTTCAGAAGGGCTTCTTGTTTTACTGATCATGTGAACTATATACAACTTGTATTTTAACATTAAATTACATACAGTTCTTAAGTATGTTTCCTTTTATTTTTTGGCAGACTTGTGGGCCTCTTCTAGCTTTTCTAACAAAAGAATTTTAAGTCTCTTCTGCCCCTGATATCAGGAAACATGCCACATCTAATATGAAATCAACAAAATTCTTAAGTTATAATTTTTAATTGAGTCATTAAACCATGGGATAGATACATGCACAATCTTATTGCTTGCTTACCTTATACCTACATATGGTGTAGTTTTGGTTTGTTGTTTTTATTTTATAAAGTACTTTGAAAGTACTTAAAATTAAGAATGTTGCACTGTAGCTCAATGGACCAAAAATAATTGTTAAGATGAACAAATTTTTGCACTGTCCAAATACATTGTTTTGTAAATATAAATAATGTGTAGAATGTGTTAAGGTCTAGTTCTTGATTAACTTTATATGTTCTTATGGTGCACTAAATTCTTAAGGCTTTTTTATGCCTTATACCAAGTCTTATGGTGATATGTTTTATATTTAGATGAATCATAAAATACCTTAAAATGTTCCACTTTAATACAGTGGATTAAAAATAATTCTTCAAGTGGCCCAACTTTTCAATTACAGTAGCTTACATTATTCTGTAGATATAGAAAAATGTGATACATTTGTTCATGTAACAAGTGTTGTATGTAAGTAGAGAATCATGAAGTTTTTGTTTCCATTTAGTAACAAGATTTACTTGATACTGATAAGATGGGGTTGGTGGAACCAAATTTTTATGTAGATTTATTTAAAAAGAGATCCTTACTTCAAGTTAACTGATATAAAAACTGTTTATTAAACACCTTTTTCTTTCCATTTTCTTCCAGGCACTGTGAAATTGTTGGTGACCAACATCACTGAACAAATAACATTGCCAAATATGGTTAGTGGTTCTTACGTCATCCAAATTGGTTTTGTTTCTTTTGGGCTAGATACATTAACTCAGTACACATAGAGTGATGTTAGATATATTTACTTGTTTTTAAATTAAAATGTTTTTTTTATTTTAATCTAAAAATAATTAGTAGGCATTAAAAAAAGTTTTGGTTTTCATTTTCAAACAACCATAGGAAAATTAACTGTTAGATTTCATAGGTTGTCTTTCATACATTACATTCTTAGCCTGAGTGATAACATAAAAAAATGAGTCAACACTAAAATATTGTTTGTGTACTACCTCATCAAGACGTTATTAATATTTAGAAAATAATATTTTATACATAAACATGATTCCAAATAGGGCTGAACAATATTGAGGCCCCAAAATTTAATGAGGGGGCTTTCTGAAAAATAACTTTTTATTTTAATCTTAAAATAAAATTGATGTGTGATACTCAAAATTAAAATAAAAAAAAATCATTGCTATTTAATCAAAGCCTATTTGAATATCCACAGACTAAATCTTTTCATCAAGATTTCAATCTAATGTGTATAACAGCAGTAAAACAATATGGCAGTGTTTCCAAAGTTTTAATCTAAGTGTCTTGTTTTGTGTACATGTCATTACAATATTGATAGCATGGAGGCTAGTGGAGAAGTTTTAGGTTTAAAGTTGTTATTTAAAATGCTGTCCCACACTTTATTTGTTCAGGTTTCTCATAATCATTAGCATATGTGATCCAGCTAGAAGAATCATGTTCTTTTTTGTAGTTTAATATGGTGACAACTTTAAACATTAGCCATAATGGAAATTAAAGACCTACATTAAAATTTCAGCTGTGGCATTTTTTTGAACTTCTAATTTTCATTAACAGCTAATTTTATGAACTCATGAATGTTGATGAAGATAATTTTAGAGTTGGATGATTAGTAGTACTTGTCAACTGATTAATCGATGGACTAATTATATCATTACATTCAATTTAGTAATTAGTACAGTGTTCCTGAAACCATGATATATACAAGCAAGAAAAAAAAAAGATGGCAACAGGTACTGCCAGCTATTGTCTTCCCTCTGGTCAACAGTTCAAAATAAGCAAAGGCAGATAGTCTTAGCAGGTTTTGCATTATAAAGATAGGGCAAAAAACAAGTTTACTGGCAATGGGAATCAAACTCAAAACCCTTGAATCATAAGCCTGTCCCTAAATCACTAACTTCTGGACAAGCTCAAATTGAAGTAAAAAAAAAGCTTATAAAGCTAAAATCAGACAGAGAACAGATAGTCTATTACATAGCTTTTTGCTTACCAAAAGGAGCAAACAAAAGTAATAGCAGTATTTTCATTATTTGGGTAATGGTAATAATTGAAAATAGTAATCGGAAACCATGATTTTGATTAGCTGATTATTTTTGCAACATTTGATATAATCTTAATTTTGATCAATCAATTGTTGGAATAATCAGACTAATTTTGACTATTTGATTATTTTTGTGACAGTTTGTATATTCAGAATTTTGATTAATCACTTGTTTAAATAATGAAAAATAATAATATTAATCAGAAACTAATTTTGATAAGTCAACACAATCATAACTTTGAATAATCAGTAAGTTTACCTTACACTGATTGATGTAATCACTTCTCATTGGTAATTGATTAATAAATTGAATTGTTTGGTTCTATACATTTTATAATTTAACAGTATAAATGTTTATTTCAGTGGTTGTGTAATGCTGCATTATCTTTCACTGCTTGATAATTTAAGCTGAACAATTTAAAATTGCTCTAAATACAATAGCAAAGAAGCAATTTCAGAATATATGTAAATATGTATGGCACAACTTTAGGTCTCAGGAAATATATATAGATTAGCTTTAAGTTAAATCTAAATCAGGTCCTTTCCTAAAGTTACACTTATTTTAATAGAAAGTATTTAATAGCTCCTTCTTTATGCCTGAAAGAATAAAAATCTGCTTATTATAATCTAGCTTCTAGCAAAAGGTTATTTTCAACAAATTATGTTACAACTGTTTTAATGATTCTTCAGACAAATGTGAATTCTCATTTAGCCAAACTGCTAGTAAAAAGTAAATAATAATTACTGTTTCATTTTGCTTAAATGTATTTTTGGAACCCCTTTCAAATAAGTGTTTTCTTTTACACAGAATAAGTGTATAAATACAAAACAATTTTGAAAAATATCATAAAATTATTTTTAATGCAATATCCAGCTTTGCTGGTATAATTAAAAATATTGTAGTGAAATTTTAACTTTTATGCAACAAAATTTCAACACAAATGTTTAGAGGGCATTGATATATCAGTAGCCTACTGGCTTCCCATCAAACATAATAAAATTTACAATATTTGCCATTTTTCTTATTGCAGGTGATAATGTACACTGATATTTTTCTGTGTTGTTCCAAAGAATATTCCACTCAGTGTAGATTCCTGTATGTGATGAAGGGGTCTCTCAGAGAAGGTTCTGTTCTTTCAGTTTACCTCCTCTGGATTCCAAACATCTGCCCATGTGTTTGTCATGCATGGTGACCCTTGAAGGGGAGGAGAGGATCCTAGTGATTGAGGGGTCCAATCCTAACATACCACTTTAGCCTTGAATTCCTGTAGATGGGCAGCCTTTGGGTGCCCTCCACTAGGAACAATCAACTGGTCCACTTGAGCTAGGGCTAACTAAATACAAGTGTTGGATATTTGTAACAGGTGTTGTGGATATTGAGTTTGATGCTGGTGTTCAGGTATTGTGCTCACAAAACCCTGGCGTTGCTGCAGTGTCCTTGTATGGCATTGTAATGCATCCCCTCGTAATGCTCCATGGTGTGTGAAGTCAGTGGACACTGAAATATTCTTTCTTTACTAAGGATTCCCCAAATAAAAATAAAATAGAGAAAAACCAGCCCATTGGTAAACAACTACATTTTAAAGATCCTGAACAGCAATCTTCAACTTCTTCAACACCTGCACCTCATTTTCTGATATTACATTCTTTATCAGACAAATTTTAAGGGCAAATGCTTCCCTTTTAAATTCAGAAGGGACTAGAGGGGCTTACTGGCTCTCTTAAGTCAGTCAAAAGCTATGTTCTGGGGGACATTTTGGTGAAAACATTCACTTCAAAACACAGTGAATTCCTCTTGCATTCAAAGGCCATTGGGGATATACCAATTGAGATTACTCTTTATGCTACTTTGAATTCATCAGAAAAAAGTTATTGTTGAAAGGAATTTGAAGAACATCCCTGAGTCAGAGATCCTTGCTTGTTTCTCCACCCAAGGAGTTTCTACAGTGAGTCACATCTCCACTCACAAAGATAGAATTATGATGCCAACCATTGTCCTAATTTTGACTTTTACATCACCACTTCCAACTGCCAACATCAAGGAAGGTTATCTAAATTGTAAAATACAGCCATATATTCTGAATCCTCTCAGATATTTTCAATGTCAGGGGTTTGGTCACTGAAAGACATCATGTTGTGGTTCCTTCATGTGTGCTCGTTCTAGTGACAAGGACCATGATACCTACAAGTGCAAAATGGACCATCATTGGGTTAATTGTAGTGGCTGTCAACCATCTTACTTTCGTTCATGCCCTAGGTGTGTGGAGAAAAAATGGGTACAGCATTTGAAAATGGTTCACAACATTTCCTACCACAAGGCTTAAATGTTACTGTCCACCACTCCATCTTGGATGTATGTTGTTGTACTCCATTCTACTGATATAGTGGGAGTGCATACAAATCTCTCCATGCCTCTGATGGAATCATTTTCAAACTGTGTGAATAGTTTTTTGCCCTCTGTTTTTAAGAAAATTGAGCCATTGTTAACACCCACCTCTGTGTCCACCATTTTTTTATGAATTCACTTCCTCTGGTTTCAGGTTTAGGCATTTCCTTGAGTTCATCTTCTTATCTGGCCCCAAGATACAGAACCATTATTCATTTATGTCCTCAGTCACTATAATCTTCTTCTAATGACAGAGACACAACCTAGGGGAGGATTCATGGAGATCAACAGACCTCTTTCTATTAAAGAGAATAAAGAGAAAAGACACGGTCAGAAATAGAAGTGTTACTTGCCAATTCCCCTCCATGTAAATAAAATTGGCCACATTGATACATTGAAAATGTCAAGTTTTCCTTTTAATTTAGATGATGTCAAAGTGCTAATTAATTCTTATTATCCTGTGTGTTTTCCTTACTGGAAACATTTTTGAAACTTATTGATATAGTTACCTTTTGGCAGTTTTCTTCATACCACAATGACAGGTTGTGTGATAAATGAATGCATGGAGGTGTAATGCTGCTGGTTGGCCAGCGATGCCTGCCCTATTTTTGCCACTCGATACACCCTTGGAAGCTGTAGCTATCCATATTTCCTTGGATCATACCATCACCATCTGTTTTCTCTACCTGTCTTTTTGAGAGACCTGTGATTAATTGGGTCTTGATGCTTTTATTGAACAGTTGCTGTCTCCCATTTTGATTCTGATGGACTTTAATGGATATAATCCCTTCTGGGAAGATGCTCATATTGATAGGAGGGTTTGCTCCATAGAGCATGTGCTCTCAGATCACAACCTTTTTTTCTTCAGTACTTGTGTTTATACTTGTTTTTGTGCATCTAGTCAGTCATTTACTGTTATTGATCACTCTGTCTGCTCCATTTCACTTTTTCCATCACTGTTCTTGGATGGTTGACAGTGACCAATGAGGCATTGATCATTTTTCCATCATTTTGAGAGAGACTGGGCATGATCAGTGTCATCCAACCTACCTGCCGCAGTGGAAGCTGGACCATGCCAACTGGTAATCTTTCACTGCTCTCTCAGAGCTTGATCCTGCCATTGTCTGTCAGCTATCAATAGACGACTGTGTGATAGCAGTAACTGACTGTATTGTCCAAGCAGCTGCTCAGTCTGTAACTAAAATCTTGACACATTTTCCAAGGTATCCTTGTATGTGGTGGAATCCTGCCTGCCACATGGTAGAAGGTATAAAAACAGGCCTGGAATACCTTTCCTAGATATCCCACACTTTCAAACCACATCGCTTTTCAGAGGGCCAATGCAGGTGCTTGGTAGGTAAGATGTGAAAGCTAAAAGGAATTTTGGATTAATTTCACAGCCAGCATTTCTTCTACCACCAGTTCCAAAGTCATATGGGACAAGATTTAGAAGGTCAATGAGCAGTGTACTTCTGTCCCCCTTTCAATCTTGCTTTCTGATGACCAGGAAGTTGCTGAAGCCCAGAGCATCACCAATACTCTCAGCAAAAGCTTTTGCCAAGTATTTAGTTCTTCTACTTAATTCCCCACCTTTTTAGCCAACAATACTCTGACAGAGTAATTACCTCTTTTCTTTAGGGCTGATTGTCTCTGACAGTAATTGCCCCTTTACACTGGTGGAACTCAAGCTTGCTCTTCATTGGTTTGGCAGTACATCAGTTGGATGTGATTATATACAGGTCTATTTGCATGACCATTTGCCCATTTTTATTAATTTTTTAATGGGCTGGTGATTCCAAGTTTATGTTGGGTCAACACTTTCCCATTCTTTCCTGAGTGTTACACTTTTCAGTATAAAGATTAATATGAGTTGTCAAACATGAGGTTTATTAAGTGGAAGCTACAGCCTGCTCTCAATTGTTTACTGAAGTGGACTACAACAAACAGTTTTCCCTTTTCTCTCTTTAAAACTATTTGGATGCACTTTTGCTGCCAATGGGGAATTAACCCTGATCCTCTACTCTGTGTTGGTGAAGTTGTGCTTCCCATTTTCTCTGCAACAAAGTTCTTTGGGCTTATCATTGACTGTAATCTGACCTTCATACTGCACATCAAGTAGTTGCATGTCAAGTGTACAATGGCACTGAAAATTCTCTTCCACCTCTTGGGGAGCAGATGGAGTTTCTATGCTGAAGAGATATCATGCCTTCATTTGATCAAAACTAGACTATTGAATTGGGTCTTTGGCTCTGCCATGACCCCAGCCTTGAAGAATCTGGACCTCGTTCACCTTCAGGGGCTTTCTGCACTTCCTCAGTCCTGAGTTTATACACAGATTCTCATGAACCTCTTCTATACCTCCATCATTTGCAACTGTCTTTACTGTATGTTTCAAAACTTCAATACTTACCATAGAATCCCACCTGGGATTATGTTTTCCTTCCTCAGTTGATAATGCTTTTTCAAAAAAAATGATCTGCCATTTTTCCTTTTGACCTTCATGTCCAGGCACAGTTGGATGACTTGGGTCTGTCCTTGGATGACACTGCTGTATCCACTGGTCAGCCCGTCCCACCATTGCCTGTTACCATCTCCAAATATGATCTTTCTTTGAATCATCTGAGGAAGGCGGATACTTCTAATTGGAAATACCGTCTTCACTTTGCCAAACATCTTTTGAACGTTACCTTCCATTCCCATTTATATGGATGGTTTGAAATCAGATGATATTGTGGGCTCTGCCACTGTTTGTGGTTTTGTGGTTGCACACAGAATCTTCTCTACAGTCTGTGTTCACTGCCAAATAGTGTGCCATTTCTCTTGCTCTGTATTAAATAGAAGCTAAGCAGCACATGTATTGTTCTGTTTATACCAACTTGCTTCACTCTCTACTGGTCCTGGAATTGCTTGATGTTAGTTCTCACCAATATTCAAAATTGACTTGCCCATTTCTCATTAACATCTACTTACATCTAGTTCTTCTGAATACCAGGCCACATTTGTATTCACAGGAATGAGTTCACTGACACTGTAGCTATGTCTGTCTGGTCTGGCACTATCACTGCCATGCCTGTTGCATATATGGATTATGGTCTTGTATTCTTGGCTCATCTCTGTGCCTGTTGGCAGTCAACTTGGAGTGAGAATTAATTATGATAACAAGCTTTTCCAGATAAAACCCTATATTGGACTTTGGCCATCTTGTTTCTATGAGGATCAAAAGAAGGAAGTTGATCTAACTAGACTATGCATTGATCAGTTTTTAACTCATCATTTTCTTTTATGTGGGACTGATGCACCAATGTGTGGTCTGCATGACACTCAAGTCATAATAATCCACATCTTAGTGTTGTGCTGTCATTATAACTTTGAATGAAAGCACCATTTTAGACATGTTTTGTCCACAGGTTTACCCCTAACACTGGACAGTGTCATTAGTGATGTTAATACTGCTCATCTTACAACTGTTTTCAATTTTATAAGGGCCATTGGTCTTTTTAATGCTATTTAAGTTTTTATTTAAAAATTTGACTTTCTTTTCTTTTAACATGATTCCTTTTTACAAATTTTAATAATTTTAGTTTATTTTTAATTTTTCATCAGTTATTTGGTGCAGATGGGTCTACTTGCTTTGTGCTATAAAATGCCAACCAACCAATCAAGGAATACTATGAGGCATAAACAGTTGAGACAAAAATATATTTGTTGTGGTATGCAATATGAAGTTACTATCTGTTTCAAATATGTCTCAGAAGAGGACTGTTTGAAAATTTTTAAAATGTCTGAAAAGAACAACAGAACACTTGATTGCAAATTGTGTGCTGCACAATTCTTGTGTGGAGAAAACACTGGTAATGATATTAACACAGTACGTTCAACATATCATCTCAAGATATGTTAGCTTATGAATTATACAAAGATTTTCTAGATGTTGCTAAGAAAGAGGCAAAACTGGTAAAAAGAAAAAAGAAATTCTATAGTAGCTGTTATTATTTTAACACTTATTCATTAAAGAAATTAGATCAGAAAGATTCTAGGGCAAAAGAAGTTACCAACAAATTAATGTAAATTATAGTTCTAGATGACCAAATATTTTCCATTATAGAAGAGTGTGGATTCTACTGTCACACTGAATGTCTGGAGAAGGTTCATATATGAAACTGCACTGCCAGAACTGTAAATTACCATTTCAAAATACATACATATGCTGTTTAAAGATGATCACGTATCAGCACCAAGCATTATGAATGCTATTTGGAGTTCTTATGCATGACTAATGTTAATTTTAAGTTTAACTGCACAGTTAAGAGAAATGAATTGCAGTTTGTAGAAGGCAATACTATGACCATGGGTTATGGTGGAAGTTATTTCACTTACCTTTAACAAATTGTTTGTGTATGTTTGGAGTGAAAACATGTTCCTGGAGTCTATGCTGCTAATTGCAAAAAATCCTTACAACACTCACTGTTTAACAGTTAGAATTGACTGAAAGAGTGGTAATAGTCCCAGTGTCTTTTGAAGAATTAACATGCAAAATAAGTTCTTCCTTAGTGATGACTGGTGTTTAGTCTGCTGGTCACAAGTTTGATTCTATCACTGAATATTCTCACACTTTAAGTTCTCAGAAATATGATGGTCAATCTAACTTTTCATTGACAAAGAGTAATGCAAGTATTGGTAAGGAGAGTTGTTGACATATCCTCAGTCTCTCACTTGTAAGTTGGGGATGTAGCTAACATAAATGGCCTTCAAGTAGCTTTGCATCAAATTCAATAAAAAAACAAACTCCCTACTTCCAATGTTATCTCATCTGTAAAGGCTTTAAAAAACTCAACAAAGTTACAGATTCAGTCCTCAAAATTAAAATTATATTGACCATGGAAGTGCTGTTCACTGAAATTTCATCAGAATCCTACTACTGCTTAGCATCCTTGGAGTTTCTAATATATTAATATAAGGATAGGTACTTCATCACTGTCAAAAGGCTGATTGATATGAAAATGTTGTTGACACACCTGAAAAAAAAAAGGAAGGGAAATGATGTGGGATACACAACAATAATAAAATCTGTAAATTGAAAAATCAAAGCAAGCATGTAATGGAACTTCTGTAAAACCCAGCAATATCCTGTCTTTTGTATGATGAAATTTGGAAAGTATGAGGAAAGTGTCAATGAGGTGGAAACTGATGGAATGAACATCAGTGCTATATTGTAATTCTGACAAAGTTAACTGAGTAACTTACCCATGGGTATGGGGTGAAAACTTATGGAATGAACATCAGTGCTATATTGTGCTTCTGACAAAGTTAACTGAGTAACTTACCCATTATGGGTATGGGGTGAAAACTTATGGAATGAACATCAGTGCTATATTGTGCTTCTGACAAAGTTAACTGAGTAACTTACCCATTATGGGTATGGGGTGAAAACTTATGGAATGAACATCAGTGCTATATTGTGCTTCTGACAAAGTTAACTGAGTAACTTACCCATTATGGGTATGGGGTGAAAACTTATGGAATGAACACCAGTGCTATGTTGTGCTTCTGGCAAAGTTAACTGAGTAACTTACCCTTTATGGATAAATTAGTTGTATCTTAACCATTATTCATGCTTTCAGTAAATGATTAAAATCTGCAATACTAAGAGAGCAACAAAGGCCATTTTTCGATTTTTAGTTGAAGCTTTACAGAAGTTTCTTTCTACCTTCTGCTGCAGGACTGACATCTAACTTGTTTGGCACTGTCTCACATGTTATGCATGAAAAGAGGAATGAGCTGATGAGTGGTATAGTAGAAGTATTGCTTTTTGTGAAGAAGAACCACTCTCTAAATTTATTATACTAAATGTAACCATTAATTTTTTTTAATTTTTTTCCTTTCATAACCCTCAGTGCTTATAATCATATTATGGTTTAAAGCCAAAAGCTATCTTTTACTCTCTTAAGTGAGAATGTTCTTAAATAAATTCATTATTTTTATGTTGATCTGTTTATGAGGAAGATAATATGTTTACGTGTTTCAACCTTCAACTTTAAACTAGTGAAAGTGACAGTTACAATTCACAATTTAATACATGGATTAATAGATATTTTTTAACTTCTTTAAGATGTATTATTTTTATTTTCTGAACTAACTATAACCTGTAAAAATCACCTAGAGGTTAATTTTAATTTGTTTGAGTAGTTTAAGGTATCTTACCTGCTGTAATACTTAACAGAATTGCTATCAGGTGATATGGTTGGATAATTATTGTCTATTGGTGTTTCTCAGGAAAATATTTTAAATAGTATACCCATATAGATATTCTGTTACTTGCTAATTAATGACTAAACAGATTTAACACATTATATGCTTAAAAAATTCCAGTAAAATCATTTGATGAGTTGTTAATAACATAACTTTCTAAATTACAGATCTCCAGTTTCTGCTTTTTTTAGTTTAATAGGAATAAAAGCTAAATATCAAAAGCAGTATGTTATATGAAACTTGTAGATATAAAGATACATGCTTATCTGTTTAAACCAGTGGTTCTCAACCTTTTCTGACTTGCAGCACACTACGACAATATGAAAATTTTTGCAGCACCTCTGGAAAGCCTTGACGATTTTTTTAGGTACACATTATACGGCAAGCATTAAAAGCCTTAGAACGAAGATCACGGCCAAAGTAAGCGATATTAATGTCATCTGCACATTGACAATACTATCGCTTGCCTTGGCCTTGAGTGTTGTTCTGAGGTTTTTTAATGATTTTGTGGCAGAAAACTCAAAACTTTTTATTTTTACATATGTTTTCAATGAGACGCTTGTGCCTGCTTCCGAGAGCAAATAAAATTAAAGCGAGGCTCTAACATAGAAAAAAAAAGCTTATATTCTATCATCGACTGTAAGAGACCTCTCTCTCCTTCTGTCTTTAATTTCAGTCAATGCTGAAAATCCAATTTCACAAAACCACGAAGATGAAAATGAAAGCAGAACTTCAACTGCTTTTGAACTGATTGCAGTACATGAATTTTTAATGGAGATCTAAAACTCATCCAAGCTCTTTTCTGGAAACAATGACTGATAAAATTTTCATTTTGTAAATCAATGAGCTGTTCTTCCTCCTCAGTTGTAAGATTTGTTGTCTCATTGATTCCAAATGGATAGGTCACCCAGTTATATTTGTCGACAGCAAGTAATGGAAAGTAACGTTTTAGTGCGGATTGTAGGTTGCTTAATGTTTTCAAAATTTGAGGGACTATTTTCTTCTTTGATGGACATTCATTAACAGGAGGGAAACAATCAAGGACTCCTTTTGAGATCTTATTCTTCCACAGCATCACCTTTTCATTGAAGGCCTTCAGTTTGGATGTTGCAGTAATAATGTTTTCAGATGGTTCTTGGAGACTTAAGTTCAGAGAATTTAATTTGTCAAACAAGTCAGAGAGAAAGTGAGCCTTCAGCCACAAGATCTCATCATGAAAAGAAAATTCAAAACCTGTTTCCTCAACCTCCAAGAAAGAAATTACTTCAATTTTTAGTTGGACAAGATGCTTTAACACCTTTCCTTTTGAAAGCCATCGAACTTCAGTGTGACACAGTAGCTTTTTGTAGTCTGAATCCATTGCCTCACAGAGAAGAGAGAAGAGTCGAGATTGAAGTGGCTAAGACTTGATTAAATTTACCACTTGAATAACTTGATTCATAACAGGCTGCAAATTGTTTTGGCAAAGATTTGGAGGTGAGTGCCTCTCTGTGAATCATACAGTGAACAGTCCTAATGTTTGGATTTTGTTGGTGCACCAGAGTCACAAATCCTTTCTTTTTTTCCTTGCATTGAAGGACAGTCATTGGTGCAAATGCTGACATAGTTGTTCCAGTGTAATTTGAAGAGCAAAATGTTTTCATTCACCAACTTGAAAATGTCTTGGCCTTTTGCTGTACTTCTTAAATCATTGCAAAATAAGTATTCGTTTACAATTTTTCCATCTTTTATGAATCAAACAATTGCCAGAACTTAAGCTTTTTCCACTGAATCTATAGCAGAGACAATTCTTCTCCAGGAGCTTTGAAGTGTTTGCAGACTTGATCCTTCAGATCTGATGACAAGTCTACAATTTTCACAAAATTGTGTCATTGAACAGTGGAACTTGCTTAACCTTTTTGGCGCTATCCGTTCCAAGCATAGTTTCAATGATGATTGCTAACGCTGGTGCAATGATTGATTCGGCCTCTGTATGTGCTTTCTTGCATTTTGCCAATAATTGAGCAACCTTATAACTTGCAATCAATCCTTTTTCAGGCAGTTTCATGTAGTTCACAAACTTCCTTGATTGTTCATGTTGTTGAGCCATGAGATTCTCAATGTATTCTTTTGGTTTATTCTTCACAGCTGAATGTTTTGTTTCTAAGTGTCTCTTCAGTTTGCTCATTCGATAAAGGTGCATTGCAGAGTAGGCAGAAAGGTAATTGAGAATGTTCCAATTCCAAAGCGATAAAACTGTATTTGATGTATTCGTTTTTGTACTTTCATTTGATTCCTTGCTTTTGATTCAACACATTCTCCTTTGCAGCACCAGACTTACTTAAATATTTTTCCATGAATAAATGATAAAGCTAATTCATACACGATAAGCATGAAGTTCTGAAGTTGAATAAAATTCCTACCTGCAGTGTAGTAGCTGTAGCTTACCACAGAATGAGAACATATTCCAGAAAGCAGTTTGATTGTTTGCATCATTTATAATGTACGAAGCGCTTGTTGCACCACAATTAAACTAACAGTCAAACATTTGCAGTTGAGAATGAAATTTAAGTATGAACTTCTCAGTGCTCGAGTTCAGTGAAAACCATTGAATGTTTTGGAAGGTTTCAGAGTGTCTCTGTAGTAGCATTTATTAACCGATGTGTTTGACTTGCTTGTAAAATCCCAAGAAAGTTGAACGTGTTTCAAAAATACCTTGGCACACCTGCCAATCCCTCGCGGCACGCAGGTTGAGAATCACTGGTTTAAACTGTTCCTTAATTTTAAATATGTTTAACTTCTATATGTGTTTATTATATCTTTTGAAAAATAGGAAAAAACAGGAGAAAGAATAACCTCAGCTTTAGACTGGTCTATTAAAGTAAGTAGATGTTGATTTTTGTTGTTGTTTTGTTTTAACATTTATTCTTAACACAAAATCAAAGTATCGAAAATGATCTCTATTAAGCCATCTGGGTGTATTGGACATGCTTTAAATTGAAGAAAATAAATTTTTTGGTAACAAAAGATGTGTGAGTAAAATGTTCTGTACAGATCATTAGAGTAAGTTAATGTGTACTGAACATAAAGTCAGTATTTATGGAATTATAATTTTGGTAAATTGTACACAGATTTTCTGTGCCATTTGAACAACTTATGTGCAGTTTATCAATAAAATACTTGAAATAATTGAAAAGGCTTTCATCTAACAATGTCATTAGAAGATGTTACAACATAACTTCAAAAAGAAACCCAGTAACTCTTCCAAGTAGACAAAAAGAAAAAAGGTCCATAACTTCCAGTCAGATTTTGTCTTTTTTCAAGAAAGTCATAAGAAACATTTTTCAAAACCATAGTAACTCTGTTGATAATATTCAAGATATCAGACTATTAATAAAAACCTTAATTAATTTTCACAAATCATTTTGGTGTTTCACATCTTATTTAATTTATCAGTTAATGTTTTTTTTTCATTTAATGTTTTAAGAAATGGGCTTTTCAAATTTAGGCACTACAAAAGCATGTTCCTTGGTATTTAAAAAAAAATTTAGAAAATCATCTTGCATAGTTTTGATTTAAAAACAGACTTAATGGTTGAACAGCTCTGTATATCATGCTAAAAATGTTGTAATTTGTTTCCAAGCTAGTAAAAAATCAAGCTCTCTTTTGTGTTGTTAACTTAGTCACTTGGTTTTGTTTTTTTTTGAGTCAGCTCAAAATAAAAAAATAATAAATATGGAAGAAATAATTTTATATTGAAATACATGTTAATTAGTGTTCGTTATCTTTGTATAATGTGTAAAAGTACACAATTTTAATTTTACTTTATACAAAATTTACTGTATTTCCCAGTGTTGAAAACACACACACACCCATTTTGATTAGCTAAATTTTGAAATAAAGGATAAACATAAGAATAAGGTCCGAGAACTTCCACCATTTCTACCAAGATGTTTTGTGGATTGTTTAGTGACTTATGGTATACAAATCATTTTGCCCACTTCTGGTTTTATTTAAGCTATTTACCTGTCATTATATTACCAATGGAATATCTGTATTATTACCAGTAATAACATTATTCTAAGCCTATTCTAGGAGGGCCTTTTTTTTCTTTTTTTTTTTTTTTTTTTTGTTGTTGTTGTAGAAGCCATAATATGGGCTGTGTTTAAAAATTTGATTCAACTGAACTGTTACAGAGAACTCCTACCAAGAACAGGTCTGTGTTTGAAATTGTTACACAACAACTGAACAGAACCAAAACAAACTTATGATATTTTGCAAATGGCTGCTATTACTGGGTAGTGTTTTCACAGTTTTACTTTTCATATGTTCTTATAATGTTGTGTTAATATTGAGATTGTTTGAGGTTAGTAAAAATGTTATTAGATGGACAACAGGCAAATTAGATTGTTGACTGGTTTACCTTAGCTTAATGCAAAAGTGCCAACAAATTTTGTGATCATTTATGATTATCTTGTTTATTTATTTGTTATTTAATACTAAGTAACGTATTCGTTTCATTCTGGGTCAGATAGAGGGACTTGGATTACTGTCTGTTATGAAAATGCTTCCTCTAGGCTTAGGTTTAAGCCTATGAACAACATAACCTTCAGCCTGGAAGATGCAGGAATTGCTCTTGAGTGACCTCTGCCCTTGTTATGAAATCATGTAAAAAGATAGATTTTTCACAGGTGCATATATTAATTAATATTAATACAGTCAATTTTCAAGAGTCACAAGTAATCTGCTAAAGATTTTGATTATATTTGCAGCCTTCTGAAAGGTTAAACTATGAAGAAATATTCAGTGCTTTGGGACCTGAAGACCACAAATTATCTGGAAGTAAAGTCAAACCTGTATGTTTCTTCACAATGGAATTTATTAGTAAAGCTTTTCAGAATAAATTAGTTCAGAAGTTTAATTAAGCTTGTGTGGAACAATTGTGTCTAAGTATTTTTAATCCCTTCATAGCATCTGAAAATATTAAATTATTCTCTTCAAAATTGACAGTTAGTATTCTATTCTATAAGTCACTAGAATAGTCTTGAAGGTACATTAGTTGTATAGTTTTAATACATCAAGTTATTTTAAAATCATATTTCAGTGTCATTTTTGTAATACTTCTGTTGCAGTTTGTTATTATGTTTTCAAGTAAATTATACACTAATGCATGATAAAGTGAAATTAAAAATTTATATTTTTTTGGATCTACCTTAGTGAGAAACATATTTATTAAAAATCATAAATACTTCTTTCTATAAAGACACACTACTAGAAAATAATTTTCATTTTAATGTAGGGCTGTTCTTATGATTTTTTTTATGAAGTATAAGGAAATATTTTTGAAGCTCTAAATACTTTCATAATTTTATGTTACTTAAGAAAAATCAATGCAACCTATCTAATTGTGTTAATAATTATATTAATATTAGAAATATAATTATGGTTTTTGTTAAATGATACATTGTGTATCATCTAATGGATAAGTTATTTTAAGATCTAGACCAGAAATAGGCAATTTTGAGGTAGTGGAAGGTTATATGATCCAGAAAAAGCTCTGAAAGGCCATTAATTGATATTACCAGATTGTATACAATTCACTTCAGGATAGAACATTAAATCTGTCATGATAATATAAAATCTAAAGACTAGTGAACTTTTATAAATTAACAAAAACTTGTAAATATATCTTTGATAGTTAACAAGTAAAACACAATCACACACAAACTTTTTCACCTTTTTTTGAAGTAATTAGGATATCACTAAAAAGCTTCAAATTATCTATTAAATTATCTTTTTTTTTTAGTGCAAAAAGTATTTAAATATCTTCAGAATTTTTAAAAAGTGCATGAAAACCAAACTGCAACAAAACGTTTTGGTGAAGTAAGTAGAGACAAAGAGTTAATATATGCCTGTCTAAAAAACTGGTGATTGGTCAGTAAATTTATCTATCAAGTCTCTAGTTCCTCATATTGCTTCACCCTGACTGTATTAAGAAGTATAACATTGTCTACTAATCTGTTGTGTATTGTATTTCCTTCTTAAACATGTATGACATCATGATGACATTTTAATATTGTACAATCCTAATATTAATTTGTTATATTAAAAGCAAATAGTAGTTTAAGAACTTAACAACTGTCTCCTTCTTATAGTTTAGCAGGAATCTGTGTTTTAGTGCATCTGTTAGGGTATTTTTTCTAGCATAGTTGGTAGTTACTGTAAGCTACTTATGTACTAAATTTTCAAACATAGAATATATTTGTTTTCATGTGTTCTGAAATTGATTGAAAGTATTTTATATTGTTGGATATTAATATTTTACTACCTGCTTTTACTGTTCTATATTGTATAAAGACGTGATTAATTTTCAGTAGTATTCAGGAAATTAGTGCAAGTATTATTTATTATATGAGTTCTCATTTTGTTGAATTTATGAGGCTCAAATTGGTTCAATAGTTGTAAATTACTATGAGATTTTAATGTTATGAGTAATATGTTAAAGTGTACTTTCAAAATAAAATAAATTACAGAGTTTTCTCCTAATATATATTGTATGATATACACTTTCCAGGTTATGATGAATTCAAAACTTCCTTTAGAAACTTTAGGAAAAGTAAGTGTTTTTTATTATTTAAAAAAATTCAGTTAAGCTTAAATATGAGTACTATGGTATATGTTTACTCATAAGTTACGTACTAAACACGTGAGGGTTATCAATTGTAGTTTTTTGTTGTTGTTTTTTATATATGGTATTATGAAAACGTGTTAGGACAAGGGAATATTTTGCCATCCTGTCCATTTTATGAGGCTAATGCTTCACTCACTCCCTTTGACAATTGAATGAATGAGTGAGAATGATTGTGAATCTTCAGAATTCCCATGTACATCTACCTAAGTGCATTATAAGAGTGAAGATAATATTCAAATTTAGGATCTGAAATAACTGTCATGGTACCCCCATACAGTGCATTATCTATGTAGAAAGAAGCTAGCATATAGCTCCAGTATATGCTAGAAGTAATCAATTTCATAGCTATTCACAAATAAACCTTGATAAAAACAGTGTTTAACGTTATATATTTAGTTTTGTTGTCATGCAACAGCCCAAAAAGCATAAAGAATTGTTAGTAGAGCAGAGAGTTTGCATAAAAGCTTTACATGATGCTGGTTGGACTCTCTGACAAATTGTTGCACACTTGAAATGTCAAATACACCCTAGATAAAGAGACAGAAGCAGGTAGATTTGAGAATAGGAAAGGAGAGGCAGAACACCTAAACTCAATGATACAAATGTTAAGTATCTCCATTTATGCAGCCTTTGGGACAAAAGGAAGGCTGCCACTGATCTCAAGCTTGAGATAAATGACCATGTATCAAATGACAGAAAAGTGTCTTGATCTACATTATCAAAAAGACTTAAAAAAATTGAATATCTGATTAAAAGATCTTTTACTTTGGTCTCCAAATACTGTCAGGAGACTGAAATTTGATAAAAAGTACAAAATGGGACTGTTTAAGACTAAAAAAGTTTGAAATATTTGGTTCAAAGTGTAGGTTATATGTTGGGAGAAAGGTGAAATAACTTACCTCAGTTCACAGCATCTACCATGAAGTATGTTATCTTTATCTGCTGAGCAACAGGAAATATTTGTAAAATAAATGGATAATGGACAAGCACAAATATCATCAAATACTGATCCATTGTGGTATACTTGTTAGCTTTGCACATTTTTGGTAAAGGATTCTACTACCAAGGAGATAATTACCACAAACACTCATTCAGCGATGTCGAAATTACTTAATTAGGAATGAAATGGCTGGAGTCATTTAAATGAGGCAATGACCTTTACAGAACCCTGATCTCAACCCTGTTGAGGAGATCTGGGATTTTGTAGATCAGAAACTTGACAAATCAGAAGTTACATTCAAAGAAACTTTGTTGGAGTGTATCAGAGACATTTGAAGTAAAATCCCAAATCACACTTTGATTAAATGGGTTGTAACAATGCCTGAAAGACTGCAGTTAAAGCAAAAGGGCTGAACACAAAATATTAACTGTTTACTGACCTTGAACATTTCCACTGTGTTTCTGTTGTACTAAATATGAAAAGTAATAAAATATTGATGTTTCACCTGTGAATTATGTTCCATTGTTCTCTGGATATAATTTGAAATCTAATACTTGACTTTGTCCTTTCACTTTTGCATAGTACTGTACATATATATATATATATGTATGTATATGTGTGTACTATGCATATGAAACATTTATTTTCAGGTATAAGGAAATCAGTCATAAAAGACAAATGAGGTACTTAAAACATTTCTATTATGAGCAGTCTGGTTAATTAGGCATCCACTGAGAACAGAAAAATGTTCACTTTGTAATTTTCATAAATTTTACACTTGTAATAATTCAATACATGTTTAAAACATTACAATGAAGTAGTTTGTGAATTAAGACTGCTCTGTTTGGTAGACTTGTAATATTGTTGTACCTCACAGCATGAACCAATCACAATCTTGTTCATTATCAGGTACATCAAACATTTTATCAGAGATTTAACTGAGTTTCATCAGCTGCTTGCCATCATGCTGCACAGGTGCATACAATCAGTTGGTCAATAAAGACAAACTTAGGTCACTCAGTTTCATTTATGTGATTGGTGTTCAGACACAACACAGTTAACAGCTCGTCTGTAGAGTTTCCTCAGATATTTTCTAATTCGTAAATTGTAATATAAATTTACATACATTGACTGTAAAATTAGATACGAACTATTTGTTCAGAATAAACAAATTGTAATTCAGATTTTGAATAAACAAATTACATTTTCTAATTAAAGGAAAAATGAGTGTGCCATCTTTATCTTTTAACCAAGAAAATAATGTGAATATTTATGTGAAATGTTAGGATCAGTCAGGTACGTAATCATTTGGTTACAAGATGGCACTAGACTTGGTGTGGAATCTATAATTTAATTTTGTTGAACACTTTGTTTTCTTTGAAACATGTTTGTAAATTGTTACTGAACATAAAATCTTTTGCTGTTATCTTTCTCAAACGTTTTTTTGTTATTATGCAGATATGGGATTTAAGTGATATTGATCAAGATGGATTTTTAGATAAAGATGAGTTTGTTTTGGTAAGTGTTTGGTGCTTCTAGTTTTTCATTAATCTGTATTTAATTGTAACATCTATCATACATTTACTGTACTTACCTTGTTGTTTGAAGGTTTTAAAATATATAGTGAATTTTTGAAACAGAACAATTATTTATGAGAATAAGTAATCAGTTGTGAAACCAAGGTTTTCCAACTGATTAAGGAAAAATAGTAGGTTTTAATTTTTCAGATAGCATCAAAGTTAATGGTGAATTCAATATTGTGGCTACAAAATTTAAGATAAGATTTGAAACCTGTAGTAATTTAATAAAAAATAGATAAAACCATAGTCTTAAAACAGAAAGGTTAAAAAAAGAATGTTTGATAGTGGATGGAAACAACTTATGTGCCAACAATATTGAAAGTACTGTTTCTTTCCAGAAGAAATAAATAAAGAAACGTGTTACAAGTTAATAAAGAGGCATTTTAAGCAGTGTTTACATGAATAAACAGTAAAAAAACAACAACAAAAACTTTGAAGTAGACTAGTTAAGCTTTCGAGAACCTAGCCTCATTGTCTTGTTAAAGAAATTGATGACTAAAGTGGGTTGGATTTGAAAGGTATCGAGTAACATTAGTAGGTGTCAGTAGTGTAAAAATAAATATATTTGTTAAGAGTAAAGGAAGTTAGGCTTAAATAAAAATGTGTTTTTGCCACTAATTCCAACAAATAAATGAAGTTGTCTTTTGAAGTTGTTTACTCTTTTTTACTCAAATATGGTCTTGATAGTTACTGGTGAAAAATTTGCTGTCAACTTCTTTTATTATATTATGTCACCCTTATATAATCCACATTTTTACCTTCAAGTTATTTGTACTGAATATGTGATTAGCACATTTAAAAGCTAGAACTGTTTTACCTTTTGTGGATATATATGTAGTGAAGGAGGGACAGGAACTTCTCCCCTATTTTGTTTTGTTTTTTATATCTATTTAAAAGAGCTTTATCACACTTTCAGAAACTTTTGTCAGATGTTTCAATGTACAGGTTAACTAATAATGAACCAGCAAAGGATATCACATAACCCCTCCCCTTGGCAGTTACTATTACAATGATGCTAGAGATTTCAAATGTCCTCTGGATTTTATAAAAAGCAACTTATGTAGACATTTACCTATACCATTTCTTCTACCATTCTTTATTAACTACAGCAGATATAAATACCTTTATTGGTACATTTATATGAACCACATGATAGGTATCTAGAGGATAATTTAAAAATCACTTCAGTAAATTTTTAACATTAATCAATACATAACTGGAACCTTCAGAAGGGTTATAAGACCCAAATGTAATCAGCAATGAACAAGGAGCTGAAAAGATAACATGTTTGGTCTTTCTCAGCTTATCATCCAGAAACAATCAAGTTTATCTCACTTTCCAAAACTAGGCAAATAAAGTATTTAGGCCCAGCATGGCAATCTGAGGGTCGTGGGTTTGAATCCCTGTTACACCAAACATGCTCACCCTTTCACTTTATAACGTGATAGTCAATCCCACTATTCATTCTTAAAAGAGTAGCCCAAGAGTTGGCAGTGGGTAGTGATGACTAGTTGCCTTCCATCTAGTCTTACACTAATAAATTAGGGATAGCTAGCACAGATAGCCCTTGTGTAGCTTTGTGCAAAATTTAAAAACAAACAAAGTATTTAGCCAGTGTAATTTCACTAGAGGTTTCAAGACAATTATAACTTATATTGACTCAAAAAATAAGAAGAAAGAAAACACATTCAGTTTCATGATACTGCAGATAGTATATGATATTTAAGTGTGTTGAAGTAACTTGGGAGGACTGTATAAAGACCTCTAAAAATTGATGGAGAAAAGAAGTTATCCACACAAGGTTACATGGTTGTGCAATACTTGAATATTTATTTTTGTTAAAGGTGCTTGTTCCATACATCATTTCTGCATGTAAAAACACATTCAGATATTTGAAAAAAGCACTTACTACCTCTAGAGGGGTATCAAAGAACCAGCTTAAATTGATTCACATGAAAGTATCTTTAGGAACAATGATTACAGCAGAATTTGAGTTGGTAACATAATTATTCAATACATGAAATAATTTTGTGTGGGATAATTACTTTTAATTACTTCTCATATCTAAACTTTGAACAAATGACATCATTCTTAACTTTTGTTAAGAAGTTGTATTTTATCTTGTTTATAATACTGTTATAACTTGTAATTGGCATGTCATTGATAGAATTGTAACAGATGCCTAATTATTGTTCAATTTGCCAGATATTCAGTTTAGTTAGAGATTAACACCTATTTTGCAGCCTAAGAGTCTAAATTTTTATATTAGATACCAAAAATATAATCTAATACCTATTTTAAGTATTACTAGGTGGGAAGTTATAAATAACAAATAAACTAACATACACATAAAGCCAGTTAATGAATAATTTTATTATTGTTGAATAATAAGTTGAATTTACTCTAATAAATACCACAGAATTATTAAACTCATTTATCATTAATATATGTTTTGTTGTCTTGGTCATAAATCCATTTTAGTTTGATATTTTCCAAAGCATATAAACCTGTTGTAATATCTAAAAGGTAAGTGTTTATATTTTGCCTCATGCTTTTCAGTTTCATTTGAAGTTTGTTCTCCATAATTATTTAAGCAATAGTTTTGATAATGTTATGAGCTCCAACTTATTGGAAAATTTTATTTTTTTTGTAATACATTAATAAAAATATCAAGTTTTAATGCATCTATATTATTAAGTTTTTGGGCTTTCATAAAAAGTGGCTCACCTTTCTTCAGTATTTTAGATCTTCTAAAGAGTTCTTTTTATTTCCAGTCTTATAACTTGATACTGTTGTACTTTAGGCAATGCACCTGGTGTACAAAGCTGTAGAAAATGTTCCAGTTCCTCCTACTCTACCTCCAGATCTGATACCTCTCTCAAAAAAGAATAAAATCACCATATGGAACCATTCAACCACTAATGTTACCAGATCTCCTACCTGGACTTGATGGTCAAGATTCTAGCAGTCGATCAAGCACGCCTACTATAGATGTTGCTTTAAAAAATGTTTGTAGAAATGTTTCAAAACTATTAATTGTATAATGAAGAATGTGTCACATAATTTGCAAACATGCATAATCTGTATGTTTGTGGCTGTAAAGTAGTTGGTCTTTTATTTATGAACTGAAGTATGCTAATTTTTTTAATGATAAAACTATCTTGTTTTAGTAACCTGCATAGCTAAAAAATTATGTTGTTATTATACTAAGTCAAGGAATTTGTGCTATTCATCAATAGTGTAGTATACATGCTCCAATAAGTAAAGAAGAATTTATTTGTTTGTCCTCTAACTCTTCCTTGAGTTTTGCATCTGGACCTGTCAAGTACACTTTAATCAACTGAAAATGAATCAGGGTGTATCAAGAAGCTGTTTTTATTTTTAAATGCATAGCTTTCATAACTCTAGTGCTGGCTAAATATAGATCAGTCAGTAGGGATAGCCACTGGGATACTGATGGAAATTCTCCATTTTCCTCTTACATTACATAGAACAGTGGTTCTCAACCTGCGGGCCGCATGTGGCCCGCGAGCATGCGATGTGCGGCCCGCAGATCACTTTCCAATGATGACATCCTAATATAACTCAAATAATAAAAAATAAAAAATATGCACTGTATATAACATGTACATGTAGGCTACTCACTGTGGTATGTGTGTGTGTGTGTGTGTGTGTGCAGATAATAATCTAAACCTTCAAGTAAGATGAATAGCAATTACTTTTAATATCTCTATGATGCTTCGCGTTTGCGATTTGCCTCGGCCTTTGTTTACGCTTTCCTAGCCATTGCCTTGACCCATATGCAATGAAACTTAACTTTGACTCGATACCGCGTTGACAATAGTGACGATATCTCTCCAACGTTTCTACCGCGTCGCCAACAGCAACGAGCTTTCCTCCGATCACGTTCGTTCTGGTTTCACCGCCCATTGCGCCCGCTCCTGCGTGTATTCGCCATGACCCATCTTCTCTCCATTGTTTCCTCTAAGACGCTGATTAGCTGTTCGAGTTCGTGACGCACTATTGTTGTGACCTACTTCTCACTTCTCCCCGTTTGTCGGCTACGGCTGTCGCGAATCTCGTGTTCCGAAGGGCTTGAATTAGGTGGGGTGGTAGTCATAGGAACAATATACAGTGAACGCTAAGGCGTGTCGCTTGAAAATTTGTTATTTGTAAAAGACCCCATTAAGATGAACACGCCGCTGCCGAAGAAAGCCCGCACTGTTTCAGACGAGAATCGCCGTTTCAACACCGAGTGGGAATTAGATTTTTTCTTCATAGAAAAAAGAAGGAAGATGTTGTTGTCTTCTGTGCAATAAAATCATAACTGTGATGAAGCGATCTAACTTAGAACGCCACTATCGTTCGCTTCACTCCTCAAGCCTGGATAAATACAAGGAACATGCACGTGAGGCCAAACTCGAATCCCTGAAAAGGAACTATCGAACTCAAACAAACATATTCACAAGAATTGTAAACGAATCACGGGATGTAACTCTGACGTCCTACAAGCTTAGTCATCTGTTGGCAAGTCGCATGAGACCGTACACCGATGGTGAGATCCTGAAACAAGGCATTCTTCTATTCACTGAAAACTGCTGCCCGACTTCAACTCAAAAGGCAACGAAACTGCAGCTGAGCAACGACACAGTGACCAGACGGGTTGAGTGCATTTCAAACGACCTACGAGAACAATTGATGAGTGAATCAAAGAATTTCGTTTGCTATTCGATTGCCCTTGACGGTACGAAAGACATTGCCGAAATCGAGCAGCTCGCTTTTTTCATTCGCGGAGTTAAGCCTGATTTTACCATCACCGAAGAACTTCTTTCTATTCGCTCTCTTCATGGTTCGACTAAGGGTGCTGAGATCTTCCAACAGGTGATGACTGTCCTCAAGGATGCGGAGCTTGATCCAGCGAAGTTAGTCGGCGTAGCAACCGATGGTGCTCCTTCTATGGTTGGCCTCGGTGAGGGGCTGCAAGGTCACATTACAAGATGGCGTCAGGCCGAGGAACTGAAACCTGTTGTATGGCACCACTGTATCGTTCACCAAGAAAACTTAGTTGCAAAATCGCTGAAATTTAAGCATGTTACGGACATAGTTTTCTCGACCGTGAACTGGATCCGTGCGAATGCGCTTAATCATCGCCAGTTTAAGCAGTTTCTTGTTGATATCAACGCAGACTACAGCGACATCATCATTTTCACAGCAGTCTGTCATAAAAAGATTCCATGTTTTACTCCCAGAAATACGGACTTTCCTCCAGGAAAAAGGTGAGGATGTTCCTCAGCTCAACGACAATCAGTGGCTTCAAGATCTCGCTTTTTTTTGTTGACATAACAGGTCACTTGGCGCATCTTAACCTGCAACTTCAAGGAAAGGATAAAATGTGTCACGAGTTGTTTGCCACTTTTACTGCATTTACATCGAAGTTAGAGCTGTGGATATCTCAGCTTCAGCAGCTGCAGTACTCTTCATTTTCCGACTTTGGCTGAATTTAGTGCTTCGTCGTTTTCATATACAGAAGTACTTGTGGATCTCAAGGTTGAATTCGATCATCGCTTCAAGGATTTCAAGACATCAATAGAGGAACTGCATTTTTCTTAGCACCTTTCAATGCAACCCGAGTGATGCACCCGCACAATACCAGCTAGAGCTGATTGACCTGCAGGCAGATATTTAAGCTCAAGACTGCCTTCCATGGAAATTCTCTCATCGATTTTTGGCGGCATGCCTCAAAAAACTTTTCCTCAGCTCCTTGAAAATGCTTACTGTCAGGCATGCATATTCGGATCAACATATACTTGAGATGGTTTTTCAAATTAATTCGCATAAAATCAAAATTCATGCGTCGTCTTACTGACAGTCACATGACCCAGCTCCTTCAAGTCGCTTCAACAACAATGACTCCTCGTTTTGATTCCTTGGTGGACTCGCAGAAACAATTCCAACAGTCACATTGACTAATTCACAAAGACTTGCAGGTTCATGGTTGGGTGTTTAAATTTTATTTTTGGTTTGAATAGCTTCGATATGACTTGCTGGATATGACTTGGAATATTTTTGTATATATTTTCAATAAATCCATTGTCTGTCTGGTCATACTGACATTTTACTTATTTACACCTCTTAAAATAATTATTACTTATAATTTGTATCGGTATACAACTTAATAACATACTAACGTGGACCAAAGTGAAACGATATTCAGCGTTTTTTCTTTGGCTTCCTCCGCACAAGAAATAATTCATAACATACGTTGCAATGCAACTAAAAGTGTAATAGGAGGTAACCACTCTAATAATCGAACCATTCAATCAGATGTAAAAGGACGGCATCAATTTATCAGAGAATTTACTATAATTTAGTGACTTGCGGCCCGCGAGTCCAGATCGGGTCATCATGTGGCCCGCTGACAAAAAAAGGTTGAGAACCACTGTCATAGAATATACATACAATGTAATTTCAATCATTATTGGTATATTTAAAACCGAAATAGTATTTACACTAGTATCTGATAAAACATTAATTTTACAATTCCATTTGATTTTCATGTCCCATTAGTCATTTGAGGGATCTCTTTTTCACACGTTGCTTATACATACTTTTAAGTAACTTATGTTAGGTGAGATGTTTTTAAGTCACATTATTTGTTGTTTTCTGGTAAGAAAGTGTAATAAAAAATAAAACATTTAAATAATGAATAATTTTATTCTCATGTACTTTTAATCTTTACATTCCCACTGACATAACTTTGGGAAAAAAAAAAACTTTCAAGAACCTCTCACCATGCAGCACACAGATACACCTGCTAGCATCTGTTAGCTTGTACCTGAAATTACATTACTTTAGTACATATTAACATAATTATTAATGAAGAGAACTAAGATGTTTTTGTTAAATACTAGTAACAAGACTAAATATCACTGGTTAATCTGACTGCATTTTACACAGTTACAGTAATTATCAAAATATTTTTATAGTTTTTGTTGAAAATGTGTTATATGTAATTGAAAATCAGTAATGTTATAAATAGTGATGGTGATACAAGACCTAATGCTTGTGAAAGTACGGATTTGATTCCTTATGATTTTTGATTAAAATGTACATCCATCTTTCCACTTATAAAAACAATGAATGCTTTGTTCACCAAATGAGCAATGCACACGAGGATGCAACTCCTGAGCTTCCAAGTTCCTCATTTTCATGGAACATCCTCCAAAATACAACCCAACTTACACTAATAATCTAGTTGAATGCAATTCCCTGAGTTTAACTCGGTTTGCATGTAAAAAAGATGTATTTGTCAAGCTTTTAGCAATGTAATAAAGTAACAATACAGTAATAATTCAGTAAAATTTGCATTTTAGGCATTAACAGTGCATTTTAATTTATAAATAGTAATGAAACAAATTGTGATTGGCGAAGCATACATCAGATAAAAATTAGTATTTCTTGAAAGCAGAATCATTTACAGCTGAGACATATGCAAAGTAGAATAATGCTGTTAAAAGATAATATCTGTCAGATAAACAATCAATTTGTCTTCTGTTTTTAGCTTTAAAGAGTGACAGTTTTTGCAGGAAATGTATCATCACAAAGGGTAAATACTTTTCTTTGAAAAAATAACAGTTACTAAAACTGTCACTGCATACATCACTGGGAAAATGCACCTCATGAAGTTTCTGTCTGTCGCTTTTTAGTGACAAAAAGGCACAAAAACGTTATATAACATAAAGTAAAATTTAATTGCAAATGAGAAAAAAAAGTTGCAGGATATTGTGTCTTAGTGTTTGCAGTGCAAGTTACCTTTTATGTAATATACATATGCCTTTCAAAACTGATACTTGTTGTATTGGCCTGGCATGCCCAGGTGTTTAGGGTGCTCGACTCCCAAGGTGAGGGTTGCAAGATCAAATCACTCTCCAACCAAACATGTTTGTTTTTTTATTTGTGGGGGCATTATAATGTGATGGTCAATCTCACTATTTGTTGGTAAAAGAGTAGCCCAAAGGTTTAAGGTAGGTAGCGATAACAAGCTGCCTTCCCTCTAGCCTTACACTGCTAAGTTAGGGACCACTAGCACAGGTAGCCATCATGTAGCTTTGGGAGAAATTCAGAACAAACCAAACCTTGTAATATCAGTTTGAAGTGTACAAAATGAAGTTTGTTTGTAGATTAGACTTGTGATCACTGTCCATTCTCCAGTATTAAGAATTTGTTATCTGCACTAAAAGTGTACAAATTTAAATTAGAATGAAATTAAATATTAAGTATGACTAACTTTTAAATGAAAAAGTTTTGGAATCATAATTGAGTTAAAATTCATTAGGTATATCTCATATAAACAAGTAGTTTTATTATCTGTAAACAGGATGAAATGCAAAAATTTTAAATTAGCTCAAAAAAATAGCAAATAAAAATCAAATTTATATTGATATTAGTTATTAACCCTTTATGTGGACTTAGTTATTTTGACCAACCATGTAACCATCATAACAATGTACGTGCTATAACTTTTAATTTGATAAGTGTACCTTCACAAAACTTTCTTTACACAAAAAAATCAGGTTTTTAAGGGATTGTTTTTGGTAAAGATTTGTTTTTGAATTTATGAAGTTAGATTCTGAATAGCTTGAATGCAAGGTTATTTTCATGTTAAAATCAAAAGTACTTTTCAACTTAATTTTCAGACTCCTTTTTCTAACCTCAGAACCTTTTTGCATGAATATCAAAAGTTTATCTCACTAAAACTATTTTATGTTATTTTCTCTACCCTAATACTACATGGGCTGGGTCCATTTGATCAACCTTGTAACCACAACAAAAACATTTTAAAATAACTTTAAATTACTTTTTTCTCTTTCTCAAATGACTGCAGATTGTAAGAGAAAATTGAGGTTATTTTATCCGAAAAATCTGAGATTTGTAATTGTTCACATCTGTTTTATGTATTTTGTTGTTCTTTTAATCATATCTAGCTATTAAACCCACGTAGGCTACAAACAACCTGGCAAACCCATAGTTCAAGTTATAGTCTCAATTTTAGTAACATATGAGCATCTGGTCTGCATACCTCACAAACAATTTTTATTTAATTTTTTTATGTTTGCTTATATAACCTTAATAAGTTTCTAATTTTTACATTTTAATAAAATAAACGTAAGTGTAAACAGCAGTAATACTAAAAGCCAGTTTTTGATATCCATAGTAGGTGCAACAAAGGCGATTTTGTAGTTTGTGCATTACTACTTGTGTGTTGGTTTTGCACTTTTTTGTAGTAAGTAAACCCAGTTTATGCTAGAGTTTTGATAGTACTTCACTGAATTTTTATTTCAAATATTCAATATGGAACACAGAGTGAAACATATAAAGCATATAATATCATAGAATTGTTGTTTTTAACTGGCTTTGTACTTGAGATACAAAGATGTTAAATGATTCCATTAGTTTATTTAGTGGGACTGAGTGATAGCAACTCTGAATCTGTATTCCCAATAATTCAACATTTGTCATAAAAACAAGTTAGCTTTATATGTAAATCAGTAAATTAAATTTTTTTTTCTGTCGTAAATGATGTAATAGGAAGTATGAGAGTGAATTATTAACCTTTCATTTTTCAACAGATAGTATTTCAACAGAAAGTTTTAATATGTGGGTTTCACTTTGATTTATCTAAGTAAAAACAAGTGGATTGGGTCCCCCACTTGTTCAGCATTAAGTCTATGGATTTACAATGTTAAAATAAGGGGTTTGATACCCCTCAGTGAACTCTGCAGATAGCGTGATGTGGCTTTGCTATAAGAAAACACACACACACACACATATTGGATTGGAGGACATAAAGTTAAAATTTAGAAGCCTATAGGAGCAGATAAATTATCTAAGTTGTGCAGTTTCAAGTGAACATATGAAGATTGTGTATTTATTTAGATATTTCCTTTTGATCTTAAGAGATTAAAATTTAAATAATGTTAAATTTTCATTAGTAACTAGATTTTGAAGCCAAGTCCATGACATACATTGATAATAAAATAGTTTATTGAAATTTTCAGTATAATTCCATTATTAAAAGTCATGATCTGTTCATCATATCTAGAGGGTTAACTAAGAAAGATACTTGTCATCCTTTGTACTATATCAGATTAAGGGCTGCCAAAAACATCACTAGAGGTATGGGTACTCATCTAATAACCAAAGATAATGGATATAGAAGTGTTTTTGTGATTTAACAGTTATTCATAATCAAGACTATTTGTTGTTATAATTGTAGTGTAACATTTTATCAGTTTTTCTGTCAGCAGTTGTTACATAATGTATAAAATACTTCAACTTCTCACCTTCCTCTATGCAGTTTGTGATATTTACTATTCAGTTGATGATCAGTTAACATTCGAGTAACCAATTATTATAATTTTATTCAAAGTACAGGATGTAGAAGCAAATAAGTAAATAAATAATATTGTAAGTGGCTACTGACAATAAGTTTTCTTTCTGGTCAGTGGTTCAAAATCTCATTTAATCAATTAGTTTGTGTTACATTAATTGATGTAGTCATTGCTTATGAATGATCAGTTAAAATTGATTAAACTGGCCATCTCTAATTTCAGGTTTATGTCATAAATAATGTTTTTAGTTGTTTGAAATGTTAACTGTTTCACAACTATTTTGTATTTCACTGTTTTTTTATTATTATTATTATTTTGAAACACCAGCTTTTTCTTTCTCATTTTTTCACTCTAATTATATTATTATTATTAAAGTATTCTGAAACATGACATCACTGCTAGCATCAGAAAACACAAAACTTTACATTTTTAGTTGATGTAATGTTATGTACTGTATACAGCTTCAAACATTTACTGTGTAGCTTGATCAATATTTAGAATTGATTCTGGCAGGATCATATGAGGTATTTTTTTTATAAATATTTGCAAATGCAGGTTTCTCAACCTACTGGCAAACTTGCTCCTCCTGAAACAGCTACAAGTTAAAACAATGATCTTCAACTCCATCTCACATGCTAATGTCAGGATACCTTTAATTGTTTACTGTTACATTTATTAATAAGAAATGAGAGTGAAATAGGTAGACTGAATTGGCAGACCACTTATCCTAATTTTTCGTGTTTCATAATTCATTCTTTGATCGAGCTTCTGCTTTCATCAAAAAACTGTAACTCTTCATATTTATTGTTTGTTTATGTAAATGAATTTATTTACATGCTCAAAACTTCTTGGTTTTACCAATTGCTCAATAGCAAAGAGAAGGGAGATTTTAGTCTTGTTTACCTTAGTATAAGCTAACGTGGGTAAATAAACTATATTTTGTCTACCTGGGCTAGTCTCAATATCACATGTAAGGTTTTGTTTAGGTAAAAAGGATTGTAAAGATAAATAAGCATTAAAAATAACTTGCTGTGTATGTTTTTAAACTCTTCAAGAAATCACACTTACTCAGTCAACTGCAGTCTCTCCTTGTATATCACACTTGTTCCTCACATTTTTTAAATTTGATACTTTTTTGGCAACAGTGTACTGCAGTTAAAATTGAAAATTTTCAGACAGTTTAGTAAAACTAATTTTCTTTAGTCACTGGTAAAATGCATCCTCAGAATCTGAAATAAATTGCTGTTTTCTTTAATTTTATTTAATCCTGAAATACTGTTGTAGATATATGTAAGTGAAGTCTGGGGTTTGATTCCTTATGGTGGACACAACTGATAGTCTAGTGTGGCTTTGTTCTAAACAGACACACTTGAAATGTCTTCTCTTGGTAAAACTCTAAATGAAATCTATCTTCAAAAATTAAATAAAAATTTTACCCTTCCACAAGCTTTGGTTATGTTGCGTTACATCTCTTTGCTTTTCATAACAGTATTGACAATTTCAACCTTTATCTGGAGAATCAGTGACTGATACTTTCTGTGGTTTTGACAGTGAAAATAAAAGCTTCTGAATTTTCTTATACAAATATGAAAATGACATAAGTTAAAACCATTAGTGTTTAATCCAGAAAAAAAAAAAGGAAAATATATTGTTGGTATGCAGATATGAATGGGGATTCTTGCATACTGATTAACCATTTGTGTGATTTAAAGTAACAAGCTTTTACCGATTGATATTCTTCAGTATATTTTATAACAGATATGTAGTGACTGTTTATCATGCAAAGATCAAAATAGTATGATTTTATAGCCTCATCTAATACAGTATGGTATGGTTAGTTCCAAGTGTGCTCTTTATAATTGTCCTATAATTCAAACTTTTACTCTTGTATTAAATAAATCTATTTATGTGCAATCATGCTATGTTCCTGGTCTTTTTTTTTTTTTTTTCAGGCCACAAATAAACCAACAACCCCATGGATTGTTAGTGCTGCAGAAAAAATAAGATATGATGAAATATTTCGATCACTTGATCAAGATTGTGATGGTTTTCTTCTGGGAGGAGATGTGAAAGTTGTATTTCTTCAGTCAGGACTCCCACAGATTGTGTTGGCCCACGTCTGGTTTGTTGGTTTGCTTTGTCAAATAGAAGAGAAAAAAATTCAGTTAATTTTCTTCTGTGTTATAAATGTGTTGATCAATTGTACGAGTTTGTTATTTTCACTTGGGAAAATAGTTTAATTTCATTTTTTTATTTGTAATTATTACTAACATTTTAAATAATTAATATTTGTTTACATTTTTAAATTTCTGTTCCCTAGGAATCTCTGTGACATAAATTGTTCAGGAAAGTTAAATTCTGAACAGTTTGCTTTAGCTATGCATATGATATATCAAAAGCTACAAGGTGGAGAAATTCCTGCAAACCTAAAACCTGATATGATTCCACCATCTCTTCGATTGCAATCTGTAAGTTTGCTTCAGTAACATTTTGCTTTACTTTCAGTTTATCAATGTAATAGGTTCATTATTACTGGTATTATTTCAATAACAACAAGCTATAAGGTGTATTATCTTACATTTCTTTGTTTATTACCATTGCTTTGTTCACAAACAGTACATATTGTTTTGCTATTTTATTGTTTAAATCCATAAGTGTGTTACAAACTTAAGTTCTGTTATGCAGTATTTTCCTTCTTACTTTTGTACCCACATTCTGTGAGCTGTGTTTATTAATACTCATCTTGTCGTACCTCAGAAATATTCATTATTCCTCTCTTTGCAGCTGTTGCTTGGAGCATATACTTTGTGTTGTGTTTCATATTTTCCTATTTCCTGCTGTCAATTTGTTTATGTTCTGTGAATTGTATTCTCCATTTCATTTGTATCTATCCTACTATTTTGTGATTTTAATTTTGTTTTCTCTGGTTTACTCTGAAGAACAATGCTGATGTGGAATGTATATTAATTATGAGCATTCTCCTATACATCACCACAATGGTTGAATTTCATATTTATGAGTGTATTATCTTCACTGAAGATATAACTTCTGTGTTTTAGTATGGCGTGTGTACTATTTATCTTTGTCACCACATGTAAGTAATTTATAAGTTGTATTATATCACCATATGTAACAGTCCTTCTGTATTTGCTATGTGTTATTCCCACTTTTACTATTCAGAATTTTAATGCCTTATACACAAATGAAAGATTAGTAATAAAGTGCATTAAATATATCTAAGCACTTTAAATACATACTTAAATGTGTTTGAAATGTTTGTAATTATAATGTCTAGGTATGTTTGAATACAAATGCTTTTGTAAGATATATTTTTATTTAACAAGATTCTGTAGCTTTTTTTATATTTTACGTGTTACTTGTATGTGCTTTAAAAAGGAGTATCTAGTTGATCCAAGCAGAAAAGAAGTAATTCTTACACTATTTCAGCATAATTAATAATCCAGTATATTGACAGGACAATTCCATGTCCCCTTCAACAGGAACACCTCTGTCAACTGGCAGTAAAGAACTTAACACTTTGATGCAAGAAGTCAGTGAATTACAGAAGTAAGTAAAGAGGTTTATAAATACTATAATGTTTAGATTTTAGAAAGAGATGTTTGACAATGCATAAATTGATTGTAAACAAATTTTTAAAAAAGTTTTGCCACGTTTTTACTATTTTTCTTCATATTTTATCACAGGACAAAACAACAGCTTGAAGTAGACATTGCTCAGAAAGATTCACAGATTAAATCTCAACAAAATGAACTAAAAACCTTTGAGAATGAGATCAGTTCTTTGACATCAGCAATAAGAGAGCTAGAAAGTGAGAAAATTGAGATAGTAAAACAATTGGACATCTTGACTAACCAGGTTAGAGATGCCTACCTCTTCCTTGTCTTTTGATATGCGAATTTTACTTTTCTCACATTCAAGTATGGTGTCTTGTAAATAGAAAACTTATCAATGGTCATTACTTATATTTATCATATTAAATAAAATATTGTTAAATTAGTGGTGTACACAGGTTTAAAAGACTGACATACAAAATAGTGGTTAACAAATTATGGAATTCTGGTGGAAAAAACATAAAAATAAAGTGCTGAACAAGTCTACATGAATGAGAAACATAGATTAACTTTTACATCCAAACTTTTTATATAGATATTTTTAAATTTTACCAATAAGACATGCACATTTAATTGTGAATTACTATGAGTTTTTGAACTTGACAACTTACATTAATGTAGAAAAATGTTGTCTTTGTTATGTGCTGTTTTTCTTTAATAAGTGTTTCAGACTTTTTATAATAGACATCCAATCATACTTGATAGTACATGCTGTTTATAAAAACAGTTATCAGTGACCTCGAATACAAAGTACTGAAATATAAGTCATGACAGTTACAGTTCACTGTATATAGAGAATAAATTCCTTTATTCTTACCTTACTGTTACATACTGTTACTTGGTACTGTTACAAAGTACTGAAATATAAATCATGACAGGTACAGTTCACTGTATATAGAGTATAAATTCCTTTATTCTTACCTTCCTTTTATGTACTGTTACTTGGTACTGTTACAAAGTACTGAAATGTAAATCATGACAGATACAGTTCACTGTATATAGAGTATGAATTCCTTTATTCTTACCTTCCTTTTATGTACTGTTACAAAGTACTGAAATGTAAATCATGACAGATGCAGTTCACTGTATATAGAGTATAAATTCCTTTATTCTTATCTTACTGTTACTTGGTACTGTTACAAAGTACTGAAATGTAAATCATGACAGTTACAGTTCACTGTATATAGAGTATAAATTCCTTTATTCTTACCTTACTTTTATGTACTGTTACTTGGCCCTTTTTTTTTTTAATTAATATTTTCTAAATATGTTTTTGTATTTAAAATAACTAGGCTAAGTTCTGATAATGAATACAGGGTTTTTTTGGGTTTTTATTTTGCAAAATAAAGGAATATTTTTGTTGTCAGTTTTATGGAACCAATTTTGATTAGAATAACAGAAAGTGTAAGAAAAGGTATAATATTTAATTAAGAAAGTATGGGTGAAGTAAATATGATTTATTTTCATTGTTAAACTCAAAATTAGAATTTTGATAAGTTATAATGACATGTTTTTTTGTTGTTGTTTTTTTTGGATTACACGAAAGATTGAATGTTTCTTTTAACACTCCTACGAAAAGATGTTTCTAGTCCTGATTTCTCCAAGCCCGTTTCCCTGGCTGTGGTTTCGCTAGATAGTAGATAAGGACAGTGGGAATCTCGTTAATCCATTCATTAATAGATTTAAATGGCAATTTCATTTAAATACAAAATTATTAGCCTAATATTAATAACCTTTCAAGTTGCTCTGGGGCCTATTAGGCCCCACTTTTCGTAGGAAGGTTAAAAATATATATTTTTAGTTATTAGCTATCTTTTTGCTTAGTCTTACTTGCACTTGACTAGAGGATTAAAAATCTGGTGGGTTATATGGAAATGGTTAGTAACACTAGGGTTAAATGGTAGTTCTGTTGATAAAATTTGTTTCATTCTTTGACATTTTCAAAGGTTAGCTGTATAATGTAGCAATGTGTTACTGAAAATATTAAATTTCATGATAAATCATTAAGAATGATGTACAAACCACTATGAATACTGGTAATTAGTTATTGTAAACTTTTCTCAGAGTAACGACTATTTACAATCCCTCATGACCTGGCTTTCTGTCCTAGTAGAAATTTTTCTATTTCCTTTAGAGAACTTCAGTAGAGAGTAGTTTAATTGAACTGAAGGAGAAGTTACAAGAGGAAAACAACCAGGTAGAAAAGTAACTAACCCTAGAATCTGTCATGTCACTATGTCTTATGTCTTTTCGCTACTTGTTTAACAACACTTCTTATGCTTAAATCATAATCTGTTAGCATTTTTTTTTATTGTCTGTTTGTTTGTGGGAAAAAAAAGTGATTATGATAGTAGCCTTGTAAACAGTGATTCATGGAGTAACTTGTGATGATACCATAACTATTTGTTTTTTAACAAATCTTAAATATTCAGTTGTCTCTTTTTTTTTTTAACTTAAAAATGTTCACATGCTTTTGAAATTAATACTCTATGATACTACAAAATAATGTATGATATGTTTAAGATTTTGTAAACCAGCATTAATCATAAGAGAAAAAAAGAATGTTTGAAATGTGTGTTGCTTATTACTTTGAGAGCATATGAATAAGTATACAACACCATTGTTGTATTGTAATAAAATTACTATATTACTAATGTTATTGCACAATAATAAGGTACTTAAATGCGTGATAGCCATCAATATATAAATATATATATGGATAGAAAGAAAGCTGTGGTGACTTTATTGTAGCTGAACATGACAGGTTCAGATATGATCCCCTTTTGGTGTGGGAAGGCATTTTGTAGAGCAAAAGAACAGTGTGCTGACTTATAGTAGCTGAATATGACAGGTTCAGGAATACTCTAATGATGCAAGAAGAGACAGTTGTTCAATGGACATACTGATAAGAATGGAATAGTACTTAGGAATGGTAATACTAATACTGTATGTTATAAATAAGAAGTCATAACAGCTATTGTCAAGTCTTTTTTGGTGTTATTTGACCTGATTTACTTTTAGAGACAATAACATTTGTACCCACCATGCCCATATATTCACTGCTTAATTTGAACAGAAAACTGTTTAGAAAATAAATTAGGCATCATTTTCTGTAGGCTTCAGTCCCCATAAGTTACATACAGCATCATCTCCAGTGAATTATTTTACATCATTCAAACCAGTAAGAAACATCGAGTCAGTTGGGAAATGTCTTGGTGAGGGACTAAAAAGAACCCACAGAACTGCATCCAGAGAACCTAATATATTATGTTAAAAGTTGTGAGGATGCCTAGGGTGAATATTTATGTTGTACTGTTTATCAGTGTGTACATAAACTTTCTGTAAACTTTTATTTTTATACTTCTGAGTCATAAAACAGTTTCAGATACTCCCAGATCAGGAAGTGTAGTATTACAGGACTTTTGCCAAGCAAGTTGTAAATATATAGGTGGTTGTGTTGTGAAATTGTCTTAAGAAAACAGTAAATTTTACTTTCATTATATTACTAATTACTAAATATTTCAAGTATTTTATTATATATAATATACTAATTAATTATTTACTTTATCTTTTCTCTTTTTTGTAGAATAAAAAAATGATCACATTTCTTGTTAGAATTATAGACTTCTCTTGTACATCTTATAGAATTTCCAGTGAGATCTGGAAAAAGTGTAGCTCAGTGCATACATACATCAAGTTGTCTTTAATTAAGAATGTCTAACACAAATCAGTTGTGTTTAACAAAGAAGTTAAATCAAAATCAGTTGGTATACTGAGCTTAAGAATTATTGTGTTATTGAGTAAACTATCTTAAATTTTATATTTGGTGTTTTGAGTTTTCTTTTGCTCATCATATTAATTCTATATTTATATATGATTCTGAGAACATTAGCATTTATGATATTAATTTTTAAAAATATTTTCTGAAATGCTATAACTTAGTGACAAATGATGAATAATATATGGTTTCATATTTATTTTAATATATTAATTTCTTTTTAGATCTACAGCATAGCAACAAATTGTATTGTTAAATGTTAAAACTAGTTAGGTGTTGAAAAACCAGTAAGTTTAAAATTAGTGAAAAGATTACACTGCAATTTTTTTTTTTAATCATATTCCTTTTAACTGTCTACTGTGGATTTCATATCAGAAGTATGTAGAAAGAACATTTCAGATTTGTCTTTTATCTCCTGTATGTTATTGTTCAGATAACTCTATTTTCATTGATGGATTGTTTAGGCAGACAATTCACGATGACTTTACTGGAATGGACAGACACTACCTGTTAAAACAAAACACACAAGAATAGAGGATGAAGTCTTCTGTCTCCAATCCTATCAGAAGATGAAAGACAGAACAGTTTTGAATGTTGCTCTCTACACTTGTGTTTGTTTTGTTTTTTGCTATAAGGAGTTGCCATCAATTCAAGTAAACTGTTATGACTGTTCCACAACCTAACTTCACTCAAACAAATGCTTCACTGCTCAAGCAAAAACCCACAGTATAAAGTATCTTAAGTCATCAACACACAATGCAGCATTTTCAAGCTAGAAGTACTGTTTCACCATCGAATTAGTAAAGATGGTCCTTAGTGATGGAACAACCACTAGTTATATGCAATATGATGTTATTGGGACCTTGAGAAATCTGCCCAGATTGAGACTGCAACTTAACCCAGGATTCTCAGCTCACATTGATGTTCTTACACTAATATTCTTACCAGCTGAGCTACCAGGGCTCGATTCCCAAGCGGACATTTCTTTCTTCTGAACTATCATAATGTGTATTTTTTTCTGTATTTTAACAAAATTGTGATGGATACGCTAGCAGAGTTAGAACATGAATTATGTGTTAACCTGTGACTTACATAATCTGCATAATGTTTGTTAGGTTGCTGTAGTTCTAAAAATATCATTGGATTTTATTCTGGAGCACGATGATTTATTTTTGTATGCTGTTGTTACTTGGTCATCTAACCTCTACCACATTTTTTATAGTTGATTTCTAACCATTGTAGATTATAATTATTTTATATAAATTACTATTTTTAATGCTGTTTAAGAAAATTAGCAAGGAACTAATCACTAAATCATGTTTCCTTTCATTTTTTCACATAACATTACTAAATACTTAAAATAAGTCAGAGGTTTTATTCAAAATATAGTCTAACTTCTTTTTTCTTCTCTGGTGAAGAGTATGTGTTGATTGTTAATAAGTTGTATACTGACACTAAATGCTGAAGTGTTGATTGTTAAGTTGTATACTGACACTAAAAAGATTATGAACAGAAATTCTGTAGTGTGTTTAAACCAATTAAGTATTTTAGGATAGCAATTGTAACATTTTTAAAGTTATAGTATTAGGATATTTTTTTAACTGGAAGCTCCTTTAATTAGGTTGAGAAGATGAAAAGCCAGTTACAGGAACAAGAGAAGTCGTTAGAGGTAATTACAGTTGTATTCAGTTCAAGATTTGAGTTTTATGGTACTTATTGCTATGATTGAGTAATTTCCTATTGTTACAAAGCTTAAACATTTTTATTATTTGTGTAATCAGAATATACAGTTTGTTTGTTTGTTTTAAACAATACTGTCCAGAAAGAATTATACCTATACACTATATGGTACATAGTTTTGTTTTCAAATAATTTGAGGTTATCGAAATGTTTTAATAATTTCTCCCCAGGTATCTTTTACTACACATGACAGGTAGTTTTAGTGCCTTGCACTTAGAATTCTGTTGAACTACTTTTTGTTTGTTACACCAATTAGTATAGCTTAAAATCTTAGCTTAATAATTCATATTTTAATAGTTTATGAGCATTGAATTGTAATTATACAAGGAAACATTTTCAAAATTGCAAATTTCCCCTACTATGACACATGGCATATTTTCTCTACATGTATTGTGTTCTATATTTTTTACACCACACCTTGAAAGAGTAAGAAATTAAATATAAATTACTCACAAAAAATCGTCATAGCTCAGACAAACTGTAATTTTTATAATCTTCAACTTTGTTTTGTTACAGAGCTATCAGAAGAAAATCAGGCCCTTCTTGCCACACCCATTTGTCATATCTTTTCTTTTATGATGCATTAATAGTTCTCTCTCATGTTTAATTACATATTGCATATAACCAATAGAATTATGAACAAATAATAGGCAGTTTCACTCAGAGTACAAGCAATATTCCTGTGAGAAACTTAATGAATAGCTTGGATGAATTTGAAATGGCTTCTGTCACATAGTTAGAAAGCAAGAAAAATTGTGAGAGTTACAGGAAATTCTGTACTTTTTATATTAGTCTATTTTCTTTGATCATTATTAATGTTAGTATAAAAAGTAGGCTTAAATGTCTTTGACAATCAATGTTTAAGTTTACTCTTTACTTACTAAAATGTAAAAATAGAAATGTATTTGAGATAGTTAAGATTAGATTTCAAAACATACCATCCACTGACACAATCACCATTCTCAGTCTCCATTGTTTTCACTCTTTGCCTATCTAAGCATTAGAATGCTTGTTCCAGTCTTTTATACCCCACTCAAATGCCTTAGGCAATTTCTGAATTGAAAATTTCTTCACCTTCAGTGTGCCCTCTGTCTAGGTACTGATATAAGCACCTCATTCCAATAATGTAAACACTTTTTCTCGATAAAGCATTTAGCAATGGTTTATATCAACAGGAATGCTGTGATATTTGCTACTTACATTGTGATTTTGAATGAGGTTGGCATTTCTATGGTTATCTTTTCATTTATATTTATACATTACTTAACCTAATATAAAGTGAAAAAAAATCTTACCAACAGGTATTAATTTCCAAATTAATGTTTCTAATACAGAAGTCACTCATACCTCTTCTCTTCCACTTGCTACTATCTGGTGTTTGTCAAAAGCCAGGAGAGGAGTCACTCTCAGTCAAAATTATCCATGATGTGAACTGTTGCAAGATGAAAACGTGGATTGATGGTGCCTCTCCAGGAGATTCTGAGGCAACTTTTGCAAATGGCCTGGGAATAACTGGAGAAAATTTAAATGTTTTTTCTAGCAGCTTATTTTACTAGGGCAGCCTCTATAGAGGATCATTTTGATGAGCCATCTCCAGCCCATTTTCTTCATTTGGTTACTCAGATTTGTAAAGTTTTGGAAGTTTCTACTATTGTATGTGACTCTACTCCTTCCTTGTTAGCAGAAAGGATGGCAAGTGATTACTTGGTTTTTCCTCCTTCTCCTGATATTGTTATTTATGCTAGAAGATTTGCTGCTTATATACACAATGGTATTGCAATGCCTTGTCCTCTACATTTATTGGATCAGCAAAATTTGGCTAACCACCACCAGGAAAAGGCCTATTTGGATTCTCAATGGATGGACCTTCTTTTAAACTTATAGATGTCTAGATTGAAACTTGTAATTACTTTTAACATCTCTGTTTTCTTGGATTTGTGTTACTACCACAACTATCCTGAGTTATTTATCTTCAAACCAACTTTTGTCTGAATGTGATCAATGTTCTCCTCAACAATTTGAGGATGAGTTGAGGATTTTCTTGATGTCTATGTCAGTCAAATTGTCTTCTCTTGTTCTTTATTTGGTTTTTCTGGCTGGTTTGTTATTGAGATTTATTGAGTGAAGATGCTTTATTAGAAAGGGTTTATTTATTGTCTTCTTCCCTAAGGGAGTTATGGGAAGCACCTTTTCTCTGTCCCTTTATTTGCTGGAGTTCCAGGAACATCAGCATCCCAAGTTGATCCATATTCATGAGGATCTTTACTTCGGATAGACTGATGACAATGGCATCAGTGACTATCTCATGGCAGTGGAGCAGTGGGAACACAATTACACCTCTTTCTGGTCATCTGTAGTTTTTCACCAGGAATCCATGGAATCTTCTGGTTTCAGAGTTGGTCATTTAATTTTCATTACCTCCACTATTGTCTGCTCAACCTGTTCCCTTTTTCACCTCCAGCAGATCAGCAGCAAGTAGAACTTCATTCCCAGACTAAAAGAAAGTTATAAGTCAAAAAAGTAGAAGAAGGGGCTAATGTAATTCTTCTGGAATTCTTGACATTTATTTATGGTAACCAAAAAGACAAGAGGTTTTCATCCAATCAGTGATATATCTCAACTCAACTAATTTTTAGATCCTCCTCACTCTACAGTGGTATCTTTTCACAAGCTACAGTGGGACTTTCTACCAGGGCTCTGGATGAACAAGTTCAATGTTTCCAATGCTTTTCTCCATATTTCTGTAGCATAATCATTTCAGAGGTTTCTCAGGTTTGTACACAAGGGTCAAGTGCTACAGTTCTAGGCTATGTCTTTTGGTCTTGCATCAGCATCTTATATCTTCTGCTGAGTTCTTTGGCTCATTCTAATTCTATCCCATCAGTTAGCACTCTCAGATTCTCCTTTCAAAGTCCACAAAAGCAGGCTTTTTTATAAAATTGGGGCATTATATTCTGTCACTGATGCAATGTCTCGTTTGTTCATTTACAGTTGTTTTACATACTTTGTTTCATCCTCCTTTTGAGCTCTAGGCTTCAAGTTCTTTGTTTCACTTTTCTCTTAGACTGTACCTTTTGTTGTTGTTGAACTGTAGACATCATTGGTTGGAGTTGTTTGCAGTCCATATGTATTGGACTCTTTATCATTCCATATTTCTCCTGCTTTACCCCAATAGGTCTTTTCTTCCCAAGACTGGCACCCGGGAAGGGGAAAGATCCTGTCTGTTTGCCTCATGCCTTTGCTGCCCCTTATTCTCCTTTTTGTGGGATTCTAGCTAAAGTGTCAGTGGGTGGTAAGTATGTTTTGGAAGTTAACATTTTTCTAAAATAAAATTGTATTTCTAATAATACTGCTGCTTCTGCACTACCTCAAAAAAGTGATTACATTATCAGAATGATGTGCTTATACATAGTACCCAGATAGCACATTGAAATAGGTGAAGAAATTTGCAAATTAGAATTTGCTTAAGGCATTTGAGTGGGATATAAAATACTAGAGCAAGCATTTTTAATGCTTAGAAAGACAAAGAGTGGAAACCCTGTAAGTCAAGAAATAGCTACAGTGTGAGAGGAGGTATGTGTTATTGGAAATAAATAATAATATAATAAAAATTATTTATGAGGCATCCACACCAGCAGCTCATAGCAACTGGTGGGTAATGTAATTTGACAGCACAACATGAGCTGCACATGTCCTGAGTGACTTAAAACTTATAATGGTGCAAGTAGTACTTACACAGGGTTCAAAAAGCAATAAAATGATAAAATTGAATTCTGAATAGATGTATACTGTTATGAGCTTATAGCTACCTTAGATAAATGAATGTAGTTTAATGAAACAACTTAAAGTCATTTTAGAAAGAAAAAAAAAGAGTAATTTAGATTTAGATTGTATTTTTTTTGGGGAGGGGCATGAGATGGATCAAACTGACTGACCCCATTTTGAGTTAGGGTAAAGAAAATATAAAGTTTTACTGAAAAACCCCACAGTGTAGATTCCTGTACATGGTAAGAGGGACCTCTCAAGGAAGGTTCTGTTCTTTCAGTTTACCTCCTCTGGGATCTAAACATCCACCCGCATGTTTGCCATGCATGTCAACCTGTGAAGGGGAGGAGAGGATTCTAGTAATTGAGGGGTCCAACTCTAACACACCACACCAAATAAAAACTTAAATAAAATAGTGAAAAATCAGTCCATAGGTAAACAAACATGAGATGAAGATTCTAACCAGCAATCTGTAACACCTGTTGTACCTCGTTTTCTTATACTATATTCTCTTTCAGATAAAACTTTAGAGCAAATGTCTCCCTTTTTCATTCAGAAGGGACTAGAGGGACTTGCTGGCTCTCCAAAGTTAGTAAAGAAGCATCAATCTGGTGACATACTGATGGAAACATCTACATTTCAACACAGTGAACTCCTCTTGCATTCAAAGCCAATTGGGGATATACCTATTGAGGTTACATCTCATGCTACTTTGAATTCATCACGAGTAGTTATTGTTGAGAGGAATTTGAAGAACATCCCCGAGTTGGAGATTCTCACTGGTTTCTCCACCCAAGGAGTTTCTGCAGTGAGGTGTATCTCCACTTGCAAAGATTGAATTACGATGCTGACCAATGTCCTCATTCTGACATTTACATCACCACATCCACCTGTCACCAAGTCAGGTTATTTTAATTGAAGGGTATGATCATACATTCCAAACCCTCTCAGATGTTTCCAATGTCAGCTGTTTGGTCACTTAAAGACATCATGTCATGGCTCCTTGATGTGTGCTCATTACAGTGGCTGTGAGTGTGAAGTGGACCCCCATTGTGTCAGTTGCAATGGCTCTCACCCGTCCTACTTTCTCTCTTGCCGTAAATGGTTGGAAGAAAAAATTACGTGCAGCATTTGAAAACGATTCATAACATTACTTACCCTGAGAGTCATGTGGCCATTTGCCCATTTTTATTAAACATTTTGAAATGGACAAGCGATTTCAAGTTCATGTGGATTCAACACTTTCCTGTTTTTTTCTATAGGAATTTGGAGTCCCTCAGGGCTGTGTTTTGAGTGTCACACTTTTCAGTATAAAGATTAATGCCATCACTGAACAACTCCCTATTACTGTTTCAAATGGGCTCCATGTTGATGACTTTCACATCTCATGTCAGTCATGAAACATGAGTTACATTTAGCGACAGCTACAAACTGCCCTCAGTCATTTACTGAAGTGAACCACAGCATATGGTTTTAACTCCTCTCTCTCTAAAACTCTTGGATGAATTGGGTCTGTCCTTGGATAACATTGGTGTATCCACTGTTCAGCCCATCCCACCATGGCTTCTTATAGTCCCTAAATGTGACCTCTCTTTAAGTCATGTGAGACACTCCTGCATGGAAATACTACCTGTTATTTGCTGAACATCTTTTGAACCATCCTTCCATTTCTATTTATACAGATGGTTCAATATCAGGTGACTGTGTGGGCTCTGCCATGGTTTGTTGTGGTTTGATGCTGAATCCCCTCTACACAGCTTCTTTGTTCACTGTTGGACTGTACATCATTTCTCTTGCCCTGGATCACATAGAAACTAAGTAGTACTCAAACTGCATTAGTTATTCTGACTCACTTAGTTCTCTACAGGCCCAGAAATTGCATCATGTTAGTTCACACCCTATTCTCGCTGATATTCAAAACCGGCTGGCCCATTTCTATTTAACATCTACTTTTATCCAGTTTTTCTGGATACCGAGCTACGTTGTTATTTCCAGGAACGAGCTCACTGACACTGCAGATAAATCTGTCTGTTCTGGCATTATCACTGCTGTGACTGTTTCATACGTGGACTATGGTCCTGTATTTAAGGCTTAGTTCCATGCCAGTTAGCAGTTGACTAGGAGTGAGCAGCATGAAAACAAGCTTTTCCAAATAAAACCCTGTATTGGACTTTGGCCATCTGGCTTCCATAAGGATCAGAAAAAGGAAGTTGTTCTAATTAGATTGCTCATTGGTCAGTTTTTTAACTCATCATTTTCTTTTATCTGGGATTGATGCACCAGTGTATTATCTGTGTAACACTCAGGTCACAATAAGCCACATTTTACTGTCTTGTTTTTGTTATGACTCTCGATGATGTCATCATTTTAAACAAGTTGTATTCTAAGGTTTATCCATAACATTAGACAGTGTTATTGGTGATGGTGACACTGTCCACCTTCGAAATGTTTTTATTTTTTCTAAAGGCCATTGATCTTTTTAATGCTATTTAAGTTTTTTAATTTATACATTAGACCTTTTTTAATACGATTCCCTTTTAAGAATCGAAGTCCATCTAGTTTGATTTGAAATTAGAAAATGACCGTAATGACAAATAACCAGGACTGGAAAGGCCAACTTCAGGTGACTAATGCTGCTGTTTGAACTACTCATTAATCATCCTGGTGACTTATGATTAAAATTTTGCTGCATTTCTTTTAAAACTTTTATTACTTTACTTTCTGAAAATTGCCATAATGTCAAATAACTCATAACCAGGATTGGGAAAGCCAACTTTAGGTGACTGATGGTGGTTTTTGAACTTGCGTGTTAGTCTTCCAAGTGAGTTATGATAATTACAATTATGCTACAGAAAGTCTTTTACAACTTATATTACTGTAGTTTTTCTCTTACCATTGTAGACTGGATGTAAACATTGGTTTTAATGCTATTTATGTTGGGTTTTTTTTTAACTTTGTTTTGTTTTACCTTAATTTTCTTTTATGAATTTTACTAAATTTTCTTTTATTTTAACTTTCCACCAGATGTTTGGTGCAGATAGCCAAGTTGCCTTGTGCCTAAAAAAACCACACCAACCAATTTACTGAAAAAAAATGTTTGAAATGTATTTAGGAGGTTTCAGCAATTACACAAAGGATATTTAAGATAAAGAAAAATATTTTTAATTTTAACATGAAAATTACTTTGCACACAATACAAATACTCAATACATTAATGGCCAAATCTTTAGTTTATTAAAAATAGTTAAAAATGTTTTGTTTGTTTTTTTCATGTAAAAGACTAGTAATTTTAACTGAAAAACTGCCACATTTTATGAAGATATGCATACTATATTGAAAGTTAAAAGTATTAAATGTCTAAAAACTAAAAGTACAAAAAGGTTACATGTTCAGTCAAATTGTCTGAGCCTGTGTTGAGAGAGTGAAAGTATTTGTTAATTAATGATCTAAATTTTTGTTGTTACTATATTAGTATGTTTATATGATTGATCTATTATTTTAAATTAAATTTCAATACATACAATTCCATAGTAGTTAGTACCAATTAATGCACTTATAATTTCCAAAAAAATACCTTACCTCTCTCTCCTGTAAAAGCTATTCTTATCAAGTGCTATAATGTTTTTGCATGTCATAACTCTTGAAACTCCCACCTACCCAACTATCATTGTAGCTTCTTGCATCTTTGCATGTATGTCGTCTTGCAACAACCTTTAACACACCCTCCTGTTGTATGTGACTCCCTCTGTTCAATTCTACCTGACAGTACATCTTCTTAAAAGCAGTGATCTTATTAAAATGTTTCATTTATTGTAAATTTTTATCTTTTTTTTAAAGTAGTGGTTTTATATTTTAATTTTTTTGAAGAGATAATTCACTGTAGTTTATTATCAGCAAAATGTCCCATTCTTTTTTCTTTTTTTTTCATAGTTGATTATAAATTCATATTTTGTGTCACAGGCTTCCAATGTGGGAGGACCTAGTGGAGAATTTTTGGCAATAATTTGCAAGCAGTTAAATTTTCTATGTCCTTCCCCAGCAATGTGTGAGATACTCCTATCCTTGTAGTGCATATTTATGATTAGAAGGATTTTTACATATTACTTTTCCCCTCCTTCATTTCTTGTACCTCTCTTGTGAAATCTATTAGCATTTATTGATATGTTTTTTTTACGTTTGTTATATTTTTCTGTATTATTAATTTTGTATAATCTTGTTATGCTACATGCCACATTATTTTATGTTTACCTTGTCTTCTCCCAGTATCTTGAATTTAAAGTGTATGCTATGCATTTTTTTCTCAATTGAGGACTGATGCCAACATGCCTTTTTATCCATTATGGGCTTCTAATCATTATTAATGGTTTACTTATCAGGCCTCTGATCCCTTTCTTGACTTCCAGTAGTTGGAGTCAATTTTACTATTCTGGTGGGCAGATCATCTGAATCCTATTTATTTATCCCAATCCCAATTCTTTTGTCCTCTTCTTCACCTTATATCTCTCATTTATACATATTTTTTGTGACCTGTGGGTGGCTTTTTCTTTTCTCCATATGTATCTTATGAGATATTCCTGAACCTTTGTAGCCATGTATGGGTTCTGCAAGACAACAGTCAACCCTTTCTTTTTTGGTTGCTCATTTATTTCAATCTGCTTTCATAGCTTACTCTATACTTTCACCTTTTCAATCTTTGCCTGTTCCTAACTCCATGGATCTATTGGTTTGTTGTTTGGCTCACAGTTGTACTCTTTGCTACCAACAGTTGTGGTGACTATTCAATGGAGTTTGGCCCAGTAGAGATGCATTTGTCTAATTTGTTCACCACTGGCAGGAGTTCACTCCTGAACAATGGGTAATCAGACATACTTTTTCTTTGTTTTTCCTCTCCTCCTCCTTTGTATCCAGTCCCACTTTCGCCTCATTACTTCAGGATCACACTACTAGTCAGTTTCTTTCTGAAACTGTTGAGACTCTACTGTCACAGCATGCTATCAAGTTTGTCAGCCAGCCTTCCCCATGTTTTTACTACAGACTTTTTTGTCCACTTCAAGAAGACCAGGGACTGTGATTACTGTGTCCATCCTCAATCAGTTTCTGATTTTGGATCTTTCCTGCTTTACCATGGAATCTTTTTTTTCTGTGAGCTTTTTCTCCAGGCCTGTGGATAACCCTATCATTAATTTCTCTCCAACTGAGTTATATTTCAGCTTTATGATTTACCTTTAGGGCTTGTTTTAGAACTTTATGTGTTTTGTTGAATAGTTAAAGCTTTTGCCCAACTTATGCATGCTCAAAAGTTGAATTATCATCACTACATGGACAACTGTTTTCTGTTAGCTTTTCCTGAACTGGTGTCTTCTCAACACACTCATTTGCTATTTACAGGAGCAGTTCATGCTAGTTGGATTCTCAAGGTGGAGAAGTCCTTCCTGATTTCTACCCATTATATTGTCTATTTTGGTGTGTTTTCAATGCTTTCCTCTGCTGGACCCAACCTTCTTCATCTGCTTTCAATGGAACTTTCAGTTCTCCCCACATCTTTTCTTCTCCCTCTCTTATTGTGTAGTTCTTTTGCTTCTGGAGACTTGAACTTACATCATTGATGATCTTATATCCTTTGGTCATATGCATTTATGTTTCTTTTTGTAGATATTGCACATTCAGTGAAGTATTACTCGAGATCCCTTAGACTCCACTGTTAATTTCCTTATTCATTTCTCTACAATCTCTATTGGTGGTTGAACTGGAATGAATACCATGGCAGGGATACTACTTGTCCAAATTTGTATGTGTTCATCAGTACTTCTTTCTGGAGACAAAGTCATGGGTAAATCAGTGGCAGGCTTACATATACAGTGGTCTCAAATAAATATATCATATTGTTTTGACATCTTGGAGCTTCAAATGCTATGATATGCTTTGGATCATTTTCTTCCTATTGTATGGAACAGACTTGTCTTGATCCCTTAAGACAATTTCACCATCTCTCATTTCTATCATCAATGAGCACCAGTTTTTCTTCTCTCTGTGACCAATTATTGGAACTACATTATTAGGTCCACACACTACAGGTATGTTTCAGCATGTCATTTTCTGGGTGCTTTCAACCTGGAAGCATATCATTTTTACCCCATGGAGACTGGGGTACTCCTCATCTAGATGCTTTCACCACTTTCCTCAACATCAGGTTACTTTTGTTTTATCTCCATTTCCATTTGGTCATAGCATTGGATGTTGTTATTGAAGACTGGACCAACTGCTACCGTTATGCTTATTCCCAATCAGTTCCTTATCAGAGTGATTTCAATCCTACATTCCATTTTATGTGTGCTAATTTCTACAAGCTTATGCAGCACCTACTACTTAACTGGGCAAAGAATATATCTAATACAGAAATTATGTGGTCTGCTGTATGGGTTTCTCTCCCAGCAAGTGTAAGCAATTCATGAGTATTCATCAGATACTTTCAAAGGATACTTATCTGTATCCCTTTCACCAGTCTCTCAACCTTTTAATGTCTGATTTTAATTTTTATATGAGCATAGGTAAGGTACTGTGTGGGAAAATATTATTTTCTGTACTGAAAACATATTTCCAATAAGTACTTACCTCCTTTCACAGTTGCTACACTATCTTTTCATTTAAAGCCAATGTTTACTTTCTATGTAATCATAAAGTGATGGTTCAATAGAATTGAATAGAAGGAGTACGGAGGGTGTGTTAAACTCCTGTTGGTGGTGGGTCATTGCATGATGATTTACATGTGAATATTCAGTTAACCCTGTTGATGGTTGAGTAGGTGGGAGTTTCAGTGCCCTTGGCATGTGAAAACATTTTGCACATAGTGGGAAGCATTGAACAAGAATAGCTTTTATGTGAAAAGACAAAAGATACTGTGTCAGAAATGTGTTTTCAGTATAGGAGAATAATAACATTTATATGTGTTTAATATTAGTTTGAAGACCTCGTTAAGAGTAAGAGTTTATATTTGTCTTTTCTTCCTACAATAAATGTATATGAATATGTAAGTGAACACATTATTCAAATTTTTAAACATTTTATTAAATGTCTTCTGTATATTTTAGTAAGATGTGAACTCAATTTGTATTAATGATAAGAGTCTAGTGTATCTGTTTGTTAAATATATAGATGTTTTTCTGTCTTTATTCCTTCATATAAATTAATAAAAATAAATAAACAAATCACAGGAAAAAACACCTGGATACCAGTCATTAAAAGTCTTCATTACAGTTTACAGTTCTGTGTGAGTTTACGTATATACTCGATTGTTTTGAACAGTGGCTGTGTATAAATAAAGTTAATCGACATCAATTCCCTTAAAGAAGCATTTTTCTAAGTGTGTTTTCTTATTTCCTGATCAGACCCCATTTTTTCACTTTGTTTTATCAATTACATATGGAATTTTGAAATATAGAATTAGAAATCAAAGAAACAGTATCTTAAATGTCTTCCAGTGGTTCAGCTTTAAAAACTGTAAATTGACAGTTCTGTGTTCAATCACCACACTGGGCAATACAGAGCAGATAGTTCATTGTGTAGTCAGTGCTCAATAAACGTCTCTTAAGTATGATTTAGAATTCTGAATGTGTGTGTTTGTAAATACAGTTAATAATGTGTTGTCATACTGACTACATTTGAATGTATCTGATTACACCAGATCCAAGTAGATTAAACTAAAGCTACATTCTTGCACTGACTTGCAGGTATTTGTGTGTCCATTCAATAATCAGAAAATAATTTGAAAATCCATGTTCATTCATATGAAATCTTAAAGATAATTTTATACCTTGGAATATTTTTATTACTAAAAAATAAATTTTTTTGTACAAGTGTAAGACAATATTTTTTCATCATGACAAAACCAAGAGTTTGCTTTAAATACAAAATGAAATTAAGTTCAGCATCCGAACTAGTACTTGTGCGTGTGTGTTTGTGTGCCATTCTAACAAAATCTTGTTTTAAATATAAATAGGTATGAGTTATCAGAATAACTTGAGCTTTATATTCTAACAGGATCAAAAGTTAACTGTAAATACTTAAACCTTACGCCTTCTGAATCCCAAGAAACTGAAATTACATTATGCGAGATTGATTTTTATGTCATTCTTATAAGAACAAGAGCTTATACTGAATACAGAGACATGAACTAAATGGTCTGAAATTGTATTTTTGTGTCTTCCTCACAGGACCAAGAACTTGCATTGAATGAAAAGAGGCATGAACTAAATGAGTTAAGGTCAGGAAGAGACTAGTCTTCAGAAACAAATAACTGATGGACAAAATAGATTGGACTCATTGTCTCAAACAGTAAAAATGACACAATCTGAAATTTATCAGGTAAATTGTTATGTCCAGTACATTAATAGGTTTTATAAAAGCCCTAACTTTCCTCCTTTTATTATGAGCCACCCTAATTCTAAATTCTATTATGATTTTCTGTCACATTATTTCCTCAAGACAGCTCTAGCTATTAATTTTTAAATTATTAATAATTGTAAAACTTACAGACACTTAGTACTGCTATTACTTTTGATTGGCAGTTCAGGTATGGTCAAACAATGTACAGACTTTTTAGACTTCAGTCTCACATGCTAACCCTCAAGAAAAATTAAGTATTTATTATAGGAATTAATAAAAAAATTAGGAAACTTAGATTGATAAAAAACTTAAGAAAATTAAGACTGCTTGTAAACCAGCATTAGCCAATAGAAATGCAGCTCTGTGTTGTGTAGAGAAAAAAAAAGTCAAGAATAGTAGATCTCTAAGTTCTTATTTGTGTATTATGAATAATAATAATAGTAAAATTACACTTTAGGATATTTAAGGTTTATGGGTGCTTCAAATCTTTTGCTTTCAGATTTTGCTTGTTTTAAAACAATTTATTTTAAGGACCAATAACAAAATACATATGGTGTGAGTTTCAATTATTTGACCCTAACGTATAAAGCATTAAGGTTACTATATTATTGCTGAGTATATTATGGGTTAAATATTTAGTTGACCTTTATTGCAAACATCCTTGAAATACTTTCTCATACCTTTGGATATTAAATGGTATATATTTTTTCATTGCTTCCAGACTAAGAAAAAAATTGAAGATCTACGACAACAGCAGTTAAAAATGAATGAAGTAATAGCTGAGTTTCATACAGAAGGATCATTTACTGTGAAGAACAATGACTTTGTTCAGGTAGCTCCTGTAAACATCACTGAAGCAGATGGTCTGCAGCTGATGGCAGAAGTAGGTCAAGTCTGAATTTTTTTTTCCTCATTAAAACTTGTAGGAGTGGTATAAGAGTTAATTTATGAATTTGTTTTACAAGCTTATAGCAAAAACCAACAACACAAGGTCTTCATTTCCAATCTTTGTTTAAAAGAATGTAATTCAAAATTATGCTCATGTTATTGTGGAGAGCTGTTACTAACAAAAAAAAACTTATTTTGTAAAGCATACTTACCTTCTGTTGACACTATATCTATTATTTGATATTGGCTTTGCCTATATAAGCACTGGTCTCACATGCTTCAGTCTTTTATATCCCACTTAAATTCCATTTTCAATATCTAATTTGCAGATCTCTTCACCAACTTCAGAGTGCTCTGTACCCTGGTGCTGTATGTGTTTTAGTGGACTAGTATTTAGTTACAAACAGTTACATTTCAATTATTATATATATATGTATATTACTATTTATCATTACTTTATTATTATTAGTTTCCTTAAAAATATGGAACAGTAAATAAAGAAGTATAGCAAATAATTATCTCTTCTAGCTGTAACCTTTGAACTCAGTTGCTGCTGGGCGTAGGTTGCTAAGCCTTTTAAAATTTTACACATGGAGGATGTGAAACAAAATATTTTTTTTTAGGTTTTATATGTACAGTTGAATAACCAAAAACATCATAAATTACTCTACTAATACCATAGAATTCCATTATCATTTATCAAGCTTAGTAACTGAGGTGCATTAAGGTTAAAAAATATAAAATTTTGAGCAGATTAAATACACAACCTGCCTCTTAGAAATCTTTATTCAAAAGAAGATGGTAGCCTTTTAACAAACAATATGGCTGAAAAAAAACCACAAGGAGATATCAGAATCTAAGCTGTCAATTGGTTATTCAAATGTCATGTATTGAACTGTGTATAAGGGACTGTTTCAAAAAAAAGTGAAGGAGATGAATGGAACCATTGTGTTTCATTCAATACATAAGCCATATCTCAGCAAAAAGATGATGATGTTTTTATTTTATATTCTTGTTTGTCAATATTGGTAATCTGAATTCCTAATTTGTACAAAACTATAGACTTAGTATTTTGACATCAAAAACATCTAATTTTATCCAGTTCTGCATTCAGCATAACACATGACTCACAAAAATTAATATTTGGATGAGTTGTGTTTTTTCACATTTACTTTTAAAGTAAGCAGTTAAATAATGTATAATATGAATACTTAAATTATAATCTACAGTTTGATATTAAACTTTCTGACATAAATTGATAAAATTGTAGTACAATAAACTTTTGAATGCAAGTCAACAAATGAGAAGACATGACCTTTAATCCTTGACCTGTCTCAAAGAGTAAATGTTTTTTTTCTGTATTTCACTTTTAATATTTATTACACACAATTTTCTATTTGTATGTTAAATATATTAGTGTGTTCATAAGTAGCTTTTTGTGATATATGAAAAACATAAATTAGTTAAGTAGGAAGAATAGTGTTTGTGTGCATTTTCTTATCTGCTGAGCCCACTGAGGGGAATTGAACCCATGATTTTAGTGTTGTAAATAAGACTTACTGCTGTGCCAATGGGGGGCAGAAAGAATAGTATTCTTAATATTTATTCTAGATAACTAAAAGAAAAACTGTCAACAGAAACACAAACTGTTATGTATACATGTAAATATACAAAACTCACAGGAACATCATGTTTACTTACAGTCATTATTATATTTTAGAACTACCAGTCTTTTCTGTTTGTTTTACTTATGTCATTTATTTTAAAGAGCTTTGTTTCTAAAAGATGTCCAGAAAAGGAAAAAATGTAATTGAAACTTTATTAACTGAAACATGTATGTTTACTCATTTTGTATGTTTTTTAACTTAACCTTATCCATCCCACTATTGTGAACAAATGAAGTATTAAGTTTCAAAAATTTGTGCCTGATTTCATCCTTCAAATTATCTACAAGATAAAAGTATCAATGAAGTGTTCAGATTTATAATTTTATTGATGTTTGTTTCAAAGTAACTTAAAAAAACCTAAATTTGTAATTGTAATTTTTGTTTTTACCCAACAAACTGTTATTTGTACTCTCCAAGTACAAATATTTCAACTTCCTGTAAGCATTTCTTGCCATTTTCCGAAAGAGAGATGCAAATCCATTGTCTTGTACATATTTATTGCTTATTTATAACTCATATATATGCAAAAACTGCTCGTTTGGGTTGAGAAAATATTTTAAAAATATTCACAACCTGACGATGACTGAAGAAGGTTGAAACGTTGTTCGCTCTTCTACGTAAAATATTTTGTCAACCCAAATGAGCCATTTTGCATATATATTTCTCAAGTGGGTTTTCGACAAGTGGTCAACAAATTTTTTCAAAATCTCAGTTTTTTTTTTTACTCGACATCACTGATTATTTATAACTCAGTTAGTTTGAAAAACAGTGAATTTATAAAGTTGATGGTTTCAAAGACAGTAAAATTCAACTAACTAGTTTTTTATTTATTTTTTTTACATATTGCAACTTCTAAAAATAAACATATATTAAAGTGTTGGTCTTTTGTTGTTTTTCTAAAATAAACATATATTAAAGTGTTGGTCTTTTGTTGTTTTTTTACCTGCAATTTATTTAAAGTGGAACTCATAATTTCTTTCTTATAAGGATTTGAGATTTCTAAGCTTTGGTATTATGTCAGAAACCTTTCTGAATTATCTATTTCTGTTAGTTTAAAAAATATAACATTTTTTATTACAAAACTTCTCAACCACATGGATGGGCACCCTGTGATTTCTATTAAACCTGTGTGAAACCTGAATAAATTATGCAAAAAAAAAAGGGGGGGGGTCATAAACACACAGTGTTTATCATGTCTGTGTTTCAAGTATAGTTTTATTTATTATTAATATTTATGAATGTACATACAGAAGTGACCTATATAGTGTCACTGTAATGGAGAATGTTAATGTTCTTCAGTGGTATAATTCCACATATGGCTACTGTAAAAGTATATTATATGGGTTGCAAGAAAAACAGCACTCTTTGTATAAAACTACGAAATGTTCAATTAATTTTTAGTTATCTCATAATCACAAATAATTAATGTGATGTTTTTTGACTAGCATATGCTGTTTGATTTGTGGAAGTCTCATATTGGAACTTTGTCTAAAACAGATAACAAAAGTTTGCCACACTATACTTTATAATTACTTAAAGTGTAGTGTAACACTGAAACTTTGTTGTATAAAAACATTTTTGTGCACATTTAATGTTGTTGTTTAATTTTATTTGTAAAAGGGGTTTATGCACTGAAAATATTTCTACAGAACCCAAAATTATTGATGTATTCTTTTGAGTGGAAAAATGTTAATCTTCCTTGTTTATTTTCTCTAGGACGATCCTTTTGGTAAATTAGAAACCTCGTTTCATGCTGATGATCCTTTCAAGGCATTTAACGATTCTTCTCGAAAGGAGGATATATCCAAAGTTGAAGATTCCAAAGAACAAGCAGCAATCTCATTTCAAAAATCACAAGATTCATCCAGTAAAGTGGAAGATATATTTCAACAAGAAGACTTTTTCAGTGAGTTTACAGAACCTGTTAAAAAAAGTGAAGACTCATTTGATAGTGGCTTTAATGGATTTTCTAGTGATCCTTTTGGCAGTGAGGATCCATTTAAAGGTTTGTAAAAATTATAAAGTTTTCAATAATTTTTAAGCCAGAGTTATAGCATGAGATTTTTCTGATTTTAAACTGTAAAATAACCCTAATCAAGTGCAAAAAAGTAGGAAAGTCATTTCAACCAGATTTATTGACTGTTTATTGATTTTAAGCCAGTAAATATTAAATTACTTTTTGTTTTGGTTTTTTTTACATTTGGGTATTTCAAGTAAAGTTGTTACATATAATTTTTATCATGTTTCAGCTGTGTTTGTTTTTTGATGTAATATTTCCATGTATAGAAGATCCTTTCAAGGATTGTGGAATAATAGAAACTACACCTTCTGATCCTTTTGGAGAGGATCCTTTTCAAGAGGAATTAATTGGTAAAAAAGAGAGTAATAAGGTGAGAATTTTTTTTGTGTTCTGTACAGTTTTTTAAGTGTACTAATGTAACAATCACATACCAAAATACATGGAAAAGTTGAACACAAAGGTATATAAATGATATATCTAAAGAACATGCAATTAATTTCTTTTGTTTTCAAACCTTTTCAAACAAAGATTTAACCAACATAAGCTGTTTGTTATATTTCTGTCATGCATGGCACTGTGTGTTTTTGATTTAAAAGTTAGGCTGTAGAAACAAAACAACAGGGGTGGTGGTTATTTTTGGTGGTTGTATGTATCATTCTTAAATGCCTCCATCAGCAATTACCTTTTAGGTTCAAAATAACAAGTTTCTCACTGGTGAGCCTGCTGTTAATTCATATTAAGCATATACAGACTGTTTTTTCTGTAATTTGAGTTATTTAAATAAAAAAGTTTTTAAATTTAAAAACTCTGAAGCCTGATATATTGTAAATATTATATTAACCTTCTTAGAAGATACTATGATCTTTGATCCATGACCATAAGAAGACTTGTGTTGTTCAGGTGAAATGTTTTTTTGCAAAAGACTATGAGCTTCATTCAAGATTTCATTAAAAACCTTTACAATCAATGTACGTGAATGAAACTAACATTATAATGTGTGTGATGGCACAAAGTTTTACATTATATAAGTTTCAGTTTCTTTATTCCAAAATAAAACTTTGGGTTTTGTTGTCACATGACCCACAAGCTGTGAAGAATTTCAACTTTCTGACTCTTAATCTTGTTTTAAATAACACCAGTCATCTAGATGTATGTTTAAACAATAAATGTTTACTGGCCCTGTTATACGTAAGTTTCGGAAGTTCTCTAGTTCAATGCAGTAGAAACAAGTAACGACTTTTGTCAACCACTGATGGGTGCTACATTCACATTCCATACTTTTGTTGAGCATTAAACATGTGTATGTTACATATACACATATGTAGTCATTAAAAAGTGCTCATTTTACACTATAATCAAACAATGCTTATATTGAAATTATTGCACAGTTTTCAACATTTGGCAGATGAACTACCTATAATATTGTTGGCTGATTTATTTATGCTAGAACTTTACTTTTTCTTATCTAAATATGGTATAGTTAGAGAGACAATTAAATTGTATTCAGGTCTTACTTTTATATCTTAGTTACTGTGTGTTATTTATGTTTTAAAATGTATAATTTAAACATTTAAAAAGTTTTTAAATATCTTTCATTCTTTGCATCAGTTTTCAAGGCTTAAGATCATGTGCAGGGTAAGATAATTATTCCAAAGGCTTGTGCATCCCTGTTGAAAATACTCTAATTATGTACCAAAGACATTGTTGAATTGTATAAAGATGAGTAATAAAACTTAAAGAATAGGAAATGAAAATAAAACATTAAAAATTAACTATATATGAAAATGAGAAGACCTGGCGTTATGAATATAACCAAAAGAAGATATTTTAAGATACTGAACAAAACATTAAAAGGTGTGCATATCTTTTCTGTTCCTTAATTTAAAAATTCCATTACACTGTAGGTTGATGATGATATTTACAGTTAATGATGTAGAAGAGAACATTAAAAAATGTAAACATATATCTTGTAATCATTTATTATATTCATTTTGTAATTTCTAGAGGTTATACAAATAAAACCTTAAACTGTAAGGAAAAGAAAAGTAATTTTTATACTTAAAATGAAAATCACCTTATCTATGAACATTTATTAAGTATTTGAGTGCAAATAACTACAGTAGATAAATAAAATTTTTAATAGAAATACTTGTTGTGAGAATGCATTAAAAATTCTCAATTTTACAATATGTATTGTTGCACATGTATCATTCTTTTGGTGAGAAAGAGCTAATGGAATTATTTAATTGTTCCATATGATGTTTAAACAATAAAATTGCAAATTCATTTTAAGGTTAAGCAACATTTCTCACTCAAATGTAAATAAACACAATTATAAAATTTTCTTCTTTTTTTTAATTAAATCTTGACACTGGAAAGTACTGATGAATTGTGAATACAAAAAAAACATTTTGTTCATATCAGCACATCTAGCCTTATTACGTTTTGTCCTCTGGTATTATTCAGTGTTTGACTGAAGGAAGTTTATCAAGATGATTGTTCTAACATTTCCTGAGATGACTTAGTAGGCAGTAATAATAGAGAACAAGTCTGATTTTATTAAATGCAATTTAAGCATATGATTTTGTTGGTTGTTGTTCTTCAAGACAACAGATGCATTTCTACAACACACAGTTTAAATTAAACTTAAGGAGGAGAGATTTTGATTAGTTTTGTCACAGTAATATTGTATTAACAAGTTAAGAGTTGAAATAGAAAGGGTTTTATTTGGTTTTTAAGTTTGAAACATCATCAAATAAAAGAATGGATATACTGCATAAATTTAAATACAATGGTTTTAGTAATTTTTCATTTTTTTTAAGTGACCCAGTATTGTTTTCTTTTCATATGGCCATGATAGTTTGTAAAATGAGTTTTTTAATATTTTAATTGATAAGTATTTTTTCTTAAACTAAATACACCCTTGTGCAAATTAATTGAAACAAATGGTAATTTTACAATATTTTCAGCATGGCGGCTGGTGTAGGCTCGCTGGACCCGCTGATTTCCTTTAATAGTCATTTTTTCACACAGACAGCGTCAGTGTCATTAGCTGTGTTTTGCAGTATGGTCAATCTATTTTTGAGGAATATTACGTTATTCGAAATTGCATTAGAAGGGCAAGGTGATCAATCAAAAAACAACTTCTTACCAACTCAATGAAGAAAAAACGGTATCAGTGGAGTCTGAAATACAAAAACTGGACGTAAGAACAATGGAGGAAGGTGTTATTCAGTGACGAGACTCATTTCTTCGTACAAGGTCAAAGAAGTCTGCATGTTTGCAGATCTCCAGGTGAGAAACTTCGAGAATCTCACATCAATCAGTTCGTAAGACGTCCCTTGAAGAAGATGTTTTGGGGCTTTTTCAGCTATTATAGCGTTGGAGGCTTACATATCGTAGAAGGTATGATGCGAGGACCACAGTACATCAAATTTTGCAGAGAAGAATCGTTCCAGAATTGAAAAAGAGATTTCCAGGTGGATCTGGCATTTTTCAGCAAGATCTGGCTCCGTGCCACACAACGAAATTTGTGAAGAATTTTATGGCTACGAATAAAGGTGCTGGACTGGCCTGGAAACTCTCTGGACTTAAATACTATTGAAAATCTTTGTAAAGGAAGACTTCAGGGAAAAGACTGTACTATGAAAGATAAGCTGATTGAGGTCATAATTGAGGTGTGGTACCGTGATCCAAAAATTAGTAAAGATTGCAGTCGACTCGTGGACTCGATGTCAAAGCGGATTAAGGATCTTCTGAAAAATAAAGGCGGTCATATCACGTATTAATTTGTGAGTAATTTTTGGATTCTCAGAAATAAAGTGCAAAAAAAAAATTGAAAAAAATCATAATTTTCCGTCTTGTTTCAGTTAATTTGCACAAGGGTGTATGTGATTACTTGAAAAAAAACATTTATGTTAAACATTATATGTGTATTTAGTTATATTGATCCACTAGAATCCACTAGTAATAATGTAATATATGTATCAACAATTTAATTAGTTAAAAAGATCATTTTTTTTGTCATTTTACATAAACACAATTCTGATATGGTCTAACCTCCTGTCACTCAAAGCTATCTTGATCTTTTCTGTGCTCTCTAAGCATTGCTAAAATTTCTTTTTTCTTTTCAGCACACCAGTCTGTATACTTCATCAGTTTCATGTCATTTTCAAACATGTACATATCATGTGACTACTCTACACCAATAGCATTTTGCTGCCTATATTGGTGCAACTATCTCCCTGTGTTATTCCTACTCATTCCTCACTTTTTCAATTGGGACAGCTTATCTTCTATTTCAATATTTATTTTCAACAGTTTTCTTTTACTGTGTATGAGTTCAGTGATTTTTTTTAATTTGTTTTTCATTACTGAATTGTATGAGAACTATGAATGAATCAAAGATTCCATGTGTTGACTGTGGTTGTTCCAATTACAGTCAACAATGCTACTGGTGCAAATTTCTAGAAATCAGGTTTGACTTTAACTGTAGAGAAGATACAGGATTTAATTCACGTGATTCATATGCTTGTCTAGTGATTTCTTCTTTTCATTCCAACAGTTTCAGAAGAAGAATGCAATCAAGGAGAAGACTTATTTGGACTCTTTTGTCCACCTTCTTATTTTAGTCAGTCATGCTCTAGGAAATTTAACCTTCCACACTTTTTTTTTTAAAGCAGGTTGATGCATATTTAGTCTTCACTGTACGTTTGAGATGAGAGTGATTTGGGTAGTTTTCTTTTTATTGTTTCCATTCCTCCATATTGTTCACCTTGGTGGAGGTTTATTTTTATTGTTCTCCACCTTTATTCCTGTCAGTACCAGATATCCCAGTGAAATCAGTGATAAGTTTTACAACTTGTGTACTTCACACCTTGTGATATCTGTGGTAGCTGCAGTTCATGTGCCCTTTGTGTGGCTTTGTCCTTCTTAAGTATATCATCTCATTATTGCTTGGACTTTGACAAGTTAGATGTTTGTATGTTCTTTATCATCTAAGTTAAATTAAATTTATTGTAAGTTAGATATTGATTGTACATCATTTTCTCGGTGATTTTAGTCAGTTTGCGTGTTTGTTATTATTTCATTTTTTATACATTAAAGGGCTTAACTTTAAGGAAGTTTCCAGGTTGTTCTTCAAACAACCTGAGCTTTATCAGAGGTTGTCCAGAAGGCTAAAAAGGGTGGGGCCAAAATCATTGATCTTTTGGCTCTGAAAATTTATCTGTATTATGCATATCAGCTGCATCACTGGAAAGAGAACTCCTCCAGTTTGACTTGATTTTTTTCATTAAACTAAACCCTTTTTCATGTTCTACTGATGTTGCTGTAAAGGAGGAAAGAAAATTGCTGTACGGGTTATAGCACTCCTCATTTACAGCTTACCAGATACCTTTAGTGACTCTTGTTTGAAACTGAGGCAAAAAAATGGGTGATGAGACATGATGAGACCTCTAATCATTTTGCTTATAAATAGGATGTCTTTGCTCAAACAGAATTTTTTTTTATAATTTATATTTCAAAAATCAGTTTAAGTATTCTTTATAGGTATGCTCCTTGTTGACTTTCCACTCCATTTCAACTGAGTTGGAATCATATCCAACTGGCTCAATAAACTCCCTGTATGTATCCACAAGCAGAGCTGCATCAGTTTTTGCAAAATCTGTTGGTCCAAACCAAAAACCAGAAAGATAAAGAAAATAATTAAAAAATATTAACATTCTCCTGAAAGGAAAACAAAAATGCATGTAATATGAATGATATGGGTGATGTCACATTATGTTCACCATCAACATTTTTCACTGGCCAAGACTTGAAATCAATAAACTTCTTTAATAGTTTGGTGTTTTTCTGTGCATTGTTTAATCTTACTTCCAAAGCACTTCACAAGCCCATTTACACATTATCTAAGGTTTTCCATTCAATTCCAGGTTATTCATAAATATAAGTGTATTTTTGATGGATCTAATGTCTGTACCAGGCCTAAGGAGAAAAAATATGTACCATTTTTCAGTTGGAAAAAATTATGTTAGGAACTTGTAAGCTAAGCAGATACTCATAAAAAAACAAATATGTGCTCTTTCTAACGTACAGGAAATACTTTCAATGTTTTAAATGAGGTATGCTTAAAGTTAACAGTACCTTATGGGAAGTTTTTTCAGGGATGACACTGTTTCAGATATAAAAACTGGTACTTCTCCAGTTGTCACTTCTCTAGCCTGAAAGCATCTAGACAACCTGGCAAGAACAGCTAGGACATCAGCCAAGAAGTGTGCAAACTCCATTAACTGTCTTGACTTCAAAACCTTCAAGAACCCCTTGGCTTTGTCTTTGCTAACAGGACTTTTAGGGTGATTTTGTATCTGCAAAGAAAAAGTGTATCTAACTAACTTTAAATGTAGTTGTGGTCTATTTGTGGAATATATTGGACATGTTTGACCAATATTTGTCAAAAACAACTATATAAGTTGATTCTGTTACATTTCCGTAATATTTCAACACAAGCAAAGTATCTTAATTTAACCAATATAAAGAAATGCTTTTGAAAATTTCTAATTGATGGTAATGCTTAATTTTCATTGATATTAGAAGAATCTTACCTTAAGATATTGAACAAGAACTTTGTATATGCTGAAGAGGTTTTTAGGAGCACTTTGGTGCAAGCAATCCACAGGGTTCCACCAACTCTTGTAGGAATGTATCTTATTTTCTCAGAATAGTAACTGTTAAGTTCAGCAATCCACAGTTTAATTTGCTGTTATGGTAAAACTCGTATATCTGTTGGAGAAATAAAGGTTGATAAGTTCATTATTACCCCTACTTCAATATCTTGTTCATTTTGGTTGTTTTCATAATTTCCAACCCCAAGTACTCCACAAGGTTTTCACCTCACATTCTCTCATAGCTCAAGAAGTGGGCTTCCTTGGAAATTCTCATTTTTAGTTGTAAAACTAATGTGCATTTCTTTCAATGAACATTCCTTGATCAGTGGAACTTCTACTCAGAACCACAGTCACCACATGATGGTATTAGTTTGCCATATTCTTGGTATCCTGAATCTGGTTGGGGATCATTTATATTGCCCTATCAAGACTCAATCCCTCAATCCAGAAGCCTTTCGATGGGTGTGTACCAAGTTAGCAACATCTAATACCAATGCTTTCACCAACCACTGGAACACAAACTTTCTTCCATTTACTCTCCCATTCCACACCATCGGTTCTGGGAGTGGGCACGTTTAGTCAATATTGGAGTGGTTATCACATCTGTGCTTACCCTCCTATTTGATTCCTTTCCAGAACTCTATCCCTAATCCAAACCACTCTTTGTCTAGTCCTACTTATGCCTCCATATTGACTGATGCAACCATGATTCCTGCTGCCCAGACATTTACCTGTACATCCTCTCCTACCTTTACCTTTTCTTGGTCTCTGTTCTGTCAATGTTGGTGAGACATTGTTCATCCATATGCCACCACCTTGGCAAACACTTTAAGGTTTTATTTTCCCCTATGATTTCCTTCTTTTTCCACTCCTTTCAAGTTGCATATTCTCCATGTTCCTTTGGTTTGCCTGATTGGGATATCATTGTGGTCCTTTATGTTCTTTCCCATTCTCCCTTTGAACCTTTGTCTGTACCCTTTCTAGGTACCCTCTCCCCTTCCAGACCTAATTCCTTCTCCTCCTTTCATGCAGATGTTTTTGGTCAGATATTTATGCCACTAACATTACCGGTATTTTATACCATTCTTATATCATCCTATATCCCAACCAGTATTTCCTCTCAAAGATCCATGCTACCTGTGAAGGTGGCTTTTACATTCGTTTTCTTACCTTCCATCTCCCAACTATTCTTATCATGATTGTCTTCTTTGTATGGTTTGCTCCTTGCTTACTGTGTTACGTGGCATGTACTGCATTCTTTTGTGGTTTGTATTCTCGATTTTTTTACTTCCTGAAGCTTACTGGCTAGGTTCATCAACTCATTAGGTTAGCATATTCAGACTTGTTCATAGAAGATCACTATCTCCACAACAGTTATTCTCATCAAATTCCTCATGTCACCATGTCTTTGGCTACTTGCCTTTGCTTTGTTTGGACAAGATCATTTCAGGCTGGTATGAAGACTACTCCCAATATCTTTATTGCTCATTATCTGCACAATCTGACTCTACCTTTCTCAAGTAGGTATTGCCTTTCTTCCATGGTTATTCTACACACATTTGTTTGCCTTTAAAAAGGGCAACTATTATCACTCCTTTCATTTTTAGTAACCCTATTTTTGCCTCTGATAATGGGATCTCACTCTGTGGTCGGTGTTGCCTGGTGAGATATGCTTTGCATCAAATCTTCACTTTTACTGATTGCACTATAATGCTTACTGTAGAAATACATATATTTATAGACATCAGTACATTTCATTCAATGACAGACCATCACTCATGGACTTCATGAGTAAAACAGAAGGGTATTTATATTCATCCTTTCCATCCTTTTGATTGAATAAATTGAGTTCAGTTAGATTTTCTAAATATGGAATTGTAGACATGCATTGTACTTCCTCTGATATAATGTTCTTTCAGACTCCTCACAACATCTTTTTCTTTTTGGAGCATGGGAGTCCTTGCCTCTTCCCAGTCTCTGAAGTAGTGAACCGTGGAGGCTTTCTTCTGAGTGAGTTTAGAAATTTACCTTACCATACATACTCGTGATTATACACTCAGTGTGAAGAGGGCAAAGCTGGTTTCTTTCCTTCCATTTTCCCTGGATGTTTTTTTCTAGGTGGACAGTTGTTAGTTGGAGTAGGTCTAGCCTTTTTATAATCCTCCTTGTAGCATTGCATTTGAGATGACTTTGCCCTATTCTTAGGGTTGTGTGCAATAGAGACCCCTCATTAATTCCAGTTATAGTAAGTTCTTATCCTGCTCCTATGGTTCTGTGAATGTTCCATGTCCTCCTTGTAATTGTGGATGCAGTTCATCTCTTCTCTGCATTTACCATTGAATGAGTTATGATATCTGCTTGTAATAATGGTTACAGATATTACCTTATTCTTATGGTTGAGTTGAGGCAATAACATGATTCCATAATGCTGGGTTCATTGTTCATTTTGTTGTACTTCTTACTCCTGTGGTAATTTGGAAGATTGTCTAGTTTCTGCCAAAAGCTAACTTCCTCTTCATAATTCCAGTTTCTTGACATTTGATCTTCTGTTTACTTATGGTTGGGTTTGATGAATATATGTTAGTCCACATGCCCCAGTCACTTTGTGTTTGTTACAATACATTTTCTATCCTTTTTTTCTTCAACCTTCTAATACTGAGGATGAATTATGGAACCATTTAAGGTTGTGTATATACAAAGTTATTTAATTTTATATTTTACTATGGGTTACATCTGTCAGAATAAATTGTGCTTCTGCATCTTCTTTTTTCCACCTGTTTCAGATTCATTTCATACTTCAAGGACAAAGAGCACACCTTTTTCAGAAGTAGTGTGGTACCCCACAAGTGTGCTTTGTTTTCATCTCAGAGCACATCCATTAATTCTGAGAGTTGGCTTTCTGATATCTGCTTGTAATAATGGTTACTAGCAGTGGGATTTGAGTGAGAGGTGGTAAGACTGTATTGGAAGTTAACATTTTTCTGACACTGAAAAGGCATTTCTGATAGGTACTTCCCACGATTTCTCCCCACTGCCAGTGTTCATTTGGAACCTGCCAATTCTCAAAAGTGAGCATTATGTTGGAATAAAAAAGGGAAATAGGTGCACCAATATTTGTAGCAGAATACGATTGGTGGAGAGTAATCACATGTGTACATCTTCAAAAAATGGTACAAAATAGGTAGGGTATATACATAGGTGGCACTGTACTCATGGTGGAGAGTAGTCATGTGGACATATTCAGAAATAGTGCAAAATAGGTGGTGCATTTAGACTGATGCACTGAGCACAAAATATTTTTAACAATGCTAAGAGAGTTGAAATAAGATTGAGATAGCTTTGGGTAAGAGAAGGTAAGTACTTAATGGAAATGCCTTTTCAGATTAAGAAAAATTTTTAATTGTTAAGCTAGGTAAATTATCACTGATCAAAAGGCATTTGTTAAACTGATAATGAATGTGTTATTGCATCACATTAAATTGAAAAACCATTTTGATTAAAATCTAGAATAGCTTCCTATGTATTGTATTGTATTTTATCTACAACTTTATAAACACAAAACCTGTTATAGATAGTGTGCAAATAATTTATGATTTGTTTTCTTTTTCTATAATTTTTTTTTAATATCGTGCTTCATGCACTTTTTTTTTTGGAAAATTAATTATTTTTATATTTCTGTTTCTATGTTAAAAAAATTACTAAGCTACTGAAGTAGAGCAAATTTAGTACAAAGTTTTGTACTTAAAATACAACATTAAAGTTACAAAACAGTTTCATTTGTGTGCAGGGTGACCCATTTGAAAGTTTTCCAAATGATGCTGGAACAACAGGTATGTTTGGATTATGAAATAAAGAATTAGTACAAATAAATACCAAACTAATAACAATACTTGAAGCTTTAGAGCTGTGATATATGTGTATATATAAACCTGATTCATATCAATTTGTAATTTTTTTTTATTTTTTTTTGCAAAACAAAACAGTGACAAGTTGTCTCAGGAAAATTATTTAATGTGGATAACCATAAACAACTTTTAATCAAACAAAAAATTCACTCTTTGTTGAATATACAGTGTCAAAATAAGTTACCTGGTCTTTCTCAGCGTTGAAAATTTTCTTTAAACTTTCAATGTGTATAGTATAAATCTAGACCCAAACTTATTACCTGTAGAAAATAAGTAGAATACTTGTTGAAAAAAATAAAAATCTGGAATAGCTACATTTGATATCCAGAGTCTATTATTTACATTGCTTCCTAAGAGCCAGTACTAGTGCATTTTTGTTTATCAGCTGTGATGTTTTAATAATTTATACACAGGTTGAGTGCATTATTTAAATGATTCTGAAGTCTCAGCATATGGTGACAATTCATGTTGTTACTTCTGATCAAGCTCTATCTGGCAACCATGCATCTTGACAACAACAGTGAAATATTTTCCACTGAAAAAAGCCTGTTGCTGTATCCAAAGTATACCATTCCTCCTTGCTGGCTTTACATTATATTCCATCTAATGTATGAGGAAGATGGTTTTACAGGTCAAATTTCAATAGTCCAATCTTTCAGAAATCCATTGGCACTAGGTCTGGTAAATTGACAGGTTTGTATTCATACAAATAGAATGAATACCTGTCTTATTCTCCAGTTGCTTGAGGTATGCAACAGTTGAATGGATATATCATGGAAGCAACATATGTACAAGTAGCTTGTGTCATTTTTCTGCACAGAGATCCTTCTTCATTATGTTGCATGCTGTAGCCTGGGACACTTAGACTGCTTTATCTGCTGATCTTTGTACTTGTGGATTATCACCTGTTACATTTGACTTGTTGCATTTCTCTTTGTGGTTGGCTCTGATGCCCTATTGTGATCCATACTTGCTTTATGTTCAACACCTTTAAGTAAAAGGGGTATTTTCTTTGTAGCTTTTCTAAATCATTAATCTGAACACATCTTTCCAGAAAATAATCAGTTTTTAATATCATCATGCTAAGTATGAAATGCCAACAATGTCAAAATGTAGATCTGATATATCATTTTCTCTACAACTTAATATCAGTTTTGATTTTCATGTGAATTGTTGATGTACTTATTCAAAATCATTTTAATACAACATACTCAACATGTGAGGTTAATAGTTAATCTGCAATGAAAAATTGAGAAGTACATTTAACTTTAAAATAACAATTTGATCATTTTAGCCTTAGTTCAGTACAAGTTAAGGCTTAGTATCCAAGTAAGAAAGAGTTCAAGTGTGGATCTGAAAACATCTACTAGATATATACTATTTTTTACTCAAACATTAGAAAACACAGTCAGTTATAGAGCTAGCATATCATGAAAGAAGTATGTTTTTAAGTTGTTGCATGTTTTAGTTTGTACTGTAACAACATGCCCCTTTTTAATTATGAGACTTAGGCCTCTACAAACAGTCAAACTTTTGGGAGGTCATAGCATTGTAACTAATTTGTAGTTAGTCATTTAATTTGAGTACATTCTTTAGTAGTAGTATTCTTAAAAGATTTATCAAATAAATGAACATTGAAAAAATTCCACCTTGTAAAAATATTGTGACTTTTTGTTTGTTCATTTCTTATGTTATAATGGTTTAGACGTCACAGACTTGTTTGACCCATTTGGCCTGAGCAATACCAGTTCTTCTGTAACTGTAGAAGATAAGGTAAGAATTTGTTTTTGTCTATGAAATCTTAATGGTTCTTGCATGAATAATTTAGTATATATTTTTCTTTTTCACTAGTTATTGTAAAATAATCTAATTGTATAAAGTTCATGCTTGATAAATTTTTATTTTTTCAAAGTGTGATAGTTGAAATATGCTAAAGAAACATATAGCTTTTATCTTTATATTCTCAGTACAACATAAAAACAGTTGTATTTTCTATTCTTCACTTTAGAAACTGTGTAGAATTTTTCTGAACTAACAAATCTGTAAATTCAAATTTCAGTCTTAGAATGAAGTATGATAATTACCATCACAAATATTGGTGAAACACCAGGTGAATTAGTAGTTTAAATGTTACATGTAAAATTCAGTAGATATATAACTTACATATAAAGGTTCTGTACACTCACAGTGTAATTTCATTACTTTGTTTGGAGGAATAATAGTTTTTCACTGTGATATTAACTCAAATACTTCTGGAAATTTAATATAATGTAAACCAATCCTTGAGTATCAAATAACACTGGGGTTGTAGTAATTCAAGTTAACACATTTTTGTGGTTAAGACATTTATGAATTTAATGAACTTAGCTAGAAATTTATGTGAAAGTTATTTATTAATATAAGTAGATTGTGAAAATAAATTTATAATGTGATCAGTACATATTAGAGAGTCAATCAAATATTCACATATTGTAAGAGGGCAAAATTTTATGATAAGGTCAATTGAATGTGCATGTTTTTAGATAAATAATAATCTATGTATTTGATTCATAATTTGTAACACACAATTTACTCCATTTCAGATATTGTGAAAAGTTTTATTTCAGATATGTACTTATTTTTTAAGCAGTTTCATGAAGAGTATGACCCATTTGGAACAGATCCATTTAGTGCTTTCTCCGTCCAGAGAGTCCTATTCCTGCTCTTCCTCCTAGAAAATCTAAGGCACCACCTCCCCAACCAGTACCACCCAAACATGGGGTTAATGCTGCAGTTACTTCAACTGCACAAGAAAACGTTCAAAATGAATTTGAAGACAACTTGTTTGCATTGGCATCCCAAAGCAAAGACTTCAAAGGAGGTGTATCTGACCCATTTGATTCATTGTTAAGTGTTGAGGAAAAGCCTTCTGTGGGTACCATTAACTCGGCAGTAGATCCGTTTGATCCATTTGGAATTGGATGTGACCCATTCTCAAACTCCACTGATGCTCAAGAGGAATTTGCTAATTTTGCTGACTTTGATAAGGTAAATCATTTAAAGGAAATTTTCCCTAATTAAGCAGGGAATGGGCATGTACAAATGTTTTGTTGGTATAGACACAGTTCAGTAATAACAGCATGATATCATAACAAGAAAATAAACAGCATGTTGTGATAGAAATATGTTTTAGCTAGTTACTGTGTGGCTGTAGAAATACATAAATATATGTGGAAGCATATGAATATGTACAGTGTATAGATGCCATGTGGAACTCTTAATATATAATGTATCTTTTTAAAATGTTTATCACTTAACACAGCATTTAGTCATTACATTCAAACTTAACCATGTTAATTCTAATCTCTCTGCAAACATGTTTTAAAACTATTAATAAGTAATTAGAAACCAGAGGTACTTTAACCCATTCACTGTGGCTGGAATGTATATTTCCCAGTACTCCCACTGTGACTAGGTCAAATATTTCCCGCTGTCAATACGGTTTACGCCTTTTTCTGCTGTGTCCAAGTTCATCACCTTGACTGTCATTTGATGGAGAGCTAGCATCCTCTTCTCTCATTGTCTCTTCATCATCACATATTTGAACATTACTTGACTCACTTTCACTATCTTATAAGTTATCTGATTAAAGTGCATCAAGTATATTTACATAGTAATTAGGGTCACCACTTGTTATAGCAATGCAGGCACAGTTAACAGCTA